>NW_024386765.1:3336148-3972686 GCF_900408965.1 Simochromis diagramma
GGGTATTCACAGACGCGGACTACAGCTTTCTTGGCTGCTGCCTCAAAGCACATTGTGCGCTGTCTATCTTGCGTGCTGCACAATATCGTTTATTATTTAGTATCTACTGATATCTACTGCTAGCTAGTTTATTGTGATGGTGCTGTTTTTTTTATTATGTTGCTCTTTGTTGTTTGCTTTCTCTTCTGTTTTTTTTTCTCCATACAGGTGACCCAGGTGTTTTGTTTGTTTTTTGTTTTTTCTTTCTTCCCCCCCTTCTCACCGTCTCTTCTCCCCTTTGGTTTTCTTTCTCTCCCTCTCTTTCTTTCATTCTTTCTCCCTGTCCTATCCCCCAGTCATGTCTGTCCCGTTTGTAGCAACTGAAAATAAAATAAATTCATAATTATAATAAAAGGTCAGTCAAATGGACCAATATGGCAAGGCCATGATGATCCACTTGGTAAAATAAATCCGCTTGGCATCTTTCTTGGCCTTAAGATAACAATTCTGATGGCTAAAGATCCAAACGGGACACTAAATAAATAAATAAATAAATAAATAAAAGAAATCCAAATCCTTCTCCAGTTTTACTATTAGAGTGTTGTACTGCTAGAACTTTATACTGTGCAGCGTGTCTGAAAGTGGCTTTCAGAACAAACTTTCAGAAGCATTTTTATTTGTGTGCATCAGTCTGCCTGTGTGATAACACACAGTAGCTGGCTTTAAATGAGATCAGAAGGTCAACACCGCAAGCTTCCCAAATTTCCACTGGGAAAATGATATATTTAGAGTGATGATAGGTACTTTCAACCAATAAACACACAAAATATAAGAAACTAATGTTTGGAAAGCTATTACGATTTTCTATTAGATTTATGTATACTCTAAGCCATTCATCCATCCTTTATACAGGAACAACAACCATGCAAATCGTTATCATGGTCTGCTCGTACTGACTTTATCTTTTATCCTTTCCTCTGAGCAGTTTCCGCCAGATCCAGAGTTATTTCTTTGCATTAAATGGCTTTCTAAAATTATTACAAAATCCACATAATCTGAAACCTGCAGTTTATATTTGCAGCTATCTCAGGTTGTTTAACCACTGTAGATTAAAGTGTATAAAGTTTTAAAAAAGGGGGTAAACTAAGATTCCATGTTAGCTATCCAGCTCTTTTGTTCACATTGACAGTGCTAAAGGGCGATTCCGTGGTCATTCATGTTTGCATTTTGGCGCTATCGCCACTAGGGATGGGTATCGTTTAGGTTTTATCCGATACCAGTACCAAACCGGTACTTTTGAAACGGTGCTGGTGCTTAAACGGTGCTCGAACCGGTGCTTAAAGAATGGAGAACACAAAATTGGTCCAAAAACCATGTTCAGCTGTTTTTTGTAAAAAGATAACAATGTTAGCTTTTTCTGCAGCTATAGTGGATTTATGGCATCACTCCTGGCTGGAAGCAGTACTTAATCAATGGAAAACACAAACTTTGTCCAAAAACCTCTCATGTTTAGCTGTTTTCCACTTTTTCTTTGGTCATTTTAGTCTTTTTGGCCAGGGTGAAGGGAGTATCTGCCATCAAACAAGAAGACAGCTGCATGTAACTACGACAGTGTTTGCTAGTTCACCTTATATGCATTAATGTAATAACGTGGTTAGCCTACTCAACGTAAATTACACACGAACAACATTAAGCTACTCACTCAGAGAAGAACGGCTGCTGCCATCATCATCATCCGTCATCATTTCTGCTACACTGGCAGGGCTAGGGGCCAGGACTCTACTCTTCGGGTTCTTGGGGAATGTTGCTAACTCCGCGTCCGATAACAGGCACCACACCCGCAGTAGATGTGCTCGGTGTGAGGTCTCGCAGCAAGCTATCAAATACGGTGCATTTCTCGGCTTTTAACAAAATGCTATACGTCGCCAGGTGTTTCATCAGATTCGAGGTGTTACCTCCTTTGCACAGTATCACAGTATCAGCTTAAAGCACTTGTTGCAGGCTGCTGAGTTTGCATCTTTTGCTGTGAAGTACAGCCAGACTTTTGACTGCTTCGCCCTGGGCATTTTTAATCTGTAGCTCTGCTCTAAAAGAACATACGTACCTGGGCCCGCCTACTACGCTCGCAAAGGTAAAATGATTGGCTGGAATCCAAAGTGTATGACATCTAAGGGGAAAAAAATAAAAATAAAGCTGCTTTTCGGTCTGGTTACTACCGTTTACCCATCCCTAATCTACCGGTACCCATCCCTAATCACCACACACGTAGTTACAGTTAAACTGGTTATTCAGGTTTGCACTGTCAGACTAGGACGGGGGTGGGCAACATCCTCCTCTATCTCGGTGTTGCCCGAGGAGAAATTGTAGCTCTACACTCTCCTATCTTAGTTTCCTTTCAGTTGTTATATAAAAGGTCTAAATTATACTCCAAGCATCTGGTAAACATTGCAGATCGCTTTACATGAGTCTCATTTCTAAACCAGATGGCTGGTTGCTTGAGAAAACAGCACATCACGACATGCAGCATAAACTGATTTAGTACTTGAAAACTAGACACCAAGTCAAGGGCTACATTGACACCTTATTTTCATTGTCAGCTGGTGGAAAAATCCTGGTGGGCACAACGCTCACTGAATGCAAAAAGCCACTGCCACCAGCCTGAAGACTTAAACTGTCAGTGAATTCTGCTGCGATGCAGAGCAATAGCTCATACACAGCAGATGATTAAAAATATCAAACAAACATTAACTCTGGACACTGATTGCATAACTTTTGCTAACACGGTACTGCAGCTGCTGGGCTCTGGAGCTCATATGGACTGATGTGAGGAACAACTCCCCAGGTCCCACTGCTGTAGACGCTCTGTGGATCCCTGGCCAATGCTGCAGATGCACAGTTTGCTGCATCACATCTTGTGCCAAGTGCCAAGCTCCAGCTGTACATCTGTCTGATCCCTGCTGCAACTAGGACCAAGTTTCACTGTGTGAGCACAGAACAGCACTCACACCAGAGAGAGATTATAAAAGATCTTTATTATAAATATCTATATTATAAAAACATATTTTAGTCTGATATAGCTTGTGGGTTATACTGGGCCGGAGACTGACCTTATTAAAAACATCACACAATGCCCATAATGTGACTGGCCTCTAAACTCAACTGAAAGGGGAGAGAAAGACTAGCTTAGACTAAACGCTGACAGGAAGCATCAAAAACTAGTTCTGTCAGGACCAGTTTGGTCAAAAGTATTGTTACGGCGTCTGCAATCATTTCTATAGCATGGTATTGCTCTGACCCCAAGTGATAAGTGGAGAGCTGAAAGGGGCATTCACACCATGTAACGTCCATGAAATTCAGCAGCTTTAAGCAATAACAGGGAAAATACGTTTTAATAACAGTAAAATAATACAAAAACCAAACTATGATATAAACATGCAAGAATAAGAAATTTATTCCTTACTAATACATTATTAGTAAGGAAAACTGTACAGAATATTAAAAATGCCACATTGAAAGGCCCACTAATGGGAGTAAATGACAACACTATTTGACATGAACCGAGCTTGATTATCTATTGTAGTGACCAACTGTCAGGGTAAGGCAAGCGGGAGCACATTAAGTCAGAAATAGCATGAAATGGAGAAGCTGGGGAAATTTGCCAACGGGATACACAAAAGGGTCTCAGCTGAGCCATCAGCTGATGTTACAATCAGCCTATCAGGACTGCGTGAACTCCATGAACTTTCAGAACCAAGGTTAAATTAAATTTTCGGTTTCAATACGGAAAATTGAAGCCGCTTGTCTCTTATCTTCTATTCAGCAAACCCAAACATCAGGTGTAGTTTATTAAACCTTTAGTCTGCACTCTAGACTATTATTGTCCCACCGTCTCAAACTCTACGTAAGATTTTATTGATAAGGTTATCCGATCATTCCCACGATGAATCTTACGATACTGAAAACACAAGCAGAAGAGGCACCGTCGCTTTGTGTGCATTTCTGTCATTTATCTACTTTTAGGATCCGTCTTCTTTCTGAGCTGATCCGCAAGGTTCCAAATATGCAAGTGGGCTGTGTTTCTCAAAGGGTTCCCACTCTTGCTGAGCAGTTTAACAATTTGCACAAACTTCAGTTTACACATCAATATTAAGAAAAGAAAAATTAGATTGAACATGTTTCAAGGAAGAAAACCAAAACAAAAAACACCCACAAAAGCTGTCAATGCATGAGGTCATTTGGGGAGGAAGTTGGGCTCGAGAGGCTGGAGCGTGTGCACGATGTCCGTGACACACCTAAATCCACTGGCAGTAAAAGTGGATGACACAAATGTGAAGCTATTTGACCGGCCAGCTACTGTTGTCATCTTTCACTTGTTGCTGACAGTAGTTGGCTTACCCCACAAAGCTAAGTCTGCCTTTTGAAGAAAACGAGCACCAGAATGTCAAGTTATTTAAAATGGTCACAGAACAGCCAACTGCTGGCTTCCCACATCAGATTTCTTTTTTCTGTTTTGGAGAGGGTCAAAGTATCAAGTATCTGCATCCAGTAAAGAACACACATATCTGTGAGAGGATTATTTTGGATCAAAAGAGCAGAGGTAATGGGGACAACATAACTGCAGGTGTCCAGCAGAACAAACTCTTCAAACTCACACTGCAGAGCAACTTCGAAAACAGCAGTGTCACAGCTAAACTAAGGAGGACGTACATATGCTTAAACTGGATTATCATATGAATTAAAGTGTGTGGAAAATGTATTACATAACACTAAGATGGGTCAAACCAGTGGCCAGAAAAACAAAGCACCAGCTAAAGAACAGGAGCCAACAGGATCAGTGTTCAATCATGCAAAGGTTATACAGGCCACAGAGTTTAGAAAGTCAGGAGGTGTGTCAGCCTACTCATCCTGGCATTTAAACCGCAAACATGCAAGACAATCATTCACATCACGCTGCTGTGTTATGGTGCTTTAATAACCAAGACTAGAACAACAAGCCAGCTGTATTAAACCCCCAGGTGCCTTCTGCAAGCATTTATTAATTCTGCTGTAGCTGTAGATTTGCCCCCTGTTTGTGTCTGTGTGTGCGAATAACCATCCTTCTAGTTTTTCTTGCTTTGTGTTTAGGGCCCTTGAAGGATCTGCAACATAAAAACTAAAGAGTGTTTAAGTGCCTGAAGCCAGTTGAGTTTGGCCACAAGACAGGAAGCGTGTGGCCTCCTTTAAAAACCACAGCTTGGGAGTCATACCAAAAAGGATACATGCACACAAGTCGGACAAAAACAAAGTAATGCACCAAAAAAAAAAAAAAAAAAAAATTTTTGTGTATATATATATATATATATATATATATATATATATATATATATATATATATATATATATATATATATATATATATATATATATATATATATATATATATATATATATATATATATATATATATATATTTTTTTTTTTTTTTTTTTTAAATTTATCAAGGGTTGTAAAACCAAGTGATTTTACAAACCAGTAAATGTGGAATAGCCCACATTTAACTGTAAATGGTCAATGCAAAGCACCTCCTGAAAGATGAACACAAATGACCATGCTGATCATTGAATCGATCACTCATGTAGTGCAATCTGCAGCTAGTTACCGCACTCACTGATTCACTACATGCCTAAATTATCATTCGAATTTAGCAGTATATCCAGCAGCCAGTTTTTGTATACATTTTGCATGGTAGCCGACAGTTTGTAGGAGGGGGGGGGGGGATTAAATTTTTTTATGTCGAAGTCTGACCTTCAAAGCACCTTCAAACTCTAAAGTCAACCAGCACAGACTAACCACTCAAAGCAGCAGTTGGCAAAGAAGTCGATTGTTGAGTGTGGTGGAGTGTAGCTTCACTTCCTCGTGAAACATAACCTGACAGCTGGTAAAACAGGTCATTGTTGTGTGGAGTTTTCTCACCAATGCTGGTGACGCCAACACTTTGAAGAGTTTCATATTACAAAGTCAGGTGACTGTTGTTTTGGTGCTATACAAATAAAACTACATATAAACATGTTCTATATGCCACATAAATATAAAACAATGATTCTTGTAAGTGGCTTAAGTCCTTGCTGCTACTAATAGGTCCTGTCTGCTTTGGGGCATGCCTGCTACCGTCCACTGCAAGTAAAGGGCAAACCACACGGGCCTAGGCACTGCTCAGTGACCACCTGCCAGTGGTTGTCTCATATTCTGGTTTGCTTTGCACTTTTGTAAGCGTTTTCAGAAGAGTCAGAATCAACAATCACAAGGTTTATGGTGCTCTTTGTGAGCGATTCCACCTAGCATTAGACACCAACCTCCAGCAACCACTCCCCAAGTGGTTGAGGAGTAATTGAGGTGTAATTTTACAGTCACTTTTTGGCATCCAACCTGTTGGTTTCTCAAAAATAAAAGACGCAAATCCCCATCCACTATACTAAAACTGTCATTTTTTTTTTTTAATTTTATTTCTTTTTTAGTTCACCCAGCTCTATTGAAAAAACATTATCAAAGTGGCAGTATAGATTGATAGACCAAAATATAGACCAAAAAAAAAAAAAAAAAAAAACCCACCACCAGCATGTGCCCACTTATAAATGGTATTTATAAGAATAAAAACCCCACCAGAGCCTACCTGGAAGCACTGCATGCCTCTTTTGGCCAATATATCCAGGGTTGGAGGAGGACAAACTCTTTTGGCTAATAGCAAGAATTGCTGTGAAGCTGCTTCACAGGCAGGATTCTAGTAATGCTCACGTTTCCTTGTGGTGCCTGGTCTATGATTATAGAGATGAGATAATTGAGAAAAACAAACAAGATGTGATTGTGAAGAAAAACGGGAGTGCAGGGGAGAGAGGGGAGGCATGTCTCTTAGCCTGACCAAAAAACAAACAAAAAAGGATCATGCATGCATTAACCCCTTTAAAGCTGCAGAGAAAGTGTGCACATCACAGGAAAAAAAAAAAAGACCCTGGAACAAAAGACTGTAAAAGCTTTCTCTCCCCGAACATATCTAGCATCCCCACATACAGCTGCCCTTGAAAACTCATCAGCCTACACTGAAATACTCCCTCAAATCTTGTGTCTTCATGTGAATGAACAGAAAGCTCTGTCCCTGGATGTAGCCTTGCAGGGCCTGCTAAGGCGTTTGATCAAGTGTTTGTGAAAGAGCTACTGAAGCCTACAGGCAGGCAGGCAGCAAGTTGATCCCTGATGTTTCACTCTAAATAATTGATCAAATGCATTATAATGCCCCAACTGGGCACCTGTGGCTGAGGTTTAATTGTTTACAGACAGAGGAAGTCTAAGCTTTTGACAAATGCTCTCAGAGGAACAATCCACACCTGACTGATGTCAAACCCCACCTAATACCAAACAAGTGGGAGAGTGATAGATCTTTGAATTAAATGATAAAGCGTTACAGACACTGAAATGTATATATTCACAACACTAATCTAACCAAATTCAAAGATATTAGAGATGATAATAATAAAAATGTCATGATATGAAATGGTAATTCACTTTGTTCATGCTTGAATCCTTAAAGATCCTTGCTTTAAATTTAATGAGAAAATCCTTTAGTGTTGCGATGGGTAGCCAACAAATAAACGCTATAGTTTAATACATGTTTCACACGTTTGATCGTGCTTTTATTGAAAGTGTGTTGACTGTATTATCTTTGGGTTTGTAACAGCCTCTGAGGCACAGAAAAAGGCAATTAAAAAGATGGTAACAATAGCTGGTAGGTTGTTGGGAATTGGATTACCAAGCATTTATAAAGCAGCAAGGCAAATAATATTGTGAGTGATTGGAGGCTTAATCCTCAGGCCATCAAATTTCTTAACAAATGAAACACGTAATTTGTCCAATTGGGTCTGGTTAAAATTATCCATGCGATGCAATGATAGTCAAAGTATTTGTATATTGTGTGCTTTCTGTCTTATGTTGATGTGATGCAATCAAATATCCAGACGAGGACAGATCTACCTACATTACACTGGGCTTAAGTTATTGAGTTTTGCTTTAGGATGCTGTAATGCAAGTCTGTGGCAGCTACAAAACTTAACTGGTACAAAGATACAAAGAGAAGACAACACTTCGCTCCCGTTTAAGCTCAGCTGCACTGATAAAGTTAAAAATTGCGTTTTCAACGCTCTCTGTGCATCAGACTATATAGCACTTATATTACAAGTCTGTTAACTTTATATTATGACTAAAGGTCACTGAGGTAATCACCCAAAGAGTCCTTTGTGTCTTTTCTCTCTTATTCTCCATTTGTGGAATTTTTCATATATTTGTTCTCCTTTTGTAATGTTAACATTTTCTTTGTAATTTATTCATTTAATTCTGATTAGAGATTCTCTTTTTCCATTTCAGTTGCACTTGATTTCCCTGTAACTGTTCTATTTACCACATTTTATGTAGATTTTGCGGTTCAATTTTGTTTCACACGCTTAAACGTTAATACATTTGTTTCAAACGGAAAGTACTTTCAGTTAGCTCTCATTTTTGAATGTGCTAAATAAAATTTAGAGTAATACATTTAAATTAATTCAATTGAATTCATTTATGTAACACCAAATAACAGCAAGAGTTGCCTCAAGGCACTTTATATTGTAAGGTAGTTCCAACAATAATACAGATAAAACCCCCAACCATCACACGATCACCTATGAGCACGCACTTGGCAACAGGGGGAAGGAAGAATTCCCCTTTAACAGGAAGAAACCTCCAGCAGAACCAGGCTCAGGGGGTGGGGTGGGGCATCTATTGTGACTGGTTAGTGGTGAGGGGAGGAAGACAGAACAAAAGTCACACTGTAGAAGAGAGCCAGAGAATAATAACTAATGATTAAATGCAGTGTGGTGTATAAACACTGTGAGCAAAAAGATGCAAATTAAAGAAAAGAAAGTGCATCATGGGAAGCCCCCAGAGGCCTAAGCCTTCTGCAACTTATCTAAGGGACGGTCATCTGATCCAGCCCTATGATCTTTATCAAAAAAGGAAAGTTAAAAAGCTAATCTTAAAAACAGAGAGGGTTTCTGAATGGCCTGAAAGCTGATGCTCCCTCTTCTTGAAAGTAGTAATGAGTGAAGACTTAAGATTTAAGTAGGATACTTCCCCACACTAAAGACAGAATCATAAACTGATGCAAAAAGTAACAAAACAAACATCTCATGTGCAAAACATCTTCGGTGAGGACCCCCCCCCCCATTCCCCGGAGTCTCCAGGCTTAAGCGAAACCTGGACACATGCAATTCATAGCCTGGTGTTTGCAGAAGACAACTTGTGAAATCTCAAAAACAATATCTCAGGCCAGTGTGACGACAACAACTTTAATCCTGTGCGTACATTTTTAAAGCCCTTTACAACATCTTGAAAGCACAAGTTTAACGCAGGTCCAGTCTTCCAATTAGTTAACTGGTTTATGTGTTTGCATTTCTGACTGCACGTTTTTACACTTGAAGATGGACAACTGGGGTTAACATCGTTTTATTACATGGACAACATTTCTGGTGCTCCTTGGCAGTGCATTTTTCCTTAGCTAGCCAACAAATGAGCAACCACAAACAAAAAAAAAACAAAAAAAACAAAGAGGATAGCTGGCTTTCCCTTTTGAAAAAGAGAAGTAAAACAAAGGCAAGTAAAGATTTAGCAGAAGTTTGTTTGCTAACAAACATACTTGATTTTATGATGTTGCACAAGTTATCTTGCAAGAGGATGAGATTGCAGAGATGCTGAATGAAGCTTAACTGATAGAAACCCATTTTGTTTTTTCCATCTGACTTTTTGATTGTGTAGTAGCATCAACATCTCCAACTGACACCATCCTGGTCCCGTTTTTAAATGAAGATTCTACTAAATGTGCTTAATTGCAACTTTCAGTGATTTATACTGAACACAGATGTTGCGATAAAGAGGTTTGCCTTGCCGTTTTGTTGCTGCTAGGCAGGTTTTTTAAGAATGTGTTCATAGAGGTAGTGCAACTACCGGGGGGAAGAGAATCATGAATCACTCGCTCGCTCTCTGGGGAGGCCAACAAGCATGCGTTGACTTCAAGTCCTGCAGGTGCAAATGCCAACAACGTGCTTATTCCAGTCAAAATCAACTTCCTGCCTGTAATTGTTGACAAAGCACGGCCATCTATGTACTTGCATTGCAGGTTAACTTAGTTTCAAACTAAGTATGCCAACCAAGTGGGAACAGAGCCAAATCCTAGAGCACTTAATAAACATTTTACACATGTGTGTGTTAATCATTGAGAGACAAACCTCTTCTGAAAGTTTATATTTGTAGGAGACCTCAGAAATATCTCTGAGGGGAAAAAAATTCAATAAACCCTCTGATGATTGCAACAATTCCATTTTCTTTCAGTCAGCATGTCACCATAATCATCGTGATGAAGTAATTCTTTGAGATTTTACCTAAGCCAGTGTGTGTAATTAGAAAAAGCGTGAAAGAGGAGGGGGGAATAAAAAAAAAGGCAGACTCCATTAGGTAGAGTGAGCAGTGAAGCCCGTGATTCTCATTACACACAGCTGCCTCAAATCATTATCACGGTCACCACTCACTCTCCATTTGCACAGTAGGCGACGATTAAACAGACCACGCAGACTAATGTTTGGCTGTGACTGCCTTTAATGTGATTAGTAGCAGAATCTGCGAGGAAATTAGAAGGTGTGCGCCTCAGCTAGAGCCTCGCCACAAATTAAGAGTCTCCTGCGCTGCTGAAGTAGTTCCCCCTTCCTCGTTTAAGTAGTAAAAATGAGGAAGAGTGGCCACCCCACAAGAAATGCTGCACGAGTTTCGCGGTGGCTGGCTGCCACGTTTGTGCGCGATGTGCGAGAAATGCCAGCAGAGTCGCAGCTGGTCATATCTGCGTAATTTGTTGGAGTTGCGCTACAGAAGCCTCGAGCCACCCCTCCCTTCTCTGTGTCGCATCTCTGCCTACACGTTGACAGCCTGTCGCACGGGCACTTGAAGCTCTGAAACCCCGCTTACAGTTACAGGAGCACGAGCACACACATACATACACGGACAGGGGCGCGCGCGTATCTCCACAAGGCGATTTGAAGCGTGTACGTACCAGAAATGTCAGCGCTTTTCCTCCCGGCGTGAAAACTTAGGAGAGAGTGTTGAAGTGAGGCGGGAAGCGAAAAGTAGCGAGTACCGCTACGAAAGACTGAGTGGAGCCCCAGCAGGAAGCCAGCGGAATAAATGAACCCCGTGACGTCAGGGACAGCGGTCTCGCGCACAGATAGGAAGAAGATGAGGTCTCACTCCTACCTGTTTCACCTACTCGACCTACGGAGACACGAAAAGACTTTCGACTGAGACTTTTCTCCTAATTATGACTTACTATCGTTTAATTATGAGACAGAGGTCATTATTACCTGAGGCAAAACCTGCAAGGCTTTCTAAGCCTTAAATCATCAATTTATTAGGACATCACGTTCACAGTAACACTTTCGTAGAAACTGGAAGTATCCTCGTGGTACGTTAGATGAAGAAAAATGGCAGTAGCTAGGACTAAATAAGGTTTCTGTGCAAAACCTTTTGTTGTTTCAGCACCGTAGGTGTGAAACCACTTCATCAAATTTGCATCTTTAACATAGCAAAAGTGGGCGGAGTAAGCATCAAACAGTTCACCCTGAAAAGCATGGGCTGAGGAAAAGGAGACACAATCAGGTCATAACATTTTTGTAACTAGCGCATTTCTCAGGCATGGGCAGTTAATTTCCCCAAGGGGCCTCGTGAGAAACTGGGACTGTTGTGGAGGGCTGCATCAAAACACAGAGCCCAGTTCAGCTCATATTAATGTTATCCTCCTTACTATATGAGCTCATTGCTGAGGCCCTCCACAGCAGTCCTATTTCTCATCTGGCCCCTTGGGAAAATTAGTTCCTTGATAGAAACTGAAATATGATGTACTGCTGCAACAAAAACGGCAAAAGTGTGCAATCATATTTCTATTTTTGGAAATGGGTTTAATTGGTCCCATTCACTGAACCAGTGATGAGGTGGATAGGATGGTTTTAAAAGGATTAGATAATTAAAAAAAAAAAAAAAAGTGGCATGTAGATGGGTGGTTCCCAGACTGCATACACTATACTAGCTACATGTAGTTACATGTCTCCACTCTGGGTCACATGGCACACCTAACAAAGGCAGGTACTTTGAAATTCCTCACCCTGCCCAGTGAGGAAGGAAGCAGAGCCATTAAAAAGCCATGGAAGTTGTTCTAAAAGTGAGGAAAAGTAACATTATGCTGTCGTAGGCTGTCGATTTCATCGAGCTTCTTATTCCTAATGTAAATGCAAAACTCACACCAGTGTATAAGTACACTGCTCAGAAAATTAAAAGAATGCTCTGAAAACACATCAGATCGCAACTGAATAAAGAAAAAAAAATTATTCTGCATGTCTATACTGATATGTACTGGGTAATGTGATATGAATGAAAGGATACCACATTGTTTGATGGAAAAGAAAATGATCAGCCTATAAAGGGCTGAAATCAAAGAGAAAAAATGATGTGGCAGGCTAATCCGTTTTGCCAAAATTTTATAGTAGCAGCTAAAAATGATACTCAATAGATTGTGTGTCCCCCAGGTGTTTGTATGCATGTGTGACAATGTCAGGGCATGCTTCTAATGAGACGATAGATGATGTCCTGGGGATCCTCTCCCAGATCTGGACCAGCATCACTGAACTCTTGGACAGTCTGAGGTGCGACCTGGTGGGGTTGGATACTACGAAACATAATGTTCCAGAGTGTTCTGTTGGATTTAGGACAGGCGTCTGAGGGCCACTCAGTGGTAGTAATTCCTTCATCCTCCAGGACTTGTGTGTATACTCTGGACTGGACGGTGGTCTGTCTGATGTGCAGTGCAGGAGTCTGTACTGTCTCCATTCCTGTTCACCCTGTAAACCTCAGACTTTCAGTACAACGCCTGGTCATGCCAACTAACGAGATAATATGACAAAGTGTTGGAGTGCTTGGAAGTATTAGTGATGAGCATAAGAAAGAATACAGAGCATTAGTAGGTAATTTGTGGAGTGGCCTGAAAGGAATCATCTGGTTATGTGTGTGAATAAGAAGAGAAACGATGACTGACTTCAACAGGAAGAGGACAGCTCTATGACCCGTGTCTATCCTGAGACAGGATGCTGATGTAATGTTTGAGTACAAGCACTGGGGCCTCCACATTAACAACTGACTGAACTGCAACACCAACACAGATACTGTGTATTTCCTATGAAGCTGAGAGTCTTGTGTGTGTGCAGTAAAACTGAGATTTTCCATTAGTCATGTACGCAGAGTGCAGTGTGCTGGAGCTGGTGACACTGTGGACTCTCATCTCTCTCTCCCTCTTCTCTCCTCTTAAAGCAGACAGTGTTCTGAAACTTTTAAAGCTCTGCAGAAAGACTTGAGAACTGTTGCGCAGCACCACTTAAAAAAATTACTTCTTGGAAGCACAATATGAAAAAAAAAAGAGGGATGTCTTGAGACATTTGGACACTAACCTCTGTCATATGTGGTCATTGTTAAATAATACACCAATCATCAGATAGCTTTATATTTCTAAATATAAAAATTCTGTGAATCTAATCAAACAGATTTTAAGAAAAAGAGAAATGCAAACAAGTTTTGCAACTTTTTCCTAAACAAAATGTACAAAAATGGGCTGATATCAGACAGAGTAGCCATCTGATTGCACTGACTTTGATACTTCGACCAAGGAAACAAGAAAGGAGGACGAAACAGTAAAATATGTCACTGTGTTACCTGATTTTTGTGTTTATCTTTTACATAAATAAATGTGCACTGTAAATGATTGCAGAGAAGGCACAAATCAGTGCACAAGGAAAACAAAAATCATCAGAATTCAGGAAATGAAGTGTTTGAAGGTCAAAGTTTCCTGGGGGACGTCCAAAAGCTACAGTGGGGCAAAAAAGTATTTAGTCAGCCACCGATTGTGCAAGTGCCCCCACCTAAAATGATGACAGAGGTCAGTAATTTTCACCAGAGGTACACTTCAACTGTGAGAGACAGAATGTGAAAAAAAAAAAAAAAATCCATGAATTCACATGGTAGGATTTGTAAAGAATTTATTCGTAAATCAGGGTGGAAAATAAGTATTTGGTCAATAACAAAAATACAACTCAATACTTTGTAACATAACCTTTGTTGGCAATAACAGAGGTCAAACGTTTACTATAGGTCTTTACCAGGTTTGCACACACAGTAGCTGGTATTTTGGCCCATTCCTCCATGCAGATCTTCTCGAGAGCAGTGATGTTTTGGGGCTGTCGCCGAGCAACACGGACTTTCAACTCCCGCCACAGATTTTCTATGGGGTTGAGGTCTGGAGACTGGCTAGGCCACTCCAGGACTTTCAAATGCTTCTTACGGAGCCACTCCTTTGTTGCCCGGGCGGTGTGTTTTGGATCATTGTCATGTTGGAAGACCCAGCCTCGTTTCATCTTCAAAGTTCTCACTGATGGAAGGAGGTTTTGGCTCAAAATCTCACGATACATGGCCCCATTCATTCTGTCCTTAACACGGATCAGTCGTCCTGTCCCCTTGGCAGAAAAACAGCCCCATAGCATGATGTTTCCACCCCCATGCTTCACAGTAGGTATGGTGTTCTTGGGATGCAACTCAGTATTCTTCTTCCTCCAAACATGACGAGTTGAGTTTATACCAAAAAGTTCTACTTTGGTTTCATCTGACCACATGACATTCTCCCAATCCTCTGCTGTATCATCCATGTGCTCTCTGGCAAACTTCAGACGGGCCTGGACATGCACTGGCTTCAGCAGCGGAACACGTCTGGCACTGCGGGATTTGATTCCCTGCCGTTGTAGTGTGTTACTGATGGTGACCTTTGTTACTTTGGTCCCAGCTCTCTGCAGGTCATTCACCAGGTCCCCCCGTGTGGTTCTGGGATCTTTGCTCACCGTTCTCATGATCATTTTGACCCCACGGGATGAGATCTTGCGTGGAGCCCCAGATCGAGGGAGATTATCAGTGGTCTTGTATGTCTTCCATTTTCTGATGATTGCTCCCACAGTTGATTTTTTCACACCAAGCTGCTTGCCTATTGTAGATTCACTCTTCCCAGTCTGGTGCAGGTCTACAATACTTTTCCTGGTGTTCTTCGAAAGCTCTTTGGTCTTGGCCATGGCGGAGTTTGGAGTCTGACTGTTTGAGGCTGTGGACAGGTGTCTTTTATGCAGATGATGAGTTCAAACAGGTGCCATTCATACAGGTAACGAGTGGGGGACAGAAAAGCTTCTTACAGAAGACGTTACAGGTCTGTGAGAGCCAGAGATTTTCCTTGTTTGAGGTGACCAAATACTTATTTTCCACCCTAATTTACGAATAAATTCTTTACAAATCCTACCATGTGCATTCATGGATTTTTTTTTCACATTCTGTCTCTCACAGTTGAAGTGTACCTCTGGTGCAAATTACTGACCTCTGTCATCATTTTAAGTGGGGGAACTTGCACAATCGGTGGCTGACTAAATACTTTTTTACCCCACTGTACGCTCATTCTTCCCTATTCTGCCTGCACGCTGCAGAGAAAACAGGTTAGCTTAGTTGTATCTACTGAAACCCAGAGCTAAACTAGCACTCTTACGCTGAAATAATACAAAATGGCCCCATGTTAAGTTAACAAGGACATAATAGTAGATCATCAGAAGCAAGAGACTGTGCTTTTGTTTAGCTGGGTGGACAAACTAGTTTAACAGAGACTTGTTTCATTCTGGATGAATACTGAAAGAGTAGTGTTCCAGCTCCAATATTACTCATAGACTACATTATTAAAGATAAACCTTGTATACTTATAGTACAAAAATTAGAAGCTAAATGTACAGAATCACAGACAACAGGCTCCAGATGCAAGAGCAGGGCATGAGCAGTCCTAACGAAAGAGAAGGATCTGAAATTTTTTTCCATACTTTACACAATATAAGCCAAGAGTTTACAGAAAGGCTTACATCTTCAATATCCATATTCATGAAAGAATCAAAATCTAAGTAGAACATATGGGAGTCTGGTGTGTGTGTGTGGAGAGGTTTGGAGATATCACATTTATTTGTGGAAAAACACGGGCTCTTAATGTGGAAATCAAAGAAAGAAAAAAATCAGCATCAGTCCACGGTATGATCATGTGGGGATCAGCCTCTTCCTTAACATTTTCCCAGTGTGGGTGGTTTGGTGGGTGCATGTGTGTGAAAGAGTGCTATGTGCTGCCAAACACAAAGCAGGCAACATTTCGCCCTCTAGTGTTCACGGCTACATTTGGACTTGATTCCGACGCGCAAATAACTGAGTGCTGCTCAATGAAAAGTACATAGATAGATGAGAAAAGGTCACAAAGTATTAAGGTACTTGTGATTTTTTGGGATTTTTTAAACTTAAATATTTGGATTTTCTTTGTATTACATAGTGTTATAGTGTAAACATATACAAAACATATTGCATAAATGCATGCATGTGCAATAAAACTAACAGGCCTAAAACCCCTGATTATTTTAACAAACATATAACCATTTACTTGTTTGATATCACTAAACAATATGTATACGTCACGCTTATTTACATATCTGAACGTGTATATCAAACACACACTGTTGTTGTATTCACATTTCGGCATGGTGATGCTGCTAATCCATTTTTATGCCACTGTCATTGCACAAAACAGGTGTTTCTCTGTTCTTTTGTGTTACACTGGTATCTCTCTTTTGAATACAATTACACAGTGCTTTATATTTGAATTTGCAACCCATGTAGATGAGCTAAAGTTAGAGGGCGGGACAACAATTGGATCAAAGCAGGTATATCTTTAGTATCATATGTAGCAGTTTTTACTCTCTCTCTCTGTTATGACAAAAATCTGTAACCATAGAGCCAGTTTCATGTATGAGGGGACAGGGTTCAAGATGTGCTTGAAAATCATGTTCAGATCTTTTTAAATTACTGACTTCATACACTTAATTACTTTTGGATCAAATGGTGATTCCCCCTTGGAATTGTAGCTAATAAATCTTGAACAACAGTTACTTTTACTGGAAGTTAAGAACTAGGATGAAGCGATGACTTCAGAATTGAGCTATACACAGGCTTTCCGTGGCACCGACTCTTAGCTCAATTACTTTAGTTTCATAGAGATATTATCTTATTGTTAACTGTATTACTGTGCCAACACAGTATATTGCTGCCAAACAGACCTATCAGATCTGCTGAGGTACGTGTCCCTGTAGCATGAAGCTACATTTCTGAGAAAGTGTATGCTAGGCTGAGGCTTCCATGGGTGGGCAATTCATTCTCCAAAGGGGCCACATGAGAAACTACAGGGAGTGCAGAATTATTAGGCAAGTTGTATTTTTGAGGAATAATTTTATTATTGAACAACAACCATGTTCTCAATGAACCCAGAAAACTCATTAATATCAAAGCTGAATGTTTTTGGAAGTAGTTTTTAGTTTGTTTTTAGTTTTAGCTATTTTAGGGGGATATCTGTGTGTGCAGGTGACTATTACTGTGCATAATTATTAGGCAACTTAACAAAAAACAAATATATACCCATTTCAATTATTTATGTTTACCAGTGAAACCAATATAACATCTCCACATTCACAAATATACATTTCTGACATTCAAAAACAAAACAAAAACAAATCAGCGACCATTATAGCCACCTTTCTTTGCAAGGACACTCAAAAGCCTGCCATCCATGGATTCTGTCAGTGTTTTGATCTGTTCACCATCAACATTGCGTGCAGCAGCAACCACAGCCTCCCAGACACTGTTCAGAGAGGTGTACTGTTTTCCCTCCTTGTAAATCTCACATTTGATGATGGACCACAGGTTCTCAATGGGGTTCAGATCAGGTGAACAAGGTGGCCATGTCATTAGTTTTTCTTCTTTTATACCCTTTCTTGCCAGCCACGCTGTGGAGTACTTGGACGCGTGTGATGGAGCATTGTCCTGCATGAAAATCATGTTTTTCTTGAAGGATGCAGACTTCTTCCTGTACCACTGCTTGAAGAAGGTGTCTTCCAGAAACTGGCAGTAGGACTGGGAGTTGAGCTTGACTCCATCCTCAACCCGAAAAGGCCCCACAAGCTCATCTTTGATGATACCAGCCCAAACCAGTACTCCACCTCCACCTTGCTGGCGTCTGAGTCGACTGGAGCTCTCTGCCCTTTACCAATCCAGCCACGGGCCCATCCATCTGGCCCATCAAGACTCACTCTCATTTCATCAGTCCATAAAACCTTAGAAAAACCAGTCTTGAGATATTTCTTGGCCCAGTCTTGACGTTTCAGCTTGTGTGTCTTGTTCAGTGGTGGTCGTCTTTCAGCCTTTCTTACCTTGGCCATGTCTCTGAGTATTGCACACCTTGTGCTTTTGGGCACTCCAGTGATGTTGCAGCTCTGAAATATGGCCAAACTGGTGGCAAGTGGCATCTTGGCAGCTGCACGCTTGACTTTTCTCAGTTCATGGGCAGTTATTTTGAGCCTTGGTTTTTCCACACGCTTCTTGCGACCCTGTTGACTATTTTGAATGAAACGCTTGATTGTTCGATGATCACTCTTCAGAAGCTTTGCAATTTTGAGACTGCTGCATCCCTCTGCAAGATATCTCACTATTTTTGACTTTTCTGAGCCTGTCAAGTCCTTCTTTTGACCCATTTTGCCAAAGGAAAGGACGTTGCCTAATAATTATGCACACCTGATATAGGGTGTTGATGTCATTAGACCACACCCCTTCTCATTACAGAGATGCACATCACCTAATATGCTTAATTGGTAGTAGGCTTTCGAGCCTATACAGCTTGGAGTAAGACAACATGCATGAAGAGGATGATGTGGACAAAATACTCATTTGCCTAATAATTCTGCACTCCCTGTAGGACTGTTGTGGAGGGCTGCACCAATACGCTGAACTTAGTTCTGCTCATTATTGCTTAGGCTATGCTGTAGTGTATAGAGTTAAGATGAAGCTTTCTATTTCTACGCAGTGTTACTGAGCCATGACTTCATGTTGTAGCTATGAACTGTCACCAGGGGACAGTATCAGACAATATTTCCAGCCACCTGTTTCTGTTTTTATTGGCTCTAGCTTAGCTCTTGCCCCAGAGAAAACAGAAGTCGTAGCATACAAAGAACTTTATGAAAGAGTGAAGCTTGCAGTAAACTTTAAAATACTTGACTATATTTTTACATACAAAAAACTTACAGTGTTCACACGTGATGTATGCCGTACCCCTCTGGATACACAGTATGTCCATCCATTCTCTTCCACTTCTCCAATTCGGGGTAGTTGGGGGGGCTGGAGCCTATACTGGCTGTCGGAGAGCAAGAGGCAGGATGCACCCTGGATAGGTTGCCAGTCTGTCGCAGAGCTAACACATAGAAACAGACCACACAGCATATGTCTGTACTATATTCAAACTTGTTTCATATTTCTGCAAGTAAGATTGGAGTCACTGTAGCCGCAGCTGTTGTTATGCTACCTACCGGTACCATGTGAAACTCACAAACAGTACTCCTTCCAACAGAACGTGTTTGGTCTTATTGGTGAACGGCTGTGGAATCAAAGCACTTTGAAATCGGATGATGCTTTTTTAATACACCCTGTACAATCAGACAGTCACATTATTGTACTGACATATGTGCACAATGTACTGAGGTTCACAGTTGTTTCAGGACATGTAAAGTTGTGAAACCTCATGTGTAATGTGCAAAAGAATAATCTGACCAGGAAGTTGTTCTTTTAAATCTCATTTTGGGGGCAAAATCACCAAATATTTAACCTCTGGACAAAAAATAAAGCTCTCAGACACCTGGAGTTGATCCAAGATGGTTGCCAAGTTGTGAAACTTGCTTCTCTGGGGGAACCCCAAGCATCATTTTGAGTGGGTGCAATCAGCTCAGGTGGCTAAGGTAGGTAACCCAGAATACAGACTGATCTAAAAGCAGTAAGAACAAAGACTCCAGCAGGAGGAAACACAGTAGAAGCAGGGACTCATACAAGATACATACCAGGGAGTAGTAACTTTCAAAAATGCAAGGCAAGACTGAAACAAATGTAACTAAAAGATGCCATAACCATCTGAATATGTGAAACGTATAGGAGAACAGCGAGGGATATTTTAAGAAAAGGTAAGCGTTTCTTAAAATACACAGTCCAACAGGTAAAATCTAAAACCCACAAACAAGAGACTTAGACATGCAGGAGTAACACAAGACTATATACACAAACAGGACTGATTAGACAACAGGACACGGGAGGAATCACCTGACAGCAGACGATAACGGTCAAGGAAACATAGGAAGAAAGAGACCGGAAGTAAAACTAACCTTCAACATAAAACAGGAAATAACCAAAACATAATAAAAGACATAAAAAGTTACAGACAAAAGAACACAAAGGGACTAAAACCAGACGGAGTGAGGCACTGGAGAGCCGACCTCTACTACTACTACTCTATTATATTATTATACTACTATAATAATGTAATATAATATTATACTACTATTATATTATTAATACTACTACTACTACTACTACTAATAATAATAATAATAATAATAATAATAATAATAATAACAATAATAACAATAAAGACATTAACCCAAAATTATAATACTAAAACTCATCATCAGGGTAATAAGATCAAACCAGAACCAACATTCAGAAATGAACGAAAAACCTCAAATTAAGCCTCATAAACTGAGGAGACTAAGTATCCATGCTACACAGTATCAGTAATGAAACATCGAGTTGCTCTTCATCACATAAATATAACTAAAATCAAATCTTTTTTCTGTAGGATTGTGCAAAAGAGTCCAAACTTTGTCTAGATTTTCAAAAGAACGGGCAGACCTTCAGTAAAGCTGTCTGACATGATGTGTATTTCTTGCTGTCAGCTCCACTGAAGTGACCGGTGATTAAGCGCAGGCCTACGTGGGAACTTGCCTCTGCAGATCACATCTGGCATTCGTCTGTCAGCCTTTACTTCTGTTTGTTTTACAGTCCGGTTCACATTTATGTCTTTATAAAGGCCACTCGCCTGTGTTTGACGTTTAAATCACGAAATGCAGCGTGAACTTTTTCCACCCCATTAAACCTGATCCTGCTAATACCCCCCCCCCCCCCTCCCCACCTTCCTCCCCTCCTCCGCCTCCCCCTCATCACCGCTGCTGCTGCGCTCCTCATACTTTCCAAATAAAACGGATCCAGCTGTGTCCAGCTGTGTGCCCTGCGTGCGTCACACCCGTGTGCTGCTCGGTAGACAGACTAGGTGGAAGAGAAGGAAAGATGTCCGGCATCGCGCAGCTGTCGGTGTTCCGGGGTTTGTGCTTTCTGTGGGCAGCCGTCGGCACGGCGAGGAGTGGGACCTTGTTCCCGCGGGAGAGCCTGGAGCGGGGGCCGGTCAGCTTGACCGATATGTTCCGAGAGGTAGAGGAGTTGATGGAGGACACTCAGCACATACTGGAGGAGGCAGTGGACCAGGTTGGCGTCATATTTTATCCATTCATATAAAGCCAGTGCTGACTGGCAGAGAAATCCAATGTGTCCATATTAAAGTAAATACGCGACAGTTTTATTAGAAAGCAGGGGAATAAAAAAAGTGTTTCAAATTATTTTAATGCTCAGTTACTTTTAGCAGACACATAGTTTCCGTGTCTGCTTTAAATCTGACCCACGCCGTGCTGAGTACCACCGTCACTCATCATGATAGTATTTGCTTAAAATAGAGATTTCCCGGCCAGACACTCAGTTCAATAAAAGAAAAGGCAATACGGAAGAGCTCCTGCAAGAACTTCATACAAACAGCTTTTTCTAGACAGCCTTCAGTACCTTGTGTTTGTTATTTTCCTTCCCAAGAATTGAATTTCAGCAGGTCCGATACATTTCCTGATGTCAGTGAGCGTCTGGTTTTAATCATTTCTGGGCTACTGGGAGGTTTCCCTTTTGCATCAAGCAGAGAATGCAAACTATCCATTCTTATAGCCCCCTTAAGGATCCATATTTTCCAAAATATGAACGACAGATGTACAGTATAACATATGCTGCTCTTTACTTAAGATTTACCCTAATTTTCCTTCCAACAGATCACTACAGAGAGTGCAAAATCCTCTTCAGGCTCACTGGAGCTGGGTCCTAACTACCACAATGAGACTACGATGGTGATAAAGAACGGAGACAAAGCAGTTAAAGTGCTAGACAGAACTGACAAGGTAGGGATTCACTCATTACCGTGTAACTTTCACACACAAGCCATTCACTTCATAGTCTACAGTGTCTGAGTGGGTTTAGGATTAATTGGTAAGAAAAGAAAAGTTGTTTTTCTTCCCCAAGTCTGATACAGTATTTCACCCCCTTACTGTTTTTATAGGACACTAACAACAACACTGGGGAGACTCATTTGTCCCATGTTCATATGGAGATCTCCAGCCAGTGGAACAACATGAATCATGTGAGTCTTTTACCTCTTGTCCTTGATCCAGACCTAAACCTAAACCAAGTTTTAAACAAGGTTTTGTCTTTTTCTTCTGTGTCCACATTTTCCCGATGCTGCCATGAAGCTGCTATTTTTATGTGAGTCAGTATTTTGTACTGAGATTAATAGTTTAACATTTTGGCTTGTATCAAGTTGGGATTCTGGAAATATTTTGGAGAAACACAAAATCCAACTCACTTAGTTTCAGACCTCTTTTCAAAGCGATGGGAAGTTTACAGGCTGCCTTTTGGAAATAGATAAAAGCTCAAGCCTCTTTTTTATTACATTCCAATGAGAATCTGTCAGTATTATTTTAAATATTTATCAGCTTTTAGAGTGCTTGATTTCAGATGCATTTTCCTTCAGTTTGGGAAATATTCCACATTTGTAAGACGAGACAGAGAGAAGGAGAGGTTTTTGAAACCATGGGACCATTGTATTAATACGTTTTTTCAAAAAAAAGAATGATCTCATCCAGCAAAGAAACCTACCATATACTTTTCATAGTTTTCACCAAGCGGAGGCCAGCTTGGATTGAGGTTGCTGCTGCTGCTTGCTGCCTGCTCTTTACTTTATGGTGGTGGTTTTGATCTTTTTCTTTCCTGGCAGCTGTACAGATGGTGGTTATGTTAATAGAGGAAAAAGTGCTAAGGAAGCAAGGAAGATTGTAAGCCAAAAAGCTGTACTTTTGTAAAGAAAATACTAAAAAAAACAAGCAAACAAATTAAACAACTAACGCCATATGTCTTTAACCTTACTTGTTAAGTCACAGTAGAGTCAGTTAATCGCATGGCACTGTTGCTGCTTCAGAAAAAAAAAATTAGTCAGCGCATGGGGAGTTGAAAAAAAGCACATGTAAGCTAAAATGTGGAAACATTTGGTTAAAATGTGGATGCTTTTTGGATGAGTGGAGGCAGTCTGCGAGTAATGTGATTTAAGTGAATAGAGGGTCTAGATAATTTCCTACAGCACTGCTGTCCATAACAATTGTCAGTCAAATGCCTTATTGTTGCTACAAAGCGTTGCAGACAACTGTGACTACTACATTTCAGCTGTTGCATTAAATGTCCCGTATTTTGCTCCTTTGTGGTTTCATAACTCTGGTCTGTGCTCTTTTTACCCTGATTCTGCATACCTCCATTTCAGCTGCTGAATTTTCTGATGGGTTACCTAGCCCAGCTAAGACACTGCGTTGGCATGAGTTCTCTACCTAACTCGTTAAGTAGCAGTGCAGCATTCTTAGAAAATGTTAGTTGCCAATAAAACTGCAGGGCATGCGCTCACTCTTTGCTTGTGAGTGTGCTGAAAGAGCTACTAGGCAGAAACCGTGCCTTTGTGTCAACTTGTAAGATAGATAAGTAATGAGAAGACAAATTGTATTAAGCTGTGTGAGAGAATAACTGAGCTTCTGCCAGGAGCACTTCAGACAAACCTAGGATTGTTTCTCCATTTTCAGACATTTATATTTGGTGGCATTTCTGGGACCTCCCCGCCATTTGAAAATCATACGTAGAAAGCCTAAGAGGAGGGGGAACAGCAGCAAGATCCTCCTACTGTTATGATTTAACCGAAGCAGGACGGGACACAAGAAAAGCAGTTGACAAGGTTTATTCACCAATTCATAATGTGCAGTGGAATTTTCAGAGGCAAAGCCAGAGAGGAGAGACATTGTAGGAGAGTGGTGAAAACAAACAAGCAGACTAGAGAGCAAAACAATAAAATACTGTGTGGAATTCCTGGCACACAAGGAGGAAATCTGGAGCACAGCACAATTCTAAGGTGTTAACTTGAAAACACAAAAAAATTAACACTAAAGAGTCTGAATTATATTATAAACAATCTGTAGAGTGTAGGCGGAAGAGCTGGCACCATGGTGTATGGGACAAGTGCACAATCCAGGGAACCAGTGATAACAGTTGTGTAGCCATGGCTCTGGGAAACACACAAATGTACACAAATGCAGGGAGAGAAAGGTCAACACTGCAGGCAAGCAAGGATTGCCCACGGAACAAAGCAGACAACCGACATGGTTCAAGTCAAAAATAGCGCAAACAGGCTGAACAATATGGGGTGGTGGTGGGTGACAAAGCAGCTTGCAGCAAAATAGCACGCTCCTATAAGACTTGCTAATAGGATGAGCAGAATAGAATCTGCTAAGCCGCCAGCTGATGAGAGCTGGCATCTGAAATCTGCTGAACTTGACTCCCCGACCTGCAAAAAATAACAGTTGATTTCCAAGCTTTGCAACTTTGTCATGTTACATTTCCTCAGAAAAATATAAAGAAGAAACCCCCAAAAAAGGATGATAGAGGAACTTTAAAAGTCATCCATTTCTCACAAATAAAACCAGGACTCTGTAATGTGTGATTAATATCTAACCGTTTAGCTTCATTTGACCTGTTTTCCTGTATTGATGAGGTAGAAACGCAGACAGTAATAACGCTTTCGGGCAAGAAAACTGATATCTAAATTTACAGTGGGGAAAGGAGGTCTGGTTTAAAGATGTTCTTTGTTTGCTTCCTGTATTCAACTTTCACAGGCCACACTTTCAAAGATAAATCAGAGAAATCCACCCATGTGGCTGGGATTGTTTTTGGCATGCACTGTTTCCTCTCACCACTGGAAACAAGTCAAACTAAATCTCAAATATCTCATTAGCATAAAGACTTGCTGACTTCCTCTGCTGGAAAATCCACCCTTAAAAGCGCATTTTTCAGCATGCACAATATTTGTCTCTTTGTTGCATGGTGTACACGGTGTTCCTGCAACAAACTCACAGTTAGCATCATTTAACAACAAGTTTATAATATTTCCAGCTTGGTCTTAAAAGCCCAGATTGTTTCAGGCATTAAAAAAAATTGTGTTTTCTTTTAAGCACCGTTTCTTTCTGTGAGTCATCCTGGAAAGGGCACATATTTGAAGATAATTTCTTTACCTTCAACATGCTGGAGTGCAAATCAAGTGTAGAGGACAGAAGGAGGGGATACTCTAGAGACCCAGCCCTTCTGTTGCATTCAGATGCCACTGATGTTGTCCTTAATGCAGTTTCCATGGAGATGGACCCAGCAGATACCGGGAAGTCATTATGTGGGGGTGCAGTGGAATAACGTACGACTGTTATTGTGATACAGGCAAATAGCACTCAGCTACACTGAATTCTGTTTGGCTGAGTGCTTCTTGATAATGATATCCATTGTGAGATGAGATTATTTTCAAGATGCATGTATTTCTTATCTAAAACTATATAAATACTTCTGTTAGGTTCTTCATCACTTCATATATTTGTAATTCATTTTTCTCATCCCACAGGAATGCATGGTGGACGAGGACTGTGGCAACCTGAAATACTGCCTGTATGAGATTGAGAACTCCAAATGCCTCCCCTGTATCCCAACAGACATGGTGGGGAGACAGTTAGTGTTGTCTTTTGTGGTTGCGATGAGCTACTATAATCAGTGTCTTTGCTTCAAGTACAGCATCACTAGTCACGATGAACCCAAAGACGATTCACACTTCCCCTCTAATCGTTGTATTGCCTTTCAGCTTTCGAGGGAACAACCTTCCAGCTATAGTACAGTGTGACTGGCTGCATGTAAAAGTAATCACCATAACTTAACCTGGTGGTTTCTGGACTGTCAGTCCCATCAGTCTGAAAGCTCAGCTTTAGCCTCCATGTTGTTTTTGTTGAGCTACAAAGGAATTTGGGCAAAAAGAGTGGAGTACAAGTTTATCAGTTATGCTTGAAAGTTTGAGTAGTGGATGCATCCATAAATGGTTTGGATGATAAGTGCTAACAGACTAATAAAATACTGGAATTTCACTCACTGATAGGAGCTCTGCCGTTGAGAGGTTCAGTTCAGTCACTCAGATTAGCAGTGCTTGGCTAAAACCTGTCAGTCACAGAGACAGCATGGCTAACTTTGTCTCAACAAAATACATACAGGGAAAAAAATTAAAATTGAAAAATCACAAACAAACAGTTGTTATCTAGGAGAAACGTCCACAGAAGCTAGTTCTGTTCTAAGCTGTAAACATCCTTTATAATGCTGATAAGTTGGACAGCATTGTTACTGTGTTACTGTGCCTCCCTTGTGTCCATTGTGCTACGTCTTGATAATCCTTGACTCTACGTTTGTGTATTTCCTGTTTTACTTTGACAGTCTGTGTCCTGTGTCAGTGTATTCTGTTTTCCTTCCTCCCTGTCTGGTCTTGTCTGATTAGTCACAGCTGTGTTCCTCACCTGTTTGCCATTTCCTCCTTTCC
Source organism: Simochromis diagramma (assembly GCF_900408965.1). Taxonomy (NCBI): domain Eukaryota; kingdom Metazoa; phylum Chordata; class Actinopteri; order Cichliformes; family Cichlidae; genus Simochromis; species Simochromis diagramma. The sequence continues at coordinate 3,362,934 of NW_024386765.1, forward strand.
CTCTGAGTGTATATATGTTTCCCGCTGTTCCTCGTTGGATCATCTGCTTGTTCTTCATGTTCTTTTGTTTAGCTTCTCCCAGTTTAGGTTTTGTTAGTGTTTTCAGTTCCCCTTCCGTTAAATGCTTTACAGTGTTTTTTACAGCCACCAATGAAAGGCTCACTTTCAGTTTAAACCTCCACCTGTTCCTCTACTTGTCTGCACTTGTGTCTGCACCTCTCATCTCCACACAGTCTGCCCTTGCAAACCGTGACAATATGGGGACTTATATATTTGAAGCCTCACGTGGCCAATAGAGGAACTGCAATTTCTGCAGTTTTTTTTATTAGAAATATACAGCATAGAAAATATTGGACATAGTTTTAATGTTATGTGCAGTAGACAAAAAGTAGCACTGAACTTGAGTTTAAAGATAATTTGTGTTGAATGTTTGTTTTGAATAAAACATTTTCTATTGTAAAGTGGCAGAAACAAGTATTTAGATTGTTTACATAATACAATCCATAATCTTGGTTAATTAATGGTACCAACGTTTCTGAAATAAATGATGTATACTACAATGTGCAATATTTGCTCCTAAATAGCAGATTAGAAGCGGAATGTAGCATAACATAGAAATACCACCCCATGCCCCCCTCTCCACACACCCCTGGACTTGAAAATGTTCAAAAGTAACATAAGTGACATAAAAATGCATTAAGCAAAAAAAAAAAAAGTGCCCTCTATGCCGTGATGTAATGCTATCTACATGAATCCAAAAGGATGCACTTGACATACTTTTTTTAAACATATCTGATTGTGTGTCCTCACATAGCCCTGCATCAAGGATGAGGAGTGCTGCTCTGATCAGATGTGTGTTTGGGGCCAGTGCACAGTGAACGCCACCAGTGGAACAGAGGGAACCATCTGTCAGAGTCAGAGTGACTGCAGGCCACACCTCTGCTGTGCTTTCCAACCAGGTAAGTTTCATCTGGGTTGGAACACCAGAGAGACTACCTTAAAGTGCCTAATTGGATCTGTTTGCTATTTTCAAGCAATCTGTAATATGTTATTATCTCAACCTGTAACCAGTTCTAAATGCTTGGTGACAGAATTTAGGAATCAAACATAGTCCAAGACTAACAAAGTCAGAACGGGGATAGTCTAAGTGAGACATTGTGATTTGGACTGACCAGTCAATGACTTAGAAGATTCAATAAAGGCAATTTTAAACTTCATGTATTTTTTTCACTGCTGCTTCCATCAGAGCTTTTGTTTCCAGTATGTAACCCCAAACCGGGCAAGGGGGAGTCCTGTCTATGCCACCCCAACCTGCTGATGGACATGCTAGCCTGGGACCAGGAGGGTCCCCGTGACCACTGCCCCTGTGCCGATGACCTTCAGTGCCAGCCTCATGGGTGAGACCAAACACAGCAGCACACGTTTACAGTGAAAAAAGAGCAAGTGTAATTTGTTTTTTGCTTGAAATTCACATTTTTCTTTTTTCTTGCAGCCGTGGATCTGTGTGTGGATAACAGTACTAGAGATTTACAGTGCAGCAGAGTTAGATGAAATGACCTTAACGATCCAAAGACGGACGCCTCTGCTGATCAACAGCTGCTGAAAGTACAGGCTGTTGCTTCAGGACTGAACTTGCACTCACTGTATTATTTATGCCTTACTGCCAGTGTATATTATATATATATTAAAAACAACAACAACAATAAATGACTTGTTTTCAGCTTTGGGAACCAAGGAAAGCACGTTCTGTTATTTACTGATCTTATTTTTGGTTTGTCAGCAGTGAACACTAGAGGGCGAACTTTTAAACATTTAAAAACTTGGTGGGTATCTCTTTTTGTAATGACCTTTAATTGACCTTAGTGGAAACTATTAAATGTCAAGAAAATGTGTGAAGGAGAATTGATAAGGAGGAGAATCGGTGAATCTGACTGCATGTACACTAGGCTCCTTAACCTTGTGATATCTGCTGTGCTGAAACTACAAAGTCCAGAAGATGGACTACAAAATGCACATCGTACTTCACCCTGACTTTCTTACTCATATTATTTCATGCAGGTCACATAAAAAAAGAACCAGAGGTGAAAAATATCACTTACAAATTCAAAAAGTTGGATCCATCTATCCACTTATCCTTTTCAGGGTCCTGGGGGGCGCTGGAGCCTATCCCAGCTGTCTTAGGGCGAGAGGCAGGGTACACCCTGGTCAGGTCACCAGTCTGTCGCAGGCGACCAATCATACTCACATTCACTCCTGCATTCAATCCTATGGGCAATTTTATGTTTTCCAGTTAACCTGTCCCCACTAACTGCATGTCTTTGGACTGTGGGAGGAAGCCGGGGGAGAGCCACGCAAACAAATAAAATAGATCCTGGTTTGTTTGTTTTTTCGTTTGTTTTTGTGTTTTTTGCTGGGAAGGGGATCCAGTATAACTCCTTTCTGTGACTGAAGAAAAATTTCTTCCACTCATCTCTTATCGAGTTCAGGCTGGAGGCCGTCTCATATTACCCAAAGTAAAAAATTAAAAATGATGACTATCCTAAATGCTGGCAAAACAAACAAATGTGCATAAAAATGCAAATTAAACTATAGTTAACTTTAAACAGTTATATAGCTCATAATCTGGATATAAATCTATGTTCTTCATGCAACACAATACCTGGATATGAAGCAGATGTTATTACAGCCGCATAATCAACAGGCTGTTGATCAGGTTATGACATAAAATATTAAATGTCATTTTAATCAACATTTACATGATTTGTCAGTCCTTTTGATAGTTTGTTTTCATTAAAGGGCTGATGGTGTGTTGCTATAAATTATGGATTTAGAAAATTCCAACTGTTGTAATGAATTTGTATGAACAAGATATAATAGTGTAATAAATTGTCAATGTGACAAGATATAATACAGCAGAGGGGGCAAAAGCGCAGACATTTGTCACGTACGTAGCAGAAAAGATGTGTTAAAAATACTCTGGCAAAACTGGGAGTACTAATTCAACTTCTTCAAGGGAAAAAGTGTGTTTTAAATTAATAAAATATTCAACTTAAACATCTGTTATATAAAACTCGACCAAAGAAAATAAAGGGAATTTTAAAAAGATATATCTATATTTTCTCTTGCCTACATTGTAGAGCGGTGACTCTGCATGCACACCTAAAAACATCGGTTGTAACGGTGCAACATGGGCAAAACAATTACAAAGAAAGATGTCACGCTTTCCATTTGTGAGCACTTCATCTGTAAGTAGAGCAATATCACCACCTGCTGGTGCTCACAGTCAGACACACACTTTTCCTCTGACCTCATTACAGAAACACTAGAACAGCGATCCCCAACCTTTTTTCCGCCACGGACCTGTTTATGTCCGACAGTATTTTCACTGACCGGCGTTTAAGGTGTCGCGGATAAATATAACAAAATAAAACCGGTACCAAAACCAAAGAATGTTTATTCATATCACACGGGAAAATCATAAATTTCACACCCGAGCTTAAGTTATCGCAGGCCGGTGTTCTGGGAATCCATCCTACCTGGAAAAACATTCTACCCAATGTTTATGCGCAGACGCGGCGCATGCGCACAACACCAACGCCAAATAACAGCGGTACCAAACGACTCACGGACCGTTTTTTGTTTTTTTTTTTATCTTCGTCCTGTATTTAATAAATTCAAAATGAAGTAAAATCGCTAAATAAGGCAATATTTTAATTAGGAAAAAAGTGCATTTATGTCAGTCATCCGGAAATATAGTCTTTTAATTCACCCGTTTCCTTACATTATATTGTTAAACTGTTTTAAAATCCAATGACTTGAATCCCAAAAGACTTACTGGTGAAAACTTCTTTGATTGCCCATGCCAAATCATAATATTACAAAAAGGGAAAAATAACACTGTTTGTTATTTAAGGATCACCAAGATTACAAACGTGCTAAAAAAAATAAAGCTAAACAGTGCTACATGATCAAAAATACAACTACAAATCTAATCGTGAAGAAGAGAAGCGTTGATTAATTTAAAAAAAAAATTTTTTTAAAAAAAGTCATTTTGACTCAAACCTGAGCCCACCTCTGTTTGCAGCTATTTATCTTTAGCTCATGTTGATTTTAGTCTAAACTCTAGCTCATATGTACAACAGTTACATTTACATCTGCAACACAAGAATTTCACTTCTACTTGAGCATTGCTTTTTTAAATCCAGAAGAATATTGAAATCATCCTCCAGAATTTTTAAATATAGTTAGTAGTGTCAGACCAGTTTTGATGTTTTGGTCTCCCTGTTTTTCGTTGATTTTTTTTTTCCCATCAGGATTTGGCAGTCACTGAACCAAGCAGAGGAGATAGCACAAACTGCATGGCAGCAGAAGCAGTAGCTGCATAGCTGGCCCCTGGTTTGTTCCCTGTTTTGGCCGTTAAAAAAAGAAAATGAAGATATCCAGTAATATCTGAAAATAGCCTTGTTTATTCCTTTAAAGAAAAAAAAACAAGTTAGAATGTGTCACAGCTTTTCACCTTAAATTGATTTCATACCACTGTCAGTACTATATATCACTTTAATTTCCCCTTTAAGTTTATATCCTGTTTCTAATGTTTGTAGTGTGAAAGCCTCTGTCGTCTGCTGTTGATGAACTGTATGAAGGTGTTTGACGGATCGGATGGCATAAACAGGCATTTGAGATCATGTCTGAGGGGTCTCCGGGAGTGGAAGAATTCATGAAAGTTAATGTTTCTCATTCCATTCAAACTGTTTTTGGTAGAAAATATAAACATAGTTTTGCAACAGTAATTTATTACTAACATGCATTGTTGTCTAAATTGGTGCATGTGTCTGCTGTCACTAATACCCCAGAGCATACAGTTCATTCTATACAGGAAAAATAAGTAGACAATAAATAAATCATCCATGCCATCAACACACAGCAGTGTAAGAGTGTAATTACTGACTCCTTCACAGTCAAGACAACCCGTTGTTAGACTGGCTGTCTCCATCAGTCTATATGTCTGTGTCTCTGTAGGCTGTAGTTTACCTCTGCAGGGTGTTTCTCCAGGCTTTCTGATTCTCACTTTTCCAAGTATTTTTGATGTATTTGTTAATTATGCTATGATTCTTTTAGTACAGTTCTGTTATGAAGTCAAAAGGTAATGTTTTAAAACTGAGGTGACAAGCAAGAGGCAGATCTGACTGAGAAACTCAATTAGAGGTATACTGCACACTCAAAGGTTACCAGCATGGGAATTATACAGTAAAGCCCTCTTCATTTAAAAAATGAACATCTTAAATTTAACTTAACACTAGTGATTGAGCTTATGGCGTCATCAGGAAAGTGTTTCAGCTTCTATACCGCTTTCTTTTTGTAACTCCACAAGTCGCCCTCTGCTGGCCATAAAAAAGAAAGCAAGTATAATAGACTGCATTCTTTCTCGGAGCCTCGGTGTCCTTTTGGTGTATCACCTCCTCCCTCCTGGCTCTTGTGTGCTCCTGGCACACAGCTTCTTCTTCTTCTTCTTGGTTGGCAACCAATGTTGAGGCGCATTACCGCCCCCTGGCTCACAGCTCAGTGCACATTTAGATGAGAAAATATATATTTGACACATTTAAGGAAAATACTAATAAAATAAAATAAAAATGTTCCCTTTAGATTTTTTTTGCTCTATAAAATAGTTGTTTTCTTTTACAATCATTCATCTTAGCAGTAGGATTTACATTAAAAGAGAAACAAATTAAGTTTGAGTGAAAATATACATTTTTGCACTCTCTGGTCAACTGACTCAGTGACTCAAATGACTCAAGAAACCCGATTCACTTTGGTGAGTGACTCATTAAAACTCGAATCAGTAAAAAGAATCGAATTTATCATCACTAGCACATAAATAAGTTACATAATATTCAGTACTTACTTTTAAAAGTTTACTCTTTGGCCGCTCCGATTCAGCCGTTTTTTTTCTGCAAAATTATCCACACCCACCGCAGCGCTATGAAGTCTGGGATATGTTGGGCCATGAAGTCTACACTGCCACATCCTTAAAATTCAGGGAAATGAAGGATACATTTGAGGGCTGCATTTCGAGCAGCCTTCGTCGCGTCGCTGTGACGTAATCGGCCTTAAAATGCGGCCTTTAAGGCTGCAGACCCTGAATTGGGATACAGCCTGTGTTTCCTGCACCCTCTGTACTACTTGAACGTCATCTCAAAGAATGTCTCAATTCCAGAAAATAGTTACTCCATATTAAATTAACTACTTCTGAAAGGTGGGTTGTATAGTGTATATAGTATATTATATAAATGGGTCCAGCTCTTTCTTTCTTTTTTTTTTTTACCTTCATAACTTTTGAAGTACAGGAGACACCCACCTGAAAAAAGCCACTATCTTCTTTTGCACAATTAGTTTCATTATCATAGTTTCAAGTGTTACGAAATCAGTTTTACCCCAGTTCTTTTTATTCCTCAGGCATCCAGAGACGGCACCAGAACTCAGTAGTTATTTCACAAAACCTTTATTCATCTTTATTCATCTTCATTTAAGCATGCATCTTCTAGAAGGGAAGACGTGCAAGGCCGGTGTCCCTCTGCAAATCTTCCACCTCTTTGTTAGTTACAGCCAGCTTTATAGAAGTGACCCCATCATAAAACCCCCATGGTGTGCTGCAAACTCTGTGTGTCTGTGTGTATGCACGAGCACGTGAGCGCCTGTGTGTGCACGTACCCGTGTGTATGTGTGTGCACGTGAGTGAGTGTGCATGTGGGTGTGGGTGCGTAACAGTTAAAGCACTGTGTGTGTGTGTGTGTGTGTGTGTGTGTGTGTGTGTGTGTGTGTGTGTGTGTGTGTGTGTGTGTGTGTGCGTGTGTGTCTGTGACTTCCTGCCGGTCAAAAGTAATCTCCTCACCCAAGCTACACCAGGTTCCTTTAGACAACATACAAAACAAGTTAACATATTACAAACACTGAGACCCCCACTCTGCCTCCACTGGGCCATTGGCCTCTTGTTGTTTTACATTTACAGATAAGCATGTGGAGAGTCTCCTGCAAACCTACTTCTAAGTTATAACAATTATGCATTTTTATTAAAGGTACAAGCATCAGCATCAGCAACCCCCAACTGTAGCTTCCTGTCTCCTTTTATGACACCAGACCCCCAGTGTCCATAAATTCCTTTCTCTCTAAACAATTACACACACTCTCAGGCCTACAGCTAAGCCAAACTAAAACACAGACCAATCCTTCCTTATTCCTGTGATCTAAACAAATTTAACACATCATATTATAATAATTATTTTCTTGTACTCACACAAGTAACAATGCTGCACCAACTTAATGTCTGTGATTTAGAGTAAGAGGAACAATCAGTGGTATACTGAGTCCCATGTCATTCCCCAATTCGTTACTGGACCAAATGCACTTTAGGAATTGAAATGTCCTTCAAAATGTGTAATGAAATGTGTTTTCGGATTACGGTGAGAAGAACGGAGGAGAGAGGAGGCAGAAATGAGAGAAATAGGAAAATCCCTTAGGTTAAGTAATTCCTTTTGTTCTGTTCCCCTCTTTTGGTGTCTCTTGCTCACCTTTTTACATCTGCATTTTGGTGTGGTGTCTGGACTCCAGGATCTACAAACTTTGTTTCAATAAAATTTATTTCAGGCTGTTAAGAAAGACCAAATATAACAAAACAGAATCAAATAATTGAAATGAAGCTTCGTGATAAACAAACAAGAAAAATTGAGTCATAAATTTACATTTGTGGTTGTGGAACTTGAGAAGGACTTGATATGTCACATCAAGTTAAGCCACCGTCTTAAGCAAATATTTCTGTAGTAAATGAAAATTTCAGAGAAAAAAAATGAATAAAAAGTACATTAGTGTTTTTTCTAAAATGATGAAAAATTATTCAATTAAATGGGATTTTTTTCTGAACACTAGTTACGGAGCAGAATAACCTCCAGGACAACCTGTGAAATGAGAAGAGAGGTTAGGTTCGTCACGAAGTGGGAGGGCGCAGTGGACGGATTGGACTCGGGCCTACGGCTCACACACGGCTAGCGTCTGCGTTCCCTTCATCTCCGACCGTCATTGGCTAACGAGCACGTCGGTCATTGTTTCCCAGCCTGAACTCGCATCTGATTGGCTGACAGGACACCTACGACGGTAGGGCAAACGCTATTGGTTGAAAAACTAGGTTAGTGGTCCGACAGGCATGACGGTGAAGAGAAACTGGGTCACCGATTGAAAATCGTTTATGTCACACTTCTGTGTGTTGCTATTACATATTACCAGCGGCGTTCAATGGATGGATTAGTCCCCCTGGATCTTTTGTAAGTATAACACAAGAACGAGGATATGTTTGTTGACGCCGCGTCTGTGTGACTTTGCTGGGCTTCAGTCTGTGATGGATATCGTCGATGTTTTCCCAGCGCTGTGGTCATGTCAGTGTGGTTTTCTAGAGCAGGAGGAGGGACTTTAGCTTTGCTGGCCAAGTCTTGACAGTCAGTAGCTAGCAGTGAGCTGTATGCTAATGTTAGCAGACGGGGGAGAAATGCCGTTATGGTCAAAAAGTGCGGAAAACGCCTTTAGTTTGGCGGGGTTGGTTTAAGTGGTGCCAGGAATCGCCGGGACTTAGAGGAAGCTCGGGCGTGGGTAAGTGCCGGTCAGTGGCTTTCAGTTTATTAACTGAACGTGACCCAAGTGAGTAAAGCTCCAGTGCTAGCGCATTAGCTGTGTAAAACGGGCCTTGGTGGGTATACTCAGCAGCATCTATCCTGCTCCGGTAACTTCAAAGCCTCCATTGCTTGCTCCATTGCACAGGCCTCAACGGTACTGTGCTATTCTTCTATTTATTTGGAGACCTGTGCTTGTCTTAAGTATCGCGACGGTGTATGCACTTGCTGTGGAAATGTGGCCACCGCTAGGTGTCTCTGCTGTGGTTGATCAAAGACTATTTGATTGGGTTGTGGTTATACTATGCATGTAATTAGTGTATTATTTAAGCAGGAGGATATGGGGTGTGATAGATAATATAAAATCCGAAACAAAACCTAACCAAACCGCTCGAAAGCTGAGTGAGTGACGATTTTAGTTGTTTGTTGTTACACATCTTGGGCATCATAAAGGGTGGACGTGGCTTAAAAGTGAAACAAGTGCAGAAGGCCTAATGCCCAGGGATGTCAGCTGGCAAGCCTAATGAGCACCAGAGGGCGATACCTGTGGTTGTAGAAAAGCCTTCCTGTCCTGTATAAGTCTATGGGAAAACAGCCCTCTGGCCTGGCATCAATAAACACTTTCCTCATGTGTTTATGGGCACAGCAACTAATTTCAGGTCACATTGAGTAAGACGTCAAATCCATTTTCTAATGTACTGTCATTATTAGAGACAGACAGGAGGCTTAGGTGTTAGCCAATGAGTATGCAGGTCTCCTTGCATGTCATACCTGGTTTCAGAATACCAAGGCGGGTCCTGCTGAGGACCAGCTGGTTTTGACTGGGAGGATATGAAATGGTCTTGAGCAGGATAGGAAACAGTTGGTTGTCACTGTTGATTCATCATCTGAGTCACTCTCACCACACTGAAGCCTTTTTTTAGTACACAGGGTTTATGGATCTATTTGGGGATACATCATATTAAACCTTTGGATGTTGTGTTAAAGGCAGTTTGCTGTTAATCTTTTTTTTGTTGGATTACTGTCTCGTGTGTTAGTTTGACAGGTGCACCTTGTGTTTTTGTAGTTTCTCATCCCTGCCTTGAGTAGATTATCCATTAACTGTTTCACCACATGAAAGGCACTTGCTGTGAACTTCAGACTGTGTCTTTGTTTTTGTTTCTAGCCAGGTAGCAACCTATATCAGATTTTATCAGTACGGATATATGTAGCCACAAAGACATTTTTACAGCAGACATTTGTTGTGATGACTCAGAAGGGTTGCAGTTAACCATCCTGTTGATCATGAAGGCCAGATGACAAACTTCTGGTTTCTATGAGGAAGCTGTATGATATAAAACGTTATAGAGAAAAAGATTCTTGTCATAACTATGTGGATGCTAATTTAGATTAACTAGAGATCATTCTAAGTAATTATGTGAGAGAGACTGTCACACTAAAAGTGTCTTGTATTAAAATGTATGTGGAAAATTCTTCAATGCCTAATATTGTGGTAGAAGTATAACGTTAGTGGGGGGAAAAGCTTTTTAAAACCTTATTTTAGGGCAACCTTAGTAAACTTATTAAACATATATATTTTTTTAATGAGATTTAAGTTGTGATCCTACACATGTAGCTGTTATTTCCTGTTAACCATTGTAATGAATATTCATTTGGATAATTCTTCAACATAAGAGCCCACAAGTGCTCAAGGAAAGTTCCAATTGGTGAGGCTTGCTTAAATAAGATTATGGGACACAGTTTATTTAGAGGTGAATGTATGAGAGCTACTGAAAATGTCCTTCTTAAGGGGTGAATAGCATTGTCAGTAATGAATAATAATAAATAAAGGACATGGCATGGAGGTGTAGTTTGTAGCGCTGATGCCTCACAACAAAGTTTGGATCTTCTGATCTGCTGAGGTCTTTCTTTGTGGAGTTTACACATTCTTTATGTGCCTACATGGGCTTCTTCCGGGTACTCCCACTTCTTCCCAAAGTCCAAAGATATGCATGTTGAGTTTACTTGTGACTGCAGGTGAGAGATTGTGTGGTTGTCTATCTCTGTGTCGGCCCTGTGATGGTCTGGCAACCTGTCCAGTGTGTGTACCCCGCCTCTGATCTTATGATAGCTCCACCCCATTTCCCTAAGTAGGATAAGCAGTTAAGAAAATGGATGGATGTAACCAAGGCACCCTGCCAAGTTTAATAAAGATGCCTCCTGTCTAATTCCCAATAGGAGATGTTGGCCACAGTGACTGGCCATATGCTTTGGCCGGACAAACCTAACGAGCCATGCCATTGACTAAACAGAGAGGTTCCACATCCATCAGGAAACCCTTGCATGTAACTAAGAAGATACGATGCTTGACACTTACTTATTTCTCCCCTGTAAGCTTCTGTGGTTTAAAAAAGGGAAAAGGTAAAGAATTGTTGGGGTTGAAAGGAAAATTGATCAATAAATGTGTTTATCTAAATAAAAAGACACAAGTAGAGATAACAAGCCAAATGATTTTAACTCGTGTAAATACAATAAATAAATAAAAAAACAATTTTTTCCATTGTAGTTCAAATAATGCATTTTAATGTAATTTTTTTCCTGATATTAAATAAATTAAAATCTAATTTCTCTAAAAACAAAATGTTCTCAGGTGTATGTTTAAGTATGTTTAAAAGGAAACTTAACCTTATCCTTGGCTGGACTAATTTTGGTCTCCAAATATGCAGGTTTTTCAGGCCTGTATATTATCAGGCCTGATTGGTCAATTTTCCTGAAATCCCAAGGATTCTTTCTGCACATATTGCTCATTATTCCCCATTGCATATAGATTGCATAAGGGATTCGAAGCATCCATCCATGCATCGATCTTCTTATGCTTGTCCAGATCAGAATCACAAGGGTGTTGGAAGTCTAACCCAGCTGTCCTATTCTATACACCATACATTTATTCTGCTGGCATACACAACACAAAGTGGGACATGTATTTAGTGTTTATAAAGGGAGCTACTTCAACAAGCTCCACCAAAAATGCCAGCTTATAAATATGCAAAACAATAAGCAAGAAAATAGTTTCCACTACATGTGGAAACAAGAAACGTGTTTACCACCTTAAACAGGCCGTTGAGTACAACTGTGAAATTGAGGTATACAAGAAGGGTTTGCTAGGTGGATGGAAATTATTTACTGCTTTTGTACTCAAAATTGACTTACAGTCACAAGTGAAAAAATAAAGTACACCCTCTTTTCAATTCTCAAGTTAGGGAGATAATAAACAATCATCTGGTCCTCATCAACTTCTAAAAAAATTTTTAAATACAGTTTGTGTTGAGGAACAACTCACAACATATTGCACTGTCATTTATTTAACAAAAACTAAAGTAAAAACTGAGTATACCCCATGGTTCAGTAGCTTGTTGGGACAGATGGCCTCACATTGGGCTCAAGAATACTTTGCTTACAAAGGAGCTCGTGGTCGCCTTAATTACTGCAAGGTGCCCACATCATCACCCCTTCAGGTATGAGGTGTTTGTGCCGATATGCTGTAGTTTGGTTTTGACAAACGTGGTGCTGTGGATTTTGCCCAGACATTTTCAATGTCCAATGAACATTGTTCCAGAAGTCATGTGGTTTGCTCAGATGTAATTTTGCTAATCTAAGTCATTCGCCATGTTCATTCTTAGAGAGATTAGGTGTTTGAAAACCCTTTAAAATAAGCTGTATTTGTTCAGTCTTTCTAATTTTACTGTTATGAATTTTAACATTTAACTGTTAACTGAGAAGTTTCTCTGACTTTGGGGTGAATTTGCTTGGACGACCACTTTTGTGAAGATTTTATGAATGTTTTCCTCTTGTGAATAACTTTGTCAAATAAAATGATGGACACTGTATTGTTTAGTAGGGCTGCCACAAACGATTATTTTGATAGTCGACTAGTCACCGATTATTTTTGCGATTAGTCGACTAATCAGATCATGCATCCATTAGACGTAAAACGTACAGCTTATTGCACCAGCATGCGTCTGCTCTTATATAACTATCATTAGCTTACAGCTTGAAGTGTTTAATGTATGTGATAACTAAAAATAAAGACAAGATGATAGTTTATTAAACTTTTAATGAATTTTTCAGATTGTCTTGGTGGAGTTTAATAAACTCGGCCATCTCTTCTTTCTATGTGAAATATAACAGGACACTGGAGTAAATTCTCTACCATTTCACACTTCTGTTTAATCAGTTCTCTGTTTGACGTTTATTCAGCTGTGTAAAAACTATAACTTTAATCTCAGCCAAACCGATTTACTGAGGAACAAATAAAACATTTAAAAAAAAAAAGCCAAACAATAACATTTTTAAATTATCTGAGTGGCTTTTATATCATGTTTAACCTGAGTAGCGAAAGACTGCGGCGGGTTTGAAAATGATGTCCCGGGAGTTTGCCGTTCTCACCGGCTCTAGTGAGCCTTGAACCCTCTAGTTATCGAGCTGGTGGGTAACAGACGTCTCCGAAAACGTCGGAACACTTTTGCAAAAGTGTGATGTCTTGATAAACCGAGCAGATATTTGAAGCTACACAGCTGCATTCTCCCCTGAAAATATGTTAAAAGTTTATTTTGTGACCCAGAAATAGTAATAAGAGTAATATTAAAACTAAGTAGCTGCCGCCATTGTTGAAAACTGGAATTGGCTGGGCCACGCTATGAATTCTGGAATAGTTTGGGCCACGAAGGATACACCCGACCCATCCTTCAGATCTGGGGAAATGAAGGATGCATTTTTCAGCCACGTTTGGGCAAATCTTCGAATTTGGACAGGCTTCGCCACGTTGCTGTAACGTAATTGGCCTACAAATGCGGCCTCCGAAGGATGCAGCCGCTAAATTTGGACACAGCTATGAAACCAGACACTGCTGCTTCTTCTTTGGGGTTTAACGGCAGCTGGCATCCCTGGACATGCAGTGCTGCCATCTGCTGTTTCAGTCTGTTATTACACTCTTAAATCCTACTACTTATTCCTGCGTCTTTCAGGATCTTACAAAGCTTCAAACGACACGTCAACGATTTTAATAGTCGACGTAATCGTGACTAGTCGACTAATCGTGGCAGCCCTATTGTTTAGTAATGGCCTTTCTATTTATTACTTTGTATTGTAATAAATAAATATAATGTCATGGCCATCTATAATAATTACCTGCCTTCTGTCAAAGTAGATTTCAGATATCATGGCAACAAGAAAAGCAAAGATTTAAAACTGGTGTCTGTGGCTGCTGGTGCTGTCATATCATTGTGATGGGTCTTGATGGATGGGGTCTATTATTACTATGAGGAAAGAGGATCGGTGCTTATTGTGTCACTCAAAAGTGAAAGTTGGTTTCGCTCTTGTCGCTGCACATGTTGTTTGTCGCCACCAGCACTGGCTTGAGTGATTGCATAATCTCTTTGCCATTTGAGATGTCTCTCAGTTAAGGTGCAGTTATTGACACTCGCTCTATGTAACAACAGACTGGGCACTATGTGACGTTTTCCCTGTTGAACACTCTCCAGCTGTAGAGTATTAATTCATTACTTTTTCCATCATAAGCTTATGCCTTTGTATTTGAATAACAGCAGTAATGACTGCTGTGTTACTCAGCACAAGAACAGAATATATATATTTCTGCTCTCACTCGTCTCAGAACACAAAAAGCAGTGTGTGCACAGCATTGTCATGAGTGCCGCCATCAACCGAGGTTGGACTTGTTGGCATGCCGGATGGCTGCATGAGTGTCCCAGCTGGATCAGCAGCCATGCATATCCATGAGAGCACAATCTGTGATCTGATTGTTCGCAATGGAAATGCTCCAACCTGTACTCGGGCCATTTTTGTAGCAGCACCTTGACCTGTGCTTTTTTTTTTCAGCTGGACAGGGCGCAATCTCATGCTGCCAGAGAAGCACAGGTCTTTCTAGATAACGAGCATATCCAGACACTTACTTGGACCTGTTGCCCTGAATCTGAGATTATAATTTCCACATACAGCGCTGCTAGGGTCTTCTTGGGTCAGCACTGTTGAGCCCTGAGACTTGACAACCAGACTTTACTTCCTTGTCAGTGCTTAAATTTAAATCTGTTGTTTATCATTTGTTTAGAAATGTAGCTGGGATTGTTATCGTTTGGCAAGACCTGCCCAGTGATGATGAAAAACTCAAACTCGGCACACAGTTAGTTCTTGGCTGTAAAAAGCTGAATGTGAGCACACTGCACTCAATCTATGCAGTAAACCCTTTCACATCCTTGCAGACAGGCTGTTACACCCTGACTGCTGCAACAATACAAACCCCAACTATGCACGTAAGATTTGGTGACCTCACGTAGAGAAATTCCCAGAATAGCTCCACCCACGAATAGAATTAAAAGAAAACACCTGTGTGAGTGTGCAGGGACTTAAAGTCTGACATAGTTGTACCTGTATATCAGGTTGTTTTACAGGTCAACTTATTGTAGTCTCTTGCATATTTCAGAATTGCCTGTATTGTGATGCTTGTCCTAAGGATTGTATTGTACTGTGAGTTTGATTTTTTTTTTTTTAAATTAAATTTGTCATTCAAAAGGGACACATTTAAAGCTTTATGAGTTTAAAAGTCACCAGTTAAGAGTTAATGCTGAGTGAAATCACATTACAAGTACCCACAGAATTATGTCATGCTTGCAGATTCCATCTGTGGAGCTCTGAAAGCTGTAATAATTTTTTAAAATTTTTTTTAAGTGACTCATGTTGGGGTTGAAACTATTAAATCTCACAGGAAGCTGGATATAATAACAGTCGTTAAAATATTCCATTTTATTTCACTGACCAGAGGTCTTTGCACAAGCCAGTGTACAGTTTTGATATTTCTGGGTAAGAGAAGACGAGAGTGCAAGGGTTTCGGTTCATCCCTGTTTGAAGCATCGAGTATTAATTTGTAGTGTATTTGATATTTGTAAAATCTTTTCACATCTTTACAAAAACGTTCCATCACTGGCCATGGTGGAAGTATTTGGGAGATTTGGCAGCTGACTTGCCGGCTGGATGCGTCTTTCGTGTATGAACGGGCTTTCTGCCTGCTTCCTGACTGTCTGAGTGGGTGTTTCCCTGTTCAACAGGGAATCAAAGCAGAATGCCTTGCTGACTCACTGATGAAGTAGAAGTAGGTGGTGGATGGAAATCGAGGCTGGCTGGTTAGAGACCATAGAGATTGGCTGACCCACTTTTTACTCCAGCACCAGTTCCTTTCAGTGCTCAATCATGACATAGTGGTTTTCCCCTTCTAGCCCAGGGCTTTGTCCCAATAAAAGAGCTCACCAAGCTCGTCCTGACCTAGTACTCTCCTGCCTGCATCTTGAGTTTCACATTGTGTTGTTACTGAAAATTAGATAGTTGTTTTATGAACCCGATCGGCACTCATTCTACATCTATCTTCATCTACTTTTTCTAATAAAGGTTCATTAATATTACACTCTTAAGATTGGAATTGATGGATACACCTGTTGACTAAAGCTGAAAAGATCTTTCTCCGTAACTTGTCTCTGCACACAGACGTCATTTTGACATTTTCATAAATGTAAAGTAGAATCTTTACCCAGTTACTCCTCACATTTCTCTGCACACAGACGTCATTTTGACATTTTCATAAATGTAAAGTAGAATCTTTACCCAGTTACTCCTCACATTTCTATAGCACAGTGGGAACAGCTGGGTAGCTCATTGTGTTGGAAAATACTTTTTCTTAAATCTCATACAGGTCTATGTTGGCAGCCGTGTTGCCACCTTGATGTGCTGCGCTTCTCCCATCTCTCCATCACTCAGGCATTTTCTGAAGCAATGTATCCAGTTAATATAAAGCTACTGACAATGAAACTGAGCTTGAATCTGTGCAGGAGATATACTCCAAAAAGTGATTCATTAATTTGCTGGGACTAATGAGGAAATATTTTGCAGAATGTGACTTGTAGTTGGCTTTTATCTCGTACCAGAATGAATGTTTAGCCCTGGATTTTGAGTGTGTTACTTGAATACATTTTGCTTACATTTAGAGATTGGCGACAGATTGATTTTGCACCTGACTCACAGATTTCTCTTCATCCCCCTGCAGATGTAGACGGGCCCCAGCTGCTTAAGGATCTGATCATATGAGGGGAGACCACTTCAAAGTGGATGAAACTAGGTCAGGCTGAATCAAACCAGACTCAGACCAGATCACAACCGAGCAGACCAGATTGATTCAGACGATACCAGGCCCGTCCAGGAAGCCTGTTCCAGTTTCCTGTCCAGGTAACTGAAGCCGCTCTGCACGCCATCTGTAGGAGGTGCCTACTCATATTTCAGATATGTGAATTTGAACCAAGGAGTCCTCCTTCACAGTGCTCTAGTGGGAGAAATAATTAACATATTTGAAAACTAGGCCAGCATTTGCTTTGGAATAATTGTGACATTAAAAATGTGATATTTATGTATTTTTATTTCCATGTAATATTTGTAGTGTTTGGTTCAATTTAAGTTATCAGTGAACTTATGTATTAATACACCTCTGTAATATTTGCTTACACAATTTAAGGACTAAATCTGGTTTTAAAGGAGTCATGTTTTCAGAGCAGTGACATGTTGCATGCATCTGATTCCGGCTGACTGCTGTTTAACTTTATCAGCATTCACCCCAGAAAAAAGGCTCACCGCCTCCACATGCTGCGGACATTTTTAGCATCTTATAAAAACACAGCACTCCCATTGCAAAAAATTTAAATGGTATGCTTGGCCTTGAACAAGTGGTTTAGTGCACACACCCGCTTGCGGTTGAGTGAATAGATAATGGCATCGAATATCTATTTTTTTTTTTGTCTTTGTTTTGTTCTTGTTTCGTATCCTGAACTCCTGAATAACGAGGTGATGCCTACTTCCTTTTTTTGTGGTGTTGAGTTGCAGTGAGAGATAGAGATTCCGCTTTACTTCTCTTTTCTGTCCTCTATTTCACCTGACCTCTCCACTCCCTGAGCCTGGTTGTGCTGGAGGTCTCTTTCTGTCAAAGGACTTCTTTGACAGGCGTTCTTTAACCGTACGGGATGATCTGATCTTTGGGTTTCTCTTTGCTTTTCTCTAGTCTTTAGCTTACAGTATAAAGCTCTTTGAGGCAAATATTGTTTTGACCTGGAGCTGTATGAATAGTGCATTTACTTGGCAAACTCATTCAATAGCAAAGGTTTGTTCGTTTAGAGCACGTGTCAAAGTCAAGGCCCGCGGGCCACATCCGGCCCTGTGAGATTATTTTATATAGATGTACTATTATTGTTATGCATGGCCCGGCAATATGAGGCGCTAATAATATACAAACTACAGATCCCATAATGCAGCGCTGCAGCCTCCTTGCTGAACGCTAGGCTAACTGGGAACATTCCCGCCTCAAACAAGTCAAACTTCTGTTATTGCGAAGCTAGCCGCTCACAATGGTGGAGAGAAAAGTTGATTCTGAAAGCAGAGCCTTTCAGCGCCAGTGGGTGACGGAATATATGTTTACAGACATGCTGGTAAACCCGTGTGTCTTATTAGTGGAGCTAATGTGGCTGTAATGAAGGAATTTAATTTAAGACGGCACTACGAGACAAAACGTCAGGATAGCTGGAAAAACCTAAATGCAGAGCAGAAACTACAGAAAGTAGAAGAGCTAAAGAAGAATCTGACATTTCAGCAGATGTTTTTCACCAGAGCAAAATCACAAAGTGAAGCTGTTGTGAAAGCAAGTTTTATTGTAGCAGAGGAGACAGCCAAATCAGCCCGGCACTCAGAAGAGCTGCATGATGAAGCTGTGCGACGTCTTGTGTCCAGACAAAACGCAGATTTTGGCAAATGTGAGCCTGAGGAGAAATACGATTGCTGATCGGGTTTGTGAGATGGCCACTGATTTAAGAACACAGTTGTGTGAAAGAAGCAAAAACTTTATCGCATACTCTCTTGCTGTGGATGAAAGTACAGACATGATGGACATTGCACAGCTGGCCATCTTCATCCTTGGAGAGGAAATATTGAACATTAAATCGATGCACGGGACAACGACAGGAAAAGACATTTTTTAAAACGTATGTCAAAGTGTAACCGACATGAAACTGCCCTGGGCCAAAGTTGTTGGACTTACAACAGATGGTGCGCCAGTGTTGTGCGGTGAAAAAAGCAACTAGTCAGCAGGTTGTGAGTAAAGATGCAGGAGGAGAACTGTACCGGTGAGTTAACAGCATATCACTGCATCATACACCAGGAAAGGCTGTGTGGTAAAGTCCTAAAAATGGAGCATGTAATAATCACCGTAACGTAAACCGTAAATTTTATCTGAGCTAAAAGTTTAAATCACCGTCAATTTTAGTCTTTTATGTAGGAAATGGATTCAGAGTTTGCCGACATGCCATCATACAGAGGTCCGTTGGCTGAGTTGGGATAAAAATTCTCAATAGAGTTTTTGAGCTCAGCAAGGAAATCTGTCAGTTCATGGACATGGCATGTATGATGCGGTGAAGGCATTTCAAGTGAAGCTGTCACAAATGCACCAGTGCAACCTGCCTCACTTTCCCTGTTGCCAAGTAATGTTGAACCAAGTCAGCGGACTTTGCTGAACTGCACCTGTGCAGATTCAGATGGAGCTGCAGTGTAATGATACACTCAAGGGAAAGTACAACACTGAATGGCCCGCGAAGTTTATTAGTTCCATTCCTGAAGCAGTGCCCAGCTCCGTCTACATGCGGCTCCAACCTTGTGTATGCTTTCATTTATTTTTTCTGGGGTTTTTGGCAGCATGTTCATATTTCTATGAACAGGATATTTCTCTGACAGGATATATTTTTATGAAGAGCAAAATATTTAAAGTTAAAGTTTATTTTTTTAAGTTTATTTAATCTGGAATAATATTCCTGTCTGTTTTTATTCATATTTATGTTTAAAAAAAACATAAACATGTTCAATAAATGTTTTATCTTGTTTGGCCCGCGACCTAAAGTGTGCCTTGAGTTTTGGCCCCCTGTGCAATTGAGTTTGACACCCCTGGTTTAGAGGCTTCACAGTAAATACATTTGCTTATATTGTTTTTTTTTTTTGGGGGGGGGTTTCACCCATTCCTCTGAAACATTAGTGTGGCTCTTGATGAGTCATGCCACCTGTTTGCGCATGCATGTGCTCGAAAACTCTAATCGAAACCTTTACAGAAAATGACTGAATAATTAAGCAAGAACTCTTGTTAACGACATGCCTTCTTCAGTCAGCTCAGAGTCACTTGGCAAGGTTTCATCATCTCTGAAGTTTAAACACTTGCCAGGGTTGTAGTTGGCGAATTGGAATACACATGGCACATCTCAACCAGTCTGATTTATGTGTCATGTAACTGATACGGTGCGACCTAAATAGCTTACAGTATTTCAATACATGCAGTTGTAATAGTGGCTTCCTGTTTATTGCGCCTGCACACTTGACCCAGATGACACGATGTTTGCTGCATGTGTCCAGGCAACAGTTACTCTGTCTGTATTTTCTTTGTTTTGGGATTTCTTTGTTTTTGTCTTTGCAGATTCTCAGAATGATTCCATCTTAAAGTGTTGCTTTTGTGTGTTCACAGTTGAGGGCTCCAGAGTGGATGGAAGGAGATGATTTTAACACACAGGCTGTGATGAACATCTGTGGTGAGTTTGGCCCTTCCTAAAAAAAATAAATTAGTATTTCCCTCTGTGCATCTCTCAATTAAGTGTGCACGCTTTATTGAAAAAAAGGTCTGTGCAGATAGTCACCTCCGTTTCTCACAACTACAGTATTTCCGCTTTGATCTTGACCTCAGACCTTTTATAGTGATTTCTTGTCAGCACGGATAATATGAGTAATCCCGCACATGTCGCGCTTATTATTTGTCAGTTCATTTACATACTTAGACCCAGTAGTTTCGGTCTATGCATGCATATGCATGCTACATTTGTGTGACTGTCTGCTCTGTGTTGCTTATATTTTCTTCTGCAAAGAAACAGTGGATTGTTTCTTTTATTTTAGCTTCTAATACACACAGACACCTGCATTGCAGCTATTTCTTAAAAGAGAGGGTTTAATCACCAAAAGACTGAATAACAAGGTTGCACACGGGTCTGTTGAAATCTGGCACAAGAGCCTTTTTAGATTTGCAAATGGATTTTTATATTTCTGGGGAAATATTCATCCTTATGTTGCAGCTGTCATTTAGCAAGAATGTGTTTGTGTATGAACCGTAGGATCCATTCATTTTCTATTAGTGAAGTAGACCTGTCTTAAAAATATTTAAAAATTTAGTTCACGAACCACAGAAAACATCTTTAAGGCAGCAAACCTGTTTCATAATTACCTGCCTTCGTCTATGAATAAACATTTTTTTTCCTCCTACGATTGAAGCAATTTCTCAGCGTTTGTCAGTGCTGTTACGCTGACGTTACCTCGCCATGATTTACATTTAATGAACAATTCTGGATATTAATGAGGTGAAATTTTCACACTCTGCAGTGCCATCCAGGGAACCATATTGGATGTTTTTGCTGGCCGGTTCTGTCTTCTGAGCAGCTTGTTTAACGCCCCCTGGTTAATACATTTACGTGTCAGATTAGCGTCAGCTCGGTTATTCATGTAATTGTGCTACATTGTCAAAACAGCAGCTGATACGTTTGTTTAGCTGTTGAACTAATCTGGCAATCATGACAGTTGCTGGTTTATTGTGCTGTATTTGAAACTGCTGGATAGTCCTTTTGGATTTTTGAAATGTGTGCCAGAGGCATCATCCATCTGGTTTGCTGTCTACAACAACAGACTGTGGTTTAAGAATCTTTACACCAATAAAACAATATATAGGTCCCCTTTTAAATATGTGCATTTGTCCTTCAATTTAAAAAATAAATAAGTGAATAAAATAACATTTACTTGGTCAAACTGCAAGAGCTTTATATAGCCGCAATGATGTCTCATACAGGAGTGGGAGCTTTTGTTTTACTCTTTGCTATGAATATGAGTTATAGACTCACACAGCCACCAACTCGTGTGGGACAAATGTAATTATTCCAACCACGCAGAGTGTTGTGATCTCAGTCAGCAGTGGCACAGCAGTCACTCCTCCTCATCTGGAGCCCTGTGAAGGCAGGCGGCTTGATAACCACTGCAGAGTCACCCAGAAAGAGTCACAACAAAGAAAGTCGTCAACTGTTGTTATTCTGGTTTGGCAGTGTGGTTTACTAGGTTGCCAGTTTGTCTTAAGATTATGTAGCTTCAGCAGCCGGTGAAATAAAAATGGTTACTAAAAATGTGTACGTAGTATTTTTTTTTTTAAATTTGGTGAAACACTTGTGCACTGGTAAAGCCACAAATACGGTGACAAATAAATGAAGGAAAAACACCAACTTTTGCAGTGCATTTTTCACAGAAACAGACTGCTTTCAGTGTGTATACGCTTTACGCGACCAGTTCGTACCTACAACAAAAGAATGGAATCTTGGTGTTTTTTTTTTTAATTTATTTTTATTTATTTATTTTTGTGACACTCTGTATATAAAGGCCTTAAATCCGCGCACACAGATATGTCTGTTTTTAAGCTCAGTGTCTCATTGTTCCGTGCAGATGACCTGATGGCAGACCAAAGGATGGACATCTCGTCTACAATGACCGACTTCATGTCCCCCAGCTCCACTGACCTCATCTCCAGTTCCATCAGCACGCCTGGCATGGACTACACCCGCAAAAGGAAAGGCAGCACCACCGACTACCAGTAAGTAGACAAGGAAGAAAGAGAAGCTCAAATGCTCACTTTATTGGTAATATAAACATATTTGCTACTACCGCTTGAATTACCAGCAGTGGTAACTGTAACATCACATAAATAGACCTTGAATTTATTCTTGACAGTAAGGTGCACAGAGAAAGGGGAAAAATATACAGACTGAGAATTAAGGGAAGAAGTGATAAAGTGAAATGACTAGATACACTCAGTGTTTCTGGTCTTATTAACCATGTCTGATTATGGAGACACAAAGTCTTTTGCATTCATTAGTGCAGGTGTGCTACAATATTCATAACATTTGTGTCCTTAAACACTGTTAGCCAATGTTGCTAACACTTTACACGTTGTTTAAAAAAAACATAATGATCTGAATCATTCAGTGACAAAAAATTGATTAATAAATTTGTGTTTCTTTGCAGAATTGATGGCTTCTCATTTGAGTAAGTTCAAACATTACTCGATGTTAGTAGATCTAGCAAACTCAATTAATCAGCCTGAAATGCCACTGAACCCTCACACATAATCTTTTGCACCATGAAATATTGAACAGACTGAAAAGCAAACCTACTCAACCCAGTGAACCCTTTGTGAAGTGCTCTGGTTATTTGAATGTGTTCCTGTGGTCTTGCTGAAACTTATATCTCCTGTTTTCTCCTTCTCAGCGACATGGACCCAGATAAAGATAAACTGGGCAGGTAAGGCGCCATTATTGCCATGGTGATAGAGCTTTAATCTGCTGGATGTGTCTGTTTATTGCTCTTGAAATAACCTGCTTCTGACACGATTGGGTTCCCTGTTGATTTCAACTTAAAGGGTCCGTTGAGCCAAATCATAACGTTCGTGTTTTCACACTCACATTTGTGAATCTCAGAAATCTGTATTTGGATGTTTCAGTGCCCACATAAACACAGAGGAGGTGAATGGAGGTTTTACACTGGATGCTGCTCAGAGTATTGAGAGATGTTATTTTTAACAACAGCAGCTTTTACTAGAATAAAAATCCATGTTGCTCTGAATATTACACAGATTCCAAGGTTTGTCCTTTAGAGCACAGTAGAGAACGATCGGGTAATAAACACCCAGTAAAGATGTTTAAGTTTTCCGGCACGAGGACTTTTGCCATGATCTATATGACCAAATCTGACACGTCAGAGTTTTTCACCATGTTAGGACTGCATGTTCGATCATTTTATTGCATCGGACGTCATCAGTGCAATTTAATTTCACTTAACAGGGAAAGAAAGGCAGTGATGGGTGTATTAAAATAATTTTTCGCAGAAATGTTCATAAAATTAAAGCAAAGTTGAATGAATGTAATAAGCTGCACAGGAAAAGTATCATAAACTACTACAGCTGCTGTAATGCATGTTACTCTCCAGGGGAAAATCTCTTGCACACTGCACTGTGACACCAAAGGAGAACCATTTCACTACTGTACAGACACTGTCTGCAGTTCAGCTGGGGGTGCAGTAGGGAGTGCTGCCTGAAGGAGAGTGAATGACGTAGTCACGTTACATAGCAACTTAAGGGGCTTTGGATGTATTACTTTAACCCTCTGGTTTTACTGAACTAAGTGCTCGCCACACACTGGATTAGACAAATCTTCCACTAGCAGAAATAACCCAAAAAAGACACAGACAACGCCGAGTTTGGAGAGATGCTTTATCTCAAAATAAAGTCAGTCTCCTGACTTTTTAGACTAGTTTAACTCGTCCTAATTGTTTTTGGAAAGTCAAGGAATCATTTGCATGTACTATGAAGTCATCGTCTGGGTGTGTCTGTAGAGTGGAGTGGACATTTTCCTTGTTGTTGCTCTTTTTCCTAACTGTAAATATGAGATAAAGAGATGTGTCATGTTTGTACTGCATTAGTCATCAGATTTGCCCTCTTGCTGCCCTTTTAAAGTATGTGCTATCGCATTAATTTAACAATCAAACCCTTCAGTCCTCTCTAATTTCTCTCTCTAATTCTTTCTCTGTTTGTCTTTTCAGTGACCAACAGGGCAGGATTAAGAATGCCAGGTATAAACACTCCTTTTCTTTCTCTCTCTCCCATTCCCCCTTACCTGCTAAGCTCCCTTGCATGAATTAAATGTCACTCTGTGGATGGGGACAGAGAGATCTTTGTGCACACTGATAATAAGAAACTTTATACATTGAAGTGTATAGATCCAAGCATTATGTGGAAGGGGACTGTAAAAGCAAACCTAATTGCTAAAGCCAAGCTGTCTTTCTCTTACATGGAAAGAATTCTCTTTTATAGCTGCTTCTGTGCAAAGCGAGAGCAGACAAGCAGGAAGGATATAACTTTATAGTCGTGGAGGATCGGCAGAACAACAAAAACTGGATTTCTTCATGTCTCTTGAGGCTGTTTTCTTTGCGTCTTGCTAGCTGATTTATATCATGTTAGACGGGACTATGAATGCGTGGACAGTGGAGTCTGTTGGATAAGGTGCCTGATCATGCTTTCCTGTTGTGATCAGGTTTAGGAGTTTGTATTTTGTAGAGCAGGTAAAGTTCAGCCAAGCTGATTTATTATTATTTACTGTGGATTTCTGCCAGCAAGATGGGTGGAAAATGACTTTGTTCATTGACACTTGTTTGATGTCTGATGTCTTCTCCTGCACAGAGAGGCTCATAGCCAGATTGAGAAACGTCGCAGAGACAAGATGAACAGCTTCATCGATGAGCTGGCGTCACTGGTGCCCACCTGCAATGCCATGTCCCGCAAGCTGGATAAACTGACAGTCCTCCGGATGGCTGTCCAACACATGAAGACGCTCCGAGGTTAGAATCAACTGGGAGGGTTGGGGAGGCAACGAAGTGAAAAGTCTTCTCATTCAAACACTTGCTCGCATCAGTTTTTGTACTAACATGTGAAATATGCGCTGTTGAGGACCTGAGGGTTTCCATCCCAGTTAAATAAAGATTAAACAACGAAACATATTCATAAACATGGGAAACGTGAGAGGTTTTTACTGATCAGGTGACAAATAAAGAAGATAATTGATGATTGATCCCTAATCGGGGAACGGGCAGGTCAGGATAGTTAAGATGGATGATGTTAATGCAGTGAAGTACTTACCTGTGCCGTGTTGGAGACCGCTGTTAAAAATGTGAAGGTCAGTGGGGGCTGGTCAGCAGCTGGTCAGTTGATATTGGTAATCCTTTGGTAAACATTTCCAAATATGGAACTGTGTGTAATTCTTAAAGGAAGATAAATTCATGGCTCTCAAAGCAAATAAGATTAAGTGGGAGCATACAGCTTTCTGAAAATGCTCTTATGTGTGCAGGTGCAGTCTGAATAGTCACAGGTGTGACCTGCGTGTGTTTTAATGTTGTGTGCAGGTGCAGCCAACCCGTACACAGAGGCAAACTACAAGCCTTCCTTCCTCTCAGATGATGAACTGAAGCACTTGATACTAAGGGTGAGTGGAAAAATCAAAAATAATTAAAGGTTCTTTTTATAACTATACAAAGGGGGGGGAAAACCTCCAGAAATGAACTTTTAATCCAGTTTTTAACGTTCTGTTTAATAATGCAGGCTGCTGATGGCTTCCTGTTTGTGGTCGGATGCGATCGTGGCAAGATCCTGTTTGTTTCTGAATCCGTGTACAAGATTCTCAACTACAGCCAGGTACGCTGACAGCCTGAGGAATGAAGGGATCTTTTTGGTAATGGTGGATGATTTTTAAGCCACCTTAAAAGGCTTTACTGTGGGTCTGCGACAGGCATGCGTTAGTTCCTTTACAAAGCAAAAGAAGGATGCTGTGAATCTGCTCACTCACTATTACTACACAAACAAGTGGACAATTCATAGCCAGCAAACATCTATGTCTACCCATCCTAATTTGAAATTCCACAAATTAAACGATTCAGATTTATTCATCTTTCTCTCTCCTCTCAAGAATGACCTGATAGGTCAGAGCCTGTTTGACTACCTTCACCCCAAGGACATCGCCAAGGTCAAAGAGCAGCTGTCGTCCTCTGATACAGCCCCACGAGAGAGACTCATCGATGCTAAAAGTAAGCAAAAATGGACGTGTGTAATCTATTTTGTAGAGCCAAAAGTTTGGTCAATGCCGTTAAAATCTGTCACACCAAATGGTGTGAAAAAGAACCCCATATAGGGAACTGAAGGCTAGAAACAGTCAGAGTGCATTTTCTCAAAGGAAAAGCCTGTTGATTTAACGATGGCAAACACAGCTGGAGGTAAAACAGGGGAAGTGTGCATCATTCAAGGCACTAAGAATAGAAAATGCAACCAAGAGCTCCAAATGGATTTATTTTCCACATGTGCGTTTCCTTTGTTATTTGTGTGCAAGTCCTTCTTTCTAAAATTGCTGAGGCTTGAAAGAATAGTCGTTTTCTGTTGACTGATTATTTTCTTTCCTTTATTTTTGCAGCTGGTCTTCCTGTGAAGACTGACATCACCCCCGGTCCTTCTAGACTCTGTTCTGGAGCTAGGCGGTCATTTTTCTGCAGGATGAAGTGCAACAGGCCGTCTGTCAAAGTAGAAGATAAAGACTTTCCCTCCACCTGCTCTAAGAAAAAAGGTAGCGTGCCATCGTCTTCATTAAAACCTGACAACCTTCCTCTCTGTCAGAGCACCACCTGAAAAAGCTCTGTGCTTATCAGCTCTCTGGTCCCTTTCTGACATCCACTCATTTCTGTAAATCTGATGTCTCTGCTTGTCATTGCTGTTTCTGTATGGGTGGACTGATCACAGCCTTGTGAAAAGCTGTGACAGCAATCTTATGAAGCACGTGCAGTCAAGTTACCACTTATTCTTTTGGAGATTGGTGTCTAGATCTGACAAAAAGTAACAGCTGAAGTTAGTTTGTTGTTCCCAGTTGCTTCTAAAACTCTTTATTGTAAGTTAATGACATACCTGCAGGGTCCATGTGCAAGCATCTCTAAATAAAGAAGGATGCACTCATTTATGCACGCAGCACTACAGCAAGACCTTAATTACCCCTGACACAGAGATAGGACTGGTCAGGATCTAACAATAAATGACATGGTGTGTTTTTCCCTTAACAATTATCTAAGGGTGTAGATGCACCATCATGACTACATGTAGGATGTAGCATCTGTAATTACCAAAGTATCGTCGTATTAAACAAACTCTAATTTCAAGCATTTTACATCACTGTCAGGCCTAAAGGGTAAATGGTATTGCTGCTGTGGCTCGTTTCTCCCACATCGTCTGACAGAACGGGTGAGGAGCATCACCTCCTTATGAAACCAAAAGCCCTCATTTCCTGGTGTTCCTGTTCTTCTATTTTTAGGTTCACATCCTTTTCATAACAAGGAATTGCACCTCAGTTGGCATGAGAGCATGGTGTTTATTTAACCTTTATTTACCTGCGCTATATTGTCAAAAACAAATTCTAGAGAAAAAAAAAAAAGACAGACATTTTATTAATGTGTTTTATACATTTTATCATAAAAAGATTTAATAGTTTTCTGTTCTCCAACTTTTATTATTTCATTTTGAGAAAATTTAGTTTGACATTCTTAAATGTCTGTTTAGATTTTAGTGCTTGAAAAGGTTACATTTTTGGTCGGCTTTTATTAGTTTAACTATTCAAAATTTTCTTCATATTATAATGAAAACGATACATTTGACAGTTATCAGCTTTTTTCCTTGTCTTTTATACTAGAACTGGCTAAAATAGATGCATCCTATTTCAGTAATGCATGAGGGCTCAGGCGGAGAAGCTATAACAGTAATGATGGAGCAGTGATTATTTATTCATGTTTCAGGCATTTCTTTTGTGTTTAAGTAGTTATTTGAATGATGTGTTTTCTGTGTATGAATGCATCCTATTATCCGATGAGAGGACCGAGTTTATTTATTCATTTGAAAACCTTTTAATTAATCAGCAAAGCTTACACGCCATAAAAGAATCTCACCAGTGATAATCTTTGAAAATAGGGCTGCCTCTGAAAGTCAGAGCTATGAAGCATCAATCAAAGATGCTTTCAGTTGAGTGAGACTGCGAGCGCTTATCTGCAAACAACATGCGCTGCACTTGTAGATGAGAGGAGCTGAAACCTGAGGCGCAGGGCCTTTTTTTTCCTGATAGGCGGTTGCTCTGTAAAGTCAGATGAAGAAGATTTTTGCCGGAATCTTTATAATCTTTATTAACTGCTTCTATAATTTAAAGGGGAAGAAGAAGCCAGGTGCTGATAATCAAATGCACTTGACAAACTGATGAGCAAGAATGACTACCTCTGTAAAAGCAGAAGTTGTGCAGTTTGCTTCTATGGAGCATTCAGGAGGGTGATAACATAACGCTATAATCTTTCCAGAATTCACCCCAAGGTCAGACTGTGCAATGCTCGAAGGCACTACAAATAACCCAGGAGCTACATCTCCGGCTCTACAGGCCTCAGTTAACATGTTAACTGTTAAAGTTCATAACATTATGTTTAGAAAAAGACTGAACAGAACGAGTGTGGCTTGTTTGGGATTGTTGTTAGCAGGAAGTTTCCACACGGCTTCTGATCCAAAGTGAAGCTTGGCTTCAATGGACAACAAAGGAGGGGTGATGGTTTGGGCTTGTGTTTAAGTCATTGAGTTGATCATGAACTCAGCTGTATACATAGGTATTCTAGAGTCATATCTGAGGCCGTCTGCCCCTTAATAAAGCTTGGAAATGACGAAGTTGGGTCGTGTGACACGACAGCGATCCCCTGCACAGCAGCAAATCTACAGCTGGATTAGCTGGAAAGAAAAGTATCAAGCTGTTTCTTCTGACTTACGATTACTTCAGTTGGACTTTTATTGTGAAGAGATCCACAGAGTGAAAATGTGAAGATGGATTTTTATTCTCGCAAGATGACAACGTTCTCATTAAAGTGAACTTTGGCCT
Source organism: Simochromis diagramma (assembly GCF_900408965.1). Classification (NCBI taxonomy): domain Eukaryota; kingdom Metazoa; phylum Chordata; class Actinopteri; order Cichliformes; family Cichlidae; genus Simochromis; species Simochromis diagramma. The sequence continues at coordinate 3,392,212 of NW_024386765.1, forward strand.
AACTACCTTAACCGTTTGCTTTGTTGTTGATGAACAGTTGCAATGGGCCAGTAAAAGTCCAGACCTCACCCTGAATGTAATGATGTGGTTGGACCTTAAGATTCAGCTGTGCTGAGCAAATGCCTAAAAATCTTAATGAAGTAACACTGTAAGGTAGAGTGGGCGGGCCAAAATTGATCCGCAACAGTGTGTAAGGCTGATTAAATCATACAGAAAACAGTTTGGTTCTGCTGGTGTCACAATTTGCCTCCGCTCATTTCTGCAGAGTTGGTCCAAACACTAAAAGTTAACACAAAAACGGCTAAAGCCAAAAATGAATTTGAACTCTGAGCAAGAACCAGACTATCATTTAACAACATCACAAACTACTAGAAAATGTTATGTTTCAATTAAAAAGCACTGAGGTAGTTTAATTTGAACAGAAACACGTGATGGCCCATTAATCAAGTAAAAAAAATATGAACGACAACAACACTTGGGACCTGCTGAATCACATTTAACTGACCAAATTCTGATTTGTGTGAATCTCATTTGGAAATTGCACCTGGGCTGTTCTGGCAACCTCTATATCACACTTCATTAGCTGTGTGCCAAGCAGGTCAGGGCTGAAAGCAGTCTGAGTCAGCTTGGCAGACGGTGGTTTCAGCCGTGGTGAATTAGCTGGAACACATTGGAGTGCAGTGTAACATCACGCCTGGACTCGAGTTTTTAAGATTAAAAATCAAAGGTTTAGAACAAGACACGAACGGAGCCTGGGTCGCTCAATTTTCCTCGTCGGAAAGTGACGCACGGGACATTTGCACTTTGATCAGTCAATATAAGAAGATTTTCCTGGAATACATTGCAGCATCTGCTCCACTGGTCTAAGAGCAAATGAAAACATGGCTGGCTGCGTTTGGAGCTACTTAGTAGCTTATTGAGGAACTGGAGTGTAAAACGTCTTTTATAATCAGAGGAACATTTGCAGGCACATACATGCAGCTGATTGTCACAGTTCATGTTAAAAAATGTTAGCAGTTAACGTTCATGGAGACACACTTCTCTGTGTTACACTGGGGGGGGGGCTGCAAAGTTCAGTACAGCTACAGAAGTGAAACCGCCAAAAAGGTATTTTACTTGTGTAACATGTGTTGAGAAGATGGGAGAAGTACTCCCGTCTTCATAGAGAGTGGAAAGGTGTTCCAGATGGTTTGGGCGTTTGCAGAGGAGGGATGGCAGATATACTGGACAAAGGCTGTTGAAGATGCAGTTGCCAGGCAGGAGGTTCTTGTAGTTTCTAATCTTGTAGTTTTATGGCAAAGAGCAAGTAATAAACAGCCCAGAAAAACACAGATGGGCTCATTTGTCAAAAATAGTTTATAGAGGGTACAAGCCAAAGTCCACACAGCACTAGCTGATTAACTGTGATCCTTTAATCCTGCAGGGACGACCGTATGATTTGTCTTCAAGGGTTCAGCCTAGTGCTTTAATTTGTATTTGATAATTAGCTGTAACTGCATCACTGCTGTGGCTTCCTCAGCGTTTTGTAAGAGATTTTGAATCAATCAGCCAAACTGTTCAGATGTGGGTTCATAATCAAAAAAAAAATCCCATCACATTCAGTTCAGTGAACTGTAAAAAAATGCTCCATCATACCCCACAGCATGGTGACGGTATCCCACTAAGATGGCCCTGCTTATTTCTAATTTTAACGCCTCTCTCTCGCGTCTCTTCACTCTCATTACAGCGGACCGTAAGAGCTTCTGCACTATCCACAGCACAGGCTACTTGAAGAGCTGGCCACCTACCAAGATGGGTCTCGACGAAGACAATGAACCCGACAACGAGGGCTGCAACCTGAGCTGCCTGGTGGCCATCGGCCGCCTGCACCCCCACATCGTCCCCCAGCCCAGCCTGGCAGACATCAGGGTGAAGCCGACAGAGTACGTCTCCCGGCACGCCATCGACGGCAAGTTCGTCTTCGTTGACCAGAGGTGAGACGCGAAAGGGGAGAGCCGAATAGGTCACCTCGTCTTGATTTATGTGACAGGACAGTAAAGTTCAGCTGCTTGCATACTCACATGATTTTCAAGGTCGCATTTCCCTCAGCTTATCCTCAGTGTCCGCCTGCTTGTTTGATATATTTAGAGAGCAAAAGATTGGATAATAAAAGGATAAAATGGCCAAAAATTGAACCGACTGTAATTTTGATATGAGAGTTTGATATGAAATTGCCTCCTGAAGGGTGGAGGGGTGAGAGCTGTGAGGAAATATGGATTCAGAGAAATCGAAATAACTTGTAGTGCATAAAATGTCAGAGTAGAGCCACAAATAGTCTGTTTTTACCTGCAGCGCTGTGTCATTTAGCACAGCCTTTGTTAGCAACAAACACGATGGAGTCAAATACACCCCTGTTTAGGATGCGGTGATTTTTGAGTTTTTAATTTTAGCTGTTTAGATGAACACATTATGTTTCAGTACACACTGTTTTACCTTGGTGCTGTGTTACAACCGGCCTTTAGTACAGATGAAAAGCTTTTCAGTTAAATGAGTTTTATTCTTGCTCAGTGCATTAAGTGCAGTGAGGTTTCAGGACAGAGTGATCTGCTTTTGGGTGATTCACTATCTTAGAAAACCTTTGTTGCCCATAATTAAGACTCTCACCAGCAGCTGCAAGCGAACAATCCTCTTTGTGTCTGTGTGTTCTTCCAGAGCCACAGCCATCCTAGCCTACCTACCCCAGGAGCTGCTGGGAACTTCCTTCTATGAGTATTTCCACCAGGACGACATCAGCCACCTGGCAGAATGTCATAGACAAGGTGCCTTCTGAGAAACCTCTAGAATCCTTGTTAGAGTTTAATAGAGAAGATGTGAATGAATGAATGCTAGTGTGCTCACTGCGAATGTATCGCAAATGTCCACAGTGCTACAGATGAGGGAGAAGATCAACACCAACTGTTACAAGTTCAAGATCAAAGATGGCTCCTTCATCACGTTAAGAAGCAGATGGTTCAGCTTTATGAACCCCTGGACCAAGGAGGTGGAGTACATCGTGTCTACCAACACTGTGGTGTCGTAAGTATCTGAAAACGCATTTTATTTGCTTTACCTGGAAGTTTTTAAGCTATAAACAAAAATATTTTGGCTCTTTGAAGACTCGGGTACATCACCTGTGCGCTTCCCCCCCCTTCTTCAGGTGTCCTATGATGGAGGGATCAGATTACCCTCAGTCTGCTGCCTCTCCACAGAGTATGGACAGCGTCCTGACCTCAGAGGGTAAATGACTTCCTTCATTCTTTCACTCCCTGCTTATATATCAAAAACATCAGCCCATGTCCACAGTTATTCTTCACAGTGCATATATTCTTCTTCTCTTGATTGCTGCTGATTGGTAGGTGGGGGGAGGCGGGCGCTGCAGACGGTGCCTGGTATCCCCGGCGGCACAAGAGCGGGAGCTGGGAAGATTGGACGCATGATTGCTGAGGAAGTGATGGAGATCCAGAGGTGAGAATAGGAGAATTTCTGTGGTTTTTACAATCTCAAACCAGTCGAGCAGAAAACCAGCGTTAGTGCTCTAATGGAAAATCACCGTGGCCTAGTTTCTTACTCAGATCATGCTGATAGAGGTGACACAGAGAATGAATTATCAGGTATTACAAGCCAGCTGTACACACTGGCAGGTGAGTATTTGACAAACCATATGCAGGATTTTACCTCATTTTTCTGCACTGAATCATTTCAAATGTCAGGTTACAATAAAATGGAGAATAGGCACATGTTCTGTGCTGTCTAAAGTAGGACAGTGTGTTCGCGCTGCAGGCTCTTCTCCTCGCTTTGTGAAACTTCAAGGCTGATGATGAAACCCAGCCAAAATACCACAGACTGTCTCTGCTGATAAATGATCGCCCGATTGTTATGGCAGTTCTGAAAAATGATTGTGTTCAGTGAGGCTGATAGAAGAGGGACTTTTTTTTTTATTTGGGGTTTTCATGTGCTGGAAGATTTTTGGCATTTTAGGGAAAGATGCTGTTTGACCGTCTGAGACTGGTCAAATTTGCAGACCACATGAATTCATGCCTGATGCAGCGATACATACAATACATACACGTGTGTGTGTGTGTGTGTGTGTGTGTGTGTGTGTAATTACTCATGCAGTACGTGTGAACATGCACATTTTCTTTTATCCTTTAGGACAAAAAAAAATAACAAGGCAATAATCGGCTGCCTCTTTAGCAAATACACAGAGGATTAGTCGTCCTTGTTCTGCTCTGGCATGCCACATAAGAGAGCAGCATGAAGACATTCTCCACCTGGTGCAGGTTCTGAGGCAGGAAAACAAATTATTGTTGCCAGCTGCAAACCTCGTAGAGTCTCTCCAACCATGACGAGGGATTTACCGACCTGATATTTAAATCTGAAGTATGTTTGATCTGGACTCACAAAGCTGTTTCAGGTATAATCTGTTCAGTTCCCTTGTATTTAGTGTGTGATACCTCAGCGCTGCACTGGTTGCTAGGAGAAGAAACCACAAAGGATCAGCATACATGCAATGGAAAAACCTTTCTTTAAGTGTTTGAGAGCAATTAACATAGTCACAAAATAAATAGGCTTGTTGTAGCACTAGGATCGTGTTGGTACTTGATATCGACTCTACGAGTACCTGGATGGTGTACTTGTTGTGTTTCATGTACTTGTACTTTTCAGTTCATTCAAAATGGCGAGTGTGAATACAGGAATAGACGATTGGAGACAGCCTAGATCTGATTCAGAAACACTGCTGTTATCTGTTTCTCCCTATCAGGATTCGAGGCTCCTCCCCCTCCAGCTGTGGCTCCAGCCCTCTGAATATTACCAGCACACCTCCACCCGACACCTGCTCCCCAGGGGGCAAGAAGGTAACACACACACACCTAATTGACCTGAAAGCAGTTTAATTTGTGTGCTTCTCTGTGAACGTGCACTGTGGTGAGGGCCACGTGCTCGGGGTTCCTGCAGGACATTAAAAAAAAATCTTCATATATCTGTAAATAAAACGTGAAAAATAAAGTCTTTAGATGTCCTTTATTTTGAGATGGTGTCTTTAAAAGTCACTACTAATAAAATAATTCTGTAAATCACTTGCTCGGTATTGTCATCTCTCTGTTGTCTTGCACATTTATTTATTTTAGGATAAAATTAAACAGTTTGACCCTCCAGGGCAGGGATGTCAAACTCTTTTTACAATGTGGGCCAAATCCAGACTCTGAGTGAGCTGAATCAGTGAAACTACACGATAAATGTCTGTGATGGTTCTTGGTCATTCAGGTCATCGTAGTCTGAGCTTCTTGAAGATGATTCACTTCTCAGATGAGAGGTGAATCATCTTCAAGAAGCTCCTTAGACTACACGATAAATGTGTATAATTACAGAAAAGGTTCTGGTAGTTCTTTGCCCAGACTGTCCTGAAATTGTAAAATATTACATTTTTGTTAATTCAGAGAAAATGTCCTGTGTACTTAATGTAAAAATCATAATTTTATATAGTAAATACGGAAAAACCAGGAACTTTATGTCATTTAAGTGTTTATCTATTACCTAATTACTTTGCTGTATGAATGGCAATTAATCGGGGTTCTTTATCATTAGGAGAAGTTGTAAAAACTGTTAAAACTTCAAATCTATGCACTCCTTCACATTTTTCAGAGCCATCCAGTGGGCTGGAGTCTTTCAGAGGCCAACTCTGGGCCCCAGGCTTCATGTTTGACACCACTGCTCTAGCTCCTGCACTACCCTAACAGAATAACTGTCCTCGTCTCTACTTTAGCCATAATTGCATTGTTGAAACACCAAACTCGTCTTAGTATTTATAGTGCAGGAACTTCATGGGTCTGTCTAAAACCTGAAAAAAATGCCCCTAAAGCAAACCCAGAAGAGCAAAATGTGCAAAATTATTTTATCCTGTTTTAATAATGATAAAAATGCTGCTTGTACCAGTTTAACATGTGTATACAAGTTCATGCTTCCGCGAACCTCAGCGTCACTGAACAAGTTCAATGTTTTTACATTGAACTGATGTTTACTCGTGTCGTCTCTGCAGATTCAGAACGGCGGGACGCCCGAGCTGCCCAGCACGGGGATGCTTCCTGGACCCGACTCTGTTGGCTACCCCTACTCCAACCAGTCCATCATGAGTAAGTCACTGAGTAAATCTGTCATTTTATGATTATGTCCTCTTCATCAGTCATCTTCTTAACAAGTTGCTCTCTGTAAAGGTGACAACTCCCACCTGAGCATAGACATCATGGATGAGCCCGGTTCCAGCAGCCCCAGCAACGACGAGGCGGCCATGGCTGTCATTATGTCCTTGCTGGAGGCGGACGCTGGCCTCGGGGGGCCCGTCGACTTCAGCGACCTACCCTGGCCGTTGTGAGGAAGCTGGGAGGGACGAGCCGGAGCTGCTGACGTGGGGTCGACGTCTGGTTGCCACGTTTTCCCACCTGTGTGCATGACGGCACCGCAAAAATGTCCATCTTAACAAAAAAAGGAAGAAAAAAAAAAAACGCTCTGTAGATACAGAGGAGATCCTCTCTCTTTAGGTGTCCATCAGACTGGATGGCCGTTAGGTTTCACCCCCAAGTTTTTGGTTCGTCATTCCCTGCAGGTGGAGCTGAGATCCTGTTAAGATGCTAATTTTTCCAGTGCTGGTTTTCTAACGTTGCCACGGTGAGAAACCATTTCTCTAACAACGGCGGTGCTGACATGTCGATGCTCCTTCACTCTCTACCCCATCAACCCAAATTAACGGAAGGCCCCCCTCCCCTCCCCCAAGACACTCGAGACGGTGGCAGAAGTTTAATGGTGTTGTTGGGTGGCGAGCCCCCTGTCTCTGAGGTTTCCCTGTAGGATACTGTACAAGCACGAGGACGTGAACACACAACAGAAGATACTCAGAGGACCTTTATTCTCAAAATTCCACTACCAGGTGTATCTCGCGTATTTAAATTCTTCCTTCTTTTTTTGTAAAGACTGAATTGTTTTGGAAGGCACCGCCCAGCTGCTGTTTCCAGAGTTTACGCAAACTTTTACTCCAAGCTGCTCATCCTCGTCTGTTTCCTCAGAAGTACCGAACTTCTCAGTTTCCTTCTGTGTTCACTCAAACAGTCTGCAGTGCTTCTGAGAGAGGCATTAGGAAGCTAGAAAAAAAAGGCGAAAGCGCTGGAATTGAGGGGGGGTTGTTGGGTTGAGGATCCCTGTGTGTGTGCCTGTGTGTGTGTTGAGAAACAGACCAGTAAGGTTTAACAGGTTGGCCTGTGTGGCCTTGCTTATAAATCAAACTGATCTTTTTACTATTTTACTGTTATTTTCTAGTGAATGCAGACATGCTTCCCATACGGAAGAAGGAGGAATAAGTTGAAACATTGCAAATATAATAAAAATCCCAGCAGTAAGCGAGACGGGTGTGCAGGAGCTCCGTTAGGTCGGGGTTCCCTGCGTCACGTGTTCCCGTCTATTTAAAAGGCGCTGGTGAAATAAAGCAGGCGATTAGAACAGCCTCGGGATCGTGGATAGATTTAAGAGGGACTAAACACAGCCACGGGTCTAAACTCACACACACCTACCAAGGACCAAACGCCACACGGCTGCAGTAATAACACGACGTAGTCGATGGTACTGCCGCTGTCTGCTTGCGCATGAACATGAAAGATCAAAAAATGCAGAGTAAAAGCGGACAGTGGCTGCAGTGGTTTTAATACTCTGGTTCTTATTTTAGAACTTAGTCTTTCTCTTCAGCCCACAGAGCGGTTCTTCCTCATACCAATCCAAATGCTCTCTGCAGGTAGACGGGCGTGGACGCAGTGTAGTGTAGATTCTCCACGGATGAGTCCATGTGGTCACAGAGAACAGGCAGGCGAGCAGACATCCACACAGATCCTCACACTCACTGATTGCAAAGCCTCGAAGGTCCGTTTGGTTCGTAATTTGTGACAAATTTGCATCACTCAGACTCGAGCAGGCTCCAGAATCTTATTTTTTCAGCATCATCTTTACCGAGTTCCCAGCTCGCCTGCAGCACTTGCAGTTTTAAATCTTTGCATTATTGGCAAGTGATGCTTTATTAACCAACGTTAAGCTTTTTCCTCTCACCACTGAAGCTTTTTAAATGACTGGTGCTCAGTAGTGATCTTAAGTCCAAACTACTGAAGCCATCTATTTAAAAAAAAAAGAAAAAAAAAGAAAAGAAAAAAGTGCCAAATCTTTTATTTGTGTTAAGTTTCTCCCCGAAGAAGAAAGAGGAGGGAAAACCCAACCGATCCAAGACCCAAACCTTGAGAGAATGTCGGCAGCGTCTGCAGCTCGACGTGCTGCCAGAGAGTGCTGCATGAGAGTCAAGCTCAGTCCTTAATCAGCTTAGCCAACTGAAAATCTCCAATCTGTCATAAACGTTTTGATTTCTATTGGACCAAAAAGGCTAAAAAGTGTAAATCTACTCCCATCATTCATTATTTCAAAAACAAGGCCTATAAACACAGGTGAAACTGGCACTGAACCTAAATCCCCGAGACCCATAAACCAGCTCTGAATATAAGACAGTCTTGGTGCATAGATTGACCTACAAAGCTGGAATCTTTCAAAGGAAGACCATCAGCGAAGATCTGTTCCTCCTCGTGGACGGCCTCCTGCTCGTTTATCTCTGGTGGGCTTCTGAGTGTTTGCAGCGAGCGCTCCGCAGGAGAGGAGCGAACAGCTGGAGTGAAGCTCTGACAGCTGTCAGAACAAAGAACGAGGCTTTAATGGGGGGGAAAAGGTGGTTAATTGAGTCCGGTGGGAGCAGCAGCTGTATGGGCGGGCACACTCGGTGTGCTCGACAACAAACCAGGACTGTTCAAGTGCTCCTCCATGAGGAAATGTTCTTCACTGCCATTTTATTGACAATGCGGGAGGCGACGCAGCGTCAGCCTGCTAACATAAAAACCAATAAGCTTGGGTTACAGGGTCTCCACCTGCTCACCCCCTCACTGATCATTCAGCCTCTCAGTCTTGTGTTGAACTGTGTTCTCAGCAGAGGGGACTGGATGGGCTCTTTGGGCTTTACTTTACACCACCCACAGAAGGATCCACCCCCTTTTTTTAACCAGCCTGGGTGGGGCTAAAAGAAGCTGAAAAAACTCCCAAAAAACCTCTCAGCTGATTTATTTGCAAACTTGCCAGACTGCAGTTACTCTTAAATTTTTATTTTTTTTTGCCCGTTTCACCCAACTGTTAATTCAAACTACCTTACTAACTGCTGGTGAACAAAGAGGACTTTGTAACGAAGATGGAGCTCACCAACATCTCTAATCACTTCCTGCAACAGTTTCTGGGGGTCACGAGAGATTTTTAATAGACTTTTTTTCCCTCGATGATGAAGATGATCCCTAATTTGACCTCTTCACCTCTCTGCTGTCACAGCCCCGGGCCTTTGTGTTGTCCGATAAATTAGAGGCAGACATGACAAAAACCAAAAGAAGCAAAGACACAATCAGATTTGCCTTTTAACTTTCTGAAATCTATTTTGGAAACAAAAAAAAAATCTAATTAGATGTTTGGAAATATTTTTTTAATGGCGCTGCATTATAAATACATTATGAAGGCTCCGGTTTGGAGGCGCAGAGATAAAGCCTGGATTTGAGTCTGAAAGACGAAATCCCAGAGATGTATTTAAAAAAAGTAAATGAATAAAAAACACAGAAACAAAAGAAGTTTTCTTCATCGCTCTATTTGCAAAGCATAAACAAAAGTAAACTGTGTTCTTGTGTATGACATGAAAAAGGTCTTTAAAGGGCTGATGTATAACTTCTCAGCTTCTCACAGTGACCAGCACGTTCTTATACAAACACGAGGCTTCCTGTCAAACTTAGCCCCGCCCACATCAAGTGTTCTAACACTTGAGGAAAATACTTTTTCATGATGGGTTTTCTGTTTTTAACTTTCAAAGAAAACACATGTGAGACACAAGCTGGGCTAATACAAGTCACCTGTTTTATTTCCACGTGGGCAGACAATGTTAACATCGACCAACTGTGGCCGCAGCTTTTAAAAGAAATCCTTATTTGAGGAGGCTGAATGCTGCGAGAGTGGCAGCTGCAGCACCAGCTGCTGTTTGGACCTCAGCCGCTTAAGTTTAAGCCGGGCTCAGACTCCGCCTCTGCCGTCCTCCTCCAATCAGGCAGCAGCTGGCAAGGTCCCCTCTGTATCTGTTCTAGTGGGTTTATTTCTGTTTTAAGTGTTTCTACTCTACACACTACAATAAAGTGTTCTCCTTGTTGATATCTCCCTGCCCCACCTGACGATAATGTATCAAATCTTTAAATATTATCATGTTAAGAGTATACTTTATGCAAATATATATGAGTATGATGAGTGTATTGTATGTATCAGCAGTGAAATATTTTTCAAATAAAATTATTTGTTTCTGTCATCGAGATTCGCCCGTGTTTACAGTCGCTTGCTGGCTTCTTTCACAACTCTCAGCCAATCGGTGAAGCCCGCTGGTATTTTTATATGGTGTTGCCATCCAGCTCGGGCAGAATCTGCAACAGAGAAACGCTGCTGCTGCTTCTCCACCGCCACATGCAGCTGAAAAGAGCTGAGCGGTTAAAGCACACTTCAGCAGGACAAAGAGCTTGTAGGTTAACCCGAGAGGTTCGTGGTGGTTTGCTTCCCGCGGCCCTGTAAAGTTGCTCAAAGCATGAGCAGACACTCTGGACGCACATTAAATAATCATGGTTACAGTGGAAGCAGCGTATCTATATTTGATCTGTCCAGCCGAGGTTGGGTCGTTTTCCTGCTACTGAGCATTTCTTTCATCCTCTGCCAAAGCTTCACAAAACCTCAGATGCCGCTTGAAAAATTGAAAGTAAAGTTTCTTCTTGAGACTCTGCGTGTTATGAGAAGGCATCTGAATTTTAATATTTCAAAACTTTCAGTGCTGCTGCATCTGGAGGGATGTCTTCTAAAGCTGAGTCACTGCACGCCGATCACATCTGCAGGCTTCAAACATCACTAATCACGCAGCCTGGATCAGTGTGCGGCGCCAAGACCTGGACGTGAAGCTGTTATAACAGCAGAAGGCTTCAGCAGGCAGGCTTGCATTCAAATGACACAATGTTTGACTCATTAATGAGTGATTAACATGTAAACAGCCAGTGTTGGAAACATCTGAGGTGGAGATTTTAATCACCATAAGCACCTAGGGGTTCGAGAGGACTCATTTTCTGCCATGTATATACTTATAGCCACTTTATTAGGTACACCCTTTCAGCTAATTGTTAATATATACCTAATCTAAGAAAATCTATAATCAGCCAATCACATGGCAGCAACTCAATGCATTCAAGGTGACCTGCTGAAGCTCAAACCAAGCATCAGAATAAAAAGAAAGGTGACTTTTAATGTTGTTGCTGCCAGATGGGCTAATTTGAGTATTTCAGAAACAGCTGATCTGCTGGGATTTTCCCCAAACAACCATCTTTCAGGTTTAGAGGTTCCAGTGGTCTCAAGTATTGCTGCTGACCATGTCTATCCCTTTATGACAGGGGTGGGCAATTCCAGGCCTCGAGGGCCGGTGTCCTGCAGGTTTTAGATCTCACCTTAGGTCAACACACCTGAATCACATGATTAGTTCGTTACCAGGCCTCTGGAGAACTTCAGGACATGTTGAGGAGGTAATTTAGCCATTTAAATCAGCTGTGTTGGTTCAAGGACACATATAAAACCTGCAGGGACTCGAGGCCTGGAGTTGCCCACCCCTGCTTTATGACCACAGCGTAGCTTTCTATAATGGCTGCTTCCAGCGGGATGACACACCTAGGGGTGCAACGATACATAAAATTCACGGTTCGGTTCGGTTCGATACTTTGGTGTCACGGTTTGATATTTTTTCGATACAAAAAAATGTTCATGCATTTTTAATTTGTCATTTATTAAAATTATAAATATATATTTTAACTCAAAAGTACAGTTTTTAAATTTAACCCTAACCCTTGTGCGTGTTTTTTATTTTGACAGCGAATGCGCACCTGCGGACCACTTATGTGCAGCCCTGGTTATATAGCTCGTCATATTGCAGCCACAGAAATTCTTTTGTCCATGAAACCATAAAGCTGCACTTTCTTTTTGCCTTATAGTCTGATTTGTCATAACTTCTCCGTTTTGTGGTAAGCTTTTCTTTGGCTGTCACTTCTTCACCCTGACCTGTCTTATTTGGCTCAGCAGAACTGAAATGCTTTTATACGCTCACTCACATAAGCTCAGCGATTCTCTGCGCGATCAACCTCTCACATGTTTAAGCTTGCTGCGGGAGATTTCACTTGTCATGTTTGCATAGTAAGCTAACGATTGATAAGGCGATGTCAGAGGAATTGGTGCACAAATTATCATCACTCACAGATCAGTGCTGTCGCTCTCTATACACAGTTCCCACGATTGCAAAGTGAAAGCAAAAAAACAAGCGCAAATTCAAACGCGATTTCAATATGTCACATATTGACAGTGGCTCACCGATGCCAATGACATAATTACCCAGCTACATTTCTGAAAGAATGCAAAAGCATTGACATATATTTTTCCTACAATAGCCCGACGGGCAGGGAAGAGAGATTTTGGTAGCCCGACTGAAAAAATCGCTAGCTCCGGGACGTCGGGCTAGCGATATTGCGAGCCCTGTATCTGATTGAGGAATCACTCATCTTTGGAAAAGAGAGTTTATTACAGAGAAATGGCTCTTTCCAAAATAAAAGCTATACTATCCGCTTCTTCTGGGCTATATTCTCAGCAGCATAAGGAGAATCATGTGCTAACAGCTGTCTAAATGACTCGGCTAAAGTTAGTAGCATGCTTGCTTTTTTTTGTCTGCTTCCACTTGTCTTTGCACTAGGATGATGTCGGCGTAAATGTGCAGTCATATTCGTTGTGTTCCCACTAGTGCTTTCAGGTTAATCTCGTTGAAATGACCTTAACGCCACAACACGGCAAATCTCCGTTAACGAGCTACCGCCGATCGCTCCGTGCATGGGGCTAGACGGCAAACACGTTAACGAGCTAACTGTGCTAACATACTAGTTCACACCAATGTAATTGAGCATTGCATGGCACATCCAACATACTGTTTTACTTTAGTCCATGACTCGCTTACCTTCAGGGTCATATGTCACATGAAAACCAAAATAATTCCAAACGCCAGATCTGAATGTTGCAAGTAGAGCTTAACTTCTGTCTCGCTAGCTTGCCCTGCTCTCTTCCTTCTGACTATGCTGTCTGTGTTGAGCGCTCAGTGGATCTGCGCTCGACAGTGCAGCCTAGGCGGAGTAGTCGAACACAGATTCACTGAGCGCTCAACACAGACAGCATCGTCAGAAGGAAAATTGATAAAATAAATTACAAATGTTGTATTGTTCGATACATATGCGTACCGAACCGAAAGCACTGTATCGAACGGTTCAATATCGATACGAATATCGTTGCACCCCTAGACACACCGTGTCACCACAAAAAGCTCAAATCGCCTCAAACTGGTTTGTTGAATATGAAAGAGAGTTCTTTACTCCAAAGTCCATCAGTGATGAGATCTCGGACCAATAGAGCACCTTTGGGATGTGGTGGAGCAGGAGACTGACAGTATAAATCTGCAGCAGCTGCACGATGCTTTCATGTCAACATGGACCAAAATCTGAGGAATGTTTCCAAGACCTCATTAATTCTGAGACATGAAGAAAACAGCTTAAATAAGAAAGCGACTGTGATTCTTGAAGGTGTTGTAAATAGCATTTATTTAAAAAAAACAAACCAAAAAACGTGTTCAGCATCTTTTCTGACATCCTGTGTGCTCGCAGCAGTGATGATGGATCTGTGCAGAGTTTCAGAGCACCTCGGTCAAGACTCAGGAGTGGAGCAGAAAATAAACAAGACTTAAACTAACACCTAACTTATCAGAGGGGTGCACTGCAAAACGAAAATCAGTCTTCAGTTAACAGGTGATGATCATATAATCTGATCCGGAGCAAATTATATTCAGAGTTTTGGTTTAAAATCTGTTGCAAGTGGCACATTTCTGTTTGCAGAGCATACCATCAAGTCCCGCCGTAAAGCTACAGCTCTGCAAACTGTGCATGACACAGTTTCATAGCTCTGATATCCAGCTGTCCAAATAAACAGCAGCACATCGAGCATGCTGAGTTCTAATTTATTAATCCACAGCAGTGTTGCCTTCTGCTGTTTTATTTATATTACTTATACACACACACTATTTATCCCCTCTTTATAATATCTCAGAGTGAGATATATGGCACTCGATCAGATTTGTGAGGAAGAAGAGTAAAAAGCCACATCAAACACCTGGTTTTATGGAAGCGTGCAGAAAATCTGTGTTGACAGAGAAAACTTATAACCACCATTATTACCGTCATCTCTGGGATACTGGGGTTTTAATTACTGTCGAATCAGCTAACTCAAAGTCTGGCAATGCTGAACCCGCTCTGTAGTGCACCCCTCTGAAGTAAACACATGTATGTTGTGTGAAACGTTGTGACACAAGAAAAAGAGTCCATCTTCACATCAAATTATTGCCCCCCCCCCCACAGAAATATGCAGAGGCACTGAAATCCACTTTCCCAGTGAGGTACAGTATTCTACAACACACACACAGCACTCAGCATTCACACATGTAAAACAGATCTTTCCTCACGTGTACACAAAGGTCCACTAAACTCTCCTTTGGTTGACAAATAAAAGAGTAAACAGAGCTGGGAGGGGAGGTTTGCTGATGTGCTTCTAGTTCTCATTCATTCGGACGCCGTGTGGACTGAAAGCAGCTGCAGCAGAGGTGCAACACAAGGCAAACTGGTGTTTTGCCACTCAGGAGGAAGAGGTGGTGGTGGAGGAGACACTGGAAAAGTCTGTGCTCACACTGAAAGCAACACGCCGCTTAAACTCTACAACTTTGTGCGCTTGCTGGCTGCTAAAGGCCAATCACACGTGTGTGTGCTTCATTAGGTGGTAACATGTGTGCAGCTGTGATGAGAATGCAAGAAGCCTTGTTGGTGAAGGTGAAAGCATTTGTTGCTGGAGGTGTGAACACAGAGGTGGAGGGGGGGGGAGTGTGTAGCAAACCGTCTCATGCAGAGGGTGACGGCATGTCGGGGTCCGGCTCGTAGCGGTAAGTGGCCTGAGTCTGGCTGCCGCTGCTGTGCTGCTGCTGGTTGCTGTGTGCGGCCGGGCCCGAGCCGTCCTGAGCCTGCTGGTTCAGGCCCTCGTAGGCCTGTGCTGGCTGGGGGGCTGCACTGCTCTCAGACGCCGGCCCCAGCACCACCTGCTGGGGGAGAGTGTCCAGCTCGTCCACCTGCGGCCCGGGAGGGTGCATGACCACCAGCTGGTCCTGCGGAATGTCTGCGGCCGCCGCTGCCAGGTTGGTGGTCGACTTGGACTTGACGCACTGAAAGTCCACATGCCGACTCTTGCCTTCCTCCTTCTCCCAGGACATCCTGATGAAGGGGCGCTGCACGTAGTTGTAGATGACTTCTGGACGGCCTCCAGGTCGTCGCTTCACCTTCTCTTTGTAGGTCGGGTATCCTGGGAAGGAAGGAACAATATGTAGTCGGGACAAAACAAGCTCGAGTGGAGCTGGGTTGCAAAATAGCTTGCAGACAGATACGCACTAACAGCATCTATTGGTTGGAGGATGAGGAGAAACAACTACTCACTACAGGTGCAAGTGCACACAAGTTAATGACATACTGTTATTGGTATAAAACCATCATGGGTAGCCTCCTCCAGCAGTCTGAGCTTAGAGCAGTGTAACTAAGCGAGGACTCAGTCACCCGATCCAACCCCAACTATGTTTTATCAAAAAGTTACGTTTTAAGCCAAATCTTAAAAGTAGAGGCTGTCTGCCTCCCGAATCCAAACTAAGCAGCTGAACTATAACTAATGACTCTGTGAGATTCACCATTTGACTCAAACAGTGTTTGAGTCAAATGGTGTTTGAGTTAATATAATATGATGGGAAAATAAACCAACAAGACTCTGCTGATGGCATCAAACTAACCTATATTTTACAAAAAAAATTCAACTTGGATATTGTTAATTACTGATAATTGAAAAAAATGTGGGATGTGTGGCCCTGATTCTTTTCGAGCTCCAGCTTTGAGACATGCCAGAAGAAAGTGTTACTTGGCTTCACGCATAGAGGCGAGTGTTACTGAGAGTTTTAGCATGAAGCTAGAGCTTGTATTTAACATTTTCCTAAAAGTCATGTAATGAAAGCCACATTTACTGGCATTTTACTGTTGTTGTGGAAATTCTTGCCTCAGATTCGGCCTTTTAGATTTTAACAACCTGTTAAACAACATCATTTACTGTGTGTAGTGTGGGTAAAAACGTCCCTCTGCAGGCCCGCAGGAACGCTCCCGTTTGTTCCTGTGAAACTGTTTCCATGACCTACAACTGTTTTTCCTTCCAGGTTTGCTGTTGTGTTTTTTAGCTTGGTAAATAGAGTGATTCTTACATAGCGGAGTACTAGCTAACATTTATACTCCAAAGGATGCATCGGAGAGCAACTTCCTTCTGAACTACCAGAGTTAGAGCAAGCATAACAAGCCATCATGACAAGTACTGTAATGTGAGCTGAAGTACTCTGCAGACTTTTATGCTGCTTATGACGATTAGATAGCGGTCCATCATAAAGCATCATCAGGAAGGTGACTGATGTCTCCTAAATGAATTCATTCCATCCTCTCCTCACACAGACATGACCTCACCAAGTCACTTGTATTAGGAGACGGTAGACACCAATGTGGTCTAAACATAGAGAAGAACTAGGGCAGGGGTCTGCAACCTTTTACACCCAAAGAGCCACTTGGACCCGGTTTCCACGCAAAAGAAAACACTGGGAGCCGCAAATACTTTTTGAAATCTAAAATGAAGATAACACTGTATATATTGGTTTTTTTTACCTTTATGCTTTGTGTGAACAACTAAAGTAAGTAAGTAAAGTTTATTTATTAACACAAAGCGCTGTACACAAAATTAAAATAAACAATACAATCAATAGACATTATACACAATGTAAAAGATCAAATGTAAATAATGTAAAGAATATAAAATACGTAGATCAACAAAAGGCTTGTTTGAACAGAAAAGTTTTTAACTGCTTTTTAAAAGAATCCACAGAGCAACTAAGGTGTGTTGCTTATGAAATCCATGAAGTGCTACAGAGAAAATTACATTTTATTTATGTAATTAACACATTTTGAACTTTTAAAGAAATAGAACAAAAGGAAAGACACCCAGCTGAACTAAAATGATCCATGTAGCAAACAAAAACTGTGAGCCGCCACCCTCATTATCGCCTTTGGGCTTTTGGAGCCTTGACCTGACTTTTAAAAACTAATTGGAAAAAAAGCACTATGCTGCTAAAATAAAATAGATATTTGCAAAATTCTGCCTAAATATGTATTTTACCTGTGTGGCGGGGCGTGGTCTGCAGTGCCGCTGCAGGGGAGTCGGACGCACCTGAGCGGCAACCGCAATCATGCCTCGCCGCCTTAAAGTCTGTGCTATCTATGCTGTTGTGTTGGTGTGTCGGGCTGTGAGCGGAAAGCAATCGTGTGTGAAAAGTGGTCAATAAAGAGATGCTGAAAAGCATGTTCATGGAAACATCGTCGAGTCTGCCGTGATAAGTTTACAATAAGACTTATGGTCCCGAACCTCTGCGCACAGCCTCTGCAAATCGGGGCTTTCATCTTTATGCAGGACTGTAAGCTGTCATCTGTGAGGCGTGAGCGGTGTTTGTTTTTAACATAGTTCACGGTGGAGAACAGCTGCCGACATAATGTGGATTCGAAGATCCATAACTGGCCTACCTGGGGTCGAAAGTCTCGATAAATGCACGGCGTTTCGGTGGGTACACCGGTTTCCGCGAGTGTGACGCTTATTTTGAGCGATGAAAAAATAATAAGATATAATTTTATTTTTATATTTCAAAATCACAATAATCTTAAAAGTTAAAAAAAGAACTAAACACAAATAAAATACACTTCAGCTAAATACTTCTAATTTATTTTCCCAAACCACCCGGAATAGACAAGAGCTCACCAATTTAATTTTATTTTGAAACTCAAGGGAAACAGGTATAGGGTGAAAAATACTGGGCCCATCATAGGCCCCTGAGGAACTCCACTGCTAACTTGTTTGTTTATAGAACCTGTCATGTGATGATAAAAAGTTGTGATCAAGGTGGAAAAACTGAGGTCACTTATTAGCAATGATTCTGGCACTGAACTAAAAGATGAGCCGGGAACCCTGTAAGTGCATTTGGGGAATAAGGGTCACAGCACCGTGTGGGGCTATGTTGTTCTTGTGCCTTGGGTTCCAGCGATCTGTCACAAAGCAGACTGAACATCCAACGTGCCAAACCTAGTTTGTGACTTTATGTCTCAGACATACTGGTACAGTTTTACTATTGAAACGTTGAATACCCTGAGATATCCACACCTCAGAGCTGATTCTCATTCCCGTTGCTTCAAACTCGGCCACGACCGCTCCAGTGCAAGCCGGAGGTCGCCAACCGATGAAGCCAACAGAACCGCATCATTGATTGAGTTAAATTACCTAAATGATTCTAAGCTGCTGCACTTAATGATACATCTGTGATGGTTTTAGTCCTGGTTGCCACTGGGAGCTAAAGGCTGAGCAGAGCTGTGCCTGTGCCAGCCTGGCTATGAAAAAAAGCAGTCTGTAGGAAGCTGATAAGGACTCTTTGTGACATCATCTTTGAAAGCAATTACTTTTACAAAATATTTTACATCGGCTTTAGACATTCAAGGACCAGACTGCATTTGAAGACAAAAACTATTCTGAAAGCCACGAGTAACAAAAAAACCCTTTGTGGTGTACCTTCAATTCCCAGTCGGATCTTTTTCAGTCCTCTGTCCTTCAGCACCGACTTGGCCACGTCTCTGTTCTCGATGTACTTGAAGAAGCGGTAAAGTTTGGTGCTGTAGATGACTGCGGAAGACAAGAGATACATTCAAAATCGAACTAATGTGAAGTCAGTGCATTAAAATATGAAGCAAAACCGACAACTCTCCAAATGCACGACTTTCCTGCCCTATCTGAGACATTTAAAAGGTGAACAAGAAAAAGCCACACAAACAGAAAGTAAGCGGGAGCTGCAGGAAGTGTTCGTGCCACTGTGGCCTGCTTTCACACACCGAGGCACCTTAGCCTGGTTTCTGTAAAGTGGAGCACGGCTTCCATCAGATTACTGTCACCCAGTTATGAGGCAAACAAACCAGATCAGTGGAGCAGCAGGGTTCACTATGAAATCTTACTCTGCGAGTACTCCTCTCCCATCTGCGGTGGGTACTCTTCATCCCAGTCCACCACATCGTCGTCAGTCAGCACCACCACGTGACATTCCCTCTCTCCGCTCTGGGCGCTGGCCACCATCAGAGGCAGAACCATTTCCTCGAGGTAAAACTCAAATTGACGCCGAGCTCCATCATTGGACAGCTCATGCATCAGGGCGCCTGAGGACGAACAGACCAGACGTCATTGTGGACAGAAAGCAGAAGCCAGAAACGATACTGAGCTGTGATTCTTGCTCTAATCAAAGCAAGTAGAAGACTTTAATTACCCCACATGAACGACTATCTGTATCAAACTTGTTATTGTATTGGATTAATAATAGAAACAGTCGAGACACTCAGATAATCCTGAATAGAAGCATATGGAGGAGCCTTTTAACTGTGGGTTGTTTTTTTAATCAAATTTGACTAACAGTTCTGAAAATGCAGTTTGTGTCCACAGAAGTTATTTCTAAGGAAGACTAGAAGCTTTAGGTGGTGGTGGAGGCACCACATGATTCAACCTTTAGCAGGAATAATTGGAAATCGGGCTGGACCATATCATACCGTTCACGGTAATACCGGTATAATGTTCGGCAACGATAAGAAAATGAAATATCGCGATAGAATATGTGTAAAACGCACATGCAGAGTGCCTTTGCTTTCATACGCACATGGCGGCAACGGAGAATGAGAAGAGCGAAAGCGGATCGTTGAATGAAACGGATGAACCAGAATTGGTTTGTAAAAATGCTGCAACTTCAGTGGTGTGGAACTGGTTTGGCTTTCGTCCGTCAGATACACAACAAAGCACTATTTTTGGTAGCGCATGCTAGCGGGCCGTCGTCATTACTGTGTTTTTTAGAAAATACGGCACACTTAAAATCAATCCTTTGATTTTTCTGAAAATCGACAGGTATGAACTCTGGTTGTGTTTACTGACCTCGAAACAATTTTATGTGGTACACGGCGCTCGAAAATCTGTCAAATGTTTTAGTACGACTTTGCTAAGCTACGAACCCGCACCACTTGATGGATTGTCGGAGCATTACGGCTATCGTAGGCAAGTATTTTGTCTCGTGTCAATTATATCGTCAGTTATGTCGTTATCGCAAATTTTCAAATGTATATCGTGATAAATATTTTCGGTCATATCGCCCTGCTCTAATTTGATTTAATCGTTCACTGAATGTCTTTATCAGTCTCCCAGAGTGTTGTGGAGGAATTGTGGCTCACTCTTCGTTACAATGCTGCTTCAGTTCATTGAGATTTGCGGGCATTTGTTTATGCACGGCTTTCTTAAGGTTCCACCGCAAGCTTTAGCTCTCAGACAGATGCCCTCACATTTGACTATAAAACACGCCTCAGTGTGGCTGCAAAACAGGCCCAAAGCATAGACCTCCAACGCTGTGCTGCGAGTTGATACGAGATGTTTGTGCTGATATGCCGTGTTTGATTTTCACCACATGTGGCACGGTGCATTAATGCTGAACATCTCAACTTTGGTGTCGTTGCTTTGAAGGAGATTGTTCCAGTAGAGGTTTGCTCAGATGCAACTTTATCTAAACTGTGCAGCCCTTTTCTTTTCAGAGAGGAGAGGCTTTCTCCTAACAACCTTTCCTTGTTCAGTCTTTTTTATTATACTGTCATGAACTTTAACATTGAACATTTAACAAGCTAACTGAGGCTTGTAGAGCCTGAGCTCTTGGGATTTTTGCAGTTTCTCTAAGCATTGTGCCATCTGACCTTGGGATGAATTTCCTGTGGCATCCACTCCTGGGAAGAACTGCAACTGTCCTGAATGTTTTCCACTTGAGGAGAATCTTTCTCAGTGCATAACGGTGGACTTTGAAATCATTAGAAATGGCCTTATAACCTTTCCCAGACTGACATCATGGCAGCAACAGTTGCTGTTCTAAGATCTTTGATGATGATTTTAAACTTCTAACTTTTCAAAAGTGCTCACACTTGCTGATGGTCAGTTAATCAAGTGCATTTGATTAGCAGCACCTGGCTGCTGCTTACCTTCTTAGT
Source organism: Simochromis diagramma (assembly GCF_900408965.1). NCBI lineage: Eukaryota > Metazoa > Chordata > Actinopteri > Cichliformes > Cichlidae > Simochromis > Simochromis diagramma. Next base: position 3,413,586 of record NW_024386765.1, read on the forward strand.
TAACTAATTAAGTCTCTCTCAGACTGTGGGCTTACTTGTGGATCCTAGCGTGTATACAAGTAGAATGGGAGGCAGAGCCGTCAGCTTCTTTTTGTGGAACCAGCTCCCAGTTTGGATTCAAGAGACAGGCACCCTTTTTACTTTTAATCCAAACTTTCCTTTTTGATAAAGTATACCGTCAGGGCTGGATAGGGTGTCCCCTTTCACTCACCATGTGTTCATGCACCACTCTGCATTTAATCATTAGTTATTATTAATCTCTGACTCCTCCCCCTCACACCAGCCAATCATCTTGTCATGTGTTGTTGCTCACCTGTGGTTGTATTTACTTAATGTTTATTAAGATTTAAGGTTTATTAATTAATATTTGTAAGCTGTACTGTGACACAAAAGATAAATATCAGCCAGTGACATCGGTAAATGTAATCTTATTTGCCAGTATCACTGAACAGGGTATTCTGATACTGAGCTGATATATCAGTACATCCCTGGTGTTTCTACCTGGAACAGCAATCAATTGAAATCAGAGACATGCTGACTGAAAAAAAGAACTCTAAAAAGTAGAATAAAAAAAATCCCATCCTGTTGTGGATTAATTAACTTTACCAGCTTTGGCTTGTTATGTGCCTGCATAACAAGCACTGAATCTCACAGCTAATCATGACCTACTTTAGAGCTCAGCATAGAGCAGCAGCAAGCAGCAGGCTGCGCGCTGAAGCCACTCCTCCCACACACTCAGACACACAAACAAGAGGCACAGCCATGCACAACGACAACAACAACAAACGTCCATCACACGCAGCATTGTCACAAACCAGTACAATGTAGCTGTGCAATAAATTTAAGCAAACAATGTTATTTCAGCTCTTTCTTTTTCTCAATAAATCAATCGCATAATCTGCTCCACATTCAACTGATGGCTTCAGTAAAGGACAGTGAACAATATCCAGCCTGTTAGTGTGAAATTATTGCTTTCCTCTTCCTGAAGTAACTGCCTGTACCCATGCAACATGCAGAGACGTGTACTTTTTCCCATTAAAAAACAAAAGAAGTAAAAAACCAACACACTCACCAAACTGTGCACTGACAGAAGGAGGAACTACATCAGTGTGCATGCAGTAAATCAACAGCTAGCCATTTAGATACTCACTGAGGTCTCTGCATTTGATGGTGCTGTAGTTGAAGGAGATACAGAGGTAGTCACATGCCTCCCTCAGCTCGGGAATGGAAACGCCGTCAGGGCAGCGGATTATCCCCGACTTGTAGTAATCCTGCCATTTTCAGCGGCGCGATCGCACACATAAACGGACGGAGCGGTGGATGTTCATGCACGCACATGAGCAAGGGAGAAAAAACAAGGCGCCATTATTAATGCTGCTGCTGCTGAGAGAGAGCGAAAGAGAGGATGAGGAGAGGGGGGAGGGATGGAGAGCGAGCGAGCGAGTGGAGATGAAAGTAAAAAGCAACGTCACAGAGGAGAGAGAGGCTTAGAGGAGAAAGGGTGAAGGGTGATGAAAGTAAAAGCTTCCGACGTCAGCCTCCCTCCCTGCCCCACTTTCCATCCTCTGTCTGTCCCTGTGCACCCTCACGGTGGCTGTTACCCAGGAGACTTTCTACTGATGGGGAGAAAAAGAAAGAGAGGAGACACTCGGGGCACACAGGACAGAAAGTTCTGGCACATCTCATTTCCTGCTCTGCCTCATGTCTCCTTGTGTAATTCCCACAGACATGCAGGCTTTTGCCAAAATCCATTATACCACGACCACAATCGAGCAGCTTTTCGCCCGTTGTTACTAATGCTCTCCCAAAGAGAAGAGGCAAACACATAACATTTTACACCTGCCACAAACACTTTTGGAAGCAGACAACTTGGACGGCTTTCAGAATATTTCCTCTCCTCAGGCTGCTGTTGTGCTAATGATTATTTTGCTATGAACAGATGAAATCAGCATTAATGAACGAGCATGTTCACTGCGGTCTGTGCACTGGGTGCTCTTTCAGCTGGACATTAAATATTCCAGGAAAAAGAAGCAGCAGTATGCTGTAACACATACCAAACATTTCAAACCACAACTGTATTCGTATCTGTGCATAACAGTCTTTACGTTATCTCACATTATTTTCACCAGCAGTTCCTCTTTCCGTTGTACTCTCAGATAAAAACATGTAGCGTGACACCTGCAGTTTTTTCCCCTCTGTAAAAAGCTCCACTAACATAAAAGTTTCCTTCACGGCCTTACGAGACACTTTTACACGATCCAGCAAACCAGACAGTCCTGCAGCCTCTGGGTCAGATTCACCTTTTAAAGCTGGCCAAGTTTCTTTCAGAAGGGATCTTTGTTTTCAGCTTGTTCGCACAGTATTAGCATTATAAGCCAGCTTCTCCCATCAAAGCATGCCCCGAGGGGCTGTGGGTTCTCGACGTGTTGAGTGCTTTTGCAATAGTTTATACTGACAGTTTTTTTTTTTTCATGTTGGGGGTTAGTTGTCAATTGGTGCATACAAAAAAATCCTACCTCCCGCTCCTTCTTTATCAGTTTTGCTTTTAATTACGGCCGTCGACGTGTCACGCTGTAATAATTCTCCCCTTCAGTTTTCTTTTAGCAGAAAAGAATTTAAGGGTATAAAATCTGACTTGATAAATACCTAAAAACTGATATGTGTTATTTTTCTACACTTAGCCACTGCAAAACTTTTATGACAAAAGCAGATAAATGAGGGACAGTGACACCGGTAAATGTCACCTTATTTACTAGTTGCTTAGCAGCTGATATGCGACAAGACACTTGGCTGATGTATTTTTGCATCCTCACCGGAAGTACTCTGCTGCACCTGGCACAATTTAAATTCTGCAGTATTTAATTAAAGTGATTCTTTCTTTCTTCGGGCAAAACAAATGACAAAAGAGTAATAATCTATGTTAGAGGAAAGAGCAGGAAGCATTTAGTTCCTCTCTCTACATTTAACTGCAATGCCTCAACTTTAATTTGTATTAGACGTCTTTAGACGGCACAAATTGACATTTTAGTGATACTAAAACTCACCTAGTACAACTGCACATAGGACTTTCACATGAATCTACCTCTGAGTGTGAGCGTGTTAAACTGTTATCCCTGTTACCTGGTGATGGGCTACAGAATGAAGAAGCAGACAGCAAGTGTGGGGACTAAAGTGCATGGTGTGGTATTGTGCTGGTAGTTTATAGGTGCAGTGTGTGAAAAATACGTGGAACAAGCAGTAATATGGTAATATTCTTGTTCATGTATGTGGTGATTATAAAAATCATAATATACAAAGAAATTCTTTGTAGTGAAGCGGAGTGTTAAAACAGATGAAAATGTCCACTGTGGCGATTTTTAATGCTTCTCATCTTCATCTTTTTCTACTCTACTCTCTACTGTTCAAGTCAATTTTAAGCCAACCAGCATTCTACCTGTGGATAAAGTCCCTGCTGTCAGGCCACCCGCTTCTAGCATTTTGGAGGACTGAATGTCTCCGTCACACAATCCCTCTCTAAAAGGGACACAAATGTAGGACCATAAATCATTCGCAAGAGTTGCTGAATTGCAGCAAAAGCCCCCAAAATCTTAGCAAGACTATACCAGGATAGGTGGATATGACTGAACTGCAATGCAATGTACGGGTGCTTCTATTTAGCCCACATCATATGAACAGATGGAAGAAGAGCTTCAATTTTAAATAAACTCCCATCAGCTTCTTATCCTCTGCAACCCACTAGAATATGCCAGCATGTGGCATACAGGTCTGACTGTAACTATAGGATCCCACCAGAAACAGACACTTTACTGAGACTGCAAATATTCTCAGCAGATATACGACCCCAACTTTCCTCAATGAGCCGTGCTTCTTAGAATAAAAAGAGCTGATGTTGTGTCTTTAGGATACAACATCAGCTTGTTTGAGGTACTTTGCTGCTTCTGTAATTGCAATCCCTGTGTGGGTAACTACATATTTATTTTAGGACCTATGATAACCATAATAAACGAGAGTTTAAAACCTTTTTAGCTCATGCAAATAATCCAACGTTTTCAGAGAGGTTCTGGGCCCCAAACACAGGATGGAAAAAGAGAGAGAAAGGTTACAAAAAAGAATGAATATGCCGAAATAATCACACAGAGAATACAAGAGAAGACACTCATTGGGTCTGTGGTTAATAGAGGGGAAATGGAAAAGTCTGAGACAAAGTCAGGGAAAGAAATGACAGTGAAGCGAACACTAATGAGAGGATTACACAGAAAGTGACCGACACACAGACACAGTGTACATCCTTTCTCACCAGGATGGCTCTGAAGACAGTGGAGCTGATACCATCTGCCACCTCAAACTCTCCTTTTTCATTGGGCCGAGTGAAATTGTTGTCCCGCCCAGAACCGAACATCCTGAAAATACACGGCAGGTTTTTTTTAATGACTGCAAACAACGGCTGAACAGATAAATGACCATCTATCTGTACTGCCATGCTTTGTGTTCATTAAAATGCATAAGCTGCTGATGATATACCTGGCCTGTGTTATCTCTATGCAGTTATAATCTAACAGATAACTTCTTTTTTTGCCCGTCGTCTGATTTTCAGAGTGACTACCTCAATACTTATTTTTGTTGTTAAAAAAATGAAACTTAAAAGTTAATGTGCTCTGATGTGGTCTGGACAATTACCTGCCCAGCATGGTGTTAGGCTGAGCTGTGAAAATAGCAGGATCCACCACAAATCGTGTGTTGTCCACAATGAGTGTTACTCTTTCTCCCAGTCTCAGCCCACTGCGATGTCCTTCTTTACTGCTCAGGTCATAGATGTAGATCATATCAGAGGATCCTTGGCTCAAAGTTTTGGAGTGGTGGTCACCTCCAGGGGAAGCCAGGGAACGAGGTATGTGTCCTACGTGGGAATGGGGAAGAGAAACCCTGGGTGGACGTGGGCTGGAGGACCTGGATGATGAGCCTCCTTCGCCACGTTCCCGGTCTATGGATGGAGAAATGTGGACGATTAATGCAGAGAATATTTGGCCTGCTTTTACCATCTACAACAAGCACCTTTATCCTCCTCACCGTGCTGCCGAGTGGGAGAAGTAACATTCCTGATGCAAGGCGTCAACTGGCTCTCTCCCCGCTCATGGGAGGAGTCGCGTGAACGATCGCTGGAGCGCCGCCGCTGCTGTTCCCGGTAATGTTCTGCTCCTCCTCCTCTTTCTCTCGTACCGCCACTGGCACCGCCCCCGTACAGACTCATGGTCCTGACCTCCGGCCGCTGCTGGTGGTTGCAGTCCAACGCTGACACACCACACTGCTCACTTGTGAAGAGATGGGAGGAAATCACAATGACGCACATCTCGTAAAGTTAGATTATTAAAAATAAATAGTAATAGGATGCAGTAGAATGAAACCAGAGAAGATTAACAGAGATTTTTTAAGAACACTTGATGCCTCCTACAGTTATACATGTCAGGTCAACTAGCTACAGCTGTGTAAGGTACATAAAACCCTGCAGTGCTTTTAATATGAAATGGATGCAGAACATGTCGAGTTATGCGCTAATAGTGTAATGCAGTAACATGTAAATGACCGAGAAAGTGCATCAACACAAAGACTGACTCGTACACTAATTAACCAGGTGAGATTAGACCTCGAGTCCTGACTCTAATATAAGCCAGTTTCAGATTAAGACCTACAACCTTCTCCAGGTGAAGCCAATAAATGCCCATATACTTTTAGACTAATTAAGGCTATTATTGTTTGGCTCCGTATCTTTATCTCTATCACTTCTGTGGCTTTTATATACATAAAATCAGCATAATCCTGCATTTCTTTACTGTCTTATGGAAATCCATGATTGCAAAGATTAAACAGGTTTTTTTAATTTAATGAGAGCAACTGCCAAATACTGGTTCTCATAAATTAAGAGTGGAATCAATACAAGTCAGAAATTGCATTACTTTGTTTGTCCGCTGCAATGATGACCTTCATCTGCCCTTCTCATTTATTCCTTAATATTTAGAGCAACTAGCATCATTTCATTAGAGCAAAACGGAAAATATAAGAAGATTTGGTATTAATTATTAGGTCGCAAAACTTTAAAGTATACCAATCTCTAAAATGTTTATCCCATATATATACATATATTAAGCGTTTCGTTAACTGTGTCTGTAGCTCTAGAAAAACACCTCATATCTGACAGCTTCTCATCGTCTTATACTTCATGGAGCTGAACAGTGAGTAGATAATCGAGCAACTCCATAAAGGTTTTTATATTTAAAGCATCACTTTAGAAACTCATTCAAAGCAGCCATTCAGGTTTGATGTGCTCAAAGCTTCGAGTCCAAGTGGGACGGCACTAATGATCGCACAGAAACCCAAAGTACTGATGCGTGACTTCATGGAGCGGCGAGGCACATTACTCTGTGCGTCGACTGCATCCTCTCTAGACTCATTCACACTGTCGTGCAGAAATCGCTCGAGGAGCAAAAGAGTAGTTTTTTACATGCCGAGCCGCGGGACGAGAAAAGTCTGCAGTCAACTCGCGTGAACCCCAACAGGCCCTAAGTGCTGCAGAAACACAACTGCACCAAACTGTGAGCACCACCGACCTCAGCCTTCAGCTACAGGCACACACTACATCAGCATCAATTAGAGGGTGTATCCATGTGAAACAATCTGAGTGAGACGAACTCACTTGGCTACAGGACAACAAAGAGAAATCGTCTTGATTGTTTATTTGCTCCACAAGCTGGTTTTTCACAGGTTTTTGACAGATAGGTAACGACCGATCCACCTTGCTTCGGAGTGAGCGATGCTTCCTTGAGTGTTTTTTCCAGAGACAGACAAGCAGCCCTGAGAGAGCTCTTACAACATCTGCCCTCCATTTCAGAAAGGAGTTAAACACACAAGCTCCTGCGTGCATTAATGCACTCGAGAAATGCAGAAGCAGGCACGCACACTCAAGCGAAAAGCAACTCGCTTCCATTATTGGCTTCAGGCTTTCATTGTTTTAAGACTGAAAGAGAAATACTTGCAAAAACGGATCTTCAGTCATGTTAAACTACATGACAAATACCAAATGTAAAGCATTATCTATACTTTTACATATATAGGTGCTCATATTAAACACTGACAAAGTTTCAAAAAGGTACAAAACAATCCCCAGGAGCCCAAAGCTCAGGTTCAGATTGTTCTAAACACTGTTTCAGACATTTTATCTGCTCGTGAATCTTTGTGATGTCACAGAGCAGGGATTTCTCACTCTATCATTATTTTGAACTGTTAATCATGCAAAGCTATTATATGAGCTGGACACTAGTTTAACATGTCCCCTTCAACCAGATCTTAGAGATGTGAACATCAATTTTCTCCACATTCTTCCCCAAAAAATACTAAAATTCAGATGCCGTCAGTACATTCTGTTAATTTTAACCCAGGATCAACAAATATGGATTCGTTTGAACTGTGAATCATACAAAGCTGCCTTAGGAGATTCCCAAAATAAAAAGATGGAGCTAAAATGAGCTTACACAGAATAAAGGTGCAGTACACTGAAGTCATATAATGTAGTTACAATCAGACGAATAGGATGAATAGGGAACATAAAATCTGCTTGGATAGCTGTGTGATAATTATATCACTACATTTACTATCAACACAGGTCTGTACCAAACGGTTAATGACAGTATTGATTAATCTGACTCAATTATTTATTTGTTTGAAAGAAAACTTGAAAAGGACTATAAAATACATGAATGTCTTTAGCCTAATAACAGTCCAGAACCTAAAGGTTGACAAATCACTGAAGTGTACAAAAATGTAACCAAACAGTTGCTAACACAGTACTGCACTACCAAAGGTTCTGATAATTAAATCATTATTTAGTTATTACTGATTGATAACTCTGTTAGATGTGTTGATGAATGCACCCATTATAGATCCACTGCGACAGTACAGCTGGCTCTTTGATCAATAGCACTGAGCTTATAAGGCAGAAACAAATCCAGGTCTCAGTAATGAAGAGAGCTGGGTCTCCCGAGAGGAGTCGCTGTGAAATATGATGATGACCGTCTACTGGAGGTGATATCATCAGAGAGACATAAAATGGAAGAAACAGGCTGACTTCTTCCATAAAAAAGACAAGATCCTGTAAAAGTGGCTTCAACTCTGACAATGACAACACATATAAGTTGTTACATTAACATACACTAAAAAGCGTCTGGTCTGGATTTCTAACATGTCTTCTGTTCAGTCTTTTCAATTTGAACTTGAACATCGAGGAGGACAACATTTAGGGCATCACTCAAACTGTACATCAAAATAAAGATGATAACAGAGAAGAGGTGAGAGTGTCTACTTATAGTAACTAGCATCCACTGCCACAATATGGGATACTTTTATTTAGGATGTGAATGTGTTTGAACATTCAAATAATCATTATTCTTAAATGAAATTGTTTGTGGGGACATTTTTTCACCCTTGATATGACATAACACACTACAACCATGAAAAGGTGGCAGTAAAGCACAAAAAAAGGAAAAAGAAATCTAATTTTGGAATAAATGTCTACAGTATTTTTGCTATTAAAACCCATCCAAACTTTACATTACAATAGTTTTGATTTATGGTCACAGGCAGCAGTACTTCAATATCTGTGCTTTATTTGGTTTTAGTCTTTGCGTAAAACAAAACAAACAACAGCATTTGTGGTGTGAGCTCTTTTAGTCGAGTGAATACACCAGGAGAGAAATCCATCTTTTGGAAGTTTTCTCCACAGGAAAGCTGTGAATAGTAACGTCTCTTGCCTCGTTTCCTTTCCACCTGAAATTACAACCTTTAAAAAGTGCACTGTGGCATTTCTGGATACTTTGTATACCCCAGACTGTTAGATATAGCAACTCTATAACTATAACTCGGGAGTGCCACCAGGGATTTGTCATCAACCCAGAGTGGAGGACTGCACACTCCAAGTACTGTCGCCCTTTGGATGGTTTTATATACATCTAGGATAATTCAAATAATGACAGCACTTTGTGTTTTTAACAAGACACTAAGTGAGGAAAATCACTGGGCTTTATTCTAGAACCAAGGGTTAAGTAAGCTGTTCAATAACACAGCAGAACTGAACTTTATTTCCCTGCACCATGCCCACTAAACAGGTTTTGCATGTTTTGGCAGAGCCTCAAAGGCTGGTAATTAGAAAAGGCTCCCTGGATGCCGGCTGAGATCTCAGCGTGCCGGACAGCCGGCTTGCTGCTGCTGGTCAGACGGGTTGACCGGCTGGCTGACAGACTGATTGAGTGGTTAATTGGTTAACTGTCTGGCTGGGTCAGCGGGAGGGTAGACCATAATGTCAGAAGACAAGCAAACTGATAAATTAAAAAAAAAAAGCAATGCAGCGACAGACCATCACCATGAATTGCCTCTATGGCGATTCAAGGTCATTTATTCATTTTACCTGACGGCAACCCATCAGTCTTGTGAAGCAAAAAGCTCAACTGTTTGCACACAAATTTCTACAAATTTAGCGTGTCTAAAATAAAAACATTTTTTTAAAGCCATGCACATGGAGATAGTTAACTTCTCAAGCAGGATAACCTCTCAGACATCAAAGTGGAAACAAAAATGAATAATAATTTCCGTATTAATACAGAGCTGCAGACTCCGCCAGTGTCCTTGAAGGGAAGGGTCACCATAGTAGCTGAGCAAAAGGAGAAACGGGTGCACACACACACACAAAAACACCAATGTCTGCTTCAGGTTCAGTGTCTTCAGGTGAACCGTACGACAGGCGCACACACAAAGCGGGCACTGACCATTGCTGAAATGTGAAAAACACCATTTTTCATACAGAGAGCAGCAGCCCGGCCCGTCATCCAACACAGCATACCTCGACTCATGACACGCTCATTAATAATGAAGTCTCCTTTTCAAAAACACCACAGTTAAGAGTTCTGGCAAGATGTGGCTGATTATGTAATATATGTATTTACACCAGTGCCTGACACAGCATGAATCTCCAATGGGATTCTAATGCTTGGCCGAAATGGGAAATTAAGAATAAAAGCGGGTCTTGCAGCCAAACAGGCTGCCAGCCAGCAGCCACACCAGCAGAGTGGAGGGAACAAAGGAACTGAGAAGGCAATACTTCACTCAGGGCAGGCAGATCCTCTCATCTTTCACATGGCAATGCAAGTCTACAGAAGCCACGATTTCACACAGACGGGGCTAACATTTCACTTGTCTAATTTCCTGCTACTGGACACCCCTCCCTCCCCCCTCCTATACCACCATTTCTACTTTCTTATTCATCTCAAGAGGTACATTGGTTCTGTGTGTGCAGTTTTAATGCAAGTCAGCAACCCATCTAAGACACAGTAAGACAGGCAACGATGCATGGCGTCCTGGCAGTCTATTAAAAGCATGAGGTGAGAGCCCCAAGTGGTGAGGGTCCAATCTATTATTTAGGGGCAGCTGACACTACTGATGGGCGAAGGCAGGGAAGCTGCCCTGTACAAAATAAATCCAACAAAAGGACAATTAATTAAAAAGGCATAAAAATGGGAATTACCATTCATAACAAGGATATAAATGCCACCCCTTGCCCAGGATGAGTGGATGTGAGACTACCATAAATATCATTATATCATCACACACTCCACAGAGTCCCATCAAGGATAAACCTCCTGTCACTGTTCTTCCTTTTTGGACCACTATTATAATTCTTTTCATGACAGGGAGGCATACCGAGAGCAGAGCACTAACACATGTAACACAATGACAGAGCTGAAAAGCCTCGGTGCTTTGAAAGCCGACGTGCACCTACCGCTCGGTATCAGAGGGCCAAGTGAAGACAAAGCAGCAGGGAACGAGCTGCGGGATGACAGCGGCACAAAAGCCTTGCGCTCCTCCGAACAAAGCGGGCTTGCCGGCAGCTTCAGCATCCTCGCTCATTACTTTCCAACTTCATCAGCATCGTTTCACACGCACACACTCAGGCCAGACTTAACTCGCTGGTTTAAGAAAGAAAAACACAAATAAAAATCCACCAAAAGCGTTTAACGTGTCTGGATGGCGAGGGGGGGAAGACTCGCTCGGGCTAGTCATTCAGAGTCACCGGAGGGACCTTAAACTGTGAATGGCCGCGTGCTTCGCTGAATCAGAGCGGTGCTGCCTTCACGTGATCCTCGTAAGTTGCCACTTCTCAGGGCTCCGTGTATTTTTATTTTTTCTTGGTTTGCTTTTAAGCCGTTCTTTCTTTGCGCACAACAATTACAACGATTTATTTGTTTGACATTATATCGTAAAGAAAATTTACCCTGGCTTATCCAGAAGGTTACTGAACTTTAAAAATTATTTTCAAAACTGTGATATTATCTAATAAAACGGAAATCCTCCAGTTTCCCATTCCTCATAAATATATTTGAAAAACCGCAAATGAGATTAATTCTTCAAATTTCATAGGCTCTGGATCCTAGTTTGATGAAGATGAAATGCAGAGATAACACAGCCTCTTTTATACTTAACCCTTCGCATGAAATAAAAATGCATTAATACGCTTTTTTTTCCTTTTTTTTTTTTGTGCCTTCAACAACTTCCAGTTTGAAGTGACTGAAGAACAAACAGGATGAATTCCTGGATAACAATATCATTAGCAGAATCTCCCTCACTGTGCTGAATGCTGAACTACTGAAACAGCAGAAACCCTGGACTTGCATCTGAAAGCAATATATTTTATCTCCTCGCTTTGTTTCTTGATTTGGTAAGTTTAGTCCCCAGGCGTTTTATAACTGGATATTCTTGTATTTTGCTTATTTATTGTTGTCTTTTTATCTCTTATTCCTCCATTTCTTTTTGCCTAATATATTTCCTGTGGGGGAAAACTTGTTTATTGTGCCTTGTAAATGGGTTAAAAATCTCTTTAGATAGGACCACTAAGACATGGAGCTACTTTTGTAATTATTACTACATTTTACACATACATTTTTTTTAAATCTTGCATTTCATGGGCACTGACTGTTCAACACAGCCTACTTCTATCTTCAGCTAGATGTCTAAGGCATTACACCTACTTAAGTGCTGCATACTACAAATGCTAATTTCTTTATACCCAATTCGTAACTCTTGAACTTTCAGCAACCTGGCAACAAATTTTTTTTCGAGTCTTGCATAACCTTTTTAAATATTCTTAACATGGTGGTCAGATAATATTTGAGTTGAGGAAATGTCAAGAAAACATACACTCACTGGCCATTTCATTTGGTACACCTGTTTAGCTGCTCGTTAACACAAACATCTAATCATCCAATCACATGCAGACATGGTAAAAAACAGTTAAACTTGAAACCAAGAATGAGAATGGTAAGAAAGGTGATTAAGACTTTGTTGGTGTTGATTTAGAGGTTATCAGTGCCAGACGGGCTGGTCTGAGTATTTCAAAAGCTGTTGATCTACTGGGATTTTTTTCACCCAACCATCTCCAGGTTTAACGGAGAATGGACTGAAAAAGAGAAACTTTCCAGTGAAGGCAACGGTAATTCAAATAATCACTCATTACAGCCCAGGTATGCTAAAAAGCATCTCTGAATGCACAACACATCAAACCTTAAAGCAGATGGGATAGAGTGGTAGAGGATCACAATGTGTGCCACTCCTGTCAGCTAAGACAGCAAACTGAGGCTTAATTTTTGCTGCAGGATTTGGGCAGCATAGTCAAAATTTGATGTAAACAAAATTAAAGCATGGATCCAATCTGCCTTGTATCAGTGGATCAGGCCTCTGCTGGGATATTTTCTTGGCACACTTTGGGGACCATAGTCCTGTGTATTGTTAAAATACCGCAGCTTACCTGAATACTGTTGTTGACCATGTTCATGAAATTCATCAAAGGGGTTTCTTAAACATGACAGTGAGTTCACTGTACACAAATGGCCTCCATGGTCAGTGAAGCACAACTGACAAATCTGCAACAACTGTAAATATGACATGTCTGTAAAGAGTCACCCAGGTCATGGTAATCTAAGTCTTTAAAAAACATAAAGAAGTCCATTCGCTTTTCTTTCCAAGCTTCCTAGAGTGTATGATATGGCAGCATTTATCAAAGTCTGAGGAATGTTTCCAGTACTTTGTTGAATCTGTAGCATGAAGAATTAAGGTGGAGAAGACTAAATGTCAACAACATGTACCTTGTACATGGATTGCCAGCTGCACTACTTAAAATTATTTGCTCATGTTTGTGAACACAACTTGCCACGTTTGTTCTGTGAGTCAGCAGATATTTTGTGCAGAAAGTTCAACACGTCACCATCGCAACCAAGAAAGCTGAGTTTTAAAGCAGTGTTTCTCAACCACTGTGCAGCGGCACATAGGTGTGCAGTGAGAAATGATCACGTGCCGTGGAAGGTTATCTGGTTCCACCTGATTAGTACTCTATAACAGCGGTCTCCAACCCTTTTTGCGCCACGGACCGGTTTATGTCCGACAATATTTTCATGGACCGGCCTTTAAGGTGTCGTGGATAAATACAACAAAATAAAACCAGTACCGGTACCCCCCCCCAAAAAAGATTTATTCATAACACACGGGAAAAGACCCAGGGAAAGCGAGTTAACGATAAAAACTATTTTAAAAAAAATGATAAAAACCGATAAAACCCGGAAACCATTAATTTCACACCCGAGCCTCAACTCTCGCGGACTGGGGTTGGGGACCGCTGCTCTAAGCCATCGGCGTGAGTAAGGGGCAGAACAATTACATTCTCTTCCACTAGAGGGCAGTACAACTACCTGCTCTAAATAAATCAGAATCAGAATACTTTATTAATCCCTACGGAAAATATGTGGGTTACAGTTGCTCCGAGACAGTAACAGTAACAGACTAAACTATTTAAACATTACAATATGTTACAGAATTTACAAATTTAAGAAATAGTACTAATATATAAAAATCGCTCAATTATAAATATCAAGAATATTGACAAAGAATTACAAAGCTAAGAATATTACAGGGGTGGAATATTTATGATTGACATTTGACTCTAGCCTGTGAACTTCTTTTGGACACGTGTGCTTGTATTTGTCTTACTTTTAACTTTTATACTTTTTCAATTATTAAACTTTATTCAACAATAATTTATAATGTATTTCAGTGGGAGAATCTTCAAATCTTCATTCAACTTACACATCTTTCAACTTTAACTACTTCCACATACTCACCTACGGACACCATTCAAACAAAGACAAGACCCTGGTCTCTCTAAGAGTTACCGCTGCATTGATATGAGTAGCAAAGGGGGACAAAACCTTGTTGTCTCTCAGCAGCTTTCAAGCTGGAAAAGTGCAAGATCACAGAAACATCAACACTAATTACATAATAGTGATGCTGTGAGACGACGCAGTGTGTAATAGCAATAGATAAATATTTGAAAAGAAAAAGTAGTCAATCTGACATGTGTCCTGGAGAAAATTCGGACCCAGCTGAAGGCCCTCGCATGAGTAGTGGTCAGGAGAAATCTTTTTGAAACCTAGTCCTGGACACTTACCGACAAACCCCAAACCAAGTTGTCTGTAATGTCAATTAATAAAATTAACTACATTTTATTTTTTTTAAAATCACCGGTCTTAGCTGAACTGTGTTCTCTGATATGAGCAACAAAATAATTAATTCCTGCATCCTCCAAATGTGGGCGTAAATACTAAATTCAGTCTACATGCACACAAATCGGTACATATGAGACTGAACGGATGATGATGCATGTTTGTGTTTGACACCGTGTTAAATTTTTACGTCGACCGTTTCATCAGTATACCTAGGTATACTCTCACGGTCTTAGCACTGACAAGGACACTAGTAAAAATCAAAACTCGAGAAAAAAAAACAGTCAGGAAAGATATGAAGGGAGCAAAGGTCTGTGGCTATTCCCTTTAACAGGGGTTGTCTTGTTGTTGCCTCTCCTGTTTGACCTGTTGTCACTTTCATCTGCACAAAAAGCAGGTTAAATAGTTTCACAATGATTTATGTGATCCATGAGCTGACTTTGTGTTATACTGTGATGATCCAGTGTTCCCTTAATTTTTTGGAGCAGTGTATATAGCTAATCCATAAAGGTTTTAGCCTGCAACAAGATCTCACCCTTATCCTTAGCATCCTATTCTGCTGTCACGGCAACAAGACACAGTTCATTAACCTCCAGGATAAGCTTCAAAGCGCACTTATAATAACTCTCACCATCACGCACTGATAAGACCATTCCACAAAGATCTGGACAACAGCAAAAATCAATATAGACAGCCTTCCTTGCATTAACAACAGCACTACCGCCTCCTCATCTACGGGAAAATTAGCTGTTTTTGCAAAGGTCAACTCCCAGCTCAGTAATAAATTTATGGATCCAGAAGTAGTGGAGCCATCACACTATTTCACAAATATTCACTCACTCAAGCTGGGATTAACCATTACATCACCTGTCTGTCCATATGGATTGCAATGTACCCTGCTTTCATATCACATAATGGTGAATTATCACATTAGCTTCTTATTTTACAGCAACTACAAACAACCACCCACTACAGAGTTTTGACACTTAACAGAACTACACTAAACACAAAGTGCAGCTCCAGCTCAGCAAAGAGTTGAGTTAATATCAAATTAAGTTGGTTAACTTTAGTTGAGCTGCGTAATCTGATAAAATTATAAGAAACCAGGTTAGCCTATTAAGTTAGCGCTTACAGCATCTCCTGACTGCTAGGAGCTAACTGCTACCAGAAAAAGGAGTTTATAAAAGCTCCCCGTTACCTTTTTGCGTTACATTCCGATTTGTAGTCGTGACAGTTGCTTAAACAGCCCGCTGCACCTTTAACCGAAGATTGGAGAGGCAGAAAAAGACGAGCGTTTTTGTAAGAAAACCCCCTGTAGACAAACTACTGTTAGCTTGAGGACTCTTTGTTTTGGTTTGGGTGAGCGGAGTTAGCGTGGAATATCGCGAGAAAACAGTTCAGCGTGCTGACACAGGCGCACACTGCACATAATAAGAATTACAACAATGACATGACATTTAAATATTTTATTCCGTTTATTCCACTTCATTAGTGTCATACTTCTTACTAAAGTCATTTAAACTATATTTTTTATATTTTTGAAGTGCATTGCAGCGTACTTATTTATTTTGGCTTTGGGGTCAAAAGTAAAGTAAACAGCGCGCAAACCTGCAATGCAATCATATAAATTAATTTATACATGTAAAAATATATGAAATTAAAAACACGACACATTTGGTCCAAAGTTTTATCTCCTTCAAGATGTAGAAGTCGTTTTTATGAGTGGCCTACAACACCACCTGTCATATAAAAGCGCACGCACAACAGGGAAGCTTTGCCTAATCCAAAGAAAATTCATAAATATCAGTTTAATAAATAAAATCAGTCTAAATAAATAGAGTAAAAATGCACACTGACAGTAAAGGCAGGCTAACACTTATAAAAGAAACAAGAATCTACAAAGTAGCCTCAAGTTTTGCACCGTGAACAGGGTTCTGGAAATGTTGCTGCGGTCATATAATAATAACAATTAAAAAAAAAAAAAATCTAAACTCATTCTGACTTGAGGAGCTCGTCCAAAACGTTCAAAGCGTGCTGGATCTCATCAGAAGTCAGATCGCTCAGCTCGTCCAGCTCCTCCAGACGCAGCGGCCACCTTCTCCTCCTCCGGCCCGCCGTCTCCCGACTGCTGTTCCGGGCCCCTGCCGTGTGGATACCCCGGAGTCTCATCTGCAGCCACTCCCGGCGCTCCTGCACCTGCTTGTGCTCTCCGAGGTTGTGCATGAACTGGACCTCACTCACCGTCCTTTTACTGTGCACAGATATGTGATATTGCTAGGATCTAATAGTGATGAACTTGTTATGGTGAAAAAAAATCATCTTAAATGATCTGTGAGGATTACCTTAGTGGTCGTCCTTGACAGTGAACGGAGAAGTGTAAAAGGCAGAGTGAAATAAGTAGAATCTTATAGTCAGTTTTTCCCATTTTGATTACCTGTTAAAAACAAAAAAATACAAAAAGAACAAAACTTCAATATTTTTTTTAAAACTGCCTGAAATGAAAAAAATATCTGACCTTTAGTCTTAAAAGTGTCAATTTATTTTAAAATGTAATCTACCTTGAAACCACTGCATCCTCTATCTTAACATATATTAATTTTATTAATGTATTAATGTATAAATGCTAATATATTACAATAAAGCTTACACAACTAACAACCTCAATTAGATTCAAGCCTTAGTGGGCCTCCGTTTTAGCCCAAGTATAGCCCAAGATGAACTTACCTGTGTTGTAAAGTGAGTCCGCCTGCTTTGGTGGTCCGCTCCTATCAGTTATGATTAGACCAGGACTCCCCAAGTTCCTTTTTATATCCTCGGGCTCCTGCCATTGATGAGCTGCCTTCATTGTTGCTGTTGATGTCACACCTCTAGCTCGTGGAGGGGGCAGAAGAGGAATGACAACACCTCCTCTGAACTCCAGGCTTTCACTTTTGTCATACGAGAGCAAATAAATGCTTTTGACCCCAAATACCCACACACTTATTTTACACGCACAAACTTTTGTCAGAATGCCTGCATTGTTGGTATATTGCAAATCCATTAACTACTTTTATGCACAGGGATTTTGCGCCTGGAGACATTTTATCTATGTGACTGTGACAGTGCAATTTTTCTAACTGGCACAGAATCGTGTTATGAAGTTACTTATTGTAATAAGATGATGGTAGTGGGACTACACAGAGGGTCTTGTTTCAGGGTCCAAAACTACACATTCCCAAGCTTCAGTTCAAACTTCTCTCCACATTCTCAATTTAGCATGCTTCTCTTTTGTTTTTTCTCTATTTCTGTGAGCCATCCAGATCTATTAGTTCACATCTGAAGTGACCTTTTTTGTCTGACTCCCGTGCGCCTCACAACAATAGCAGCAACATTTGGATGGGTTTATGACCCTCACTGACTTATAGGGAGTCGCCCTGGTTACGCCGACTTCTTACCCAAGAATTAACATTATCTTAATGAGTTTGTCTCCCAAAAAAAGAGCTTTTGCACCAAGTTGACGTCAGAGGAAACATCTTGAATCAAAGAGTAAGTAGTAGTTCAGGAGGTGCATGGCTGGGTGATGCCACTGCCGTCACTGTCTTCACCATGACTGGCAAGCATACATGGAGAGTTACACATTTTTCTTTTTTATTAAGTTAAAAAACATTTAAATAGTGAGGATTTTTATTAAAAAACAAAACAAAACATCATTTTCATAAAGATTTCTTGGTGATCGCGTACAATAACACCATCAGTGAACCATAAATCTGCTGCTTCGATCCTCTAAAAGATTTTCCCTTATTCAGCATTTTGATTATGTGTTACGGAGTGCTCTGTAACACCCTGTAGGTGATCAGTGTTAAGAACTGGTGACTGACCATTTATATACCATCCAAACCATAAAAATGTTGCATTACAGGAGAAAGGCAATAGTTCAGAAAATCTGTGTATTGATTTGCAGTGTCCTGTTCCCTCTAAGGGGACATGTGCATCTGAACCATGCCAGCAAAATGCCCCCCCCCCAACAGCATAACAAATCCTAATCATTCTTAAACAAAACAAAACAAACAAACAAAAAAACCCAACAACTAAAAAGTGGTTCTGCAATGGCAAATCTCAGGAGCTTGATTTCCCAGTATCAAAGGAGTTGCTTGTATCCTATGAGCTTCACACTCATTAAATTTCTCTATCAGCCAAAACTGATGTATTTCCCATTGATCTCAATGCAGATGTTACTTTAGTTACAGTGCTTAAAAGATGAGCCTGTTACCTTTCGTTGTCTTAATCAAGATCAAGTGTCACAGAAAAAGATGGGATGTCAGCTGTGCCTCGAGGTGACTGCCATAGTAGGTTGGTGCAATATTAATAACACTGAATGAATACGGAAGTTTTGCACTGTTGTTGAACTATTGTATCATCCAGCATACCAACATGAATAAACATTCATTTTATTTATTTATTTCCTATTAAAGGAAAAGGACGCCCTGCGACAGACTGGCAACCTGTCCAGGGTGTACCCTGCCTCTCGCCCTATGACAGCTGGGATAGGCTCCAGCGCCCCCCGCGACCCTGAAAAGGATAAGCGGAAGCGAATGGATGGATGGATGGATGGATGGATGGATGGAAAAGGACACCTCGTCCCTCACAGAGTTCACGGTCTCAGTATCATTCAGACACTCAGGGTTTACATGAAGAAATATGAAGAAACACACGATAGAGCTGTTTTCACAAACTGAACAGAAGTGTGGCAAGAAAAAGACAAACACCTCAAAGACGCAAGTTTTTATTCCCTGGTCTACTTTTTGACACTTATAAGTAAACGGGTCAATTTGTAGCTTGATTAGTTTTTCATTGTTTCCACTTTAGGGTGTTAATACTGAACCACTATAATGTTGTCTGATATTTGCTGTGCTTGTTTTGTTTAATACATTTAATTTTTTTTTTAGTATTGTTTACTTTACAGTTGTTTTACTTGGAATATTTGGCTTTTTAATAAGAACTCCTTTATTGTATTTTTACTTCTTAAATATGCACTTTTGTTTTGAGTAAAACAATTTCTCTTGAGCTTTTCAACTGCTGTAACACAAGAATGAACACACTACACATTTCTCTTCTTTTACATTAGTTTATCTTTTAAACTATATTATAATATACAAATATGTATAATATATATTTTTTGAGTTGTCCTGTTAGTTTAAACCAAATAGCCCAGTTCCATTTATTGTTGCATTGTTTAATGATGTCTAAAAGTTGCATTACTTGCTGGATGCTTGTTGTTCCTTTTGTACTGTACGAAGACATTTAAAAAAAAAAAAATACTCCTATCACAATCAAAATGATCATTTCTGTCTTTGTAAAGCGTCAGACTCTGACTGGAACATGTAACTGTACTATGTATTTCCTTAACCTTATTTATTGCTTCTCTTGGCTCTCAGGCATACCTCCCATAAGCTTTGATAACAGTTTTGCAGCATTCAGAAGGTAAATGTTTTAAACTATATTAGACAAAAAGCAATATCGTTTTTTTTATCTTTACAAAATCTGAATAATCCTAATTCATCCCTTCCCTGTCTCACTCAGTGCAGCTCTGTCATTTAGACGTCTGGGTTAGTTTTCAGTCACAGGTGTCCCAAGGGTAATTGAGCCACGGGACCAAATAGCTTATACTTGAAAGAAGAAGTCTAGGCCTTATTACGGGCACATACGCTGCATATTAGGTAAGCACAAAGGTATGAGTTTTCTAAATGTGGAGGAGCCGGGGATGTCTATGTCATGACATGCTGTCGAATTACAGTAAAGTACTGGCAGCTAAATTTGCCAGCATTAAACTGATATTTCACACTACACCTACTGTAATCTGAGAGCTGTTCCTTACTGTAAATTAAACAAAAAACAACGAGTGTCTTATTGCAACGCTTCACAAAATGCAGAAAAAATTATCTCTCGTGAAATGTGATCATCCCCGGTGGATATACTGACAATTGTTTGACCTCTTCCTTTTGAACGAGTAAAAACGGGAATGACGGCATCACTAGTTATGCCAAGCAGCTCAAGCATTCATAACTAAAACGTGAGAGAAGAAGTAAATGTGTCTTATTTATAAATCCACACAGAGACAACAAAGCCAAATCATTGGTTTTAGATTTACCTGCAGAGCCTTTTGTGTTCAACCATCATGCAAAGCAAACATGTTAATTCATAAATATTGGCTTTACTCTGAAGTCTGCTGTTGAACCCGTTGATCCAACAAACAGGTCTCGTGTTCAGTGATTAAAGCTGTTTGCATACCAGCCCTGTAAGATTTATGGGGTCTTCTCAGACGGGCTGACCTCCACTCGCCTTGACACTACTACAGCGACCTCTGACCTTAGCTTAGGACCTTGTCATTCTTATTACCTCATGCTCATTCAATGTGTAGAGACTTTCTTATGGCACGCAAAGCCAAAAAGACAAGGAGACTGACAGTGTTGTATTTTACCTTCTGCTTTTCTGTGTTTCTCCTGATATTCTGGACAGGAGAAACTGTCTGAGACGGATGTATTCTTTTAATCCTTATTTCTGTCTCCAAGTAAGAAGATGGTTTATTTCTGAAAGACAAGGACAAGACTTTCTCTCTGTATCACCAGAAGGGCAAGTGAGGCTATAAACAAAGAAGTGAACAGCATTAATGCTAAATAATATAAGCATTAAAACTAGGTAAAGGGGTGTAAATAAGGGGATTCCTATTTCAGTTGATGTTTTGGCTTTTAGAAGGTCCCAAGATGACGGCTGACATTGACAAACGACGGAGTGCAGGAGTGGCTCTTTCCAACTGAGACGTAGGGTGTGATTAAAGGCTGTGGATTGTCACACATGTGATTTAAATACTAAAATCTTGAGTTATGGATCATTTTGACCATTTGTGGAAAATGGAATACAGTGAAAACACAGCGTCTGACATTATCACCTTAGCAAACACCATCACCAGCTGGCTACTGTGTTTCCACAGCTCATCAGTCCAGTCAATTCATATCATCAGATGTTTTACACTGAAAACAGTTGCCATGGGCAGTTATTTAGAAGTCTATGAAGAAATGGTTTTCTTTCTCCGTAATCTCAGTAAACACTTTCCTGACTTCACATGGGTTACAATCATATTTCTGTCTACGGGGATGTAGGACAACCAACGTATTCCCCGTAGGACGCTGTAAACACTTGTTTCAGATCATCAGTAAACTGAAGGGCAGCACCAAAGCCCAGTATCAAGATTATTTCCAACTGTAAATCATGCAACATTAGAAGAGTGCAAGAATAAAAAATATGATGGGATTTGAACAAAACTCATGAAACATGAAATGATGATATCTATAACAGTTTACTGTAATGATGCACATATATATAAGGGCTTTTGCTGCAGATGAAAATAGTAACAAAAAGGTCAGATGTCCTGTGAGCAAGTCTGCTAGAAATATGCAGTTTAGTATAAAAGATTGTGACAGTTACAGGTTTTCACTAATGTAAGGCTTTCACAAAATACTGAGGATTGCATTAGTTAGGTGAAATGTTATCCCACACTGACTAATGTCTAATCTGAAGCTGAAACTGCTGTGCATCTGTGGGCCACTTTGCACCACCTCCACTTAAGCCGTCTGCTGCCACTGATGCCTGCTCTATTTGGGGCTGAGGGTCTTGCTGTTGCTCTTCTCACCTCCTCCTTTCCATGTATGCACACAGAATGGTGAGGAGGTGGGATTTATGATGTAGGGGTTACAAGCTGTTCATGCCTCTCGCTTCTTCTCCCAGAGATGCACACTGCCACCTGAGGCGTGGTTTTACTACCACGCTGCACTGTTACTACAGTCAGAATTCCCCACACGTAGCTGGACTGATTGCTTTGATAAGGCATTTTCACATTCCACCAATCTCTGCGATTTTGCCAGAGTACATCATTTAATGCCGAAAGAGAAAGTGTTTGTCTGACAATTTGAAGCAGTCTAACTGCTGAAAAGTAGGTTATTACGATTCATCAGATTCTGGCTTTCAGCTTCATACAGTTTGCTTTTAATAAATTCACTTTATTCTGCTGCACTCCGCTCTCTGATTGTGAAAACAGCCAAACTGATGGATAAAAAATATCTTGGGAAAGCTGTTACAAGCTAACACTCTTGCTAAGGAATCCTGAAACCAATTTTTAAAAGCTAAGTCAAGGCACCAGTTTTGAATGTTATCAAACCAACATGGACTGGGCGGTTAAGGTCAGCAGTGACTACCACACAATGTGAACCTGACATCTGTAGAGAGCTTTCAAACTAGAACAGGTAGCTATAAAACTGAATCAAACCAAAGTAAGGCTTTTAAAAATGCCAAAGTGTTGGTATCTGTCAGAAATGAGTTAAATTGATTTATGTGGATGCTCTGAGTAAATAAATTATATTGACTTTGGTGATGCCCTTATTGGTGCTGTAGTGATGCCAAGAAGTCAACACTTAGAGTACTGACTGGGATGAGAAGGCAGTTATTTTATTTTATTATTAAACTATCTTTCTATCCCCCTCCCCCTGTCGGTGTGTGTATGGTGTTTGAGTGTGTGCAAGTTAACCACGCCTTGTGTTTCAGGGGCGGGTCCTCCTTTTTTCTCGCTCTTCAGCTCCCACACCTGGGATGACTCAGCTGCTCTCTACCTAAGGTGGAGGATTTGATTGTTGATTGTTGAATTGCAAACAGTTAGTGGAATTGTCTCTTATGAATTCTTACGTTTGTCTGATTTGACTTTTGTTTTCCTGTTCCTTCCTGTACATGAAACCTATTTTATGAGTTCTGCATTGAGTCCAAATTGGACACGACAGGAAGACCTGTCTCTTAAGCTAGAACACTCTGGAATAATTCTTTGGTTACTTTAACACTCTAAAGCTTTTTTTCCCCACTTTTCTTTGTTTTTGTGTCTTGTCATCTTTTTTTTTTTCAGTGTGTTCCGCACTTTGGTCTTCCTCTGTTGTTTTTAAATTTGCTTATGAATAAATTAACTTGACTAATGGCAAAAGAGCCCAATCTGACAGCAAAATATGTTACAAACATGAGTAGTAGTAAATCTGGCAAATATTTCATACACACTCAAACCACTGTGACGGTAGTTTGAATGTATATGAAAGACATAAAGTCCATCTATCTTCTTCTGCTTACCCACTTTAGGGTCGTAGAGGAACTGGAGCCTGTACCAGCTGCTATAGAGTGAGAAGCGGGGCACACACACTGGGCAGGTCAGCAATCTGTTACAAGGCTAATGGAGAGCACCATTCATACTCACATTCACACCTATGGGCAATTTGAAATAGCCAGTTAACCTGACTCTAGTAGCTGCATGTAGGAGTCTGAGTACACAACAGTATACAGGGATATTACACAAAACTACAAATATCAATAAGGAAGGGGACAAGAAACATGTGAAAGTAATCAAGAGAACAGAGTAAATAGGAAGTAAATCCCATAATACACTATCAAGGCAAACAGGAAACAATCCAAAAGACATATTACTGAATACAAAGTCGAACAAAAGACCGAGACAAAGAGACTCTGGAGGGAGGACAAGGGAAAAAATACAGAAAGACGAGACAGTGAAGGGAAAACACAGGGACTGAATTCAAAGACAGCACCAGAACTGTAAACCATCTAAATCCGCATCCAAAAGTCTAAAAAAACCAAACAAACCTATAACTAGAGCTTAACTACAACAAGAATAAATGCTTAAAATTACTCAAATTATAATTGAATTAATTCAAAACCTCAACCTAACAATAATAAAAATCTTAAGGGTCTCAAAAAGCAGTGAAACCAAACACACTTAATAATCACCATGAGTGCCAAAGATAAAAAGTGAAAGTTTTTAAGTAGTCCATCGTGAGCTTTAAGGAAACAAGAAAAAAAATATGTCTGGCTTCAAAGTCAGATTTTCAGTCAGTTTGAAGGAATGAATGAATAATAATGAAGAAATATGTGATGTGTAAATGTGGATGTTGGAGACTTTTTTATATAAGGACTGTGCAGCATGGCATTAAATATAGACCTCACACCTAAAAGCTTCTTTCAGGACACAGACACGCACACACACAGTAATGCTGTGAACTGTCATCTGGAGTGCAACAGTGGTAGATTGGGAGGGAAGCAATTTAAGACCAAAACACCTGAAGGGAAATATACCTCCACACACACACACACGTAGACACACACATACTCGCACATACACACATACCCCTTCTCTCTGAGCTTCGATGCCTAGCTCCATGTGGTTGGCATGGAAACAGAAAAACTCCCCCCAGATGAAAATGAGATGCCCCCAATACGATTCACGTGGGAGCACAATGGGAACATTAAGATGAGGAATTATAGGAATAACATCCAACATGCTAATGCCTTTGATAGGTCTTCATTGTCAGTCTTCACATGAGGAGATTTAAATCAGTCCACATGTTAGACCCCACCGAAAAACAATGATTATTCCACATGTGTCAGAGCTTATTGTTGCTATTTTAGTATCTAAATTCTTTTGTAAACCCACAACAGAGTGAAAAGAGTAGAAATCTCACCCTGAGGCAAAGTATCGTCTGAGTCATACGTGTTAATCACCCCCATCAGCCCCCACAGACTGCGGTCATTTAGAGCTGCAGGGCAGCAAAAGTCTTACTCATAGCATCCTTCAAACTCCCAGGCAGACCAAAAATAGCTGACAATTTTGGGAGTCTGCATGGCAACACAAAACATACTTCTGGTATATGTGCAAAGTTCCCAGGGAAAGGGTTTTATACATACATACATACATATATATATATATATATATATATATACATACATACATTTCTCTCTCTCTCTCTCTCTCCCTTCTCTCCCTACACACACACACACACACACACACACACACACACACACACACACATATATATATATATATATATATACACAGAAAGGAATTGGCAAGAATACCAGAGGCGCAAAACACCAGCTACTGGTAGACAGAACAGTCAGCCGAGACTGCAAGACCAGACTGACCAACCTGTGCACTGCCTGGATTGATTACAAGAAGGCCTATGACTCAATGCCCCACAGCTGGATACTGGAATGCCTAGAATTGTACAAGATCAATGGGACCCTAAGAGCCTTCATCAGGAACTCAATGGGGATGTGGCGCACAACACTAGAGGCCAACTCCAAGCCCATAGCACAAGTCACCATCAAGTGCGGGATCTACCAAGGAGATGCTCTGTCCCCACTGCTGTTCTGCATAGGCCTGAACCCCCTCAGTGAGATCATTAACAAGACTGGCTACGGATACCGACTACGGAACGGAGCAGTTGTCAGCCACCTCCTGTACATGGATGACATCAAGCTGTATGCCAAGAGTGAACGTGACATCGATTCACTGATCCACACTACCAGGCTATACAGCAATGACATTGGAATGTCGTTCGGACTGGAGAAGTGTAGTCGGATGGTAACAAAGAGAGGGAAGGTAGTCAGAACTGAGGGGATTGAACTACCAGAAGGCAACATTGCAGACATAGAGGACAGTTACAAGTACCTGGGGATCCCGCAGGCGAATGGGAACCATGAAGAGGCCGCTAGAAAAGCTGCAACCACCAAGTACCTGCAGAGGGTCAGGCAAGTCCTGAGGAGTCAGCTGAATGGCAAGAACAAGATCCGGGCCATCAACACCTACGCCCTGCCCGTGATCAGGTACCCTGCTGGGGTAATAGGCTGGCCAAAGGAGGAGATAGAAGCCACTGACATAAAGACAAGAAAGCTCCTTACCATGCATGGAGGGTTTCACCCCAAGTCCAGCACCCTGAGGCTGTACGCTAAGCGGAAGGAAGGGGGCCGGGGACTGGTGAGTGTCAGCACCACAGTCCAGGATGAGACAACAAACATCCAAGAATACATTGGGAGGATGGCCCCAACTGACCGAGTGCTCAGTGAATACCTCAGGCAGCAGAAACCCAAGAAAGAGGAGGGAGACGAGGAACCATCATGGAAGGACAGGCCCCTTCACGGTATGTACCACCGGCAGATAGAGGAGGTGGCTGATATCCAGAAATCCTACCAGTGGCTGGACAAAGCTGGACTGAAAGACAGCACAGAGGCACTAATCATGGCAGCACAAGAACAAGCTCTGAGCACAAGATCCATAGAGGCTGGGGTCTATCACACCAGGCAAGACCCCAGGTGCAGGCTGTGTAAAGATGCCCCTCAGACAATTCAGCACATAACAGCAGGGTGCAAGATGCTAGCAGGCAAGGCATACATGGAACGCCATAACCAAGTGGCCGCCATAGTGTACAGGAACATCTGTGCCGAGTATAATCTGGAAGTCCCGAGGTCAAAATGGGAGACGCCCCCAAGGGTGGTGGAGAATGACCGAGCTAAGAACCTGTGGGACTTCCAGATACAGACGGACAAAATGGTGGTGGCTAACCAACCGGACATAGTGGTGGTAGACAAACAGAAGAAGACGGCCGTAGTGATCGATGTAGCGGTTCCAAATGACAGCAATATCAGGAAGAAGGAACACGAGAAGCTGGAGAAATACCAAGGGCTCAGAGAAGAGCTCGAGAGGATGTGGAGGGTGAGGGTAACGGTGGTCCCCGTGGTAATCGGAGCACTAGGTGCGGTGACTCCCAAGCTAGGCGAGTGGCTCCAGCAGATCCCGGGAATAACATCGGAGATCTCTGTCCAGAAGAGCGCAGTCCTGGGAACAGCTAAGATACTGCGCAGAACCCTCAAGCTCCCAGGCCTCTGGTAGAGGACCCAAGCTTGAAGGATAAACCGCCCGCAGGGGCGTGCTGGGTGTGTGTATATATATATATATATATATATATATATATATATATATATATATATATATATATATATATATATATAATTCCCAAGTCTTTGCTCCGAACTCTCTGGTGACAGGGATGGAAACAAGATTTTAAAATTAACTTCTGTAACTAGAAGATTCACGCTGATGCTTACCTATAAATGCAAAGAGCTCACATGAGGGTGAAAGGTTTCAGCTGATCACGGTAACAAGTTGTTAAGGGCCTCTTATTGTGAGGTGCTACAGCAGATGAACAGTATCTGAAGTGTCAAAAATAAGTAGCTGCAGTAAAAGCAAACCTGTAATAGTCTTCAGGAGAACTATTCCTGAAGACTATTGAAAGAAATTACAGGAGCGCTTTGCTAAGACAGTTCAAGCTGTGTTGTTTGGTGGCTCAAGACTTCTGCGTTGTATATTGCTATGTTGAGCCCCAAATCTGCCCATAAGTTATAATAGAATCATCGTACAGTAATTTCTTTGGAAAAAGCAATGGTAGAGGGAGATTTATATATTATATATCTAAATATGTAATTATAGATATATTTAGTCATTTTCTCACCAATTTTTCACGCTTTTTTGCTCCAAAATCTGCCACTTTAATGTGAAAAAACGTTATTTTTTTTCATGGATTTTTATACCCACCAACGCCATGCCCCTTAATTTTTTTAATACGTTGTTGTGAGTACATGTCTTAAACTGTAGTTTAAAATACTATTGGTAAAAGTATTTGGTCTACCACCAGATGACAGTGTTTCACTAGGTGAAAGTGTTAGTGTGCTTGCCCTTAGTGGGAAACAAGAAAACTGCTTACTTGTTGGGTCCTGCTGTGGAGTTTGTATTGTTCTCTCACAGTCCAGAAACATGTTCATAAAGTCTGATGGAAATAAATCAGCCAGTATGAGTCTAAACACCTCTCTGTCTTTCTTTGTGATGGACTGGTAACCTGTGACAGCAGGGAAACGTAAACTATTTACAAGCAATAACAAACAAAACCCCATTTTATACACTTAGCTTTTCTAATGCATTATGACTAAATATTTTAATACGCGTTCCACTAACTCTCAAGAGTCGGGATTTAACAGAAGTCCGTGAACGCCGCATGAACTCTCGGCGGTCGCTTTGAAGTGCAGTTTGTGGCTGGAGCTGAAGCTGCCCTCGGAGGTAACTATTAGCTTATGTTAAAAAAAAAAAAAGGTTTCTGTATAATGATATTATAATTTTCAGGCTCTAAACAGGTAATAGCGCCCTCCGGAATAGTTTACCTACGAAATTGACTTTTAAAACCTCAACTTTCAGTCTGTTCTTCTGATAATTCACCACGGGTTTTTTCCCCTTTTTAACCTGGGATAGGCTAAAGCTCCCACCCCCACCCGCCGCCACCTTGAACTGGAAAAAAGGTGAGTGAACATCCATTACCCTGTAATATAGTCATTTTAACTCGTGTTGCTAACCCCCAGATTCAGTTACACTGATCGCTACAATGTTACACACTCCACTTGTACTTAGAATCTTCAAATAAAAGTAAAGATAGCATAACCTTGCTTGGTCTTACAACCATTAAACAGTTTAGTTTGAAACGTCAGTAGTAACCAGTTATATAGGAGCATACTGATTTAGGCACCATAATTTATAATAAGGTACAGAAAGGGGAAGAAACGTGTGGAGAAGCACACGAAATACTTCCATTCAGTAGGTTTCAGTCGCTGATTCGTATCATTCCCCTCACCTGTTAGGATGGAGTGAAGTGTTAAAGGCAGGCTAGAGGATGTGAGTAAAGTTGCCCCCCCACCTTCTTCAAATCCAACAAAAGTGGTATCAAACGTTTGTGCTACGTTTGTGCTGGTTTGTGCTGCAAAAATTTTCTTTTGTGCTGCTATCATTTTAAAGATATTAATAAAAATTTCTAGAGGTCATCAGAGGTCAACCAGCCCCCCCACATTAATTAACCTCCTATGAGCCGAACTCTTCCACGGCATTCATTTTTAATTTCTCTTTGATATTTGGGCATATTGGGGCCCGATGAATGTAAAAACAAAGAATTACCAGATTTTATTTTTTTACCTTTTTTTTATTTTTAAGAAAAATAAGAGCCACATATGAGGATATTCGTTTAAAATTTTGATAGAACTGTAGCAGTATAATGTCCTCGTAGGTGGATATCAGGCCCTTCTAGAGCAAGATTGAGTATTTTGGTCTAAATAACCCAAAATGTGATGTCCACATATGTGGACGCCAGGTCCTAGGAGGTTAAATCAAACCAAATGGGTGTCAATCAACTGTGCTACGTTTGTGCTGCTAAAATTGTTGTTTGTGCTGCTTCTGTTTTAAAGATATTAATGAAAATGTAAAGGTCAAAGGGTCAACCAGCCCCCCACCACCACATTACCCAAATCAAACAAAATTTATGTCAAACGTTTGTGCTATGTTTGTGCTGGTTTGTGCTGCAAACATTTTTGTTTGTGCTGCTATCATTTTAAAAATATTAATAAAATAACGTCTTGATGTGTGCTTAATCATCCAGGCAAGTAAATCCCAAAAGGTTGATACTGTTCATCTGGACATTTTCAGTTGGAGAAACGTCACTCATCCAAGTGACTTCTTCAGTCTCAGCTGACTGCAGGTTTTCCCAACCTTATAAACACATGTGAGTGAAGTTGGCCCCCCTACCTTCTTCAAATCGAACAAAATGGATGTCAAACATTTGTCCTGCAAATTATTTTTTTTGTGCTGGTTATGTTTCCCTAATTTTATAAACAGTACATGTACAGTGAGAGAGAGATGTTACATCTGTCTTCACTTGCATCCCAGTCACGGAAGCGTTGTAGGTAGTTCATAAGAGATTACAGGATCACCCCAACCTCAGCAACAGGACCACTCTCAGCACTGATCAGTTGTGTTTGCTTTTGGAACTGTGTCTTAATTCCACCTATTAGGCAGAAACCTAGGTGTGTCATGGGTTCCCCCAGGCCCCTGGTCAAAGTCACCAAACCAGTTCGTAAGCAGGTACAGGTGTGGCCAGAAGGGTCCTCAGAGGCACTGCAAGACTGCTTTTCCACCACAGGCTGCCACACATGACAACACCACAGACTTTCAGGAATATACAGAAACTGTCATTGCTTACATCCCAAAATGCATCGATGATGTCACAGAGATCCCTTGCCAAAATCAATACACGCAAAGCTCCAGGTCCTGATAACATCCTTGGACGAGCACTGATGGACTATGCTGTGGAACTCCCAAATGTCTTCACAGACATCTTTAACACATCACTAGGGTCAGGCCATCGTTCCCACATGCCTCAAAGCCTCCACCATCATTACTGTACCCAAGAAGTCATCTACCTCCTGCTTTAAGGACTACTGTCCTGTCAAACTCACCTCCACCATTATAGAATAGAATAGAATAGAATAGAAAACTTTATTTGTCAATTTCTTCAAATGTACTTGCCATACAAAGGAATTAAAATTACGTTTCACACTGTCCCATGCGTAGACATTGACAACAATAAAGTGCAGATGCACAACAAAAAACAGCCCTAACAATAAGGTAATATTAAATAGGTAACAGGATAGACAAAAAAATAAATAAAATAAAGTGTTCCAACAGTGTTCCCTGGAAAATAGTATACTAGTCTACTTGAGGTAGTCCCAGGTTGTGGTTGGTAGGGGTATTTTGTTTTAATGCAGCATAAGGCTATAGCAGCAGTAATAGTAATATAATAATACAAATAGTGCTAAAAGAAATACTAAAAATATATAGCAGCAGGTGTGTGCAATTGCAATGCAGAGGTAGTTGTTTCCAGTCAGGAATGTTTTCCAGTTCTTAGTTCAGAGAGTGTTTCCTTGTTGGAGAGTGTGCGTGGATGGGGGGTGGGGGTGGGTGGGAGGGGTAGAGTCCAGTCTGTCTTCCTATACTTCTGCCAATCTGGTGATTCTGCTGGCTGGGAGCCGGGAGGGAAGAGAGTTCAGCAGTCTCACAGCCTGGTGGATGAAGCTGTTGGTGAGCCTAGTAGTGCGGGAGTGGAGACTTCTGTATCTCTTTCCAGAGGGCAGGAGGCTGAACAGACAGTGCGCGGGGTGGGTTGCATCGTTGACAATTGTGATGGCTTTGCGGGTGAGGCGAGTGGTGTAAATGTCTTGCAGGGAGGGGAGTGGTACACCAACTATCCTCTCAGCTGTTCTCACAATGCGTTGTAGAGCTTTCCTGTTATAGTCAGTGCAGCTACCGCCCCACACAGTGATGCAGCTGGAGAGGATACTTTCAATAGTTCCTCTGTAGAATGTGGTCAGGATGGGTGGTGGAGCACTTGCCCGCTTGAGTTTGCGCAGGAAGTAGAGGCGCTGTTGTGCTTTCTTGGCCAGTGATGCTGTGTTAGTGGTCCAGGAGAGGTCCTCACTGATGTGGACCCCCAGGAACTTGGTGCTGCTCACCCTCACCCTTATGAAGTGCTTTGAACGGTTAGTCATGCATCAAATCAAATTATCGCTTTCCCTCAACCTGGATCCATTTGAGTTCGCATACCGAACTCAGCAACTCATTCACAAACTGGATCTGCTGGGGATCAGCACCTTGCTGTATAACGGGCTGCTAGATTTCTTGACAGGAAGACAGCAGACAGTACGGGTCGACAGCAACACCTCCAGCCCAAGAACACTGAATACGGGGGCTCCCCAAGGATGTGTGTTGAGCCCCTTCTCTTCATTCTGCTGACCCACAACGAGATCTACTACAGGGGTGAAGTTAACCATCTTGCAGAGTGGTACAGCAACAACAACCTGTCCCTGAATGTGGAGAAGACCAACAGCGACTCTACTTCCTCTGCAAACTGAGAAGCACAAGAGATCCAACCCCCATTATGAGCACCTTCTACAGAGGCACAGTTAAGAGTATCCTCACCAGCTGCATCACTGTATGGTATGACTCCTGCATTGGGTTCTGCAGGAAAAAATGACAACGGGTAGTGAGAGCAGCCGAGAGCATTGTGGGGACCTCTCTTGCCTCCCTCCCCAGGAGATCTACTGCACCTGCCTCATCTGGAAGGTTCTCCTGCAGTCAGCTGAGACTGAAGAAGTCACTTGGATGAGTGATGAAACGTTTCTCCCACTGAAAATGTCCAGATGAACAGTATCAACCTTTTGGGATTTACTTACCTGGATGATTAAGCATGCATCAAGAAGTTATTTTATTAAGATTTTTAAAATAATAGCAGCACACACGAAAATTTTTGAAGCACAAACCAGCACAAACGTTTGACATGAATTTTGTTTGATTTGGGTAATGTGGTGGTGGGGGGCTGGTTGACCTTTTGACCTTTACATTTTCATTAATATCTTTAAAACAGAAGCAGCACAAACAACAATTTTAGCAGCACAAACGTAGCACAAACGTAGCACAGTTGATTGACACCCATTTTGTTTGATTTAATTCATGTGGGGGGGCTGGTTGACCTCTGATGACCTCTAGAAATTTTTATTAATATCTTTAAAATGATAGCAGCACAAAAGAAAATTTTTGCAGCACAAATTAGCACAAACGTTTGATACCACTTTTGTTGGATTTGAAGAAGGTGGGGGGGCCAACTTCACTCACATAGGCAGAGGTGGCAAAAGTATACACATTATGTACTTAAATAAAAGGGCTGAAAAAGGTACAGATTCAAATTCTTTTCTCAAGTAAAAGTGAAAAAGTACAGGTTCTGAAATGTACTCAAAGTAAGAAAGAGATAAGATAAGATAAGACTTTATTGATCCCACAACGGGGAAATTTTTGCGTCACCTCAGCTCAGGTACAGATATCAGAAGGAAATACAAAAATACAATTTTTTCATTGATTGTACTTATTTGTAAGATAATACACTATATACAATGGTAGCATACACAGTATGTGATTATGGATATGGTTGGAAATATGCAAGACATAAACTATATAGCTTGACATAACTATTGCACCACTACTATTCCTATGTATAGACATGTACACACACTAAAATATACATATGTATACATATACATACACATATACCTACACATGGAAGGTCCATTATGCATGAAGTGGTGACCGTGGATGTTCACAGTGTCCAGTGACTTATGACATCGTGATTGAGGAGTTATAGAGTCTAACTGCTGTTGGGATGAATGATCTGTGAAAGCGCTCCTTCCTGCAGCGAGGGTGTTTCAGTCTCTGACTAAAGGAGCTGCTCAGCCCACTCACATACTCATGCAGTGGGTGATGTGGGTTGTTCGTGATGGATGTCAGCTTTACTAACATCCTCCTCTCGCCAACCACCTCCACAGACTCCAGGGGACATCCCAGCACGGAGCTAGACCTCCGCACCAGTTTGTCAATCCTGCTCCTGTCCCTGTCCGTGCAGCCACTCCCCCAGCAGGCCACTGCATAGAAAAGGGCAGATGCTACCACAGTGTCATAGAATGTCCTTAACAGAGTCCTGCAGACTCCGAAGGACCTCAGTCTCCTCAGCAGGTGGAGTCGACTCTGGCCCTTCTTATACAGGATGTCTGTATTTGTAGTCCAGTCCAGTTTATTGTTGAGGTGAACACCCAGGTACTTATAAGAGTCCACTATCTCAATGTCTTTCCCTTGGATGTTCACCAGTGTTGTAAAAGTAAAAGAAAAACTTCATTTCAGTCTAAATTTTTAATCTCATAAATGTCTTCTGCTTGAGTCACTAGTAGAACATGAGATGGTGGCCACACATCATTGCTTCTTATCCCTTCTGAGATATTTTTTTAGTTTAGTTTAGTTTTTTGTGTGTTTTTATCACTGCTGGCACAATGAGACTGCGCCTGCAGCCTTTCACGTTGCACAAGTAGTCCCGCTCCTCCCTGATACCACATCCACGCATGTTGTTGCAAGAAGGTTTGCTGTGTCTCCCACTACAATCTCAAGAGATAGCAGGAGAAGTGGTGTTACGTGAGAGGAGCTGGTCAGGGCTACAAAATGACATCAAACTAGCAGCAGGACCAGTATCTGCCCAAGGAGCACTGCTGGAGGCCTAGAAAAGGGCCTCCAGCAGGACCAAAACAGGACAATTCCCAGCCTCATGTGGCGAAAGGGTAAAGGCAGTTCTTGTATAATGAAGGTATTCATTTCACTGATGGCCCTCATGTTCCCCAGATTTGAATCAAATTAAGAATCTGGGATGTTACGAGCATCCAAAGCTGCCAAAAAGCACCACAGAGTGTCAGGAGCTCATCAGTGACCTGATTTAGCTCTGAGAGGAGCCTGATCTTTCGACAGTGTCCCGGAGGGTCTTATGGACATGGGGTCCATAAACATGACTCATCCACATTATCCACAAGTTTGATCAGCCTCGGATTTCAATTTTTAATGTTGTTGGTATGATTTTGAAAACAGTCCTCAAAGCATTGCTGATTTTGGTTTCCAATGACTGTTGTTACCTATTAATCTTCTCATCAAATTATGTAATGCAAAGTATTCAGGATTCTTTGAGTGTCGTGTCTCTTTCTGATATAATGTAAAGTGTGGGAGAGTTTGTGTAATGCTTTAGGCTCTTGGTAAGGCTCTAAACAAAAACATAGCACACTTAGTGCTATGACATCAATATTATTGAATGGTATGTTTGTCTTTGCTGTAATAAAATTAATTCGTTATACAAAAAAGAACCATAAACTTGATGTATTTGAGAATAATCTACTTTCCTTTTCCTGTTAAACAGAATCATGATTGACTTTGAGGAGGCAGACTTCATTTTGGAAAATCAGAAAAGAAAAAGAAAAAAAGATCTCAAAAAAGACAAAAAACACAAAACCAACATGACTGTGAAACCACAAGAGAGCATCCAGAAGAAAAAGAAAAACTCCCAGCTCAAAGAAGAAAAGAAGGAAAGGAAACAAAAGAAAAAGGAAAAGAAGAAAGAAAGGCAAAGAAGGAGACTGGCCTTAGAGCTAGGCAGCAGTGTTGTATTTAAACAGTGCGGTAGTGCCCAGGAAAAACTTTTTGAGAAGCCTGAAGCATCAAAGCCGCAACAAAAGCTGAAGCCTGATCGTCTGACTCAAGACTCCAAAAAGAAATGCAAAAGAAAAAAAAAAGTGGTGTTTGATGTGTCACCCTGTTACATCCGTGTCAAACGGCCTAAACTTGCGTCATCATCCACCAAAGAGGAGGCGGCTGTGAAAGGCGCTGAGAGCTGTTCACAGGACGCAGTGACGGGGAACAGCCGCGATCAGGACTCTCAGGGCACCAGTGATGACATCAACAGCCAGGACTTGTTTATTACCCAGAAGACTTTCAGAACATCGCTCTCCGAACCCTCCAGCGGGGAAGTCAATGACGGAGCCCTTATGCTATCTCCTCAGGTGCGAACACAGCAAGGCGAGTGCCAACAGCTTAAACAATTTCATGAAGAATCAGAAAAATGGCCACATGACTCACAGCCTCATCAGCTCTTTGTGCAGCCAAACCCAGAAGAACCTGAAGAAGGTAAAGGACATCATAAGATACATGAGCAGAGAAAAAAGTCCCTTCTGAAACAAGAAAACACAAACTTATCTGGAGAGCAAAGAGTCTCACGTTCAGTGCATTTAAAGCTCAGTGAGGGGCATCCTTTCCTGGAGGAGCCAATCATTGTCGACTCCTCCCTGGATCTTGGAGAGCGTTCCCCTTCATGCCTGCCACATATTAATAAGTCATTACTTCCTGTCAGGTCCACAGTGAGCTCTTCCACACAGACAGAAAACTTCTTCACCACTGAGCTCTCCTCCTACCTCAGCTTCTGCCAGAAAAGTAGACCAGCTGTTTGTTTCGATGACGTGAAACCTTTAGACCTGAGCCTTCCTACACAGGGTGAGAAAAGACCACAGGAGCTGTTTGTCAGTAATGGAGGTCAACCGTGAAGGAGAAGGAGGCATGGGTCCATCTGGGTCTTCACTTGTGAAAGAAAATCAGGTGCTTTTGGGTCGAGGAGAAACAACTCCCAGTCCGCAGTTGTCAGAATCTGATCAAAAGTCTGCTGATACAACGACATCGAGCGAGGACAGCGAGCAGCCGTGCCGCGCTGGCAAGCTGGACCTGATTCAGGTGATACCACATGATCCTATTTGTGTAGTTACAGAGCAACAGATGATAAATTCATCTTACATATTGAACTTTATATTACAAAATTCAGAGCTAACACAGATATCGTTTTATGTGTTTTTCAGCTTCAAGCCTCTTGAAATCGCAGTTCTCTCTTTTTTCTTTCACAAAAATACTGAAAATACTGACGTAAGGTGTCCCACTGATGGGAATTCTGCTGTTTTATCCTGTTTGTGGAAAAAAAAATGTAATGTACAGCTCTTTTAGGAGACTACTGGGAGATTTAAAAAAAATAAAAGTATGACTGTAAAGATTAGTTTGTGGAAGATGTAGGTGTAAGAACCATGATAAAATATGAAAAACAGATTTAACAGTTACAAATTATTGCTATTTATTTTCCCATTCTATGCCACTCAAAGCCTATCCTGTATCCTATTTTTTACTAAAAGTATTCAATATAAACACACACTCACCAGCAGAGTGGCGGCAGGGGCAGTTAACCAGCTCTAAGGACACTCTCACGCTAGTAGTGACTACAGGTGGGTTTTGATTATCGATTTATCGATTAAAATCGATTCTAGCTTGGATAACGTGATATCGATTCATTAAAATTCTGAATCGATTTTTAAATATAAATTTATTTTGCCCAAAATGCAAGAATCTCAGGTTAAACCTCACAAAATTTCAGCAACCACCAAACAGCTAAAGCAGTAAATGAGAGCAGGAACACGGAGTCTGCACAAAGATGTAAACACAAAGCGCGGAGATGTGGCTTTCTCACCCGACGGCACGGACACGGTCGGGGCTGGAAGCCGACAGCTCGCTGATTCTGATGTTTCGGCGAGTCCGCGCTTTGTGTTTACGCCCTTTTTGTGCTAGATTCAGAAGCTGTAGGTTTTTATCTGTCTCCAAACAATATTGACTGAACCAGCAGCAAAAGAAGGTCCGAACTACACTTCACACTAAACATCGTCATGAATTCCCTCCCAGTTTTGCTGTTTTGCTTCCACCACAATAAAATCACACTTCATGCAGAGCTCGCTCGCTCTCTCTCTCGCTTGCTTATTACACACAAGTCTGCCGTTGTTTACAGCGCTGTCGGCCGCTGTTTTTTTCCCCTTTTACTCACTTCTGAAAAGAAAGCCTCATTTCTGCTGTTCAATTATGAACAAATTCAAACTTTTTAAAATTATGCAAAATTGCAAAACACTTAGCTGTGTTGCAATTCTGTAACTTTGCTCTGCTTCACTTCAGCAGCATCAGGTAATGTTCATGTGTTGATTAACGGTTTTCTTTCGTTTTGATCTACTGCAGAATATTTTTAAGGTCATCTGCTATAAAATCCCAGGCCAGGAAAATCTCCTTCATGTTTTTCTGTGTTACTTTGACACAAAGGCATCTGCTGTGATGCTTACACCTTTGATAAAGTCTCGCAACTGTCAGCTTTCTTTTTATAGATATAAAAATATGGAAATGTACTGATGCGTGATCAGAATTATAGTATTTCTGACTGAGGCAAAATTTCCCCGATTAAAATCGAATCGAATCGGATTGAATCGAATCGTGGATCGAATCGATTCGGGACCTTGTGGATCAGAATCGAATCTATTCTAGAAATCAGTGATGATACCCAGCCCTAGTAGCGACCATTGTGTTGTTCAAAGTTTTAGGAGCAGGGGTTGCTCAGTAGGTAGCGTGGTGGCCCCAAGATCGGAAGGTCGGGGGTTCGAGTCCACTGAACGGCTACCCTGAGGTACCCCTGAGCAAGGTACCGTCCCTACACACTGCTCCCCAGGCACCCAATGGCTGAGTGAATTGGTTAAATGCAGAGAGGAATTTCCCCCACAGGGATCAATAATGTATATATTATTATTATTATTATCTTTCAATCAGTGACAGACCTTCTGTGACTAGCTCCAATAACCAAGACTAGAAAACCATTGTTGATATCGTATGTCCAGAGCACTAATAAGGATTACGTGCATGTACGCTGACTTCAATATTTGAGGCCAGGTTGATTATGAGTAACACCTTGTAAAAGTACATATGTAACACAAAATAAGGATAAAGATAATATGGTCACCTTTAATGCTTTTGTTTAGGACTCTTTTGACAAGTTGCAAAAATTAGTGTCACGTAGATGTCCGAGTTGTTGGCAGGGCCGATAAAAAGTATTAATTCAGTAAGGACCTAGATGTTACAATCCCGGACAATGCATGAAGATTCATTCACTTTTTTAAACATCTCTCAATCTGTCAGATTTCTCTTATCACCCTTAAAAATACTGGTGACCAGCAGTGCTACCCCTCAGCCTCCTAGTAGACACACTACTAGGAGGCTGAGGGTATAAATTTTAGGCATCTTATTGGGGGCAACTCATGTTCAAGAAAGAAAATTATCCAGGGCTGTGCATTTCAGTTGGTTCGTGTATTTTGACATTATAAACACTTAAGAATTTCTGTTTTTGCTGAGCAGTAAGAAATATTTATCAGGAGAAAAGGAGTAACTGAAGTTTCTTCCACTGTTCAGTAACAGTATGACTTTTTTTGGTCCTCAGGTCAGAGCGGTCCAGATGAAACTCAACGAATCCTTCTTTTTCAAACCCAAAGGAGAGGGACGGTCACCCAGGCCTGAGTCACCGCTGATGAAACTCTCTCAGGGCAGAGACACTAAAAGGAGGAAGAGTCGCTGAGGTCACAAGGTTTTAATATAGGCTGCTATTAGCCCTGTTGGCTGACGTCAACAAATAAGATGTGACGTTTGTGTTGACGTTAGTGGCCAATATTTATCTGTTCAGTCATATCAATTTCGTGCTGACTAAATGTTCAGAATTTCATCTGAAAGCCTTTAAAAACTTTTATATAAGATTTTTTTGCTTCCCTGGAACAATTAAATGAAATCGTTACTGCCACACGAACAAACAAAGAAGACTTTAAAAAAAATTATTTAACACATTAATATGGACCTAGAACTTCACAATTGGAGCACGCTTAAACTTACCTAGCAGACACCATCTAACGTCTGGAAAACTGTTCAATTTTATGAGCTTCAGCTGAGAAGCAGCGTGTGTCAAGTGTCGAGCATTCCTGCTGAAACTCAGCCTGTGCCTGAGGGTCTTTAAGTAGAAGGACAGTGACATTAACACTCAGTGAGCTCAGGTATTTTATTATATATGCTGTAAAGTTCTGATCTACATTATATGGACAACAGTATTGGGCCACACGCCTCAGTTCAGGTGTTTTCAGTCCCATTATCATAAGGTTAAAACATCATACACCCAGATGTGCAGTCTGCCTTTACAAAGCAGCTCCTGTACGTGTAACGTGTAGCTGTACGTTTATCCAAATACTATATGTTAGGAACATGAACAGAATAAACATGCTTCCATTAAAAGAAAAATAAACTTCTGGGATAGAAATTACTGATTACTGTCTTTTGACCTGTTGTTCTAAAGTTTTTAGTATTCTGTCATGTTTTTTTTAATTGCTCTGTAAGTTTGTCCGGCGGTGGCAGTTTTTTGATGCCATGTCGCTATGACAGCATGTCGTAGTTCATAACATCATAACAAATAATCTGTTGTTAAAGTTTATTTATTGTGACGTAGTAGAAGTTCACTTTCTGTTGAGTGTTGATGCAGTATTTACCAAGTTCTTAAATGGTGCTAAATAAAGATCTTTATTATTTAAGTCTGTCTGCCAGCAGAGTTTGTGTGTTCTGCTATGAAACATGGAGAATATGTGAAGATGAATTAAGACCTTATATTCAACCAAGTGCTACAAAAGGCAAGCTACATGAGCAACAGATGTTTTAAAATGATCTCAGTGTTTTCAGATGGATTAGTGAGAGTACAGATCCAGAGGTGGGCCAGACCCACCATCACAGACAAGGAGAACATGCTTGCAGATAAGTTCTGATGCACAAACTACTGAATAAATGCCAGGTGATGTATTACATGTGTTTTGCTTGCACAAATGAAACATACTCTTTGAACATCAGAGCCGAACAGCAGTGGTGCAGAGGTAATCCAGCACCTCCGTCTCATTGGACAAAAAGCTTTTGGTCAGAGTCCAGTCGGTTTTCACTTTGGTCAAGCTGTTATTGCTTAAATGTGTCTAATTTAAGCAGGAGTGTCCTGGGAAAGCCTCACTCCTCACTGGTCTCAGCCTCACATCTCACAGCAGTCAGATATGGAAGATTGAATTCAGAGCTCTCTTTTTCCTAATTATTCTTCTGAAACCAATTTTATTTCAATTCTTACTTTTAATCATTCTGGAAACAAGATAAAACAGATAAAAAGTTACTTTGTTGAAACACACCTCTTTCTTCTCCGCTTGTGTTTTCACGTTTCCCTAAAATCCCCCAAAATCAGTGTAATTCAGTCCAAGTCAAAGTGGCCATCAGGGGTCAGCTGTTGCCTTACAAGATGGGCTTAACAGCATGAAAACAACACAACTAGTGTCACTTTAAATATCCACTGGTCCCGTCCCAACTAATGGCCTATAAAAAGGTATTTTACCAAGGTGTCACGCAAGAAACATTTCACTATGTGTAAAAACAATGAGCTGTCTCAAGACCTTCACAACCTTATTGTTGCAAAACATTGCTCCCTTTTTTTGTGATAGCCAGCTTCCCGCTCGCTTCCCTAACTGCAGCTGATGCGACAGGGCTTCGGCGCGGGTTTGCTGCCGTTGCTGCAACTAGGAACCGGGGAATATGAAGGAGTGAGGTGTGAATGTTTT
Organism: Simochromis diagramma; assembly: GCF_900408965.1. Taxonomy (NCBI): domain Eukaryota; kingdom Metazoa; phylum Chordata; class Actinopteri; order Cichliformes; family Cichlidae; genus Simochromis; species Simochromis diagramma. The sequence continues at coordinate 3,454,772 of NW_024386765.1, forward strand.
TAATTTTTGTTCTCCGTTGTGGGTGTTTGTGGAGTGCATGTTCAAAATAGTTGGGAATGGAAGCAGCTGAGGATGCTAGTTGGTTATGCTTTTCATATCTGAAAGTGCAATTGTTAGTACCTTGATATCTTTTGAATCAGATATCTGGGCCTAAATCCTGAGAAGCCATGAAAACTCTCCAGTAAGCTCCCATCCAGAAGCATGGCGTGGTCTGCTGGTTCCATTCTGCAGCCGTGTCGTTCTTTAATGGTGAGGCAGGAAATGGACCCAAAGATGCAGACTTGGAGGCAACCTTGAATAACCAAAGACTGACCTTTATTTAGTTGGCAGCTGCAAATCCATAGTACAAATGAAGACAGAGATGAACTAAATCAAGGAAGTACTACAGCAAAACAGAACTAGGCATGGGGAACATAGGAGGACAGAAAAAGCTTAACACCTAACAATATCAGAATAAAAACATAACCTAGGCAAAGGTAACATCCAAACTGAAAACTCCAAAAATATAAAAAGGAGAATATAAAACAGGAAACTGGGTATGCCCGGTACAAAACCCAGGCTGCAGCTGTCTTATAAAATTGCTAGCATGGGTTAACATAACACAAAGCTTTATTATGCTTGATCATGAACTCTGAAGAGCTTTATTCATCATCGTTCTGCAGATTGGCCATTGATGCAAAAGCTTCTTGAGCCCAGGTGACGCTCTGGCTCACACAGATGCGCCTCCCGCTGGCTGTACCGATCCTGCAGGAAGATTACAAGAGAGTTAGGATAGAAGATACCACGCTGTGCCTCGTGTTTTCATGCATTCTGTTTTGTGTTCAGAAATTACGATTACTTTAATTACTCATTGTGGTGACATACACAAATGCTTTTTCCAGACAGGCGCTGTGAGACTTGATGACAGAGACTATTTTCTTCGGTGGTATCCTTCCAGTAAAGAATTTGAAACAGCATTGTCCATGAGACATTTCAAGCAATTGTTGAGCTAAAAGGAAAAAAAAATAATAAAAAGATAAAAAAATAAAAATAAAAAAAATTCAGTTTCATAGCAGAATGTGTCAAAGGTGTTGAGCATTGTTGCTGAAACTGACAGTCTTTAAATAGAAAGGCACTGACATTAACACTGTCAGAGCGCTCAGGTCCTTTATGATATACACTGATGATGTTTTAAAATAACTCATCCGCCCAAGATTAAATTTTAAACAGAGTGGAGTTGCTTTCAAGTTTTGTAAAATGTAAAATGCATTAACAATAATAAGTTAAAGTTAACAACCAAATATAATCTGAGGTTCAGCTGATCTGAACATTGATTGAACTGAAAGACAATAAAAAAGATTTTTAAACACCACAGTTATTTAGGGATTTCTTAAAGCCAGCAGAACTTTTGTTCCCTTCTGACTCTACTAACACTCACTGAACATGAACTATCAGCTCCCATTAAACCCTTCAACCAGAACTCATGTGACAGTAATCTGTATTGATTAGAATAAACACAACCTTAGTCATGATCATTATAATGGTCCTAAATGACTCATGGCAAGATAACTAGCTAATACTGCAGAATTCCTCTTAGTTGACGCTGTTCTTTAGTGATGCAAATATCCATTTGGGGCTCATTTAACCAGCTGGTAACGCAGCTGTGAGGATGATATTATTTTCAACATGTTTTGTAAACTAAGAGAAAAAGGTGATTCAGAATCTTGAAATTGACATTTCTAAAATGCAGTTGCACAAAATAAAAAAATCATAATAAATCCCTCCAAAAAGTTTCATAACAGATTAAAATGCAGCATATAGAACTGATTAACAACAATAAGTTTATTTAAAACCAGATAAAAACAGGTATAATTGGAAATAATTCGTCTAAATTTCAGGAGCAGGAGCGTTCCTCCAAACACTCCCCTGCACTACTATCTGACTGGCCCAGGAGCCGCCACCAGTCCCCTCTGAGGCCTTCCTCAAACCCCAGCCTCAATTCATGCTCAAACCATCTGCCATTATCTACTAGAAATTAGAGATGGCACGATACCACTTTTTTATGTCCGATACCGATATCATAAATTTGGATATCTGCCGATACCGATATGAATCCGATATAGTGTTTTTTAATCAACAAAACTGTTTTTTAAATATCTTGCTGCATTTTGTATAAGTTCGTAGTTTAAAACAACAACTACACTAAAGCTATTCTGTTATACCTGTATGCAAAAAAAAATATTTCATAGTTCAGCAATACTGATCAATCTAATAAACTTAAACCTACACCATCCTCCCTATTCTGGTATTTTAAAGAGTACTTAGCGTAAATATTAAGCAACCTGACTAATAGGGTTCCAACTCCCAGCAACAACAAAAATAAATAAATAAAAAATAGGGAACCACCCCTCACGCTCCACCTCATGATGCTTAATCGACGTAATCAACCTTAATTTGATGCAGTGTGAAAAAAAATGCACAGTAATCAATTATTTTTCAAGAAATATTAAATAGAGTCAACATCTTTCTTCAACAAAATTGCAGACTGCACAGATGGTACCTTCCCAAAGGAAAAAGTACTATAGCTTACTAGGGTATATTAGACTTAATAGTTACTATATACAGTAATTGACTTCTATTCATTTTACATCAAATTAAAACTTTGGGTGTCAGATAATTATTTATTAAAAGCTAGACATTTTAAATGAGAATAAGAAAGAAAAGTATGTCTTTGTGCCCCCTTTTCCCTGTTAATGCCCTATCGGCCCCCCTGGCTAAACTTTGCTAGATCCGCCCCTGCACAGTTACCAGCCGTCAGCTACGTAGAAAAAGATCCTCGAGTAGAAAGTAATATTAAATACATTCTAACAACAGCTTATCAAGCTTAAACGTGCTGCTGTTGTTCAGCCGCTGGTTTCCTCTTTCTGGTGCAAAGTGGGCCAAAAACAAACAAGAGAGACGGACTCGCACAGAAAAGCTGATCAGCTGATCATTAAGCAGTTTCATGATTGAAGAAGCAGCAAGAAGAGGCAGTCGCTCCATATATCGCTTGTTAAGCTTAATGCAGGAATGCTTTACAAACATTCAGAGATGGACTTACACACTTGCTTTACTTCTCTCGGGGATAACTTTGTCGGAGATGAAATGCCGGGTTGCTAGCGAAGCTCCAAATGCTATCCAGACCACTGACAGGTCCCGCATGCCACAGCCGCTCTATCACGTGATGCATACTGCTCCGACGTGCTAACGTTCTGAGGTGAGTTACGGCAAGTTTTGTGAGGTGCTTTCGTGATATTTAATGGATCGGATTACATTTTTTATTTTTCTCCGATATTCGATCCAGTAATTTAGGTCAGTATCGGACCGATACCGATACGTAATATCGGATCGGTCCATCTCTACTAGAAATGCTGTCAAACCTTTTTGCAGATGTGGTCCCAGTTAATTAATCCAAGGTATAATGTTCACTCATTTTCTCAGTGTAACTTGTAAAAGTTTTGACCAATCAAATAAAAACATTAAAGGGCCTCAGATTACATTTATCTTCAGACTGTGGAGCAGACTGACAGACTTACCTGCAGCAGCGCAGTAATAAACCGTGAGCAGCAGAAGCAGTAGTCCCACTGTGGCCTTCATGTTTACTCCTCTCTGGATGTGATGATGTCCTTCTGCTGTTGCTGTAAGAAGTGATCTGAATGTTTAATGCAGTCTCACACTCACATAAAGGGCCGTTATAAGATGTTTGTCACGGTGAGTTTTTCCTGTCACTTAAACACAAAGATTAGAAATCACCAACCAAGCGACATCTCTGCAGCTACTCCACACTGCATACAGAGACAGATAACATCAAGAGATATAAAAGTATTCGACTCAACTAAGTAGTTACATTTAAAATATATTAATCTGAAATGAGATGACCCAAATGCATACTGTACAAGGAGAAAACGCACCTTTTATGAGGACAGTCCAAAGTCCAAAAGATGCAACAAGTCCAAACAGTGCAACAAAAGCAAAATAAGTCCAAGAAACAGACAAGAAGCACACAAAGGCAGATCACTGCGAAGTTAAAGAAATGCCACCTCAAAGATTAAAGGGAGATGGCTGTAAAAACAGGATTATGTAACAATAGAAAATGGGAGGGAAACTAAGGAGAGCAAATGGGAAAGAAGAAAAACAACACAGAGGAAGTAAAACTTGACACAAGACACAAAAGAAACAAGCTAACACATTAAAACAGGAAGTAAGTAAACACTGAAGCCAGGACACAGAAAATAGACTCTGGGAAACACTGGAAAAGGCTTTGAGACTAACACAAAGAACTACAACGAATAAACCCGAAGGCAAAATACTAAACAGAAAATAAACAGCAAACAAAAGTTAATCAAGAGATTACAATGGAAAACTAAAAATCAAAGTAATTGAGAGAAAAGCTCTAAATAATCCTAAAATCCACAAACTCCCATGATGGAAAAAACATGAACGTGACACGAAAAGAAAGGAGTGAAAGAATAATTCCAGTTTTTTTCTTCCACGTGTATTTCTTTTTTCTAACACGCCTCTATTAACCCTTACGATCCATATGGGCTTCACTAGGAAACAACATAACAAACATTTAGCAGAGTCAAATGACTTCACAGTAGTCATGGGCACCTGCTCCAATCAGAAGCTGGGTGGTTCCATATGTCCCAAAATTACACTCACTTGACACTTTCTCTGGTACAACGTGCCTTTATCAGGTTTTCCCCATTTTACCGTCAGAGCTGTCTCAGTTCTTCATGGCACAGATTCAAAAAGATGCTGAAAACATTTCAGAATTTGGTGGGCGAATTGTGTGCTGTACATCCATGATGTGTCTCTCCTGTTCCAGCACATCCCAAAGGTCCTCCTTTGGATTGAGGGGTGACGTGGAGCCCATTTGAGTACACTGATCTCACTGTCATGAGCCTTCTGTATAAGAAGTCATTACTTCCTTCCAGGTCCACAGTGAGCTTTCCACACAGACAGAAAACTTTTTCACCCCTGAGCTCTCCTCCTATCTCAGCTTCTGCTAGAAAAATAGACCAGCTTGATTAGAGGACCTGAAACCTTTAGACCCGAGCCTTCCACACAGGGTGAGAAAGGCCCACGGGAGCTGTTTGTCAGTAATGGAGGTCCAGGTGTCTGATATGGAGTGTCCAGAGCAGTCATAGAGATTACATGAATATACGCTGACCTCATTATTTGAAACTCTGGCCATGTTTAATGTAAGTCTCTGCGATGTAACAATACACATGTAACAGGAAATAAGGATAAAGACAGTAATGTAAGTAAGTAATTTTATTTAGGACTTTGTTACCAGGTCACAAAAATAAGTATGGATGTCACAAAGATGTCTGAGTTTTTAACAGGGCCCATAACAACTATTAAAAAATATAAAAAAAACACATGAAGTTTCATTCACCTTTCATTCCTCGAGTTAAATTCAATTTTATTAATACAGCGCCATACATCTCGCAATCTGTCAGATTTCTTTTGTCACCTTTAAAAATGGTTGAAGTCGCATTCTTTTAGCAGCCAGCAGGGGGCAACTCATGTTCAAGAAAGGAAATATCACCGCAGATGAAACTCTCTCAGGCAGATAAATTAAAAGCAGGAAGGGCCGCTGAGGTGACTGGTTGCTAAACTGCAGTTCATGCAAAGATATATGTATATATATATATATATATATATGTGTATATATATATATATTTTTTAAATTATTATTATGGGCTGATATTAGCCCTGCTGGCCGATATCGACATATCAGCAAATAAGATGGCATATTTTAATGTGATTAGTCAATATTTATCTGTTAAATCATATCAATTTGGTGCTGACTAAATGTTCAAAATTTAATCTGAAAGCCTTTAAAAATTTTATACTAGATATTTTTCTTTCCTCGAAAAATTTAATAAAATTATTAAAAAAACAAACAAACAAAGAACACTAAAAAAATAAAAAATAAAAATTGTAATTTCACACGTTGATATGGACCCAGAACTTTATAACCGCAGCTATCTTAAACTCCTCTAGCACACAGCGAAACGTCTGGAACACCGTTCAGTTTTAATAGCTTTAAGCTGAAACGCAGTTCATGTCAACGGTGTTGAGCGCTGCTGCAGAAACTCATCAGAACACGAGAGTTCATGTTCAGGTTACACGAAACAACCGCTGTTTTCGGCCTCACTCCTAATCAGAAGGCCCTGTGTCCGCTACCAGTATGATAGGCTACTGGATTTTTTGGCAGGGAAAAGATGAAGTGTGGAAATTTCTCGTTAAAAAACAAAAACAAAAAAATAAACGCCCGATTCAAAGCCGAACATTTTTTTATTGAAAAAACATGAGTGCGTGGGTTGTTTTTAATATATATACACAAAGCATTTTGGAAAATACAGTCATTATAAAATTGCTGCTAGCATGGGTTAACATAACACAGAGCTTTATTATGGCTGATCATGAACTCTGAAGAGCATTCATTCATCACCGATCTGCTTTTGCTCAAAAGCTTCTTGAGCCCAGGTGACACTCTGACTCACACAGATGCGCCTCCCGGTGGCTGTACCGATCCTGCAGGAAGATTACAAAAGAGTTAGAACAGAAGATACCACGCTGTGACTCGCGTGTTTATGGATTCGGAGTTTTTTTGTTTTTGTTGCTGTTGGTGGGGTTTTTTTTTTTTCGGGTTTTCTTCTTCTTCTTCTTTTTTGCCTGTCCTATTCGGTACTTTAGCAACCGGGATTATTGTCTGAAGGCCAAGAAAGATGCCCAACTGATTTATTTTTCCATTTATTTTTGGTCATGGCTTTGCCAAATTGCTCCACTTGATAGATCTTAATAATAAAATTATTATTATTATTATTATTATTATTAGGGAAAGAAGGGAAAGAAAAACAGGTGAAGAGGGACAGTGAGAGAAGACCCTAAAAAAGCATGCACACTGTTTTGTGTTCAGAAATTACGATTACTGTAATTATTCATTGTGGTGACATACACAAATGCTTTTTCCAGACAGGCGCTGTGAGTCTTGATGACAGAGACTATTTTCTTCGGTGGTATCCTTCCAGTAAAGAATTTGAAACAGCATTGTCCAGGAGACATTTCAAGCAATGCTTGAGCTGAAAGAAAAAAATAAAAAGACAGTAAAAAATTCAGTTTCATAGCAGCATGCGTCAAAGGTGTTGAGCCCTCAGCCTGGAACTCAGTCTTTAAATAGAAAGGCACTGACATTAACGCTGTGCTGGGAGCTTCATGGCATTGCTCTCCATGGTGTAATTTGTTAGTGACCCAGTAGTGTTGTATATATATATATATATATATATATATATATATATATATATATATATATATATATATATATATGCTTTCTTTAGAACAAAAATAAACTCTTTCTTCCTCTGATTATTATCTTTCGACCTGTTGTTCAGGTCAAACTGTCACCTCGTTTCTAAACACGCCACAGCTTATTTTTTTTATCTGGATCAAACGGTCATAAAGTAAACACATACATAACCTCACGTCATGTATGTGATAAAAGCGAAAGTTTGTCTTCGTAACATTTTAACGTGTTTTGTCATCAAACTCAAAACATTTGAAAATGAATTTTTAAAATAACTCATCGCCCTTTTGAAGTTTTGTAATAACCTCACCCACGTAATGTGAAGTTCATTCACAATAAACAGTAAAAGTTTTTAACTTGTAACTCATTTAAGTTATGATGATTACTAATAAAATCAGATAAAAAATCTAATAAAAACATTCAAGAGGGCATTTATCCCCAGTTAAAAGCAGACTGATTGACTTACGTGCAGCAGCGCAGTAATAAACCGTGAGCAGCAGAAGCAGCAGTCCCACTGTGGCCTTCATGTTGACTTCACTCTGGATGTGATGATGTCCTTTGGCTGTCGCTCTAGATAGTTAACTGAATACTTAATGCTCTGTGACACCGATACAAAGGGCAGTCTTAACAGATCTATTATAGTGAGTTCCCTTTTTGGGTAAAAGGAAGTGTAAGAGACACACCACCACTTAAACATGTAGATTAAAGATCACTCACCAAGCAACACCTCTGCAGCTTCTCCACATCGATTATGGAAACAGATAACATCATGTTCCATCTATTCAAGTCAGCTGAGAACGATGACCACATTTTTAATTTTTTTAATTAAAGTAATTTTGTTTGAGAAGACATGAGTAACAGCATAATGCCTGTTTATTTCTGCCGTATGATTCTTTATAATCCCCCAAAGCTGATTCTGTTCATCTGGACATAGCGTCTTCAGTGCAAGAAACATTTTGTCGCTCATTCAATTACTTGTTTAGTCTCAGCTCGACTGCAGGGTTCCCCAACCTTATAACCAGTACATTTGCATAATGACTGAAACTAGCACCACTGACTAATAATGGGCCGTGAGGTCAGTTTCATGATCATTAATATGCCAGCTATCATGACCTCCTTTATAATGTTTGTGTGACAAAGTGGGTGAGAACACCTTTTGTTCAGAGTTAAAAGCTGGATATTCTTAGTTAACATTCTTGTTTTGATTTAGCCATATCTCATATGTATTCTGTAGTAGGCAAACGTGTACTATCCCGGGTTTGTTTATGTTTCGCACTGTTACAGATTATTTAATGTAACATCTTGGTTTAAATCAACTCTGACAAGTTTATTAATTGTCTAGTTTGAACTCACCTTACCTACCTGTGTGCCAGGAACAATAGGAGGAAATGTAGTTTCAATTCCCATATTTATAGCGTCCAGGTTAGTCTGAGATCACAGGAAGAGACCAGGTCAAGAAGGGGGAGAATTCTTGTAATTTGATAAAGTCTTGTAATTTGACTTTATGTTTGTTGAGAAAGGAATTTATTGTTGTGATATGTATTGACTACACCTTAGTTTTTATAGCTAATAAAGAGTAGCATTATACGTTTATGAGAATGGTAACATTTGTCTTACCTACTGCATGGAATAGTTCAGAGGAGAAATTGTTTGGATAGCAGAAGAACTCTGGTGTTAGTGGGAGAAAGGACCAGGTCAGTATAGCTGTGTGCATGTGACCATAATTTCTGCTGATTTAAGTTCAGTTATGTTTATTTTTACTGAGTTAACTATGAAGTTGACTTTCTTATTTATTTTTGTAAATATTGTTTGGTCACAAAAATGGTGAATACATCACTCGCTACACTGGACAGCACGGTTACTACTTATTCTCCAGCCAAATGACTCTGCAGTAGTGGGCACCCGCTACAATCAGCAATGACAGTAACTCGTCACTCGGATGGTCACAGGTTGCATATGTGCACACATATATGCATTCAGTGAACACAGTTATGCACACTGTACTGAGTTGGACCATATTTATTGTATCACGTTTTTCATTGTATAGATTCAGAAAGGTGCTGAAAACATTTGGAGAGATTTTTTATCCATGTTGACATGATAACATCACACACTTCCTGCAGATTTATTGATATTATTTATTAATTTGAATCTTCTGCTCCAGCTGTCGTGGAACTTTGTAAATAAAGTCTGCAACACGGTAGGAGCTGTGATCAAGCTATTTATTACTGCACGCAGGAGGTGACACACACACACATCAAAACATAACAGGTTCATAGCAATGAGTGTTCTAACCTTGCAGCGCCCCTTTTATAACACCGCACAAACTCCGTGTATCTTTTCAGTTACAACAGTCTTTCAGCTGTTGCTGAACAGAGAAGACTCCCACTATCCTTTCCCAGCTTACATCCCTCTGAGCAAAACAGTTAGCAGATAACATAGTAAAACATCATTAGGTCTAGCTAAGCAGTTTTCACAAGGTCATGCTGGCACATACTTGCTTCATCTTAAGCAGGCAGATATACAAAAATCATACAGTAAGATTCTAAACACATAAATCTAAATGTGAGGATAAATTAGAATTTTTCCGTAATACAACAAATCTCAAAAGTCAGCTATTGGACATCTACTCTCCCTAGTGTTTATACTGTCAGAGTGCAGGCAGATTCAGTTTTAGACCGTGAGAGTAAACATGTGCCCAGTGAGCAATGTCATTTGTTCAAAAACACCCTGCAATTAAAGCGTATCCTTTTCATTCAAAATTTCCGTGTGTTCATATAGTTGTGGTTTATGTACACTCAATCTGGCCATAATGAGTGTATGTAAATTTCTGACCACAGTATTAGAGAGATTCCTGGAGGGCATCGAAAGCAAAACAATCGTGGGTTTACTTATGCTTTGCAAAACATCTTAGAAAATACAGTCATTATAAAATTGCTGTTTAATCTGTTCACAGATTAAAATAACTAGAGCTTTATTATGGTTGACCATAAAAAAAGCTGCCTCCTGAGGGATCATGCTGGGAATGGGCAGATGGTCTGTCTCATAAATCTGGAAGACACTTTTTCTAGTCGTTCCTGTTCATTTTTGTAATTTACTCCATAAAAGTCACAACAAAAAGAATTTCTTTCCTGAGATCCTCTTCCAAGGCTTTCACTGCAGCCGCCTTCAGTAAACTCTGTATTCCCATTCATGAACGTTTCTCTTGATTGTCGAGTTTGAGAATGATACACGTTTCTCCTCAAGATGTGAGGGAAAATATTCTGCAATCATCCACTTTTTAAAAAAATCTTCTGTCTTCTCTAATACAAGTTAGACATTAAACTGCTTATTTGTCATGTAATACCAGGAACAGGCCTCACTTGGCCATGAAACTGCTCTCACTCAATTGTTCAGTTGCTTTAAGCCTCTGAAAATGGAGGACTGTGAATAAAAATGCCTACAATTCTTAATTAATATTATACATCTGTTGATGCCCTTCACTGTTTCAGTTAAAATCCAATGGTGAAATTGCAAAAATATATGGTAAAAAAAAAAAAAAGTCAAAATGTAGCATGTACTGTTCCAGGAGTGAAAAACTTGTGACCCCATATCAGGCTATGTTGTGCTCAGTAGGTAGTTGGAAGGTCAGGGTTCGAATCCACTGAACGGCTACCCAGAAGCACCTGAGCCAGGTACCGTCCCTACACACGGCTCCCTGGGCACCTGATTAGTGGCTGCACACTGCTTCACTGAGTGAATGGGTTAAATGCAGAGAGATTAATTTCCCCACGGGGATCAATAAAGTATACATTATTATTGCAACATGAACTTCTGTATGGATGTTGTTCCAGTAAGGACTGTATGTTTCTATGCTAACAACAAGCCCTGGATCACAGGTAACGTGAAAGTTGGTGATCAGCAGGAGCTCAAGCGCATGCAGAAGGTACTCAGAGTCTAGCTGAGGGAGGCAGGGAAGCCTTGCAGGAGTCAGCACAGACTCCTTCAACATCTGCAAAACGCTGCTGCAGATTTTCTATCGGCACGAAGAAGAGGGGCATTTCACACCTGTACAAAATTGTGAGGAAGGCAGGCTTCATTGTAGGAGCTGGATATCCTGACATCAGTGCCTGTCTGTCTATGTTGTGACAAACTTTTCAAATATTTTCTCACTTCATACCCGGGACAAACGGCTGACCTGTGCGGTTTTAATGGTTCATTAACTATTCACTAACTTTCTTAATGTTTAATTACCCACGATGAAACCTCTTTCACTAAGTTAAAAACATCCATGCATGTTCTTACAGTACACAAGTTCGTGTACACTCGTCCTGAGATTCCTGAGTTCAAAAAAATAATTAAAAGTCCCAAAATTAATGTGACACTACATACACTCATCATCGACATGAAACTTCTGACCACAACTGCAGATGCTTGTTTGTTTTTTTTAATTGAAACATTCTTGGAGAGGATCGCAAGCAAATCAAGAGCACATGGGTTTATTTATGCTTTGCAAAGCATCTTGTAAAATACAGTCATTATAAAAATGCTGGCAGTGAAGAGTAACATAACAGAGCCTGTTATTATGCTTGATCGTGGACACTGAAGAGCATTGTTAGTCACTGCTCTGCTCTCTCTCAAAAGCATCTTGAGCCCAGGTGACACTGTGACCCACGCAGAAGCGTCTTCCTTTGGCTGTATGGATGCTGCAGGGATATTACAAAAGAGTTAGTACTGAAAATATTACGCTGTGTCTCAGTAAAATGTTCGTGCAATTTGTTTTGTGTTCAGAAACTGTTATTATTAATCTAATTACTCATTGTGGTGACATACACAAATGCTTTTTCCAGACAGCTGCTGTGAGTCTTGGTGACAGAGACTATGTTCTTCACTGGTATGCGTTCTGTAAAGAAATGGAAACAGCATTCTCCAGGAGCTGTCTCATCCAATCCTTCAGCTGGAAGAAAGAAAAAGAGCCACATCAGTTCAGTGACCTCAGCATCCTTCATGTTAAAATTACGTGAATCTTAGCAGGTTGGTAGCCAGAGGCCTTCTGACCCTATGAGTGATTAAACACAGCCTTAGTTATGAGTGTACAACTCATGATAACAAGCTAACCCTGCAAAATCCATCTTAGTTGACACCATGCAAAACCTCATCCTTGAGATAGACCACATGTTACAGAGTTAAAGTGACATCTGAAAACCTAATATCATGTCTGTGGTACAAATGCATCTTTGTTACACATGCATATTTTATAACCAAAGCCAAAAAACAACCTTTTTAAATGTAATTACTCAAAATAACAGCACACCAAAAACCATAACTAATCTGAGGTTAATTTAGTCAAATGCAAACCTTGTAAGTCACGCAATTTATGATAATTACTATTAAATTAGATGAAAATTGAAATAAAAACATCAAAGTGCCTCAGGTGTAATTTATCCTTAGCCACATGCAGACTGACAGACTTACGTGCAGCAGCGCAGCAATAAACAGTGAGCAGCAGAAGCAGCAGTCCCACTGTGGCCTTCATGGTGACTTCACTCTGGATGTGATGATGTTCTTTGGCTGTCGTTCTAAAAAGTGATCTGAAAGTTTAATGCTTTGCCACACTCATAAATAGGGCAGTCTTAACAGATCTGTCGCAGTGACTTGCCTTTTTGGGTAAAAGGAAGTGTAAGAGACACAGATGTCTTTGTCACTTAAACACGTAGATTAAAAATCACCCATCAAGCAACACCTCTGCAGCTCCTCCACCTTGAGTATAGAAATAGATAACATCAAGGATGTAACATGGATTCAACTCAACTAACAACGATCACTCCATTTTCACTACCATATGTTCTCGAGTCACATGACTCTACAGTACTCATAGGCACCTGCTTCACTCAGAAGCAATGGAAGCAAAATGGAAATTTTCTATTTCTAAAAACTGAAATGATAAACAGCTGCTGGTATGAGGTTCCAGACCCCCCAACATCACAGTCACCTGACACTTTATCAGCTATACCTTGATCACACCAGGTTGAATCAATCTGGCTTATGAACTGACTCAAGCACTCATGTCTCAGGTTCAACGAGATACTGGAAACATTCCCCAGAGGTTTTGGTCCATGTTGACATCAAATAGTTGCTGCAGATTTGTTGGTTGCACATCCATCAAGCCCCAAAGGTTCTCTATCTGAATGTGAAGGCCATTTGAGTACCGTGAGTGCGCTGTCATCTTCAAGAAACCAGTTTCAGATAATTTGAGCTTCATGACATGGCCCATGGGTGCGGACCCAGGGTTGTGAGTTTTTTATGGGCAAGCCTGGGACCACGACAACTATCCTGCTGGATGCAGCTATCAGTCAATGGGTAAACTGTGGTTAAAAAGTAATGGATGTGGTCACTAAGAGGCCCAATAAAATATCCCACACCCCATGACACCACTACCAGCAGACAAGGTAGGATGGATCTCATGTTATTTGAACCACATTCTTAATCCACCATCAGGCAGACTAACCAGACAAAGCCCATCGTCTTCATGCTTTGATATGTTGTGTGTTCAGAGATACTCTTCTGCATCTGCCATTGCCTTTCTATCAGCTCGAAGAAGATGAAGAGGCTGCTTTTAGCTTCTTCCTTGACACAAGGGGCCACCACAACTAGTTTAGTTGTTAGTAGTTTGATTTGGTTTTACACGGGATGCCTTTCCTGACACAACCTCAAACAGCATTTGAACTCGAATCAAACCAGCATTTTTTTTTCCAGCCAAGCAAACGTGACAACTGCAACGAAAGCTAGTCTGGCCTTTCTCCTCTGACCTCTCACATCAAAAGTGTATTTTTACCCAAAGAACCGCTTAGAAGATATTTTGTATTATTTAGACTGTGACTAATCTATGTGAACTCTAGACATGGCTGTGTGGAGAAGCTCCCAGCCCATCTGGCACCAACAGCCAAAGTTCAAAGCCACCTTAATTCACCTTCTTTTGTCATTTAGACGCCCAATTTAATTTTCGTCAAATTGTCTTGACCACGTGCACACGCCTAAATGCACCAAAGTACCGCAATATGATTGGCTGATTAGTATTAATAAGCAGTTGAACAGGCTTACGTAATAAAGTGGGTAGTGCACTCTTTTATAAGTCTTTGCAACTTTGAATTTGAATTCAATTGTGAAAAACAGATTATCCATTTTTATATTCCAGCATGCACGTGTGCTCTTACTGGTGCTTCACTGACAGCTGAGCCTTAGTCAACGTGGTTGCATGTGGTGTGGATTTATTTCTGAAAGCATTATTTAATGAATTCCACAGAACAGAGTAGCTATGGGAAAGTCGTGCAAAACAAACAGAAACAAACACCAGTCAAAACTGTTTTATTCACAAGTGAAGGACAGTTCAGAGATGAACAGGCGCAGACAAATGTTTAACCACAACCTTTAGTTCCTGTTCATGGGTTGGTTTGACGAGCATTAGTCGGTCAGACCGTAACCACTGCAACTGTTATCACAGGAACAAATTTTCTCTCCTTTGCATCAAACATCATTTGGGTTGCTCTGCACCAGAAGAGACTGAAGTAAAACACAAAAAGCAAATACCTTAACCCTGTCGCTGGCCTCCGTGCTGCTTTGTGGTTGATGCCCCAGAAAAATATTCCATCACCATTTTCTGAAGTTCAGCTGTAAGTGAAGCCAGAAACAAAAAACTGCATTTATACACTAATTTCACCATGAAATTTGGATAGGAGTTTGCACTTTCCTCCTTATCTGTAACGATTTTGGAATTATAGAGCCACAAAAAACAGTGTGTCATCCCCCCCATCCCATTCCCCCACTTCAGAAAAGTCTTAAATGTATATATTTAATGTAACTTTAAGAAAAAAACAGAAGTCAGTGCCTCAAAATGTTGGAATTGTGATTTAAACAGTAGAGTGGTCAACGAGGTGACTGAAGTGCACTGTGAGGAGGCGTTTCCTTGAAAGAAAGCAGTGAATCATTATTACGAGAAAACTGAAACAATGATGAAGTAAAAAGTTGCAGTAAAATGTCTCTAACCTTTTAGCAGCCCCAGTAAATGAGAGGCAGATCTGAGAAATTAGAATGTACTCTTTTAACCACAGCCCAGCACCTTTCGTGATACCATCTCGACTGATATAGCTGACAGCGACAAACAGAAAAGATTGTGTGAGATTGCTATTTGTGTGTTCCATTGTAAGCCTGTTGCCCCTGATCTTATCACAAGGAAGCAGCTTGTGGTTCAGAGAGGAATCCACACAACGACTGCATATCTGGGTATTGTAAATTGTAAAATATAATACCCAATACACAACGCATGGGTCTGGGTACATGTGCGTGGTGCGTCTGTAATTTCACACATTTGCGTGTGTGAAATTCCACAGATCAGCATAAAATTACAGCTATGATTCTCAGCTCTGGTCTCACCTACACAGTTTTAACTAAAAAGTAAAGCTAAAGGTTATTCAAAGTAAAAGCCTCCAACCTTAATACACAAATACACATATCTGTCTTTTTTTTTTTAGCATAATTCAGAGTGAAATTATTTATTGTGTTTTTTCTTTGTATTTGATCATGAGACCGGATTGGCCTTTGGTTTCACATAATCATTGTTGAACATGTTGCTTCAGCAAAGTGAGGAAAAAGGCTCACGTTTTATAAATCATGTAATAAATATTATCAACAGACAGGAGTTTTCCCTCTTTCTCTCAAATGCGCTGTTTCTTTCGGTTTTGAATAATTATATTTTTTCTTTATATCAGCAAAATATTTGAAAACATTTTTATTTTTAATCAGCTGAAAGAATACCTTTTATCTCATGGTCTTTGTGATAAGTACCAATCAGGTTTCTAACCAATCATAGCACAGAAATAGCTCTTACTAAAGATAAAAGTAACCTATAGATCAACAGTGACTCACACGGAGTTTCAGTCTGAGCTCGATCGCCGTTTCCTTTGACTGCGTGTCATAATATTTTAATTCAAAGGCTTCATTATTCAGTTTCAATCAGTAGCTTTAGATCGGCACAAGCAAAAAATCAGTCAGGGGTTCCTCGAGCCTCGGCTCTTGGCGTAACGCTCTATTTGGAGGATTGTCCAAATCATCAGCAGTCAGAGTTCTTACACATGCAAAGCACTTTGCCCCCTCAGTGCAGCTCTGACTTGCTCAGTGTCTCTAAACCAATTAGTCCAATTATTTCGGGCTCATGTGCAGTCCTGTGCCCTGATCGTACAGTGTCGATATAAACTGCATGAACTATGTGCCCTTTGCAAGCTGACTCAGAGCAGCATGTTCTCACATGAGAATCTGTTTTTAGAGACAATGTACTGTAGTTCTGTGAAATTAGCAGTGATTCTGTGGTTTCAGCTGACATTTATCAGTCAATAGTTGCACAGTCTATGCATGGTGATAACGTTTAATGTCATGTTTGCCAGATTCAGGAACTTTTTGGTTCCAGCATCAAGTCCACCAAGCGTCTCAACAGGAAACGCTGCACTTTCTCACCTCACAAAATTTGCCAGACAACATTTCTTCATTTTGTTTATAAATAGTTTTGCACTCCAAACATGGTGACGAAGCTGACCCCGAGGCCAACCCCGATGCGTCCATCAGAGTGTGTGAATGTGTGTTTGAAAAAGAGCCTGAGTGAATGAAGCCTGTAGTAAGAAATCACTATTAATGCTTAAATACAGCTAATGCCAAGCACTTAATGAACATGAAACAAGACTGCAATGATTCATTTTAGGTTTTTTAGTAGTTGCAATATGACACATGAAAAAAAATCACTATTTTTTAAATTTTCTATGAATTATTTTTAACACATTCTTAATGGTTGTAAAGACATGTCACAATGAAAAGCAGCTTTTGTCTCTGGATAACTATGAGAGCATTTTTTCTGATTTGTAAATGTTTAGTAATGTTTACAAATTAATCTGTGATAAAATATTAGTAAAATATTAGTAGCAGCTTTTTGTTCTATTTTCTCTCATCATTTGATTCATGTTTCCATGTGAACCCCAAATGAATCAGAAATATTGAATTACAAGATGTTTTTACGTGCCAACTGTTTCTCACTCAGCGATGTAACTCCAGCAGATTTGATGCACTGATCATGTTTAAAATTGGTCATGTGACACTTGGTTCGATTCAGGTTTACAGAAAATAGCATCGGTTCACCTCAAGGTGCTTTTTATTGATTTGAATAAAGATTTTCTAGTATTAGTCAGAGAACCTCAACAATCAGATAACATGCTTGAATCTGTTCCAGCAGAACATTGATGATACAGTAACACTGTGCTGTGATGGTTGGGAACATGCCAATAGATGGAAATGTCTGCAACACAGACTGTAAGTAAAAGTTAGTCTCTAGGTTTTTTTCTAATGATCAGCAGGAGGAAAGTTGGTGTCTGGAAGCTGATGAGGAAATGACTCAGAAAAAACTTTCCTGATGAGCTGATGTCATCAGTCAACAGATTTCAGTCTTTAATAAAGTGTGTTTGTAAATTATGGCTCTTTTTTTTAATGTAAAAAAAGAAATAACAAGCTTTAGGGTGTAACTACCCTTTGATTGATAAGTGGCTAGCCTAAAGCATGGGTCATGATTGACTCAAGCTGAAATATGATGCCAGCATGGAAGTGGCAAAAGTTACAGTTACTTTCAGCAACACATGAGGCGGCTTCCAAAAAGGGAGCTAATCCCCACAGACTCATTACTTTACAGCATTAAAAAGCATATTTATAGCTTGGTATATAACACAGTTTGGGCCTCTGTGGAGTTTCTCCCTCATAACAAGCCTGAATGGCTTGTTCTGACAGGCAGCTGGAGCCAATCGGTGGTCTCATCTCTGCACAATACTGGACCTCTTCACTGTATGTCATTAACATATTCATAAAATACAGATGTACAGTTCATACCCTGACATCGTTCCCCGTTGTGTGAAGTCTCGTTTTGAAGCCTTGAAGTCTGTGTTTCCAAAGTCGTCATCTTGGTTTTCTGAAACCAAACAACTTAAGAAAAGGTGGAGCTGACTGCATGCTCACTGAGCATACCCTGGGTAATTCTTCTTTGGACTTAGAATGAATAAAATATAGAAAATACTTTTAAAGTTTTATTCAGTATGTCCCAAAAAAGAGATTGAGCCCATAAACTCATCAGGAAAGTGATTATTTAGGTCAGGATGGGGGACTGGTGGAGTTTCAAACATCCAGATGTTTGACAATGATGGATATGTAAAAAAATAGAAATCACTGTGCATGATGACTGCCTTAAAGTCTTTTATTTAAACAGATGGAATACAGATATGTTTACTAGTTACCTCAGACTTTTGTACTTTCTGACCATTAGGAAGAACTCGGCTGTGTTTAAATGTGTGTTATAAGAAAATAAAAACATATTAGGCAGGAGAAAAAGTCACATCATACACAAAAGAACTAGACATAAACCCCTCAGTGTAAGGAGTCTCCTTTAGTGAAAATAGATCTAATGAAACGTAAACGTCCCTGACACAGCCGTGCTCATAACCAATAACTGACAACAAACAAATCTTCACACCTTTGAGATTCTAAAACCAGACAGCAGCTTATCAAATTATTATGTAGTAAAAGAGCTTTAACACAAAGACTGATATAAACGTTATTAACCTCCTAGGACCTGGCGTCCACATATGTGGACATCACATTTTGGGTTATTTAGATCAAAATACTCAATTTTGCTCTGCAAGGGCCTGATATCCACCTACGAGGACATTATACTGCTACTGTTCTATCAAATTTTTAAACGAATATCCTCATATGTAGCTCTTATTTTTCTTAAAGACAAAAATAAGGTAAAAAAAAAAAAGATCTGGTAATTCTTTGTATTTACGTTCATCGGGCCCCAATATGCCCAACTATCAAAGAGAAATTAAAAATGCATGCCGTGGAAGAGTTCGGGTCTTAGGAGGTTAATACCACATTGGGGAAATTTGCTTGTTACAGCAGCACAAGGGTCAGGAAGAAAAGGCAAGTTAGATGTACACAATAATATATTTTATAACAATTATGTACTAATAGTATATTAAGTTGTTATGGGTTAAAAGACATGTATCTTCATGGTGGCTAGCAGCTGCCTTCAGTTTTGTAGCGCTGATAGAGCTCCTGAGCCCACGGGAAAGTTTGTTTGCAGCAGATCTTTTCCTGTGTGGACTCTGATAAACATACAGACGGAAAAAATAAAAAGTACAAATCTGTTTACTCACTTCTTTCTTTAGTTTTCTGTGGGTCATAAATTATTCATCTTTCATTTTGTCATCGGTTTCATTTAAAAAGTATCTAAAGAATGAAGTACAAACTTACATGGTGCTGTGCATCTTGATGACTCTTGCAACCTTTTCTTTTAATTAGGAGCTTAATTCCCCAGAAAAGAGCTCATTCAGGTCGCAGAGGTAGTCCACTGGAATGTTTACTATGTCTCCCACCACTGTCAAAGAAGGAGAGCCAGACACGGCTGTAGAAGGGCATCAACCCAAGAGGCGTGAGCCTCCTTGTGAGAGGAAGAAACAACAGGAATGCTGCTACAGCAGGTTACTCGTGTGTATGTTTCTGACCAGTGTGACCATGTGTTAGTGATGATCTGGGGAAGCAGATATTTGGAGGTTCACACAGATAAAAATAATGCAACACTGCAACAACAAATTACACGCAGCCCGAGGACCTTAACCATGTTCTTTGCTCATTTTAACACTGGCACTAGACACACGGCTCAGTTGGAGCCGGATCACCTGGAGCTGAGACCGAACAGAAGGAAGGCAAGGAGTGCACTGCGTGGAGTCACAAACTGGAAAGCATCAGGGCCTGACGGTGTCCCAGAACGTGTAC
This sequence comes from Simochromis diagramma, assembly GCF_900408965.1. Lineage (NCBI taxonomy): Eukaryota > Metazoa > Chordata > Actinopteri > Cichliformes > Cichlidae > Simochromis > Simochromis diagramma. The sequence goes on from NW_024386765.1 coordinate 3,474,942, forward strand.
TTGAGGCATGTGCAGACCAGCTAGCTGAGGTATTCAGGGAAATCTTCAACCTCAGCCTGACCGAAGCAATCATGCCTTCCTGCCTCAAATCCAAAACCACTGAGCCCATACCTGAGCAGAAACATGTGAGTAGTCTAAATGACCACAGGCCAGTTTCACTCACTTTGGCCATAGTGAAAGGATGACTCTGGTCCACATGAAATGTCCCCTGAGTGTCATGTTTGCACCCTGTCACCCTGAACCTTGGCATTCCCCATGGATGTATGCTGTTCCCTCGCCTGTATGCTGTCTTCAACCACGAAACCGTCCGTGTGAAAATCTCCATTAGATGGAGATGACACAACAGTCGTGGACTGATTACTAACAATGATGAGGAACACAGTCTACAGGAACACAGCATCTTACAAAAAAGCATATGTGTATCTGTTTACATACAGTTTACACTGTTTATAGAACTCTATATAGTCGTTCATACATTTTTGCTGATTTCCACAACTGAATATTTTCTTTTCATTTCAGCCCCACGTGTAGTTTTCAGTAGTGTTCCTCACATTTGGATGCTCACATTCTAGTCAGTTTGACTGTTCGCTAAAGGAATAGTTTTGACTGTATGTGTTGTTTATTCTTTATATTATTGTAAAAACCTGTATTCAAAGCTAAAGATAAGATAAAGAGGTGCTTTAGACTGCATAATGACTATTGCATTATAAATGCACAAACAAAACCACTAAAACATGTTTGTCATGAGTCATTCCCCCATTTTAATGAAAATGTATGTGTGGTGAAGTGAAGTAATTGTAACTTCATGCACACAAGATCTTATCTGTGTTCAGTGGTGTAAAGGAGCAAGTGTGCATCTAAATCACTTCCGTGCATGCATCTGCAACCTTTTCTTCATGATCATTCTGTCACCTTGATTTAGTTTTTTATTTAGTTTTGTGTGTGTGTGTGTGTGTGTGTGTGTGTGTGTGTGTGTGTGTGTGTGTGTGTGTGTGTGTGTGTGTGTGTGTGATAATAGATAAAAACACATGAAAAAAACATGTTCTATGTTAAAAAAAAACAAAAGAAAAAAACATTATTATTACATTATTTCCTCAAGTTCTTTACAGTTTTTCACACTTGCTAAGGCCTATTTATTTTCTCAGAAGCTACCCACTTCTTATAATGTGACCAAATCACTCAAAAAAATGAAATTGGGTGGTTGCTACATGCACAAGATCCAAACTTGTAATTTGAGCTAAATAATTCAATGTTTCTATGGTGAACGGAATTAAATCATGTAGCATCTGCATGAAATTCAGCAACTTCATTTGTCATCTCAACAAGATGACATGATACAGGCTGACAGATGCTACATGATAGAAACATGGAATTATTTAGCTCAAATTACAAGTTTGGATCTTGTGCATGTAGCAACCACCCAATTTCATTTTTTTGAGTTGACTCACGAAATTCTAAAGAATGACGTACAAACTTACATGGTGCTGTGCATCTTGATGACTCTTGCAACCTTTTCTTTTAATTCCCCAGAAAAGAGCTCATTCAGGTCACAGAGATAGTCCACTGGAATGTTTACTATGTCTCCCACCACTGTCAAAGAAGGAGAGCCAGACACGGCTGTAGAAGGGCATCAACCCAAGAGGCGTGAGCCTCCTTGTGAGATATTATGTTATTAATATTAATATGTTTTAATATTATGTTAAACCTACAAACATATATCGTGTTGAAACAACACAATCAAGATAGATTAACATAACATGATTTGTTTAGATGGAATATACGTGGCTAGATAAAAATGAATTATTTCTTTGAGTGCAAGACTAAACTAAATATTAATTCTTTTACACTTTGAACATGAACTACATTCACCTCTGAGTCTCATGGCTACACCACAGCCATCACATCAAAACAATTTTATCAGTGCTGAGAACCGCATGTTATCAGATTGCACTCATAAAACGTCAGGATAATACCAGAGCTCAGCACTGGTTACAAAAACAGAGTCGGGACATGTAAATCAAGCCTTTTCAGCTTCACGTGGCGTGTCGTCATCTCCAAAAATGTGCAGGAAAATCAGAAATCAATGTATAGAAACATCAATATACACTAAAGATTCTAGATTGCAGTGGCAAAGGAGTACCTTCAGAGATATATTTACATATACACAAAGTCTATGTCTCATACTGCAGTTTGCTTATGAAAAAGGGCAGCTTCACACGTTTTCTCGTCCTGTGTGTTCAGCATTTTTTTATTTATTTTTTTTGTATTGCTAAAACACAAACTCTGGTTCTCCGAAACTAACTCCCTGAATCAATCACTCTTTTGGCAAAACCTTAAATTGTTGTCATCTAGTTAGACACAATTTTCAATTCTTATTTAAATTATTTTCAAAAAGCTCGAAACAAATTCTCACTCAATGGTAACAACAGGAAACACAACACGACTACAGCTCTGTTGTCATTCCGTGAACGCGACAACTCAAAATCGTTCACACTGATTGCTAATAAAGCGACCGGCGAGTTCCAGTGAGCTGAAGGTTTGATACCAAGAATAGGAGGAAACAATCAGAGAGGAGGCAGATGAGGAGGAGTGAGATCTACCACAATAAATCACTTCTAATAATCATGATGAAATTTGATTCTCTGTGATAAAACTGTAACAACCCAAATGAAAGAAAGTAGAAGACCGTAATTTTACTTATAAAAGTAATCTACATAATTCATTGTTTACTATAATGTTTCCTTGACTTATGCGTCTCAAAACCAAGCAGGATGAGAGAATGTGAAACTGTCCACATTCATTAGTCTAAGACTGGAGCTATATACAGCACGTATCACCTGTAAATGAGGGACGTGCAATGCTACCATAATCTTGAATCTTTACACTATACTCGTGTTTTGGTACATCACTTGCTGCGGTGTGAAACAGATGCTCAGTAGAGTTATTATCTTGACTGGTTGTGTATGTGATCTGAAGACACTGTGTGGTTTTTATTGCTGATAAAACTGTTCCCATGCAATCATGAGGTTTTGTCTAACGAGTCAGAGGTTTTGAGAAAGTAGTTTGAAAAGAGAAAGTCAGAGATAAGTATTAACAAATAATTAAATGCAGAGTGGTGTATAAACACACAGTGCATCATGGGAATCATGGGAATCCCCCAGCAGCCTACACCTATTGCAGCACAACTAAGGAAGGATTCAGGGTCACCTGATGCAGCCCTAACTATATGTGTTGTCAAAAAGGAAACTTTTAAGCTTAATCTTAAAGGCAGAGATAGTGTGTGTCTCCTGAATCCAAACTGGGAGCTGCTTCCACAGAAGAGGGGCCTGAAAGCTGGGGGAAAAAAGCTAAAAAAAAAGTTAAAAACCCTAGGGACCACAACTAACCCCGCAGTCTGTGACCAAAGTGTTCTGCTGGAGTGATAAGGTCCTCTGAGGTCTGTGACATAAGATGAGCTGATTATTCAAGCTTATATGTGAGAAAGACTTTAAATTTGATTCTGGATTTAACAGGGAGCCAATGAAGAGAAATAACCAGAGTTGGCAAAAGTGCAGACATCCTGTACTTAAGTAGAAGTACAAATGCTATTAGTAAAACGTACTTCAGTAAAAGCTGAAGTACTGATTCAACGTCTTTACTCAAGTAAAAGCAAAAACGTACAGGCTCTCAAATGTACTAAAAGTAAGAAAGTAAAAAGTTGCTCTTTGGAGGATTGGCTGAACTTTGTGCTTTATTAACATAATGATAAAATAAAATAGATTAGGATAGATAGATAAAATAGATGGGAATACAAACTTTAGGCTATTTTTAATTCTACTTATCCTCAGCTTGAACCAGAAGAAAAAAAATCTTTATTGTCTGTTTCCTACAGAGCCAATGTCTGATTTAAAAACATAAAGACTTTAAATTACCAGTTTATTAAACCCCATTGAGCAGTCCTTACCTTGAAAGCTAAGCTCTCCTCTTTCTCTCCCATCCTGTTTTCCTTATCTTTCTCCATCTCTGAGTGACTTTAGCTCTTTTTTTTCACTCCCTGTTAAACAGAGCAGCTGGACCTTTAGCCAGCAACACACTGTGAGACAAACACCACACAAACAGTTTGTATGTTGCTGTCACTGATTGAAACGTTCATTTGAAAGACCTAACGCTTAAAAAAGTCACTGTCTTTATTTATGCTCGCTCCTGTTCAGTAGGGCTAAGTGTTGTGGCAACAACAACAACAACAACAACAAAAAGCACCTTCACACTTTTAACCCCTGAGTTTGGTACACACGTCATCTGTTTTTATGCCACATCCTCTGGTGATTAATAAATGAACAGGACTGCCTTGTATGTGTTTCTGTTCAGGCTCAAATCGGTTTAAAGTTTGGATGTTCGCAGTGAGGAAATAGTACCTCCCCCCAAATGCGTTAAATCAAACGTTTACGTGCCTGTTTTGAAAATGTAAGGAGCAGTAAGTACAGATATTTGTTTAAAAATGCAGGGAGTACAAGTAAAAAGTAGAAAAAAAAATACTCAAGTAAAGAACAGATATCTGAAAATTGTACTTAAGTACAGTACCAAAATATGTGTGCTTTGTTACTTAACACCTCTGGAAACAATGCAATTATATACAATAGACTATCAGGATGAGGCTCCTTGCCACTTTAAAATATGTGATTGCAGACAGCCTGGGCAGCTTTAAAGCGGACTTAATGTCTATTGCAGTCACTGACTGCAGTTCTTGTTTCCAAGGGTGACACAAGCAGTTATTAGGTTCAGGGGTCAGTTACAGTTTTACTCTGACGTGGAAGTCCTGTAAACGGTATAACAGCCGTGTGTACTGATGTGTGGAAGGAGTCAGTTTTGAAAAAAGAGAACATGTTTTGAGTGCTGTTTTTCATTTTGGCAGTGAGTCTGTGTGTGGAGGTTTGTGTGTGGAGTTTTGACAAAGCAGTTTTTGTTTTGAGAAACTGAGCCACACTTTCTGGAATTTTTTTAAACTTTTGAGGCGAAAAAAGGAACAGACAAAATATATTTTTTCTTAAAAAAAGATGTAGAATTCTACCTCCGGACTCTTCTCTGTGGACGGCAGGTGGCGCTCTCGGGTATCGCCACTCAGTGTTTTGTTCCGGTAGCGCTTCCGGGTTCTAATGTTTACATCTGGGAGCAGCTACAAAACACACAGTTTGTTTTCCAGGCTAATGAAAACCTTCTTGCACGTTAAGAACAGCATGTTTTCCAAGTGCTAGGACCTGTGCACAGTCACGGTAGGCCCTCCATGACGAGTGCTGTAATTATTATGTCACGTGTGTTGTGTTTTAACACGTCAGCTAACAAATGTAGCAGGCTCATTCATGCTAACGAGCTAACGCTAGTTGAATTAATCTGTAAACAAAATCATGTTGGAGTGTAAAAACAATATCCGGGACCACTGTCACGGTTTTTGTTTTATCGGGGGCTTAAATCAAAGGTGCTACGGCTTGATTGGCATTAGTGTCCTGTTAACTTTATCCATGGAGGGAGTTCCTGTGTCATCAATGTTAAAGATTTCTTAGAAAAAAAGATTAAACGTATCCCAGAAGATGTACAGATGGACTGATTATGTTCTTTAAAGTAAGACGAAGGTTTCAGAGAATATTAAATGAGGTTATAAAAAAAATGTTGTATTTATTATACAGCTGTTTTTTTTTATGAGGGAGAAAACCTCATTCTGCCCCATGGACTCACCGACCACTTCATTAGGTATAGCTGGTTGTTGACAGATATCTAATCAGCCAATCGCGTGGCAGCAACATAGTACATTTAGGCATGTAGACATGGCCAAGAGGACGTTCAAACTGAGCATCAGTGACATGGCTGTTGGCGGCAGATCTGCTGGTCTGAGTATTTCAGAAATTGTTGGATTTTTCCACAGAACCATTGCTAAAGTTTACAGAGAATGGTTCAAAAAAAGTGAAAATATTAAGTGAACAGCAGTTCTCCAGGTGAAAACACCTTATTGATGTCAGATGTCAGAAGAGTTTGGCCAGACTGCTTCAGGCTGATAGTAAGACAATGGCAACTCAAACACCCACTCGTTACAGCCAAGGTATGCAGAAAAGCATCTCTGAACGTTGAAGCAGATGGGCTATAGCACCATGTCACAAAGCTCAAACGATCTTGAACTGGACTAAAATTACATCCACAGTCACAGAGTACTTTTGGGATGTGGTGGAACAGTAGATTCACATGATGGGTATGTAGCCAACAGTCTGCAGCAACTGTGTGATGGTTTCATGTCAGTATGAACCAAAATCTCTGAGTAAAGTTTCCAGCACCTTGTTGAATCTATAGCAAGAAGAATTATGGCAACTGAAGGACAAAGAGGTCCAACCTGCTACTAACATGTACTTAATAATAATAAAATAATAAAGTGCTTGGTGAGTGTATGTACACGTTGATCCACGCTTCCTGCCTCCTTCCTCCTTGTTTGAATGATGACAACATTTCATAAGTTTTTACATTTTACAACTGGTTCTGGTTCTAAATGAAACTTTGGAGCAACATAATAAACAGGATTGATCAATATGTAGTTAAAGTAAATAGTCTGCGGTACCTTACTTGACAGAATGTATTAATTTTTCTGTTGTTGGCCATAACAAAATGTAATTTAATCTTTAGTAAATGAAATCTCATTAAAAATAGGAAATATTTCTATATTTCCTGATGATTTTGCTTTTTTAGAAAGCCAAAACTCTTTGGTGAGCACAAAATATGCACAAACCCCCCCTGATATGTATCTGTGGTTGTGTTTAAATGGAACTAAAACTCAGAAATGCTAAATATTTTATTGTTTATTACACTGACACAGGCAGCCTTCACGAAATCAGCTGCTGACAAAAAATAACAGTAAATGATGAAGAAGAAAAGTAGACATACAAGGTCTTCTGAGACGCCGCAAAAGCTCAGCAGGACGCCGATGCCAGTGGATGTCACCAGTGAGAAGAGGTCACCTGGAAACAGAGGGCGACCTCGGAAGACTGCCGCTGTAACCACAGACAGTTTCTACCTGAATGACTGTGCAACAGAAAAGACCACCGATGCAGACTTCAATGTGACGACAGCTGAAGACGCCCAGAAACATCCAGAGACTAAGTCCAGATCTTCAGGTTAGTGGCTCACTACGCCCGTTTTAAACACAGAAAGTTGATGTTAGTGTAAGCTATTGTGGGATATTTGTCATGTGATTCTCAAACTATTTAACTTAGCAAAGCCAGTGCTGACATCGAGTGCATAAAAAACAATGTTACGGGCCTCTAATCAGAGGTAGATCCTGTGTGTTTGGCACAAACCAAGTAAAATAGAGTATACTGTATATTTCTCTGTTAATGTGGACACTAGTAAATTGTATTATTGGAGCACTGTAAGATGAAATCAAGTTGTGATGCCCCCTCAGGTAGACTCTCTGCTGCTGTCTGCCGGCTTTGTCACGGGAAGTTTTCTCCGCGCAGCTTGCGGCACGCCTTCAACAAATGGCCTCGGGATTCCCTCAGTATTGTAGACGAGGAGTCAGACGCCGTGGCCCAGTCACCGCTTCTGTTCCACACAGACTTCCAAAGGCTGGTCGGGGTCCAGGTGGACCGTGACCCTCGGCTGTCGGAATTTATTTGCAAGAAATGCCATGCAAAGTTTTATAAGTGCCAAAGCATCCTGATCCGGTTTCTGCAGAGAGTCAATCTCCCACCTGTGGGGAAGGAGAACCTGAAAAATCAGTGAGTCAATAAAAAAACAAATATATCTACCTGAGGGTGACTGTAAAGTGTTTTTACTGCAGAAAAACATGGGGAAGTGTTTGTGTCTGTTTCAGGAAGAATGCAAAGGGTCCAGAGACCTCTGTAAACCATTGCTCATCAAGTAAGTAAAACATTACTTCCTCACTCCATCTTGCTGAAGTTCCATAAGTTGAACTGTTCTAACAGGCTCTTGTGTTTTCTTCAGCTCCCTCATCCTTTACCTCAGACACAAAGTGCCTCCACAGTCTGGTGTCCTGGGCTCATCACCACGGAGAGGCCTGCCGCTCCTGCCCCGACCTGAAGGAGGTGCTGGAGGGCCAGTGCCTGGGCGCCATTAAGGCTGTTTGGGGTTGCGTCAATGGTCACAGATACATCATGGACACTCACCGCAGCACTACCTCCAACCAGTGCTCCAGCAACAGAGCATTAGGAAGTGGGAGGGGTGATGGAGCAATGTCAGAGGAGGAGGAACAAGAACAAGACGGCGAGGAAGACGAAGAGGAGCAATCCGGCGGGAACGGAATGACCTCATCGAGAAGTACTAGTACTGTGGTTCAGCGCAGTCCACCTGCAGCAACGGCTCAGACGCAGAGCTCAGCGCCTGATGACTGGACGGGCGACAACGAAGGTGGGAATGCTTACAGTCGTTCAGACTAACACTGGGACTACCGGTGTATCAGCCCTCTTCAGTTGTTTCAAGATGTTTTATGTTGTACAATAAAAGACTCGCACAAGATCAGAGATAAAACCCCAACAATCAGATAATCACTGTGCTCAGTGATGGGCAGCCACCTCCTTTCGATGTGTAGGAGCAGCAGCTTTACTCTGAGCACCTCCTGGGTGGCTGAACTTCTCACCCGATCTAAGGGAGAGGTCAGTCACCCTTCAGGGGAAGCTAATTTCTGCTGCTGGTATCCGCAATCTCATTCTTTCGGTCACTACCCACAGCTCGTGACCATAGGTGAGGGTGGGACGTAGATCGAGCTTCGTTTTTACATTCAGCTCTCTCTTCACCACAAGGCTGAAGAGGCTGAGGAGTATGATCCCCCTATAGTTGGAACACAACCTCCGGTCCCCCTTCTTAAAACTGGGCACCACCAGCCTGGTCAGGAGTTTTTTTTTAACTCCCTCAGTGACCTCGCCCTCGGAGATAGGTGAGTCGTCCCCCTTGTCCCAAGACTCTGCTTCCTCCATGGAAGACATGCCGGTGGGATTAAGGAGGTCCTAGAAGTATTCCTTCCAGCACTCGACAATATTCTCAGTCAAAGTCAGCAGCGCTCCACCAGCACTATACACAGCGCAGGTAGAGCACCGCTTTCCCCTCCTGAGTCGCCTGACGGTTCACCAGAATCTCTTCGAGGCAGTCCAGAAGTCTTTTTTCCATGGCCTCGCTGAACTCCTCCCATACTCAAAGTTTTCCTTCATCCACTGCTCGAGCTGTGTTCCACTTGGCCTGTCGGTACATATCCCACAGGCTAACCAAGCCTGATAGGACTCCTTCTTCAGCCTCATGGCTCCCTTCACCTCTGGTGTCCACCATTTGGTTGGGGGATTACCACCACAACAGGCACCAACCACCTTGCAGCCGCAGCTGAGTGCAACGGCTTCGGCAATAGACGTGCTGAACATGGTTCATTCAATTCAATTTTATTCATATAGCACCAAATCGTACCAACAGTTGCCTCGAGGCGCATTTGGACTCAGTGTCCCCAGTCTCCCTCGGGATGCTGTTGAAGATCTTGCAGACCATCTGCACTTAAATGTTCATATTTTTTATTTTCATCAAATAAAAATATATGATTGACTCACATCAGCGTGTCTGAATATCAGTTCATTTTGAAGAAATGAGAATGAGTGTTTCCAGGAAGATAAAATATTAAAGATGTGTTTTCATTTTTGGAGACTCGAGACTGATGTGCACAGACATTCCAGCTGAAATATAGAAATTACTTTTTCTTCTTCTGCACATACTGAAACCCATGTTAAGACCTCATCATTGCTCATATTAACATTTTCTCCTCCTCCTCTCTCCTTCAGATTACACAGGTCACGAGGAGGCCTTGTCTCCTGCTCCGGGTCAGCTGGAGGACAGAACTGCTGGCAGTGATCTTTCTGACAGGTTGGTCCCACAGTTCATATTTACTGGTGGTTTGGCAATTATTAGAAATTGAAATTTTTCAAATTTTGTGTTTGTGTGTGTCCAGGGTCATCTCTGAAGATGAGTTTGATGAGGGTAGAAAAGGAGGGCTGTCTGATGAGGAGTTTGAGCCATACTCGGAGAAGAGGTGGGTGCAAATTGAAAAGACGGGCCTGCTGTGGTGAAGTAAAGGGAGTGGAAACACCGCCTTATCTCACTATCTGTTATCACCGGTCTACGGGGCCTTTAGTGTAGATCAGCCTGTGAATGTAACACGATAACGGCCGATGTAGATTTGATTAGTTTAGTGTTAAGTCTTGCCAGTCAGCAACTGTGCAGGCTGTTATTATGAAGCCTCTAAGTTTGGGTCTCCATTGATATACAAGCAGCATGTAAAGAATCACAAGTCTTTAAAAGGTTTGCTGACTGGCCACAGTCACAGTTACACTCTGACAATAAAGGGTAAAAGAAAGAAAAAACCTTTATTACAGTAAAAATGAGAAGCCTGTGCCTGCTACCACACAGCTGCTCTATAATGAACCTCAGCTGTGCACATACATCAGGGCAACAGGCTCATGTTTCCTGGTTGAGCTGTTAATTTGCTCTTTGGATGCAGGGATGGGACAGTGACCATCTTTGCAGTTACAGAATATGTTCCATGTCTTTCTCTCATAAGCTCTCACTGAATTTATTTTCCCCTTATCCTTCTAGAGCCCACAGGGTCAACGTCCCAAACAAGAGAAGAAAAAGCTCAAAGGCCCCAGAGGAGCCCAAAATCAGAAAGAAGCCTGGACCCAAGCCAGGCTGGAAGAATAAGTTCAAACCTAAGGGGTACGTGATGCAGCTTCCATTAAGGTCATTTTCAGCTTGGGTGTAGTTTATTCTTTGCTTCAGTTAACGTTAGTCAGTTTTTTTTTTTTTTAGAAGAAATGCAGATTAACAATCTGTGTGTTTCTTTTTCAAAGGGAGGAGCTCCCCAACATCTACAAGTGTCCATATCAGGGTTGTACGGCTGTCTACAGAGCTCCCGATGGTCTCAAGGTCAGAATTCACTGCTCACTGTTAAATGAAGCCACCTTCAGTTGTGCATGTTTCCGTGCACTAGTTTTGATCTCCTGTATGAATAATCTTGGCTTGCTTTTCTTAAAAAATTTGGGATAGCGGTCTCATGTGACTGGAGAAATGCTTCTTTATTAAATATTGTTTAACTGTTTTCAGCAAGGTGAAACAATTCCTGAACATAGCGCTGTCAGAGGTCTGTTTACTGCTAACTATAAAGTGAAATGAATTTAATATGTATGAATGAAATAAAAACAGATGAGACTGATTGTTGCAGATTGGTAATAGTATCAGAGATTAAAGAATAATAATGAGTTATTTCCATTTAAAATGAATTGTCCTTGACTGAAAGCAGTTAAAATGAATGAGAGCAAACGTGCTCTGCCTTCATCTGTATATATGACTGATTGTGTTCCTGTTTGCTGACTTTTTAGAAACACATCAAGGAACATCACGAGGAGGTGAGGGAGCGACCGTGCCCTCACCCTGGCTGCAACAAGGTTTTCATGATCGACCGCTACCTGCAGCGGCATGTCAAGCTCATCCACACAGGTGAGATGTCAGGTTTGACTGACTTTCTGGCTTTCCAGCTTTAGTCATCCAGCTTTGAGTGAGAAATAATTCTTTATAGCTGTTTTTATCCATGCTTTTCACATTTAGGCTGTTTCTAAAGAACGATACACGAATCTAAAAGTTTCCTCAGACACGTGGAACGCAGTACTGATGTTACTAAATCAGTCATTTCCATTTCTAAGCATTTATTGTTAGCATTGCATAAATTAATGTTTATAAAGATTTTTTTTTACCTTACTTTAATGTCTGAATTTGTGGCTCATGCTCGTCGTGTCTGTGTGCTTCCAGAGGAGAGGAATTACATTTGTGACCAGTGCGGTCAAACCTTCAAACAAAGAAAACACCTATCAGTTCACCAGATGAGGCATTCGGGGGCCAAGCCACTACAGTAAGTCCTTTAACATTTTTGTAGCTCATGAGCCGTCAAGCTCTTTTGGTGGCTTCAGATTGATTTTACAAACCTTTAATTGCTTCCTGTTTTCATCACAGAACCACAGAATATGCTTTCAACTGAACAAGTCATATATACCATCAAATGTATGCACATAGATTTATGTATCTCCAAGTTGGGAGATCATCTTGCTCCGGTGCATCCTGCTGGCAGACGGTCATACTGGGATCAAGAGTTTGATAGCCAAGTCAAAGTTTCAGCCTATTTATCTCTCCCCCTCAAATTCAGGGATTTGGAAAACATTGATAGAACAACGAGATCAGTAAATACCCTTTTTGACTAATATCAGAAAACGGGCCTCATCATTTTTCTGGAACTGTATTTTACAGTATTTCAAATGTTTAGTCACTACAATTTTATATGCAGAATATGTATGGAAAGTGATGAGCTCGGAGCCTAGAGACCAAAGTCGTCTTCTGTTATTGGAAATAAATCTTTGAAACGAGACTTTCAAAAGTCAAAATAAAATAGAGAAAAATAGTGGCACAAGAACTGAGCCCTGAGGAATTCCATAAGTGAACTGATAAGAGGACAAACAGAAATTCACTTTTTTGTGAGAGAGTGAGAGGAATGAAACTAACCCATGTTTCCCAGTTTAAAAGCCAGAACCCCAGACAGGAGAAATGATAAATGCTTTTGTTTTTTCCTCCTATCAGATGTGAGGTTTGTGGCTTCCAGTGTCGCCAGCGAGCATCACTGAAATACCACATGACCAAACACAAAGCCGAGGCCGACCTGGAGTTTGAGTGCTTGATGTGCAGCAAGCGTTTCGAGAAGGCCCACAACCTGAACGTGCACATGTCCATGGTGCACCCGCTGACACAGGCTGAGGCTCAGAGGGGCAGCGGGCAGCAGCAGCAGACATACCCGGACTTACACACCATCACGCTGACCGGGGAGGTGGTTCAGCAAGAGCAAGACAGATGACAGAAGGAAGTCTTGATTCAAGGCAGAGATACTTGAACTGTGGCACAGGACCCAGAAACAAAACAGCAATGTAGCACGGAGTTTCATTTTAGCATCAGCAGTTGAGTTTTCATCCAGTGTTCCTTCACACTGACGCTCATGACCTTCTTAGGACTTTTCAGCCGATTTGTTGACGACACAGCAGAAAAGACATTAGGTAAGAGTTCAGTGTCAAAGCAATGTTTCTTTACATTGTGCAATTAATATAACGATTCATGAGTTATATCAATTACCTGATATTCTCTAACTGAGAGGCCAAAAGGACAAATCATCCATCTTCTGCAACAAACAAATTGCTTCCTGTAACTGTTTCCAGAATAAAACAGATTGTTTATTTGCTTTTATTGTGAAAGAGCAGCAGTAGGAAATGTGAGGCTGGCAGTCAGGATGAGTATATGGAGTGGTTCACCATATATCATATTAAAAGCTAGTACAATTATGACTCTGTGAAATCTGAGGATAATAACTTGAAAAGAGAACAGTACGGTGGCCCTGAGAGCTCAACGCACTCATCACGCTGACTCTTGATAGATAAAACAACCAAAAATTCCAAATACTGAAAAAGATGCTGCCAAGTAGACCAGACAGAAATATTAGAATATGAACTAAAATAAAAATTTACAGTAAGTTAAATCAGATGTTTTACACTGCTGCTCACAGTCTGACAATAACTGATTTCGTAGGCTTTGTGAGTAATCAGCTGTTAAGACCACAGTGTTGTTAATCTTGAATACCTTCATTTAATATCTGACATTCACATTACTGACTGTGTAACCGGCTTAACTGAGACCTTCTCTTTGCCTGATCCAAGTAAAGCGTCTGTATGTGCTGCAATTCCAGGAAGTTTTCTTATCGGCTCACTGCTTTTATTAAGTTATTACAAATCAAAGTCTTCTTTTGAATTGTAGCATTGAAAGGGCTTCAGGTGTACATGTGTGTAAGAAAGCGTGTAATGTGTAAAAAAAGAAGAAAAAAAAAACCCCCAGTGTGAATAAAACAGGTTTTCTTTTTACAAAGCCGAGTCTGAACAGTGCAGTGTTTCCACGTGTTTCTGTTGGAGGGAGGGTTGGAATATTAGCGTGGAGAGATCTCGGTCGATTAGAGGAAGTCCATCTCTGGGCTGGAAGGCTCGAGCTGCACAGACAGCGCCGCTGCCAGCTCCGGGTCCAGTTCTGCACTCAAGGATTCCAGCTGGACCGAGAAAACCACAAGCAGATAGGCAGGACAGGAAGGAGATATGAAGGTGTGAGACAGGTGTGAAAGGGGCAACGGGTAATATACATGCTGATGCACCTTCTGCTCACCTGTCGGAGCTGCCCCGAAGAGAGTAAAGTCAGAGGCGTTTGCGAGATGGCTCTCAGAAGAAACTGCTTGGTGCGGCCAAGGATGTGGGAAGGCTCCGCCTACCAAAAGAGATGATGAACGTGAGTCCAGAGCAGTGTGCCAACTCCAATACTGCCATATGACCAGTTAGAAGTTAGAGTACAAACCACCAGCTGCTTCTTAGAGGATTCAGTGTCCGGTGACTGAGTGTCTCCTTCCAGGAAGAGCTGCAGCATGCTCAGGTAGCAGACGATGGCAGTATGGAGGAACCCTGGACAACGCACAGCTCTCTGTAGGAGCTCGGCGCTTTGCAGGAGCAGCAAACTGATCGGCCATGAACACAAGGAAATTTAGAAGTTACAACAGGTACAAATAAGAGGAGGTTGGAACTTCCATCTTGTCACGTTTGTGTGTTTTGGCCTGTTGTCGTTCCTAATGCGATGGTGCGTCAGCTTTAGTGCAGAGCAGTATTTAATTTATGTGGCATTCATGAATCAACCTAGCTGTTTGCAAGGCCCCACCTCCACTAAGCAGCTGCAACACTCACCTGCAGAAAGCCCACGGCATTAGCTTTGTAAAGTCATCTGACGTCACCATGGTAACCGACTGATAAATGCTTTGCTCTAGAATTGAGTGAAAAATAAAAACGCAGCACATCAGTTCAACCACATCAAATTCAAATCAGATTTAAAAGATGACCGGAGCGCCGAGCTGCTGTTCACTTTACCGCTGGACTTAAAGATGAGCAGCCAATCAGGAGAGTCCATCAACACAGCCAGGAGCTCTGTGCATAAAGCCCGGCCTTCTTCATAGCTCCTCTCCTAGAGGAAAAAAAAAAAACCATGCACGTTATAAAACACAGACAGAAATAACAATACAGTCTTGTCTTTTCCTCTTCAATTTATTTTCCATTCATATCCGTTTTCCTCCTATCCCAGCTCTCATTGGTTGACGGGCAGGTGCTCACATGGACACAAATCCATAAAAAGGACTTTTATACACGCAGAATATCAAAAGCAGCACCAGGGTCCAGAGGTTGGGGTCAAGACCATACTGCTAATAAAATACTGTTATCCTACAAATTGAAATAAAATAATCAATTATCATATTTAAATTTCTAATGTTATGTTCATATAAGTTGTGCATGTCTTCACAGTCAGTTCCTGTGTTCCTGGACTGTTTCTGTGTAGGATTCGTGGAACAAAAACAGACTAGACAAATGCATTGGAAAGACCTGTTTCCACTCTGAGAACTTGTTTATGAGTGTGAATGCTGCACAGTTCTAAATTCCAGCATTGTTGTTTAGGTGGTCAGTTACCTGAGGATATAGCAGTGTTGTCAGGTGGTCGTTAACGCACAGGAAAAGAAGGAAAACGAGCACCTGGAAGCAGAAACAGCAGCATTTTTGAAAAAGTGACTGAAAGCTTTGGAGACCAAATAAGCAGGATGGAGATGGGCTCAGTCAGACAGTGAACCTCTCAGTGTGATACTTTTGTTCTACTCTACTTTTTCTTCCCTTAATCAGAAGTTTAGATTTATATACCTTTCATCCACATTATTAGACTTTTTACCTTTACCCACTGTAAAACTGGTTCTATTATGGTTCTATTATGTTGTAATCAAACTGCCTGTATGTGAATTGTATATAATAAATTTAAATATAGCAGCCGAATTAACAGCTGCTGAGAATGACTTCATAAAACCACCCAACGTCAGAAAAGGGCAGCAGCTGCAAGTCTTTTGTTGCTGTTGATTGGCTAACTTTGGATGCTCTGTTCAAAAGAGCACAGTGGATTTGTCTTATTAAACAAACCCTTTCAGCTTCTCTCACTTCTTTTAAGCCAGCTTTCGTCTGAGTGGCTGGTGGTGGGTGGGGCTTCTGAAGAATTCACAGTCTTTTGCCCATTAGATAGAATTAGATGGTGCACTAACTGTGAAAAAATGGACAGCATGTAGAATTCGGGTTATGCTCTTACCTGTCTGTATTTGGAGTCTCTGTCTGGTCGCAGGAAATTCAAAGCAGCTTTGAAGCTCAGCTTGTTTGCCTCACAGCCTCGCCAGACACGATGAAGGCTGGCCGCCAGCAGCAGAGCTGCAGCTGGAGGCATCTGCAGCAGCTGGCCTTTCTCCAAACTGCAGAGCAGATAGAAAGAAAAACTTTAACATGGGGTTTCTGTAGGGTTCACCAAGATAATTAGACACTTTTGAGAACTATTATAACCAAAGGAGGATTCATTTAATATGTTTCACCATAAGTGAAAAGCAACAAGCATTTATGTCTGCATCACATTTAAAGGACTACTCTGCACTAATGCAGCCACAACAAACCCCATGAAGGTGGCTGATACGAAGAAAAGTGTGCAAAGCTGTTACAGACATCAAGGCAGTCTAAGATGTGAACATATTTCATGTGACTTGTTCAGGTGTGAGCAGCTGTGAGGAGGTGTACATAATTTGCTGACAGTGGTTCATGAGGGAGGCGTTACCTGCAGGCCCAGTGCTGACATTCCGTGACGAGCTGCAGCTGCTCCGGCAGCGTCTGTTCATCACACAGACGACGCCACAGTGACAACAGGACCGGACGGAGACGCTGCCACCAGTGCTGCACACGGACACACAACAAAGACGCTATATTCCTGTCATGTCTCTACACAACATCGCAGGCTTCACACAGGCTCTAATAGATCACTGATCTGTGATTCCAGTGATAAAAGATTTTAGGACTTTCTAAATATTGAAGGTGCCAAATGTGTTCAAAGGCATTTTAGTCAGAATGAACAGACAGTACCACTGTGGAGATCAACAAAACAGGACATTGCACGCTGATCTGAGACCAGGCTTTGTTGACTTCATATCTTGGTTGTCCACAACGTACACTGGCACCTAACAGACCCTGGAGAGGAAGCACACCTCTCAATAATCTCACAAGCTCACCTAAAGGTACAACCTGTATGAACTTTAGATTTCAGAAAGATTCTTACTCTCAGGAAGTGTGCAGTTATCTTGCAGGACAGCACGCCTGCTGGAGAACACGCTTTCCTCTAGTGCATGAACAGAGGGGAGTGCAGGTGAAGAAAGAGGTGAGCATAAAAAGTACTTTTTTCAACCAAACATCTAAATCAGATTAATAAGAGACATTAAATGAGCTGCTCACCTGATGCTGGTTGATGTGTTCTATTAGCCTGTTGCAGCTCAGTGTTGTTCCCTCTCCATCAGTGTTTACTTTAATCAACAACACAGCTGGAAGAGCCAGGAGCACTCTGACACACACACAAACAGCAATTCAGTGGATTAACAATCGCAATGAGCCGATACGTATCACAGAACGAGTGTGCCAACAATACCCCATCAGCCTTATACAGCCCCCCCTTTGGCCACGCCCCTGCAATGCCTCCCTTCTCATATTTAACAGCGTACCTGTTCCATGTATGCAGCAAGCGCTGCAGGCTGACGTCAGTGCTGATGCTCTGTGAGGTCACTGTAGAGGAGCATCTCTGAAACAACACCTCAAACAGGAAGTCACCCACACCAGCTCTGCTGCCACGGCTGCCAGACCGCTCCATCATGTCCATCTCATACACAAGCTCCTGCACACACACAAGCACGTAAGTGTTATTCACTAGTTTAACTGAAGTCACACAGACTGTACACTAATGAGTACAAAACAACATGGAAGCTGATGACGCTCCAGAAGCTGCTGTGCAACTTCTGTGTACGAGGGCTTTTATTTTTTCTGTTTTTACATCTAAAAAAAAGACAAACTTTACTACTACTGATATTTCTGCTTGTTCTGCAGAGTGAAGTGTGACACTTAAGGAATTTTTACCCATTCTGTAGCCATTTTTTACAAATCCACGCTCTTTAATTTTCACGGCTTTTTTTTTCTTCATTGAGCATTCAGAATTTTTGTTGCATGTTTTTTTAATCAAATAAAAGGCTAAGATTATATTATTTTATTATAAGAATATATACGTAAGAAGATCACTTCACTAAAATATTTTTCTTGATCACAAAATGTTTTGTGTGAAGTTGCTAGCTACAATATACCTCAATATAAACATTATTTTTACCACACTTTATTAACTATAATGTCTACACAGCCCATCCATATGCTATTCCTGCAGAAATAAGGGGGAAAAGGAACTTTTCAAAGTTACGTAGCATTTTTTATAGTCATGAATACTTTTTTAAAATTTTACTACCTGTTTCACCAATTGATAAAACTGCAGAAACAATGATAAACATTAGCATATAAAAGTCCAGATGGTGTTACTGATCTACAGCAGTTTGACTGTTACACAGAAACAAAGCAAAACCGCCTTCTTTTTTTCCATATGTAATAATTTCTTAAATATTACATTAGATTCTTTGTTTGTTTGTTTATAATAAACAAGCTTTTCAGAGTGGTGCAGTTAGTCTACACGCACCTGGAGTCGGGACAGGATGTCTGGTAAGCAGGTTCCTCTTCCTGGCACTCTGTGCTGTTGTGCTTCCAGGCTCTGCCAACTGCGGACATCAAACATGCACACATGGACACAAATCCATAAACACTGTTTGTCAGGTTAACTGAACTTTTCCAGGCTCTAAAAGAGGTTTTTAAGTTACCACAAGCACTTTGCCTCTCCCACCGCGCCCTTCCTGACTTGAAGAAACATTTTTATTTGGGTTCTTGTCAAATATCTGACAGGTTCATTTTAAGGACTTTGCACATTAATGTTAACTACTAGTACCTTAACTGCTGGTCCATGATGGCATTAAGCAAATGAGAACAGAGGTTTTTCATGTCTCCTCCGCAGCCTCCCTGCTTCTCTGGACGAATCAGGTAGAGCTCCATGCAGGCCCACTGCTGATACTCCTGACTGCAGAGAGGAACAAATAAATAAAAGCAGGAACCCAAACAACTTTTTTTTCCTTTAGAGGTGCAGGGGAAGAAATTTAATCACAGAAAGAAGTATTTCAGATTTTAAGTTGACCAATCTCTCCTTCAAAGTCCTCTTCTGCACCTCTAGACCACCACAGCTTCAGTATTTTTGCTTGGAAGTCCTCTGCACAAGTTCGAGGTCTGCGGTGAAACAGCTGATTTGCAACAGGATCATAAAATTTGCAGCACCGCTTCAACCGATCTGTACGTGCATAAGGATTCATCCTGGAAGTGGAGGCTGGGCCAGTAGGGCATGTTTTTTTGCCTTTTGTTTCATTTTAAGTGCAGAGTTTCTAAACTTTAGATTAAACTTCTTATTATTTTTTAAGGCATAGATTTTATTTTCTAAACTCACACGGTGTGTTTGCCGTCTTACCGTTCAGCGTCAGGCAGGGCGTCCTCACTCCTCAGTACTCTCAGCTCATTAGCTAACCATTCTGAGAACAATAACTAGACAGACATAAGGAGACTTCATGATTATTACATCAATACAGCTACTCCATGAATCTTTTTCTACATGCACTCAAACACTTGTGCTCATTAATGCAAACAATGTTTGCACAGGTGTGTGTTTAATGGAGAAACAGGGGACCCAGCACAGACCTGATACTGTGGTATCTGTCCGAGCTGCTGGAAGGCAGCGTTCCTCCACAGATGCCAGGCCGTCTTCCTCCAGGTGTTGTTGGAGTCAGTGATGCTGCTCCACAGCCCGGTCTGTTTCTCCTCCAGTTGTTCACTTAGCCCAGCATCAGCTACAGTTCCTCTGGCTTCAGGTAACAGTCGTGGGATGAGGTACAGAAGCTAAACACAAACACACAATAGTATAAGTAGTTTTAAGTAATGAAAGGAGGGAAGGCCAAGAAAGCTGGTTAAGACGGACGATACACAGAATGATGTAATAAAGGCAGGAGGTGTTTTTAATGAGTTTTAAGACTTTATTCTATATCGCACTTTGTTTATTTGGGCTGTTTGTTTGGCTTTATTGATTAAATAAAGGTACAAATGCAAGCACTGAGCAAAGAAGTGGTTTGCACTGTGACTGTGCAGCGTCTGTCATGATATTTGCATTTGTTCCGCTTCTTTTTACACAATAAAATCAAAACTTTGCACCGCCCTCCTTTCATAGCCAAGGCCGAGCAAGTGTGGAGGAAACATAAGCTCATTATAAACTATTTGATCACATGCTTTTATTTCAGCTTCTCAAAGGCAGGGTGCGAGGTAGTTCTGCGTTTCTGTTTTATTTTATTGCAAGTCTCAGTTTTGGACACATCTGTTTTCTAGATTTAGCCCTCAAATTTAACCCTGTGCTTAAAGGTGACCCATTATGCTCATTATCAGCTCCATGTTTTTATTCCTGTGCTGCACTAGAATTGCTTTGTGTTGGTTACAGTTAAAAGAAAAATTTCTTATTTGTCTCTTTTCTGTGACTTTGTGCAGCCCCTTAGGTCACACTCTGCCAGAAACCAGCTGCTTTACATCCATTAAGGCCACCTTTGACTCTTTACCCAGTGACAGCCTATAATGAATTATCATCAAAGCTCTTTTTCTGAAAAGAGTGATTTCTGTCATATTTCATACCTGCTTATAGAACAAAATGTTCGGGTTTGCATCCGAAATTAGAGCGAGTACTTTATTCTAATAGCCCTCAAACCACATCTTTATTGATATATACTGAGGTGTCAAAACTTGTCATTAAGGCTACTGGGCAAAGTCATCAAATGTCATCTTTATGGGGGAAAGAGTTAAGACAGCTTTCGTCTGATTGGCTCAGTGGGTGGGGCTTCTGTGCTCACAGTGGGCAAATTAGGGATATCTAATATTTAACAGTAAAAGTTCACATAGATTACTTTACATACACAGAAATCTTTAATTAAAAGTTTCCAAGAATATGAGCATCCACAAATTTCCTCAGTATGTATATGACAGGAAATAAGAAAAAGCATAAGACAAACAAACGGCCACCAAGAAATTATTCTGGAAAGGTTTGCATAAATTCTGGAAAGAAAAGCAATAAGCAAACCTCATCACTTAATCACATGTCAAATAAAAAAGGTTACCTTCTTATAGAGACTATGGGGGATACAGTCCTGCTGTTGAGGCAGTGAGTCCTCTCTGCAGATCCCATAACAGACAGCTGCTACACACAACCTGGACATCCACAATGAGCCAAATCACTATTACTGAACATATATTGTAGATGTAAAGATGTGGATTGTATGCATGGCCAATCCTTGTTAGTTACAGGTGCAGGACATTATCATTAACAAAGGAATTAAATATGATATCCACACACATTAACCAGTAAACTTTCTCTGCTGTAGGCACATAAAGAGAGCATGCAATCATTAAAATGCTCCATTAAAAGTCAACATCCATGCATGGAAAGCCTCACCTGGCACAGAACAGCATGTTGGCGTGTGTGCTGCAGGACAGCGCCAAGCTCAGAGCCTCTTCAGCCGGCACTGGCTCAAGCCGAATGGGCGGCACCAACTGAACCAGAGGACCACGAGACACCAAGGAATACAGGTGGACCAGGAATGCTGCCAGGCCGAGTATATGGGCAGCATTCAGCGAAAGCCACTTCATATAGAAGAATAAAAATACTTTTTTTTTTCTTCTTAAGCATGAGAATAAAATTAAAAGTCCACGACACAAAGTGAAAGTCAGATATAAATAGAGGGAATAAATGTGGGTTTATGCACCTGGTTGTGAAGCAGGTCCCAGAGTCTGTGTATGAGGCTGGAGAGGAGCTGTGTGTTACCAAGCAGAGCGCTCACAAACCTCGAGGCCCATGGGCTTTGTCTAAAGATGCAAACAATTAGAGCAGCAGCAATTAGTCGACTGAAAGGAAACTGATTAGGATGTAATTTGACGACCAAATATAACTTTAATTTATTGTTTTCTATAGCTCTTTATATAAGAAGACTCTGAAGGTACCCTGGACAAGGTTTTATTTACATCTTGCAGAGGTCAACTTTCATTTTACAGGCACTAGTTAATATTTTGGCCTTTTAATTGGACAACACAAAGGAGACACATGTTGGTTTTATCACACCTTCAAATCAGTCAGAATCAGGATTCCAGATTCGGCGTTGATGATTAGAACCTATTTAGAAACTTGTTATCTGTTATTGTAAAGCTCTATTAAAGGCTTTGAGTCTGGCAAGGCATTTAAAAAGAGCTCAGGATTATTTAAATATACGATTTGCAACTTTTCCTGAAAGTTCCTACTCACCTATTCGGAGGGTTTGATTTGGAAGAATTTAGCAAGCACTGGCAGAAGTTTCTTAGGATCATATTGACAACCTGAGAGAGAGTCAATAAAAAATGCATACTAGTTAGCACACACATACAGCAAGAGGGCTGCTGATTTATAGACTTTCATCAGTGCGTACTTTGACATGGAGCTCGGAGGATGGAGGAGCGTCAGTGTGAAGACTGATGACCTTTTGTCCAATCGGATCGTCGGGACGACCAGGGAAGATGACACTGAGCGTGTGTGAGATCCTGGACAGCTGGGCCGACATGTCTGAGGACACGTGAGTGTTGAACAAACTGTGGAGGATCCTGAAGGCCTAACACAGGCTAAGCCTTCATCAAAACTATTTTGTATACTTTTTCAAACGTACACATCATTCAGTAGCTGAGCCTTTATAACAGACACTCACTTCCTGAGGGTCTTTGATTCACATACTGTGGCGCCATCTTGTGGTTCACAACACAACAAGCCAAAAGCAGCAAACAAAAACAAAAAAACTCTTTATTAGAGTGAAAAAGGTGGAATAACGTGGGGTATGCTTTAGGACAGGCTTTAGGACAGGTCTGCCTTCTGACTGACAAGTCGGGGCCCTTTGCACAGTGAGGCATCTGGAGGCTTCGCAGTGGGACATTATTAACCAGTGGGCAACATTATTTTGGCTATGCCCATTTCTTATGTACAGAATGTGTACTTGTTGTTTAGCCCTCTTCTTTTTGTAAATCTGAAGTATTATATATAAGTAACCCTATAATTAGGCTCAAATTAGTTTAATTTGATGTTTAGCAACTACATCAAGGAGTTTAAACTATCAGCTAAAATATTACTAACCAAATGAAAGTACAGACCTGAAAGTGAGGTTTGTACGCATGTTGCTTAAGTTTAAATGCCACAAATGAAAAGTATATATAAATAAATAAAGATAAAAGATTCTTAACCGATTCCATAAGATCAGAAAGACCTAAGAAACTGGTCTCTGTGTGAATCTCTATTATAGACTGGTGAAGGGTTTTCCTTGACAGAATATAAAACGTGTGAGTGAGCGCATGAACACCTTCCCACCTCCATCATTTCCATCAACGACAAGTTCTGCAAACTCCTCCAGCTGAATCTTCAGGACCTCCAGGGGGTCATCATTGCCGTCTGAACACGTGGCATTCACTGAAAACAGGAGATGAGGATCAGTTTCTGACTATGAGATTGTTGTATTATATGAAACAAGTGCAAAGCTGAGGCTGCACAGGTCAGCTGCGTATTATGTATATGTACTGAGAGTGTGGTGACAATTAAATATAATCATCAATCAGTCTAATCTGTCACTCTCAAGCACAGCAGCTCAACTAACAGAGTCTCTGCAAAATTATACCCACGCGTAGACTGAAAAACACAAATCTGTCAAAAGGTGACAGAATCTATCGCACCGGTTTTCACTCATCATAGAGTGAAACCTCATCTTACATCTAATCTGACTTTCCCCACATAAACTCATCACACTGAGTCATCAGTGAGTCAGTCTGATGAGTGCAGTGCTGAATGATCATGTGTGATGACACGCCTCTCTGATGCAGCACTTCTCAGATCATGAGTGCTTTGCTTCCTTCAGGAGGCTGCAGGGATAAAATCGACTCAACACAGAGGTGTACATGCACACCCAAACCCTTCAGGGTCTGAAGACTAAAGCTGATGAAGCAGCGTTTAAAACGTGCATTCTCCGAATGCCCAGCAGAGGGAGACTACACTTGCTGTCATGAAAGTATGTTTTCATTGATGTTATTGATTTTTTTATTATATTGTAGTCAAATAAAAGATAAGTCACCATATCTTGTAACTTATGCTTGACCATTCGTTACAGGTTGGGGATTATTTTTTTAAAGTCAGAGGCAACAAAGTTTCCACAAGACTAGCCCAGCTGTTTGTCTTCATGCTTAAATTGGGAAATGAAGAAAGCCTCCAGCGTCTGTCTCTGGTTTGGACGTGCAGATCAGCAACCCTGCCGTTCTGTCTGAGCCAGCACACCAATAGCAAGTAGAGCTATAGCAGGCAGAATGCACTGCATTAATCCAATTTACCTGTAGTTGTTGCTGATATAGCTCCACTTATAAACTCTAATCACTGATCACTTCCCGTGAAAGACATTACCAGTCATTCTGTGCTCTCTTACTTTCTACTAAGAAGTACATCTGTTGAATGTCTCTCTGTCTGGTAAACCAAATAGAATTCCAAATTATATCTATTATGCACTATTTTTATCTTACAGAGGTGCTTTGCTGCTTCAGGGACAGGGTGACCTGTCGGAGAAACTTGGATTCTGGCTTCTGACAGAAATCCCAAAAGGAGAACATCAAGTTATCAGATTGTCAAATAGAGTTGGAAATCTAGTGCCAGAACAAGGATAAATCCATGTCTGAATGACTTTAAAGGAAACATTTTAGACTGTCAAAGAGCTCAGACATGCATCCCAGTGAGATGCTGAGGCAGGACCTCCAACGTACAAGTATTTCAAAGATCACTGGGTTGAACTTCCACCACAGCAATGTTAAGAAAAGGTGGCATTATTAACCATTTAGGTCAATGGGGGAGATCACTTTCTTATACTGGTGATTTGATAACATGACAAACATTTTAGACACAAAATAATCAACACAATCTGAAGTCTTGAGTGCGTAAAAGGAAAGCAATTCTCCTGTTTTTTGGTTTGTGAAGATGTTTGACCTCTCATCTTTCAAACTGTTGCAGCATCTCCCTCTGTATGATCTGAGCACTCAAGACCACCATGACCTCACAATCTGAACTTTGTTGTGTTTAATCAGGGTTTGTTTTAACTTTCAATTTTGAGATGCACACAAAACAGAAGAAATCAGGAGGCCTTGAATACTTTTTCACTGCACTGTGCTAACAATCAAAGAAATAATGTCCATCTTTAAAATAAATAATAATAAATAATGTCAACGGTCCTTTAAAAGAATACCCACTATTCTGTTGTCTCTGCTTCTGGCAGGACTCCATGTAGGATGAATACTGTGCAGCAGGGATCTTATCAGCTCTAAACACACACAAAAAGTAACAAATAATCATATTGTGGTGATGATGATCAATGTTATCACTTAAAACAACTGGAAATTTAATTAAAGAAGAAACTCTGGGAACAACCTGCTGACATTTTCATCTCTCTGATAGAAACTCACTTTTTCAACGCTTCGATGAAACTCATTCGAGCATCGACTTTCACAGGAAGCTGCAAATAAATGACAGTTCATGCATGTCATGCAACAAAAACACAACCTCACACATGAGAATGCACAGAAGAATATCGGGAGGGATAACAGGAAGCGCTTACCACTCTCGGAGTGAGCAGCGCGGGAAGGAACCGAGTCAGGAAATACGGCCTCCGGAAAATACTGTGAGAAGACCAGAGAGGACCTTCAAATAACATGTATTTTATATTTAGAACAGATTATGAGAAAAGGGCCTCCTGGGCACTGACAGGCTGACTGGTTGGTTGCTTCATGTACCGGTATATTAAAAATACATGTAAAATTGAGTTATACCATTCAGATCTTCTCAAGAAAATATCACGAAGTAATCCAGATCATTCTGTGAAGTCTGTTCTCATACTTTTGTATTTTCTATCCCTTTAATGTCTTGTGTCACTTTCAGACCATTAAAGTCTCTTCGTGGTTGTCCTGCTTTCAAATAACACCTTTCTGTAGCTGCTAAATTCTTTTAAAGAAAACACCTTAAAGCTCTCTTAAGCCGAGGGTTGGGGGCCCTGGCTCCTCAGCCCTGTGTCGGGTATAAATGTGCTGTAGTTTACCTGGCCTCCATGACTGTGGCAGAGATTCTGCCTGTGCTCTCAAACAGAGACACAGCTTTGTCCACATCCTGGGCAGCCTGACACTGAGGCTGCAGACACACAAACATTGGGCTATTAGTCTTATGTCAACCCAGGACTCAGCGATCCCTAATTACACCCGTGTCCACACAAAGTTTTGTGTTGCTTGTTACTTAAGACGTAGAAGATAGTTTGGGTTCTGATGCCAGTTTGCGGGTTACAGAATAGAATAACAGAGCATAGAAAACAGAAGGAGGGCACAGCATGGAATAGAATATGTATTAAAAATTAAAATTCTAATAGAATATCCACTGTGTGTCACTGTTACCTGCACCGATGTACCTGCAGCCGAAACATCCTCATATAAACCCATGTCCTCCACTGACTCCTGCACACACACACACCATGATATTTAATTCATGTGTGCTACACTATTAACCACAATCCACTCACAGTGTTGTTTTTATTGTATTATATGGAAAAATCAAAGTAACACGGTGATAACGACCTTCTTCTTTCCTTTTTCTTCTTACCTTGAGGTCAGCCAGTCTGGTCTTAGCCAGTGAGACGTACTCCATCAGCAGGCTGCGGTGTTTCACAGGCACATATGGAGGGTGGAGGATGTGAACCTAGCAGGGGAAAATGACAGTGAGGTGTCAGAGCTGGGCTATTCCTCTCAGTTTCTAGCGTTTTCTTATAGTGTACGCTCTCCAGGAAATGCCATAATTCTGCTAGCATTTGTTCCCAGCAGACATGTAGTTATGAATATATAAAAGTATTCATGGGCGATCCATTTTTCATAGCAGATGTGTTACAAAAAGTAGAAAATAGCAGCTGAAAATGATCATTAACAAGCAAAACAAGCAAGCAGCATGAGAGCTCAGGAGAGCGGCTGTTGACAGCAACGAGCAGGCGACACAGAAAACCTCCTGGAGCGATTAGCATCCCCAGAACCAGAGGGGACTTTCACGTGGAAATGGAAATGCTTTGTCGAGAGGTTTAAATAAGTAAAACTTAAGACTTTTTTAATATTTAAGATATTTAAGTGGTTATTCTTTCCATGTAAAAATAATGATGTTCAATGTTCAGTGAAAGTATTTGGTTAAAGTTGAAAACATAGTCATAAATATTCTATAAATGTTTTGACATATTGTTTTTTAATCTGATTTTTTAAACTAGTGTATTTCTACAAATGGCAAATAAAAGCTTTTATCTTCTGTACATGAAGTTTTCACATCACCGTGTCCATTGAATTTAATGTTTCAACTTCAATAATTCCTCAAAATATGTGGTCGGACCTGCTGCTAAAAGGACTTCTGCTTAACCTTGAGTAGAATTGAAGTCTTAAATCTAAGAATTAATACATTTGCCGTGTGTAAACAAATGATGAATAATCTTATTTTCCACAAGCAAAACATTGCTGCATTAATGCACTCCGATAAGCGTTAAGATTTCAGTGCAACAGCGACTGAAGTAGCTTCAGGTTTAACAAACACTGCAGCTACAGCGCTCAGGATTCAGACAAGTCAAGTGAGTTGAAAAGACTGAGAAGATGCACTCACAGTAACAAAACCAGCAACATTAGCGCTACTGCAAATCAAAGCAGTCTGCACTAGCAAAACACATAAGGGAATATAAGCATATTAATACCCTGTGCATTCCTACTAAGTGTAAACTCAGAGACGCGTGGATGTCACCTTGAGGTACTGTGGAGGTTCAAAAGGCACGAGGTCGGAGAGGAACTTCAGCAGGAACACCAGCGACTTCTTACTGCTCGCATGATAGCTACTGCCACCACCGAACGACATCTGGAAAGGTAGAAAAAGATTCTGCTGGTATTAAAAATATTAAAATAAAAGGTATAAAGCTCTCATTGTTTCAGTCTATGGCAGAAAAGGTAATTCCCAAAACTATTAATAAACTAGAAACTATTAATGGATGTTAAAAGGCGAAACCTTGAACCAGTCGCTGTACGAGGGGAAGATGCTGGGTCCTTCCAGTCCACCCTGTCGAGCCAATAAGAAGGCGGTTATGAGGTTCTCAAGGTCATAACCTTCGAATGCAGAGTTCAGCAGTCTGGACAGCAGCTCTATCGGAGACACAGAACAGGACAGATATCACTGTGCTCCTCTCTCTCTGAAATACTAGTTTACTGCTACAGAAACTCGAGTTTATTTCAATATCACTACGCTGGTTTGGAATAAAGGTTGTGCATGATTTTTCTTTAAATTTGGTTTTTCTTTTTCCTTTCACACATAAGACTTCCACCTGTCTGTGCTGATAGACCATCAGCCCGCCTACCTTTGAGGCTGGGCTGGGCACAGTGGTAGTACACCAGCAGGGTAGAGAGGAAGCACAGGACATGTTTCCAGTTGACTTCATGGGTTTCCAAAACCTGCTGCAGGTGACGCAGCAGCTGCTCCACGCTGAAGACCACAGCCAGCTGTTAGAGGAACAAAACAGCACAGAACAGTTACTCAACAGTCCCTGCTGACCACTGATTTGTAAACTGTGGGTCTTTTCAGCTTTTTAGTGAAAGCGTTAATCCTGAAGAGGAAACCACTGATGTTGGTAGATAAGCGTTTGTGAGCTGGCAAAATGTGAAAGAGACAATATCATACAAATGAAGATCTCAAAGTTAAAAGCAACTTAATACCTAAAAGTCATAGTGAAACCAGCATCCTGCCGCACCTTTATAATTGATCATATTGCAGTGCAAAGCTTTGTTTTAACTTGTGATGAGGAGATCGATCTGAAGAAAGTGTGCTTAAAGGGAGAAGGAAAGGAGCTAAAACTTGACTTCTAACAATCAAATCAGTAGTTTCTTTACTCCGCCTCCTCACTTAAAAACCAAATGTGGCTGATCGTTCTCGGTTGTTCCCCCAGCCTCGGGAATAGTTTACAGTCTCACATAAAGTCCCGTCCAGCAGCTGACAAAATGGAATTAGTTCAAAAGTATTTCCACCTATTTTTAGTTAAGAAGTTAATAATAAGAAATTCACATTTAGCTTCAATTCAGACACAGAAAGAAAACAGATATAATACAGAACATGTTTTCTTCTTCTTAATCTTAATTACATGCAACAAACTGACAAACCCAGTTACACATTTACCTGACGGAAGAGAGAAGTCAGCAAGCGGCTGGCTTTTGCAAAGGTCCACTCATTCTGCAGGGTGATTGCATCTGATACTGAGAACATATCAGTTATGTCATTTCTGCAGCATAAAAATGACTTTTAAAAATTTATTTACACCACATCAAATATCGCTGGACCTACAAGTGATTTGAGTTGCTTAGACCTTAATTTGATGCTTTTTGTGATGTTTCCTAAAAGAGTTTTTATTAAACTTATTGTGCAATATTTATACCACATGGACAGTTAAATAATTCTTGCAAAGACAGATATTTTATAGATGTTTGCAGATCTGTCATGTCTGAAGCAGCCAGGGATTGAACCATCAACCTTCCAGTAAGTAGATGACCTGCTCCAGGTAACCAGGCTTGATCCTGCTTAGCTTCCAAAATCAGACGAGATCGGGCGCGCTCAGGGTGGTGTGACCTTTAAATAGTCATTGATCATTTATAGCTAAATAATATAAACTGGTCGCTAAATGGGTATTGATTAACCCATTAAAGTTTTGGAAACTTGATGATTTAATCACTTTCCTTAGTACTATTGATGACAGTTTAAACGTCACCTGCACAAAAGGCATCAACAGACAAAAACACAGATTTTTACATTGTGATCAAATCTCAGTAACGATTTTTTTACTGCGTACTGTAGATCAAGAAAATCTTTCTGAAACTGAACTCTCAGTTCCCTCTTAAAGGTCTTGCCAGATGAATAGAGGTGGATAGGTTCCAGCTAATCTTCAACATTAAAAAATAACTAAAGCCTCAGTCTGTTTGAAAGGGCCTGTGACAAGTCTTTACCTTTCAGTCGGGGCTTGTAGGTGAGCGTCTGCGTGAGGGAGTGTTTGAAGAAACGCTGAAGGCAGTCGGCTGACACTGAAACTCCACACAGTGAGGCATCAAAAATCTGAATCCTGCAGAAGACACGGAGCGAGAAATTACACACTGCATGTAACAGCAAGACTAAAACTGGTGTCAGGCACCGTGGTTTCAATAAAGTTTATATAAATCAAGCTCAGCATTTGACATCCAGAAGATCGCCATTTCTCCTGCATATAAAAAAATGAGCCGAAACCTAGAGGTTATGTTAGTGTGACTATTTGTAGGTAAGTATAAATCCCTTTGCCCGCTCTCCTGCCTTTGATTCCTGCGTTTTGTAGGAAAATCTAAAATTTAGTTTTCTTCTCTGATCTTGCAGTGACATATATATAAACGCAGGTCTCCTTTCTCAGACAGAGACCTCAATCCCAACAGTGCTGTCTGATTGCATGAAAGGTAAATAAGAAATAAATTTTTAAAAACCCAGAACCAAAGCTCAGCTCCTGCTTCAGCAGACTCCAGCGTCAGACTCTCGTCCACAATATCGAGAACCCCTGAAAGACGACAGAAAGCAATAAAAAGTGTGGCTAAAAATAAAGAAAAGAAAGTACTACCTTTACACCAAGACAACAATTAACAATCGAAGAAGTCAAAAAAGATGTTTTCCGCATGCAGAAGTGTGAATCAAAGTGCTTTAGTTAATATTTTATCGACACAGGACAGGCTAAGAGGGACAAGGACACGCAGACTCACAGAAGAGCAGGTCGTCTAGAATCGAGCAGCAGAGCAGGGAGAGCCTTCTGTCTGCAGCCGCCGGATCGCGCCTCAGCTCAAAGCCTGCTCCCACTAAGACGCCAACCACACCTGAAACACAGAAGACCTTTCTTATTGTCTTCTTTAGTATAATGACCTACATTATTTCCAGACACGCTCTCTTTGAAGTAAACTCACTCTACATTTAATGTGAGACAGAGGAGATGTCCCTAGTGCTCTCATTTCATGCATATAGCTCTGGCTGTGAGCAAAGAAGCCCCACCCACCTGCTGTTCAAACCTTTTGTTTATGAGGGGCTGCCAATCAGAACATTTTGTTTCAGACAGTGGATGAACTGAGGGGCTGCACGAATGCCATGTAAGGAAAAGCTAATAACTGACAGGACCAAAGACCAAATCTCTAAAACCTGAAGCAGCATTAAGAACTGAACGATTTCTTTAGTGAAAGCTACAAACATATGAGCGTCTCCTACTTGACAACACTTTCTGCTGAAGCTGTTTGGTCTCCTCTTCTTCCTGTGGAGGCCTCCATCCACACAGAAGCCTCAACTGGGACACCAGCCATGATCTCACCTCTTCATCACTAAAGAAAGGTAAAAAACAAAACAATGACTGTGTGTGAGGAGTGGGGGTATTTAATCTGTCAGTACAGCCCAGATCATAAATAATCAGACAGTTACACCCTGTTTTGATCTTCATCTCTGTGAGACTGCGCAGAAAGAAAATCATTAACTGATATTTCTTACCTCTCTAAAATGTACTTCAGATTGAGGATGTTGTAAGAGTGAAGATAGTAGACCATCTCCAGTTTGGGTAGCCTCTGAAAACCCCCCCCACCAAATTCTTTATTTTAGCAACGTTCACCAAGTGAAAGACTTTTTTACAAAAAACAAGAACACAGTTTCAATCTTTATTAAATATAATTCAGTCCTGAGTGTAGAAATATTAATGGAAACCAGGAAGGTTACCATGAACTACATCATCTCGCTTTTGCAGCTGCGTGCAACAAATAGAAGGTTACAGACAGAGCTTCTCCACAGAGGCCTCTCCACCAAGTTTCATGTAACTCTCCAACTTGTTTTTTAATCTTTCTGATACAGAGATACAGCTAAATGAACTACTGTGGATTGGACCCAGAAAGCAGAAAGGGATGGATCCAAATATTGATTCTTTTTTTGAGTCCAACAGAAAGTTGGTTAATATTCCACCAGCAACGCTGGGCAAAGTCTAGAAAAGCAAAATAAATGAAACATATGAGGACGGTTGTTCTGTGTCAAAGTCAAAGTTTCGTTTCTCTTTTCTCACTACCTCACTGCTTCATTCAAACTACACTCACCCGACTCTTTTTCAGGTTCACCTTGGTCGTATCGGGTTAGACCCCCTTTGTCTCTCAGAACTTCTTTAATTCTTTGTGCCACAAATTCAACAATGTGCTGGAAACATTTCTCAGACATTTTAATTTTATTCTCCCATTCCAACACATCCCAAAGGTGCTCTAATGGAGATCCGGTGACTCTGGAAGCGATTTGAGTACGGTGAAGTCATTGACATGTTTAAAAAACCAGTTTGAGATCATTTGAGCTTTGTGACATGGTGTGTTGTCCTGCTGGAAGCAGCCGTCAGAAGATGGGTACACCGTGGTTATAAAGGGATGGACAAGTTCAACTACAAGACACAGGTAAGCTGTGGTGTTTTTAAATGATGCCCAGTTGGTACTAAGGGGTCCAAAGTGTGACTGACTGACTGCATAGATGGCAGCAACTCTCCGCTCAAAAAGAAGTCATATGACTTTATCAAGTCATCTGCAGAGTCCCTTGATCACACAACCTGTCCAGGGATTGTGAGTATGTGGTTTCAAAGAGCTACACCTATCTTCTCAATGGGTGATACAGCTGCTTATTTACAGTATACAAGCTCCTGTGTGTACACACACCTGATCTCTCATGTACTCCTGCCAAAGCAGTTTGGGGCAGATGGCTCCTTGTGACAGCAATTCTCTGCTGGATTCCAACAGAACACACAGCTGGACCTGGAAGGAGGACCAGAACGGACTTAATTCGGGGGAAAAGGGACAGCTGGACTGGGCATGATAAAGAGAAATTTCAAAATTTAAAACAAGAAGGAACAGACTGTTGCTTCTTTAGCCAGAAAGTTCCAGACATTATATACAACAATATTTGTCTTTTTTGTTGCTTGTTTTTGAGCAAACCGTGGAGATCACCATGTAGATATGAAAGTTTGGCAGCTATTAACAGATGAATCCACCAGTGCCTCAGATGCTTCCCCACCATAATCACATTAGATCAGGGGTGTCAAACTCCAGTCCTTGAGGGCCAGCCTCGTGCTTGTTTTTGAGATATCCCTGCCCTACCTGCTGCTGATTACCTGGATCAGGTGTGCTTTGCCAATAA
This sequence comes from Simochromis diagramma, assembly GCF_900408965.1. Taxonomy (NCBI): domain Eukaryota; kingdom Metazoa; phylum Chordata; class Actinopteri; order Cichliformes; family Cichlidae; genus Simochromis; species Simochromis diagramma. The sequence goes on from NW_024386765.1 coordinate 3,508,350, forward strand.
GAAGCTACAAGGGCAGGTTAGTTTGAAAACAAGCAGGACAGCGGCCCTCAAGGCCTGGAGTTCAACACATGTGCATTAGATGGTCAGATGCTCTGGCAGTTACTCACTCTCTGAGAGGAAGTGAGCATCTCTCTCCTTGTCTCCTCCTCCTCTTCCTCCCTTTCGCTGGTTTCCTCTGTGATCTCCTTCAGTCTCTCCAACACCGTCTTCACCGACAGCACTGCCACTGGGACACCCAGCTGCACAGCTTGACGCCTCAGCTCACTCGCTATCCACACAGTGCAACACAAAACATTAACTTTATGCCACAATTACGTTGGTTTTAGGTGGCACTCAAATTCCACAAGTCACATTAAGGGATATAAAAGCACAAGACAAAAAAGAGACATCTGAAGAAGACAACAACATTTCTGATATTTCTGCACACAACTGAAGGACCACAGATTCCATTCATAATAATCACTTTCATGCAAAAGCATTTTGGCATTTTTGCCCTTCCGTGGAATAGAGGTATAGAATAGCCCTTTATAGTCATTGTACATGTACAAAGAAATTTTGGGTGCGCCACAACACTTCATGTGTTTGCGCAAATGTTTCAAGACAGATTCACTGGTAACTGCAGCAATGAGCTTATTTCAGCCATTGAATCCCATCATTGATGAGAGCTGTGCACTACAGTACAGTAATCAAGAAAAATTCAGATGTTTTGCTTTCAGCAGACACAAACATAACTGATTAAAGTGACAATAGTTGTATTAGAGCAATAAAAACACTTTACCTAGTAAGGTGTCACGAGGGGTCACCCCAGCAGGAAAATGCATGTTTGATTTGTCAGTTTTTTACACTGAACATGTTCCTGACGCAACCCCAGAGGGGATTTATGCCTCCAGCTGGAATCAAACCAGCATCCTTGAGCTTGCCAAGACAATATATTAAGCACTACAACCTGGGATCACCTGTAATACCTGGAGTCAGTGAATAAGACCTCTTGATTATGTTTATGCTGTTGGTGCTCACCGGAGAACTTTTAAATGAATTATCTGACTGGTATTATGGCTTCAGTTTTGGAGAGTGAAATTGTAGAAAGCAGCAGCTTTCCACACATTTAACAAAAGCGGCGCACAGCTCAGAGAGCATTTCAGAGTGCTCGTCTCACCCAGCAGTGACCCAGTGATGGTGGATGAGAGACCTTCGGATGCCACTTGATTCTTCTCTCCATCCTGATGAGAGGACAGGTTGCATGTCTCAGATCGCTACAAAAAGTGTGAAAAAACATATATGTGATATTTGCGAAATAGTGCAGAGTGAAACTGCTTCTTTTTTTTTTTTTTTATCTCTAAAAGCATTTCATGCACTTCCTGCAATCACTCTGTGCTTGTGTTTCCAAGTTGAAGGTTATCGTTTCTCTTTTAAACTCCTGACAGTCGTGACATTGTGCGTTGTTACATGTTCAGTCTACAGAATGGCCTAAATAAAATCTTAATGAAATGACTCAGTGTAGGCCCTTAGCTTCTCTCCCCTCACTCACCCCGACCTCTCTGAACAGGCTGCAGATGTTCTGCTGCTGCTCCAACAGCTGGATCGCTGCCTCCTGCAGCCTCTGGGCATCTGTCAGCTTAGGCCTCTTCAGCTCACGACCAGCTAGGAAGACAACAATAAAAAAAAACAAAATAATACTGCATGAAAGGCTTGTTTCAAAACTTTTCTATTATCTTCGTGTTCAGTGTTGACGGTGGGTGCAGCTGTCAAACTCACCGAGGAGGCTCGACAGAGTCCTTTTCTGGGACACCGACTCACACGTAGCACTCAGAGACATTTCACTCTCACTGTCCGCTCACAAAACGCCTTCACAGAACCTTCACTCAGTAATAGCGGCCAAAATACATCGTCTTAAATCGCATTTTTTAGCTTTTACAGTAGGCAAAATCTCTGTTTTGGTTCAAGCTTTCCTCCATGTTTCACGCGCCTGCCGCTCTTCTCTCTCATTGGCCCGGACTGCAGCCAATCAGATCCCTCCAACTGTGGGCCAAACAGAAAATATGCCGGAGTGAGTTTATAAAGGTTTGCTTTATTTCTTTAGTCTTTTCGTTTATTTTAATGGTTTTGTTTCGTTATTTTATTTATCATTATTATTTTTTAAAGATATAAATAATATGAAAACCAAAAGGTTGAACTGTGTACATATTACTGTGTCTTTTTCTTTCAGTTGCTTCCCATAGGTGTCTCCACTGAGGAGCAGTGTCTCCACTGCTCTAATTTCACCCTCCTGTATGTCCTCGTTCACAACATCCATGAACTGGTGCTGTGCAATACCACAAATTATTGTATAGATCTGATACGAAGTAAATACAGGGCCAGTATTACAAATACCATTATCAATACTTTTGACCTCTAGAGGCGGGGGTGCAAACCTGGAATGATAATGTTCTTGTCTCTAAAGCACTTTGGGTCTGCTTCTGTTGTTTAAATGTTCTATAGGCTGTGAATAAAAAAGAAATGACAATCAGTACAAAAGAGTCACTCATTTCATAAAGAACGTTTGAGGTATATTTTTTCATTACAAAAAATATTAATTAATATTTACCACCCTCCCTCCTCTGCACATTCCCAAACCATCCAAACCTTGCCTCTCCATATGGCTCACCCTGAGTTGTCCCTCTGATATTTTCATGTGTTGGAAATTAAACAAAACCTAAATTTTAAACAAAAAGGGTTTTTAAAGGTCCTTGAAACCTGCCTGCTACCATGTATCATGACCACAAACATTCAAATAGCCATGCAACCTTCTTTTCCATTTAAGTTTTCAATCAGAGACAGCACAGCAGTACTGCCATTTACTATTATCACTATTTGCCCAAAGCTTTCAACGGAGAACTCTAAGCAAGGAACTTTTCTTGCCATTTAGGAGAGCTGTTAGTGTTGGGATAAGAATACAATAAATAATTGACACAGAGCGCAGGTCATTGCTCTCGCTTCTTGGCCTCGTGATGTTTACCATGCAGGAGTGGCTCCAATTTATCATAGCGCTCTGTATTATTAACCCCGATTCTTTTGTCCCCATGATAGAACAGAGAAAACCGACTCATAGTGTGTTAAAACATCTATATTTCTTTTTATTCAATCATCTTCCGGAAGAGAGAGACCCCTGCACAGCTCAAACGCCAGTTGCAAGCGCTCTAACATTTTTAGCTCAACATGTGTCTTATGTGGTGTTATTTCTGTACTTCAGACGTCACACACGTCACACACAGTTTCAAACATTGCTTATATGGAAAGTTCCTCTTTTCTGTGTCTTATCTATTAATATGCCTGTGCACTAAAACTTCCTGTTTTTTAGTCTGGCTGAGCACTTAGTTTGTGAGTCAAAAGTGGCCTTGCTCTACAAGCCTTCATTATTAAAGTACATAAAACAATATAATAAGAAAATAAGGATACTAAGGATATTGATTTCATGACAGTATCTGTATTATTATTCTGTAATAGTCAGAATAATGTATTGTTATTCTGTACTCTTTATGAATGCTATTTTTAAATTTTATGGGTTCTTCTGCATAAATGTTAACAAGTTTTTATCAGGTTATTAACGCTTGGCATATACTAGAGCGGTTTAAAATAATCCTTCCACTGGTCTTTGGTTCAGTCCTTGAGCTTTTTTCTCTGTCTGAAATAGGCTGTTATAGCTTCTCTTTCCATAAGGCCACCTCCCGCCTTCTTGTCTATTACTGTTTGTTTTGTAAAGCGGCGCTACGTCTTCAATAAAAATTGTGTTTAAAAAACTGCCACAGACTTTACATTTTCAGGCATCATTTATTCTGGGTGATCTCAGGAGCCCCCCTATGAAACTGGAAGCACTGAGCGTTCTTGAGTATTTAGATGTTATCTAGCTTCTTCTGTGGGATATCTGCTATCTCTGACATAACAGAGCCACAAGTTTTTTAAAAAGCTGTCTAAATCCAGCCAATCTGAGGCTATACTATCACTTACACATAAACTGACCTCATTATTTGAAGCTTTAGCCAGGTTTAATATGAACATACATTGTTGGAACTGTAGAAAATATATTGTAGAAAATAAGGGAAATGCTTAATCTTATTATGATGCTATTTTCCAATAACTTCTGACTGTGCATTGTAAATCTCACTTCACCTGCACCTTCTAATGATATGGTTACAAACTCTGTATTTATTTATTTTTTTGAATGAGTTTAATCCACTCGTGCACAAAGCAGCAGAAGTGAAGTGAATACAACATGTCACAAAGCATTGACTTTTCCTCCATTTCCTCTTTGCCAGATTTCAGCTGCGAAGTTCAGTACTTGAAGAAATGTTCAAAGGCTGTACTTGAGTAAAAGTACTCCACATTTAAAGTATACATATACACATTTTAATTGTATTTGTAGAATGAAAATAAAGGGCTATTCTATTCTATTCTATTCTATTCTATTCTATTCTATTCTGATCTGTCAGGTGTTACATTTTTCTTCTTCACAGAGAACTTTAAAACAGAAAATTCTCCAGAATAAAACAATTATTCTATTTCAGGATGATGAATTAAAGAGGTAAAAACAAACAAACAAACAAACTGAAAGTATTTCATTTATTAAAAGCATAAAAAGGTGACTTAAGTAAAGAAAACTCTTTTTGCATGTTTATGCTTGATGAAGCTGTACAGTTATACTATTACCAGACTGGTATTTACAGTAATCAGGGCACACAGCGTAAAAGGAGAGGCGTTACTGTAATGTAAGTATCTTTGTTTTCATACAGCATTTTTGTCAGTGTACTGTGAGAGTTACATGTTCAATATTTCCCAAGGTACTGCAATACCTTTCAATATAAGCTTAGCAGTTATTTCTTTGTTGTACTGACCTTATGGCGTTGGAAAGCCTGTTTATTTCCCCGTCAGTGGTGCCACATTAATAAGAAAAATGCATTTGTGGGTTGAGAAGCAGAGTTGAGAAGCAGAGTTGAGTATGCAGGTTGCGCCCATGAAAAACTCTGCCAAATCTTCTCTACCAGTCCCAAACACCTTATTCTGCTATTGATCTTTATTTGTTATTGTTTATTGATTTGGATGATTAAAGTCTGAACAAACAATACATACAGGTCATTTAACAAGTTCTTAATTTAACAGACAAGGACCACAGAGGCATGTGGAAGAACCATACACTGCTAGAACAGCCTGCTGGTCACCTGCTTGTTCACACACTGCCGTTGGGTGCATCCCATTTTTTCAACCAGCATTATTCTCAAGTCAACCAATGCGGTTGTGTTGGTCACTCTACCACAAAGAGCATGTTCAAGCTGATCCCACAAGTGTTCAGTGGGATCCTAGTAGCCCTGTAAGGCTGGAGACTGGCTGCATGCAGTCCTTTCCGGATTGTCTGGGTGTAGAGCGGTCAGCCGTATCGTTCTGCAAACCTCGATTGTAAATATGTCGAAGAAGCCTACAGGTCCTAAGTGCTGACAGAGCGAAGAAACTGTCTTCTTGTGGTGTTGCCTTCTTGAGAGGCCTGTCAGGGATCCCCCTTTATAAAGAACTTGGCATTTACTCTGGAGATGTTACCATGGCTCACTCCAAATAATGCTGCAACCTGCTTTTGGGCAACACCAGCTAGATGTAGGGACTGATCGGTCCCTGTCCAGATCAGTCAAAGGTGGCATGCTTCTCCAATGTGTATGTTTCCTGGTTTCTCTCATAGGCTGTATATAAAAAAATTGATTTACTGCCAAGGTCTAAAAATGGGAAGCCAGTGCTTAAGTTTTTGTAATGGCCAGCAGGGGGCAACTCTTGTTCCTTTAAAATGAGCTCTAATTATTTGGAAGTGTATCAGGGAATGACCCTTGATCTGTAATCTCAGTATTTACTTACCCAATGACTCTATGGTCTCAATCCTGTAATCGAGAGTCACTTTAAAAACTGACAGGTTGACCTGTACCCCACAGCAGGCCATGTCATAACTTCATTATAACGTTTTAACTTTGTAAACACAGCTGAGAGGTCCAGTTCATTCTCAACACAGTTTTATTCTGGAACATTTTTCACACTATGGTCTAAAAACAGATACCATAAACCATAAACATGACATCAGTTACATTTTTGAATACACAGAACACAATTTAGTTCAAAGGGGGGGGAGCCACGAGAGGGAAGGGGAAGATTAAAATGGCAGAGACTCCACAGGGTTAATAGTTGAACAAATATGATTTTCACTCACATCAGGAGTGGCCTGCTGAGTGCCACACCTTACCAAATCGCGCTGTAACAATGACTGTACAGCAGCAGGCTCCATCTAGTCTTCGGTTTAGATCTACCTCACTTCCTTTCCCCTCAGCCACTCATGTGTTTTCTGGATTTCCCAGTTTTATTGCTGCAGAGCAGGCAGCAGGAAAACCATCCCATGGGAGCCGGTGAAAGGAACTCATGAAAACTTAATGCAGTGGTTCCTCATGAATTTTTAAGAGCCCTCTCTTCCCATTGTGGTGCTAATGTGCAGGATAGGAATATAAACAGTAGTGCTGATGTTCAGAGAGGAGTTTATCTGCAACAGCAGCAGCAAGGCAGCAAGACTGAGCGTCATCACCTGTCAGCCTCCTTAAGAACAGCCCCAACTGATACCTCAGGGCACAAACACACACGCAGCACTAGGCCTGTCAGTCACAGCTAAATCCTAACCTGAACCTAAAGCTTTCCTGACCCGAAGCTGACCTTAATATACTACACACCTAAAGCTCACCTTAGAATCAACCTATTCTGATTTTTATTATTTTCTGTCGATATTAGATACCCATGTTAAGCATGCTCAAAGTTTCAGCATATGTATCAATGTCCCTGTGAGCTAAAACTTCCTACCTATGATCTGTATCAAGAATGGATATCCCTAAAATTGCCATTTCAGGCAAAGAGATCCAGCTCTGAGCACAGAAGCTCTATTTGCTGCTCCTACTTATCAGAGTGATCACTTACCTCATCAGCTGGCCTCATGACCTCGTGTGGGGTCCTACCGGGCTCAGTCTTTTGACCTGTTTTATGGACATTACAAGCGTCCTGATATTGTTATGTTAATTATTGCCAGCTGCATTTTTTAGAAAAACACAAATCCAGATTCCCTTTAGATACCCAACACAAATGAGTTAGCTAGAAATCTGAGCATTATTTCCCATCACCATCTCAGTTTCAACCAGCATGTCAGGTCTCATGCAGTCCTGCTTTATACAGATTAGAAATAATACCAGTGTACGATCAATGCTTCAGAATAATACAACTGAACACGTATCCACACCCTCATTTGCTCCTCATTAGATTATTGCAATTCATTGTGTACAGGCCTGAATGACGCAGCCGTTTCCTGTCCACACTCAGCGCAGGAAATGCATCACTCCAGCCCATTTGCTACAGAATCCAGTTAAACATCATACTCATTATTTTCAGATCACTTCATGCTATAGTTCCACTTTATATTTCAAATTCCTAATCAAATGTCCTAACACCTTGTGCTGCCCAGTCCCCTCAGCTCTGAGAATCAGTTACTCTTATCAATTTGAAACAAAGGTGACAACACACCACAAAAACACCACATCTGTCACAGATGATTGTGACATACATATTTGATGCTATCTCTCTCTGAATACTGTGGAGGTGTGGTCACCTGCTGCACCTGTGATCTCGTTAAATACCTGTCTAACATCATTCCAACTCTCCTGCAGTGCAGAAACGTGTTTTTTTTTCTTCACTTTTGTCAGTTTATTTCACCTGTTTGTGGTAACTTCATGCTCTTGGAAAAACATTTGTTGCTTTAACCTGCACTTATTAACTTCCAGTACTTTTGTATATTTACCTGCCTGCATCAGAGTAAAAGGGTTACATATACAAACCTGGTAAACTGCTGAAATCACTCTATTTGTAAATAAATCTGTTGACCTGATCCACTTGGTTTTGTTATCATCTTAGTAACATGACGCTGTGTGTTCCCGTGTCAGGATTACCTGCATTTTAATGTACTTACATTTTATTTTTTCCCGGTTTTGCTTTTTGGCTCACATGTTAAGCTAAGTGAGAAGTAAATTAACACTTTTTGGCATACTTGTACTTTACTGAAGTAATCCAGTACTATAACACTTTTACACTAAAACATTTCAGGAAACAATACTTTACTTTTTACTAGATTTATTTGCAGTTCTATTACGTATTTAGTATTTGCTTTTTGTCTCAAAATGCAGTTGTGCATGCAACTACAGTTAAGATAATCAGTCCTTTAGAGCTGACAAATTATATTAATTAATTATAAGGTATGAATTATTATTCAGTTCAGTAATAATTAAACTGTTCTTGAAATGAGATTTAATTTATTAATTTTAATAAAATGAAATTATCCTTGTGCTACTATACATGCAGCAATTTTTGCTAATTGTTCTACAGAAATAAAATTTACTATTATTAATCAGGTAGCCTATTTTTAAAAAACTAATTCTTCTCCTACGTATTATTATTAGTCGTAGTAGTGGTAGAAGTTTTATTGTTGTTACTCAAAAGCAATACAAAAGTAAAAAATATAAATCAATTAAATAATAAAAATAAATAAAAACACATTTAATATTTAATTATATTAATAATTATTATTTCCTTATATACTTTTAATTTAATATTTTTCAAAACAAATATTACTTTTAAAAAAGAATTTATGAATGTTTACAAATCAGTTAAAGGCAAAACCCCCCTCTCCATTCTCTGAATGCGTAACAGTCAAAGAGGCTTATATTGTGACAAAGGTTCATTTTCATTGACCGCATTATTGCATTTACACTTATCTGGGTCACATTTGGCCTCTGCTGGCTAAACGACACATGTTTTAATATTAGAGGGAAGAAAAAAGCAGTCGTGACTCAGACATCCCATGTTTCTCTTCTTCTTCTTTTGGTGGTTGTTCTGTAAGAAACGTGGATCTCTTGGCCTCGTGCTCCTCTGCAAGTTGAAGCAGAGGTCTGGCAGTTTTACAGCTGCACCTCCCTCCTGAGAGCTCTCTGAAATCTGCAGCAGGCCAGGCCTTTGTTTTTCCACCACAAATCACTCCCAGAGAGTTTCCTAATGAAGGCACATAAAAGCCCGGTGCTGTAAACAGGAAGTGCACATCTAAACTTGCATGTTTTGCAAAAGAGCTGCAGGAAGGGGAGTTTCTGTGGTGCTGTGCAAACTCTGAATTTCGAGCTTGCATTCAATACTTCAGTCAGCCAGAGTGAGTTTTTTGAGGTTTCGGGAAGTCACACACAAAAAAATCCAAGCTCACCTGTAACACTACGACAGTTCAGAAAACTGGTTTTGTTTCCTTTTTTACACTTTTATCATCAGCCCAAGCGAGGCGTGTTGTGCTTCAAGCACTAAAAAAACACAACAATCATTTGGAAAACCTGCCAGCAGCACGTTTTTCAGAGACAGCCACCCGTAGGGTAAACCCTAAAGCTTTTTATATGATGTTGCAATTGTGTCAAAATTATGTACAGACGTGGCAAACGCGTGTCGTCTTTTCAGCTTCGGTTCGCTTCAGCTGTGACACAGAAAGCCTGGCTATGTGGAACTTCACTGGACAAACAACACGGGGAAATTAGAGGAAGTGTAACATGATGGATTGACACACACAAATACTTTGATAGGAAAGCAAAATCACAGCACGACGGTCTATTTGTCGAAACCGTTTCATCAAAGGTGAAATACAGACAAATGCTTGGTCGCTTATGCAGTCGACATGGAGTGAATGTGAATTTTGGCACAGCTGGGACCTCATAAACTTAAAACTTGATGTTTTTGGATAATGTAACACGGTCACCGATTCGATCAATCTCTTATTATAATAGATGATTAAATTGTCTTAACACTAAAAGCAAGACAAACTAAACCCTGTTGACCCCACTGTAGCAATAAAACTGAATATAAGTAAACACTGTTTGCAAAAGTAAAAAGCTTACTGTCACACTTGCACTTATATGAAGAATATCACTCATATGTGCTTGAAGGTGAGTTACAGTGCCTGTGAAATCCTGGTGCACTAACACCAAGGTGCTACTGGAGCCATCTGGTGAACTGTTCAGTGGTTTCAAATATATTTGCTTCCTCTAAGCACATCGATGTACCACACTTTGTCCTAATTACATATGAATGGCTTAGCCCAAAGAAAGCCCCTCACTAACTGTGTGGTTGATTACACAATTTGAAAGAGGCAAAAACGAAAGTTTCAGTATTAAAACACTCAACAGTCAGTTTCACCATCTTCACGTCAAAGCGAAACCAAACATTTATAAAGATCGTGACTGTGTGAAAGCAGCCTGGCTTCCGTTACCTTAAACAAACAGCCTGTTGGGCCTCAGAGGGCACTGACCTGTTTGGTAGGTTTTCTCTGGCACATGCTCACATGCATGCATACACACACACACACTCAACAAACCAAGTTCTGCTTTAACAAGAATTTTTTTTTATTTATTGACTTTTTCTGAATTTCTCCTTGCAAATATTCAAGTACATGGATTTAAAGATCCCGGACACACAATCAGAGGCAAATACTTTCAAAATAATTTCACCATGTTCCTGTTTGAGTCACAAAAGTTTCCACTTTAACCCCACCCCACAAAACGTCCCCCTCCACAGGCTAAGACACATGGACCGCTTGTAAACATGATACAAATATCAGTCTTTGCTTTTTGATCACAAAAAAAAAAAAAAAAAAAAAAAAAAAGTAATCTGGTAGAAAAATATCTTTTCTTTTAATAGGGATTTGTCTTCTTAAGAATATTTACATTTACCTCACAGTATAATCTTATCTGAAAAAGTACGTACTGGAAAATAAACACAAAAAGGGGTAAAAGGCCTTTGGTTTTCATGAAAAAAATACCAAAACGACAACAAAAGTCCCATAAAAAGTCCATTCACTGTCCTGTGTACAACAACAGTGATGTTGGGTTGGTGATTGTTGGGCGTCTTGAGGCTGAGACAGAGGGACACCAGCTTTCCACAGGATTCAAACGGTTCATTCTTCAAAAAACGTTAAGAGCAAAACTGCAGCTACAATCAGGCGTCGCTCCTGGGGACGGCCGAGCCGCACAGCCTCCGCTGGGTGACGTATCCCAGCACGATGAGCAGCATCTCCGAGGTGCTGCTGAGGGCCACGATGAAGGGCGCCTGCGACGCAAAGTCTGCCTCCAGTCGCCGGAAAGACAGCTGCATGACCGCGAGAGCCAGCAGGCTGTTCTGGACGCCCACCTCGATGCTGACCGTCTTCCTCTGTGGCGGAGAAAGGCCCGCCAGCTTGGCCAGGACAGCCCCGACCACCAGGCCCAGCAAAGGCACCGTAATCCCAACGACCACGATTTGGGGCTGGACGTTAGCCAGGATGGACGCTCCCATTTGGTAGGCCATGAAGATGCCGCCCACAATGAGCACGAAGCTGAAGGGTTGGATGAGCGCCAGCAGGACGCGAGTGAGGGCAGGCAGCCGCAGCTTCACCAGCATGCCCAGTGAGATGGGGATAGCGATGAACAGCAAGGTGCCCAGGATCTTCACAAAGGGCACGTGCAGGGCAGCATGGACACCCAGAAGCCAACCGTACAGGGCTGACGACAAAGGCATGGCTGCCGCCGCCACCACTGTGGAGACCAGCGTCATGGAGATGGCTAGGGTGACGTCGCCTCCGAGCAGCAGGCTGTACAGGTATCCTCCCCCTCCACCTGGGGCAGAACAGGTGATGACCAACCCCAGAGCGAGTGCCTTGGGCAGTGAGGCCAACTGGGACACACAGTAGGCATATAAAGGCATCACCAGGAACTGACCCAGTGCGCCTAGGAGCAACGGCATGGGGCTCTTCAGCAGGCCCCGCAGCACCTCCACCTCCACCTTGCACCCAAAGGCACACTTGTTGACAAAGATGAGGGGCAGCAAGGCAAAAAGAACGGGGTTCTCAGAGAAATGGGACAGACCACCCGACTGGATGAGCCGGGTGGCCGGGTCATCCTCACTGGGCTCCACTTTGATGCAGTAATCGGTCCTCTCCTCAATCAGAACCGGCACCGAGCCCTGGTCCAGGTCCAGCAGCTGGATCTGCAGCTGAGCCTTGCCCGGCAGCCCAGAGCGGATGTTGATAATGTAGCTCTGAGCCTGTCCTCCGTGGCCGCCGTCCGTAACGTTGATTATCGAGAGCACCTCTGGTTCCAAGGAGTGAACTCTCACAGTCTGCTTTAAGCTCTGGCGGCCGGTCCTGGCGGCCGCGGCGCTCCGGTATCGGCTGGAGATTACAATCACGCCGTTGGTGTATTCAGGGAACTCGAACTCCTGCAATGACCCGTCCCCGATTGTGATATACCTGCTACTGCTGTCGGCCGTCGCGTTGGTCCTGTTGCTGCCATCGACAGTGAGGTTTCCGGTGGCCCACGCCCGGTCCGATCCGCCGGTAATAAGGAAAAGACAGCAGAATGTAAAGATCGTCCTCATGGTACTGGCGGATGAGGGGCGGAGGGACGCGGCAGCGACACGCTTCTCCCCCGCCAGTGGCCTCCCCAGACGGTTATACCGCCGCCCTTTCACACCCGGGCGACCAACTTCTCATTCTAGTCTCCGAGATAAGAGCACAGCGCGGGCTGCCGGCTTCACATCTCGTCTGGTTCCCATTTTGTCGCTGCCTTTATACCGGAACCTAAACATCACCCCGCCCAGCCTTGTCGGGGCACAGCTCTCCGGCGGCAGCCCCGGGAAGAAAACACTCGCACAGGTCTCCTTTTGGCTACTCGCTGCTAAGATGTCGGTCACGCTGAGGCACACCCGCACCGTTTTCTTCCGTCCTTTTTGTCTCTCCGGTTGGTGAAAACAGAAAACATCGTAGTTTCGCAGCCGTTTGTTTGCTGCTCGATGATGTTTTGGTGAAGCGAACGTGCACGAACAGGGTGTACTTCCGGGCACGGGATGTCAAAATAAAAGCTAAAAAAAAAAGAAAACTTCACTTTCACCCTTAGTAAACATAAAGCAAAAATTTGGAATTAAAATCTAAAATCTATCTGAATTAAATCAAATAAACACACTACTGTTTAAGTTGGGGTGTATTAGGGATCTGTTCTGACCCCCTTTTTGTTTATAATGATAACGACAGACTGACAGAGGAGGCCAGGCAGACATTCCTGCTGACTATGATGTTCGCAGATGACATTGTTCTTCATAGTGGGAGTAGGGAGCAGGTGGAAGAGAGCCAGGAGAAATGGAGGTAGATGAATGCAAGACAGAATACAGGTGTGTAGCAGTGAAGCTGCAAGAAGCAGAGGCAGTGAACATAGTTGAGTATCAACCATCCAAAGCAGTGCACAGTCCACAAGAGACGTGAAAAAGAAAGTGTAGGCAGGTGGAGAAAAGTATCAGGGGGGATTTGTGACAGAAGGATGGCAGCAAGAGTGAAAAGGAAGGTTTACAAGATGACGGTCAAACCTGCTATGATGTATGGTGGGACGAACAGATAAAAATGATAAGATTTCCATTAGGAGCGACCAGGATGGATAGGGTTAGAAATGAGTACAGTACATCACAGCTCAGGTTGAGCAGTTTGATTTTGGGTGAAAGACTTGCTGAGAAATTTTCCTACTGAAAAACAGAATTTTGTGTGCCTGTTAAATTGCTTTATGTTACATGTTTAAAATTCTTTGTCATCTGAAAATATTAGTTAATCAGCAACTTAAAAAAAAGAACTCTGTTAGTGTCAATTTTATGCTTAGCTCAAGCAAAATGAATAATTAACAATGATAACATAACAACATAAAACATACTCACCAAATTCTGCCAGTTCACAGGTGTGTTATAATATAAAGCACCTTGAGGTGACTGTTGTTGTGATTTTGCGCTATATAAATAAAACTGAATTGAAAACTGAATTGAATTGTTGTTTGTAATAGGTGTTGCTGTAGTAATCGGCCCATTTAACACATGCATTTATTTTGTAAAGAAAAATCCCAGCACTTCCTGTTAGTGTTTGGGTGAGTGTGTTTACCTTAGCGCAGTCCTTCATTAATCCAATCAGAGCGGTCTTCGGCTTCAGCTCTCCCTGCTCAGACAAACAGGAGCGGTCACATGGGAAAGAGAACATCGTGATTTGTATCCACAGGAGGGGCAGCCAGGGATTACCCACTAAACACAAGCAAAGGAGGCATTCAGACCAAAACAGCTGACCTGCTGGTATCTGTATTCAGGTAACCGGATCCTCCAGTCAAATCAAATTAAGAAAACATCTTGAAATCCAGGTGTCAATATTAACAACTTGTGATGGAACCAATCATACAAATATACTATATTATTTAATTCACACATTATTGATGCATTAATTGAACTCAATCATGCTTTTCAGCAATCAAGGTAGTAAATATAATGAATCAGGCCTTTTAGTACAAGCTTCTTTTATTATCGTCATATCATATCAAATTTATTTGTATAGCACATTTAAAGACCTAAGTACACTAAAGTGCTTTCCAGTAAAACCATGATACAGATAAAATCTGAATATAAAATATAAATTACAGATATAAAATAATTACATAATATAAATGCAGAGCCAGATAAAAACCACACTAATTAGCCTTAAATGCCAGATTAAACAGGAACGTTTTTAAACGTGATTTAAAAGATTGGATAGAATCTGATGCGCGAATGTCAAGAGGAAGATTATTCCATAATTTGGGTGCGGCAGTGGCAAAGGCACGGTCTCCTCTGGTCTTCAGCCGAGCAGTTGACCCGATGATCTTAGAGCTCTCTTAGGGCTACACAGACAGAGGAGATCCGCTAAGTAATCGGGGGCCATATTATTTAGGATTTTATAAGTCAACAATAAGAAATTTAAAATCGATTCGATTATTAAGAAGAAACTTCTCCCATTCTGCATTTTAAGTAATTGGCTTGTGGCAAAAAAGGACTACAAAGATTTGAAAAACAGAGTGCAGCAAAGTGACAAAAAAAAATAGATGTGACGTATCTACAAATGCATGAAAAAGAAACAAAGAGACACAAAGCAACTCATGAGGTGCAAAATGTCTACAAAGAAAAGACAAAACACTCCCAAAAATATCCATGACACATAAAACAGCTTCAAAGCAATACAAAATGAAAATGGATACAAAAAAGGACTACAAAGGGATGCAAAATGACTAAAAAAGGTACAAAATAACTAGATAAATTTGCTAAACAATTATAAAATTACCAAAACTGGTCAAAAACAGCGGAATTATAATAAACAACCACAAAGGGATGCAAAATGACATACAAAACATTAAAGAAAGAGATACAAAAAGACTACTAAGGGCATTTAATTTGATTGCAAATATGCACAAAATGTATTAAAAAGATACAAACGGCAGATACAAATAATGAAGAAAATCTGCTATCTCTCTTTGAATTATGGTTCCTGGCGTAGGAAGTCTGTGCTGCTGAGGTCCGTGTCACAATCCCCCCTGTGTTGAGATGGGACAATGCTTTTGCATACTTTAATGCACTAAAATTAAAAAATTGTTGAAAAGTGGAATACATTCTGTTGTTTGCCATTCGAGCAGAAGGTTTAGTTGCTGCCCAGTTCACCATGAGGTTTGCTGGAAGAAAAAAAACTGACCAAAGCAGTGACATTTCACACGTCAACGCCTCTCTCATTTTTTTCATAACAAGGGTGTCATGCTGAAGTGCCCCACTCCCCTGTAATGCTCTTAGTTTACTGTAAACCTTTGATCGGCTTGGGTCTAATCCAAACTAACAATAAAGGGCGATTCTTCTATTCTAAACTTTCACCCAGAGTTTCATTCAAGGCTGCCACCTCACCTTCTATTCCAGGAGTATATTGTGACAGTGATCAATTATGCTCATTCAAACCTGCTGTCAAACAGGTTAGTGCTTATTTGTCCTACACATACGGCAGAAACCTGACACGGGCGCACATTGCAGGACTCTGGCATGAAAGAGGAAATCCCTGCTGTCGACATAACCCTGCCCGCATGTCTTTTTATAGTAACCGGCTTCTGCTGGGACTCACTCACATATTTAAAAGCCATTTTCAATTCATAACCTCCAGTTTTGCTTCCCTGTGGAAGGTGAGCAATGTCACCACAGGCTCATCTCTCTCTCACTGTGGTCAAGTCACTTCTGGGAGGGCTTGCTCATCATCTATTGTGTTTTCATGAGCTGTGCGTCCTCCTTCTGTCACCACGGCTAAGTCAAGGCTTCCAAAAAAAGAAAAGGCGGGGGAGTCCTCAGCAGAACACGCGGCGTACGCCCAGACAACCTGCTGGGGTGATCGCCGTGGCCTACACTTTGACATTTCATGGAGTGACAGCCAGTTTGTTGTAGAGCTGCCAGGCACGCACATTTCCTGCCTGGCATTTGTGCCGCTCCCCCGAGCTGTCTAATTATTTATCCATGGTATGATCACTTACCTCATTACTTTATTTCACAAACACAGAGAAGGAGACAGCCAGGGAGAGAAGGAGGAAATAAAGGAAGAGGAATTGAAAAACGCCACCCATCTTTACTCTTCAGAGGGAAATTGCATTTTCTGTTCCTGATGTGGTTTCATCAGTTTACCCAGAGAGCACAGACGCCTGTATTTGCACAGTGTATGAATATTCATAAAGCCACTGTCGTGATCTGCCTTGTGCTGCAAATTAGATCACAAGCAGCCATGATGACTAATCGAAAAGCATTGTCCTGAAATGCCAAATTTGCACCAGGCAACACAACAGTAGTCCTACTACGAGCAACGTACTGCCAGCAGAAGTTACAGCACTTTAATTTTGCTTTGCAAGCCTTTAATGCACACAGGCCTAAATATTGGACATCAAGGTAACTGTATAAAAGTATAAAGCATAAAGTACACTCTCTTTCTTTTATATATCAGGACATTAAAAAAAATCATCTGGAAAAATGTGGATGTTCATTTTAGGTTTAAGGTTTTACTGTTTCCTCTTTTATTTAAGGTATATAATAATAATTTTATACATTCTTATAACATTGAGCCTGTATTTGTCTTGCTTGGGCTATTGGTATTAAAATAACACAGTACATTCGTCTTCTGTGACAAACACACACAAGCACCAACCAACATGGCATGCAGTTTGACTTGCAGTGCCTACATGCCTGTCCTCTATTTACCGGCTTTACATTGTTTTATTGTCACCAGATAATTGTAATTGTCTTTCCATCGTTGTAGCTCAGTGTACAGAGTGTACAGTACAAAGTGTACAGTGCTTTACACGCCAACTGTTTGACTGAACCCATCCTTAAGGTACTCTCAGAGCACTTCATGTAGATGTACTTGATTGGATTTCACATTGCCCAGATTTGATAACCTCTGGTTGGTAAATGCCTGGGTAAGGCTGTCTGACTATAAACTCTCATTTAACCCATATAACAGATAAAACAGCATCTTCAAGTGTTGAGGTTGCTGCAGAATTTACAGCCTGATATCATTTACATGTTATCATATCCGTTACAGGTGATGTTTTACTGCGCTGCTCTGTTACTTCATCTCTTTAACAATAACGCTTTTGTGTCAGTTGGTTTATCAACATCTGAAGCTGTCTGTCCCATTAACATCACGAACTTGTTCTTATGCTAGCAGAACAGTTCTCCTAAGGTAACCTCAATGTAAAAAGCATGTAAAGTGCGAAGAAATGATTGGATGCTGAGCATGAAGTACAAGTTACATTCAGTATTTTGACCTACGGCAGGCAGAGAGGTACAACAAAAATGAACTTTAACATGAGGTTTCCTGCAATAGTGATAGAAAGAGGTTTTCTCTGTATGTAAAATACCAGCACTTTGTCTAAGTGAAATGCAGCCATTATTCATTTTCCTAGCAGCAAGTAACCATTTGCTGTTATTACGGAGGGGTAATGCATCCTTAGCAGAGAATGAAGTCACCTTCCTCTGTGATGTTTTAGTCCCAGTTTTCTCTCCTGTTAGCTTTGGTGGACATTCTAAGTACCTCCCCACCGTTATGAACTAAGAGAGTCACCTCCTGCACTGTATATTCAGAACCCATAGAGGTCAGGTGGAGGTGAGCTATCAGATTTTCATCCAAAGAAGTAGACGTGTCCTTTGGCTAATAAGTTTCAATCTGGCTTTTCTAAGGTGTCCTTTGGTGGTTAGGCTGCACACACACTGTCCTTTCAAACTCATCATTTTTCTCTGTGCAAGGTTACTTGATGGTGATCAAGTAGAGGACAACGGGGTAAGGTGATCCACCAGCAGTCTCTAGATAATCATACATGTTATTTGAACCTAATTTAATAGTTGTAGTATTTTGTAGTGCCTAAACCTGATCAAGTACTTTTTAATACCTAAAACTAATCAAGTTGTTTGTATTGCCTAAACAAATCCAAGCAGTTTTGGGTATCTAAAGCTAATCAATTACTTTTTAAAGTAAAGTGAAAATCAAGTAAAGACAGAAACAACTGGGAAAAAGCAGCCAGTATGTTGCAGGACAGCTGGTGCATAAAGCCAATGGTATCAAAGGAAACCGTGAGGGCAGAGGTGGGATACAAGAAAAATGGATACATCAAATCGAGGACTGAGATCCCACTCGAGTGCATCTTTGAACATCATGAATGGCAACTTCAAAAGAAGAAATCCTCAGTGTGTCTGTGTAGGTTCTCAGTCATCCAGGTCATGGTAATCTAAGGAGCTTGCAAAGAAAAGCAGTGGAGACTGTCAGAAAACGACTACAGCAAAACAGCTGCTTAGAAAACAGAACCAGCTTTACTCCCGATCCGATTTGCACACTGTTGGACCTCTGCCTTAACACCATATATTTTAAGGGTCTTATACAGACAAAAACATGTATGTGCCACAGGCCTCCCGGTGTTGCCTATTGTAGCCAACCTTTACATGGAGGAAGTGGAAAGTAAGGCTCTTGAATCTTTCAGCACCCAGCTACATGAATGACACCTGGGTCAAAATCCAAACCCAAGAAGTAGAAACCTTGACCAGGGAGGATACAAAAGGTAATAGTTTGACATTTCTGGACTGTGCTGTGTGCAATGAGGAGAATGGAAACCTCATCACTGAAGTTTATCAGGAGCCCACACACACAGACCAGTACCTACTGTTTGACCGGGCAGAAAGTGTTCCCGAAAGAGAAAGAAAAGGAACACGCGCATGTAAAGAAAGCTGTTAGTTATCCTAACTGGGCTTTCATCACTGTACAGAAGATCAGACACCAACCAGGGAGAATCAGAATGTGTTAATAGACCTCTCTGCATTGAATCATATCTGTTATTAATCTCTGTCTCTCTTCCACAGCATGTCTTTATCCTGTTGGATAAAGACATGCTGTCGCAGCAGATGGCCCCGCCCCTCCCTGAGCCTGGTTCTGTTGGAGGTTTCTTCCTGTTAAAAGGGAGTTTTTCCTTCCCACTGTCGCCAAAGTGCTTGCTCATAGGGGGTCATATGATTGTTGGGTTTTTCTCTGTACCTATGAAGCGCCTTGAGGCGACTTTTGTTGTGATTTGGCGCTATATAAATAAAATTGAATTCAAACAAAACAACACGGTCATCCTTTATGTAGCAGGTTTATCAGAGAAACTCAGGTGATTCTTCACCAAGCACAACATCCCAGTGTACTGCAGAGCCAACAACAGCTGTACATCTGCACCTAAAGGTCAAAGGTCACTCTTTCAAGGATGCCAATGCTCACATTTTGGACCAAGAAGACAAATGTTTGAAAGAGAAACGAAAGAAGCCATCTATGTACATTGTGAACGACCATCTTTGAACAGAGGGCGGGGCTTACAACATAAACGGTCTGCCATCTATAATCCCGTTTTAAGATCCCTTCCCAGAGGCCTTAACGCCCACTCACAACTTGCCTCAGTTGAGCTTTATAGGTCACAGGGTGAGGCAAAATCTCACAATGGTTTCACACGAAACCTCTGCTGCTAATGACCAACACCCTTTTTCACACCTTGGCTCACGATCAATAATAGGTCAACAACCCTCAAACGGGACAACTCCCACTTGTGTTTAAATACCTAGGATTGGATTTGATCAATTTGATCCTAGAACTTAAAAAGCTTCTCAGATGACAGGTGAAACGTCCTCCAGAAACTTAAACGAGTCCAGTCGCTTTTCTTTCCAAGCTCCTTAAATCCTCAGTGCCTTGTGAAAAGGTTTTCACACATCTCACTAGAAATTCAGTATTTTTGCTTCATTACAGTCTAGGCATGCTCATGATTTTTGGAATAATTTTCTTTAAGTTAAAAATAAATATATGAAAACATATCTTCTTTATTTTTTTAAACCGCAGACACCACATAAAAGAGGGACATAGCTGCCGTTACACTGTTGGTTTTTACATGTCGGCACGCAGCAAACCTTTATCAGTGGCTGCGTTTGGAAGAGAAGACTTGAGTAATGCTGACGTCATGCCCTCATCGCTACAGTTCCCAATTTTGCAGTTTGGTGCGCTGACACAGAATGATAAACATTTTCACAATCAACTTTGAGGTTCAAAGTATGTCCCTTGATAAGCAGGCAGATGAGTAAAGTTTGTGCAGTGGAAAGAAACCTGCATGGGTCGGCGTAATAGGGTATGACTTTATTTTCACAAGATAAATATACAAAACAAAAGTGCTGCAGAGTATGAGGAACCAGAGTATAAATAAACCCTCCTGTTAAAATGGAGAAGAAACTGAAAACATTATACCGAGGGTGACGCTGCTCTGTTATAGGTGGAGGTCTGGCTTCTTCCAGTTCGCCCGCGTGATGTCTACACTCAAAGAAGGAAACACCAAAACAAGCCAAAGCCCTCAACAAGTCAACGCTGAGCTACGAGCGTTCAAAACAAAAAATGGGAAGCAGTCTCCTGATATCTTGTTAACACATTCTGACGCTGTTGTACATTTTATTTTAAAACGGCTCCTAATCTAAACCCTCCTCCAGTTCATTTCCTGCGTAACCAAAAAGCAAATGTGTGGTTTGCAAGGCAAATTAGGAGTTCATCACATCCCTGCACATCTGATGTGACTACTCTCCTGAAACCATTCAGGGTGGAACGGAGACAGATGGGGGACGATCGTGTTATTTTGAAACACAGAAGCGTACGAAAATATCTCAATGCCACTAAAAATCAAAAGCTCAGCCTTAAAAACCACAAAAGAGATCTGGCTACAGAGACGCAGATAATAAATGTAAACCTGAGGCCCTGCTGTTCACAGACAGCGTAGAAGTTGGCTGGAACAGGACAAAAGAATCTCAGGCTCTGCTGGCAGGAAGAGCAACGGAAAATTCCTCTCTCGCCTTCTAAACAACAGACTGTCCATCAGGCACTGGCGGGGAAGCACCTATGCAAGCATCTGCATTCCAAATAAGGCGTTCAAAGCAAAAAAAGTCTGAATACAGGCATGAGAAACAATCCTAAATAAATCCTGAATAAAAATAAAATAGGAAAATATCACCCTGAAACAAAGATTGTCCTTTGTTGTTTGCAGTGTTACACAAATGAAGATTGGAAAATCTGACAAAGGAAGGAGTTCAGTGGGGTAGTGTTTCCAAAGTCTATTGTCAACTGATATTTCCTTTCCTATCACTTCCAAAGAATTTAAACCCTTTCTGACCCCCACCCAACCCCCATATAATCAATACAACTACTCTTTAAAACTCATCATTTTGTAAAAGGTGTTTTTGTTTTTTTTATAAATCTTCAACCTGAAAGCCCGTGATTCGACAAAGGGGATGAAAAGGGGAAGGAAGAAGGGTGAAGGTAAAATGAGATTCCAGCGGGGAATAACAGAGGAAGATGGATCGAAAAGGGAAGGTGAGCCAGAGAGAGACGCCCGTGCCTTCTCAGGTGCTGCTTCTTCTGCTGTGTGTTTGTGTGTACTTATTTATAGAGCAGACGGGGGAAGGTTGGTAAATCAATAGGCTCATTAAGTCCTCCCAGTAGGAACAGTTCAATAGAAACACACACAGCTCTCGTTGTCGCCATCTTTGAAGTTGTCTGTTTCCACGCAGCCCCGTCGCCTCTCCTGCAGCAGCTTTTAGTTCCGTAGAGCCGCCAACCTGGAAGAAAAATATGATTAAGGTTAAAGGTCTTTGTAACATATAGAAGCCTTAAAAACATGTTTCCCTGTCAGTGTTTCAGCGCTCGCACCATTGACAGGGAAAACCTACAGATATACTATAAGTAATGCTGGAATGCACAATTATTTTCATTGTGCATTGCAGGTCAAAGGTCACTCATTATTTCACCGTAACACCTTTAAATATCATTTCTGCTTGGCAAACGTTTCCCAGCACACTTTTTATCATATCCAGTCAGAAAGTTCTGAGACTTCTGCTGTGAACAAACAGAGAGTGAAACAATTAGCTGCGTCCAACAGGTGCCTGCAGTAACTCGTGTAACCACCGCCAGGTGTGCTTTTATGGTTTGCACAGTACAGCATGGAGGAAGGTTCTGGGTGTGAATTGACCCGTCAGTTGAGGCTTCTCTGTGTGGAGATGATGATGTTCAGGTCACAGGATCCTGAATATTAAAGTGAATGGCTGTGCGTGCAATGTGATGGGCTGGTGGGCAATGCAGAACTGGATAAGTGGTTAAAATAATGGTTGCATACAAAAATCAATATTGACCAGGAATAAAACATGAGAAGTTACACACTTGTAAAGAAATGATAAAGATTGTGTTTTTATTATTACAGTTTCATCTTCTCATTGTTATGTTCGTGTGCCGTTCCTTGTTTATGAAGTGGTGTGACAAAGTTTTCTAACATCAGAAAACATTTTCTTTAAAATTGACCTTAAATTCTGGAAATTTATGATTTTTTCTTAGAACATTAAACCTAACGTTGTGTTAAAGCTGATAAAATGAGCGTTAGCACTTGTAAAAGACTTAATTTTTTTTTCCAGAAACAATTACTTGGATGATACCACAATCAAACATTAAATCAACTCTCACTAACAAGATGCACAAACAGTGTTTCATCCTGGCTGCACGTTTTCCTGCCAGAAACCTGTCGCTCACAGGACGACAGCAACACCTTTATATGTTTATAACACCTACTTAATGCCTGGCTGGTGTGTGAAACTATTCCTGTTGTGTCCTAATCATGCTGTCTCGGAATAACTTGATGTCAGATACAAGGACTGCCACAACAGCACGCAGAGAAATCATTTAAACTCAAGTCAACAAATTATTTTATGCAGCGTTTACTGGGCTGGGAGATACAGTTAACTCCTATACAAAAAGAAAAAGATGCAATCTAAAAAGGTTGAAGCGATGTTGAATTGCTTGCTCTGTTCAACTACTGGTCACTTTTGGTTCATTTAATAGAAAAATCTGCTTGTTTTTTTTATTTTTCAGCCCACATTATCGCCCATCTGCAGACCTACAGTAATGACTAAGTAACTAACTAGTACTAAAAACAAGGAGACAACAATTTGCTACACTTGGAAGCTTTAAAGCAGAATTCCATTTTCTTTCAAAAGCTGATTTGATTATTCTGATGAGTCATATCTGAACTGAACATACTGTGCCTTTCTTGTTCCCTCATGACTTTGCAACCGCAACAGCAGTGTTCAGTGTGGGGGCAGGGACTTGAGGAGTAATCTGATTTCCTGATCTCGTGCTCTGTTGTAAACACAGAAGCGCGGGATCATGTGTAACTTATTAAGTTTTTGCCAGAGTATGAAAACCAGGTGAGGAGGGGGAGGACTCAGTGAGTAAGGGAAACGTGGAGGACACTTTGAAGTTTCTTCTTATCAGAAGTTATAACACAGCTGCAGGGGCTGAAATAAGACACATGTAATGTCTTTTTTTAATTTACGCCAGACTCAAACAGGTGTTGCACAGCTCCATACCCAGCTCCTGCACAAATATGGTTCTAATTTGTTGTATAATGCTACGATTTGTTCCAGACGCATCAGGTGTGTGGGTTAATGGGAGGATGCATGGGTTAGGAGAAACTGGCAGGCCAGCTACCTGTCTGCAGATGACTGACACTATTTTGTCACAGAATATAAAAAGAGCTAAAATGGTGCTATCACAGTGCAGAGGAAATACTGCAAAAAGATATTTGCACCGTGTGTGTTGTTTACATTTAATAAGCAGTCATTGCTGTGGTGTTTTTTGGTATTTAAACACATAATTGTTTGAGGTTTGTACATAGAGCCATAGCTACTGGGGACATGTTTAACTTATAGAATCTGGTTCCTACCGTCGAGACAGCTGGTCCTCCTTCTCCTGGCTCCGTGAGCTCTCTGCGCCCACTGAGGTAGCCCCGGCAGGCAGCTGGTTGAGCTGGTCCATTACCTCCAGGCCGTTCTGTTCTGCTATTTGGTGGATCAGGTCATCCACCTGCTCCTGAGGCGTGGTCAGCGTCATTGCTGAGCTCATGGAATCCTCCATGACCTGGTGCACAAAAAAAAAAAAAAGAGGTGAGGAGAGAACAAAGGGAATGTGAGGTCAGAGAGTGCAAAGCTGGGTTTGACTTATTACATCCTCTAGCGCTACTGTGGAATTTTAAAAAGCATGAAAAAGTGCTCTACAAACAAAGAGTGAAGGCACTCACTGAGGTGTGGACATCGAGGTTCTGGACTTGGCTTTCAAACTTATCCATGACTGCAGAGACCTTCTGGAGATCCATGGAGTTCAGAGCTTTGTCCAGCGCCTTGGTGACCTGACCCATGCTTTTGGTCACCTGTTGGAAAGTAAAGAAAAGGCATTTGTAACATACGTCTCATACACACTTTGTGATATGAAAATAGTCGATTTAGAATCTTTCATTTCAACATAGAAAAATATGTCTTTGATTCAAACTGTTGAGCTGACTGAACACTAACTTACGCCTTTCATGGTAACAGCGGTCTGGACTTTAGAGGCCACGGCATCGACTCGAGACGCCATGCGAAGCCAGTTAAGGCCTTCGTTCTTTTTCCTGATGGCATTCTCTGCGTAAACTCTGGCACATTCCACATTTTTCTGTTGCAAAGCCTGTTGATGAGACAAAGATGCTGTTAACACTTTTCAGCTTCAGAATAATCCTTTGTTTATGTGCACAGACAGGGTGGATACATCCTAGGACTGATACACAGAACATCACTACGTAAATTTTACTGTAGACACTCCACATACAAGCGACAAATGAACTAGAACAATTACAGGAATTACAGCCATAAATGTAACTAAACAATTGTTTACTAAAAATATACTTAGCTTTGCAAGTTTGGCTCAGTGTTAGCACAGCATAGACGCTGCAGGTTCAATAATATCAAAGACATAATCAGCAATAACCTTGCATCTTTACTGTGTATTCCTGTGTTCTTCCTCATACACCATAACTAACAACTCAATAAATTAGCATTTGTTTTTCTTTGGAATGTGCTCAATTCACACCAATGTCTGTTAAAAGTCCAAATGTTTATGATGTTACTGTGATCCTGGTTGTATAATTATGAAATGTATAATAAACAGCAACCAGCAACCATCTCTGTTGTGATTAGAGTGACCCAACCTTACACGTGATCCACCTCATATAAAACATAAATAATTTACAGCAGAAGTTGGCAATAATCATATTTCTTTCAGCAGTGGTAACAGGAAACAGCAGCAGCATCAAAGAGCAAACTTCCATCTTTCCTCATTTCAAATGCATGTCAGCTTTTCAACAAAGCAAAGCAGGAGGGAAACCTGTCAGGACTGAACAGGGAAATATTTCTAACGTGTCAGATAATAAAAGCTCTGTCATGTCCGAACCCCGTTGCTCGTGTTGCAAGAGAATGCGTTTGAATAGCACTTCTGTATTCTCTACGGCAAACATACATTCTAATTGGGACAGACCTGCCCAATACCTAAAACTAGCTGAGCTAGTGTTGTACTGCCACCTGCTGGTTCATGTGAGCCACTTCAAGTGTCAGCAGACTGGTAAAATGATCAGCATAACTACACCACGATCATTGAATTGTAAGATTGTGTTTCTGTTTTTTTTCAGTTTCAGTTTAATTTCACTGAGTTTTCTTGACTGAGTCTGAGGTTTCTTTTTGTTGGATTTTTATTAGATTCGGGGTGTTGTTAGGGAGTAAAAAGTACTCATTAGGTCAGGTAGTTAGGAGTAGTTAGTAAGTGTTGAATGTTATTTTATTCAGTTCAATATCATTTGTATTTATATTTATTAACTGCATGTATTCACATTGACTAATAATCAGAAGAACCTACAATATGTTTACTTTTTATTTTTTTCCCTTGAGTCTTGTCTTTAGGTCTATAGTTAAATTAAACTCACTTCACATTTTTAGTTATTGCTTAGTTTAAGTTTAATAATAATGGCCTCAAAACTGAGTCACAAAATAAAATAACTAATAAATATTTCAAAAAGGTAAAAAAAAAAAAAAAAAAAAAAAAAAAAAAAAAGCTTTTTATACTTTCATACTTTTCATTGGACCCTGTCATCACTGTCTGCCAGCTGTTTTACCACCTGAGCAAAAAGCTACGAACTACAGTTCCTTTTGCTGGGTCACCCATCAATCAAAGCAGTTTCACTTAAATTGAACCACTGGAAATGGCAGCAAATAACTTGGTCACTGTCTTCAGTAATTAGTGAGGATTTCACTTGTGCAGAAATTGATATTAAATTCATGAATTTTGAGTAAGTTCTCACAAACATTGTGGTAAAACTCTAGGAGAGTAACGAGTTTAGAAACACACAAATCAGTTCATCTGACACTAAAAGTGAGTGATCACATAGTTCTTAACTCACACATTTGATGCAAACACTAACTAAAGCGCTGATTCTTTACCAGAAGATTTTTATTTATTGCATGAAAAGTCGCTGGATATTTGCTGCATGAATAGGCCGCTGTACACAGGTTGCTAAAAAGAGCTTGGTGAGTATTTTCTGGATCATTTGCATTTTTGTTAAGTGCTAATGATGTCCAGTTAAAATAAATTTAAAAAAAAAATCTCCTCCATGGAGTAGTCTTTCTACTCACTCACTCATCATCTTCCATTTACTACAACACACAGCCACACCCAAAGCTTATTAGCAGACGCTACTGCACAACTGCACAGATCACAAAGCACAAAGCATTACGTCACAAGCATTACCTCATATCATGTCAAAAAAAGAAAGCAGAAAAATGCAGATAGGCTCCCTTAATGTTGATGATAACAGACTGGATGTTTTACATTGCTCACATCTGCTAAACATAGAGCTGATGACGAAGAGATGGTGTTTCTGATTATCGTACTTCAAATCTAACATTAAAACAGGCTCCTGTTTGTTTTGTCTGTGCTATCCAAATTTCCACTTACACTGACATTGTTGTCTGCTGGAAGTCACTTACTATTGAAAGGGAGTTCTTCATCACCACCCTTACCAAGTGGTGCTCACAGGCAATAATCTGACTGCTGGGGTTCTCCCTCTAATACTGTATAGGGTTTACTTTACAATACAATAAAGCATCTTATGATGACTTAGAACTAGTAAACGGATGCCAATAAAAGTAAAGAACAGACATACAGACATTTCATTTTGTCTGTATTAGAATGATGACATGTGTGGAGCAAGAAAGATGTATACAGTGTACTGTGGGACCATTTGGCCCTTACGTCACCCCAGCTAATTGGCCTGCTTACCTTCTTGACCTTTGCCTGCTCTTTTTCAGAATCCTTCTCTGCCTTCTTGGCCAGCCTCTCCAGCTGCTTGGAAGTGAACTGTGATCCACAGAGAAAAAATGTGAATACATTAATAAATATCCCACTTTAAGTTATCTGTTGTCTGATATAGGTTTAAGATTTTCACTGGAACATACCTTTAACTGAAAGAGTGTTTCTGTGAAGAGATGGTGAGAGACAGAGTCAGACATTTGGAGTGTATATAACAAACTGTCACATAGACTATATGGACAAACGTGCTGGGCACCTTACTACACATTACATCTACAGGAGCTGCTTGCCATTGAACCCCATACCGTGCAGTTCCCAAAACAGTTTATGTGCTAATGTTAATGCCAGAGGGACACTGGAGATAGTTATTTAGTTAGCAGAGCGTTGACGACTTTTACATCAATGGGCCACAGCCCTCTGCAAACCCATTATTTATGTGGTCTGCCACTGAGTGGTTGTGATTCCTAAACTTCAATTTTACAAAAATACCACTTCAAGCAGATCATGGAATATCTAAGAGAGAAGAAATTTCACAAACTGGCATTGTGTTAAAGTACGCACTCGAATTCAGTGAGCTATTTAGAACGATCACGTTGGGCAGTTTCTGTCTCTGGCTTAGCACCACAATAGGTATTGTGCTTATCATATATTATATAAATGATCATAAGTTCACATTAAACAAGATCAAAGTTTTAAATAAGTGTAAGTATATTTCCAGCTACACACTATGAACCAAAAGCTCAGGCTTCATATTGCTTTAATTAAACACTCAAATTCAGGCAGGTTTTTTTTTCCGACCTTTGGATCTGTATGATGTCATCGAGAACAGCCTGCAGTTTTATTTAACCGATGTCACATACTATACTTACTATGATTTATTAAGTATCAAGTATAACAAGTCTACTTTAACAACACTGATAATGTAGAAAACAGCGGACGGTTGTAGATACCGGAAATACATTTATATATTTATTTTAAGTTCATTTTTTCCCCAAATCAAGCCAACTGAACCAAATGTCTAAGTTATATTTATATCTGTAAGAACTGGTACATGCATAAATATAAGTTAAAGAAACACATTTTTAGCGTTTAAGCAGGCAAGAGGAAGCTCTTGCGTTATTTTTTTTCTCTTTTATAGCGATGTCTTGTATCTAACAGGACCGGGGGAGAACGATGAAATGTGTCTCCGTCTGTCAAAGTTGTTCCAATCAAATTCTGGCTGCTGTATCACATTCCTACTGTAGAAGTCACTGCTAAGAAAAGACTCTGGCACAGCCCAATAAAACCAAAGGCCCATTTAATAACGAGTCCGTAAACTCAGTGGACGTCAAATGTGATAAACGGAAAAACCCCCAACAAAAAACAGGTCAGACAGCTAACCCGGCTAACCACACACCCAAGCTAAAGCGCTAATTTTAGCTATCTAACGTAGTCTGGCGCTTTGGCTAAAATAAAGAACCAAAGGCTACTCAGACAGACAATTCAGAAGTTAACACACGACATACCATCCATGTCCAAACGAAGATGATACCAGGAGACGACTAAGAAGTTATTTGTAGCGCCTCTACAAGGTAGTCCTGAGTTGTTTTGGTAACACCGTGGATCTTCCTGGTTCAACAGTAGTCACGTGATTCGAATTCTTCTTCTTCTCCTTCCTCGCCCATTCTTCGAAGGTGGCATCTTGCCTCAAGTGAAATGCTGCCACCTATTATCATAACTAGATACAGCAAACTGCATAGCATAGAGCAAAGGTTTTTAGCCACACTTCGTTTCTCTACATTTCTTTTCTGCTTTTTCACTCATTTTCACTTCAGTTCTTGTACCTGAAGATCTTCATATTATATATTTTATATATTTTTATATAATATATATAAAAATATATTAACACTGACCTGTGAGTCATTCAGTCATAAAAATGCACCTGACTCAAGAGATGAATCATTGTTGTCACATATCAGATAACTTAGCAAAGAACCAATTTCAAAGAACAAAATCTATCTACAATCTATCTATCTATCTGCATATTTCAAAAGTATATGGTTATATGTTTTATCAAATGTATTCTCTCCAATAAACAACAACAACAAAACAAATAGTTTAAGGTAGTGGATACAAAGCTAAAAGAAATTTAAAATACAGTTGAAATAGGTAAATAGGTGATCTACACTGGAAATCAGTTTTCCTAACAAGTTATGGATAGGTGAAATAGCTATCTAGAAGTCGATAAATAAAAAAATAAAAAAAAATAGCAGACAAATGGTGGCTAAACTCAAAGTCAAAGATGAACATTTGAAATTAAAAGATAAAAATAACGGAGAAAACTAATGATAATTATGTATTGTATCACCCCTAATTTTCTTTATATTTTTCTACAGTGATATTCAATGGTGATCACCTGTTTCTGCAGCACAGGGATGTGTTTTCTTTTGAAAGAGGTCTCCAACTTGGCACATAAGGACTCAGTTGACTACAGTTTCAAATTGCAGATAATCAAGACACGAAGAACTGCAGAGTCAAAGCCTGAAGCTGTTTTGCACGTCTGTCAAGCTCACAGGCACATCTCTGTTTGATTTCAATAGCGGGAAAAGGTGGAGAAGGAGCCCTGTGTTAATGAGTGGATGGAGAAGCTTCCAGCCAGAGGAGAGCTGCTGGTGAAGAAGAAAGAATTTATGAAGAAGAAAATTGACCACCTAGAGTTTTTTGCCAAGAAAAACAGCACAATAAACAGAAGAGGTGAGCTATTTTACAGAAAAATATATTTATTTAAAGAAAGAAAGAAAAGAAACGGGTAGGCAAGCAATAAAACATCAGTCTTAGCTAGCTAAAAGCTAATTAGCTAGTTATTAAACTAACTATCGTTAGCCACACAACCATGAAACAAGAACTAAAACTGGTTATACATTTATTTTGACTTGTTAAAAGTAATGTAAAAGAAGATGAACGTAGTAAAAAAAAGTACTGGAAAGGTTCAAATGAATTACATGTTTGTGCAGATACCTCAACACATATACTTGAGTCACACTCTCTACTCTTTCTACTCTTTCTAGTCCCTGTCAGAACTATTGCTGTCTTGCTGCAACATTTTGGCTCAACTGAAGGCTTTTCAGGGAGTTTTTAGGACATCCCGAATTACAGTAGTCCAGCCTAGAATTAATAAATGCATGAACTAGTTTTTCATCATCAGGATGCAGGATGTTAGAGATATTGTGCAAATGTTAGAAAGCAGTCCTACATATGTGTTGCATTGAAAGACATATCCTGGTCAGAAATGACTCCAAGATTACTCAAAGTGTTAGTGGAGGCCAAGGTAATGCCATCCAGAGTTAGTGTCTGTGCTATTGGCCTATAATTAGTTAAGACTGCTGGGTTTGGCTTTTAAAGTAATGGTTTAACTACTGCCAGCTTGACGGTCTGTAGTACATAGCTGATTATTAGAGCTAGGTTCATCATATTTAAGATTGAAGCATTAATTAATGGTAGGACTTCTTTGAGCAAAATGTTTATGAACCATAGATCCATCTATTAACTTAACCTCACAGTTTTACAGTCTCTATTTTGGGGGTTTTCTGTTTAAAAAAATACTGAAAAAGCAAAGTTAAATCTATTCCTGCTCATGTGCTGTTTTTGTTTCACCGTGCTCTCCTACCAGCGGCTCTGCAGGCGCTAAGAAGAAAGAAGTTCTACGAGAAACACATCAATTACATTGACTGCGCTTTAAAAGCCATGAGAGCCATTTACAAACACATGTGAGGAGAAACACTACAGGAACGTGTGAAATAACGCCATGTATGAATGAGAAAGAAGTCTGTCATGGCCTTTGAATGCTGAGTACTAAGATAATTTAAAAAACCAAAGAAACTGTCTGCTGGCTGTTGCAGAGAAATCATTAACAAGGTGAGTGACCTGATGAAGGATACTGCAGAGGAGGAGGATGAGACTGGAGGCATGCTAGAGAGCCTCTGCACACCTGTGGGCTTTGAAGGGGAATTTAATGAGGTAAGAATGATCTTAATTTTTTGAAGACTTCTGCGATTGCACTGATTCTGTGTACCAGAGTTGTCACTTGTTGGGTGCCTGTTGCTGTGTCTCTGTATGTTTTTTTTCTCAGGGTGAGCTGCTGGCAGAGCTGGAGAAACTGGAAAAGAATGTGGACGAAAACCTCTTTGAGGCGGATGAAGCAGAGGACGGGAACCCTTGTCCCAAAGTGCTGACCACTACTTTGCCTTCCCATCGTGGTAAGACTTGTCGGGAGAGCTTTGACTTTATTCTTGCAGTTGGCTGTGGTGTCTGTGAATTCATGGAGGTTGTGCAGGGATTTATTTTCTTCCCCAAAGCCAAGATGAACAAAAATAACACAAACCTGTCAGGAAAGGTGTTTTACCTTAAACTCAAACTGTGGATGTTTCAGGCGAATAGATGAATGTGTTGACCACTACTGTCTTCAGGGTTTTGCAGAGAAATCATCACCAAGGTCAATGACCCGATCAAGGACATTATTGAGGAACAGGACGTGACCGAAGACTTGCTAGACAGCCTCTACACAGCTGTGAGATTTGAAGTGGAATTTAATGAGGTAAGGATGATTTTAATGTTTTTGGGAGCTTTTGTTTTTGCAGTGATTCTTGGTTTGTCTGATATCTAGAGTCTGCTTACATTATTGGCATTTGCCTGATGTGGCTCAGTGTGATTTGCTGAATCATTATTATTTTTAAGTCAGGTTTTCCGCTTCTGTGACACTTCTTGACACTTGCTGAGCTGCTGTGTGCCTATTGCTGTCTCTCTCTCTCTGTCTGTCTCAGGATGAGCTGCTGGAAGAGCTGGAGAAGCTCCAAAAGAATCTGGATGAAAGCTTCAATGATTCGGATGGAGAAGAAGCTGGGGTCCTTTGTCCCAAAGTGTTGACCACTGGATCACATTCCCATCCCGGTAAGAATTCCCAGGAGAGCTTTTTCATGATTCCTACAGTTTGCTGTGCTGTCTACAAATTCACGCAGGTTGCTCAGGGTTTTGTTTTGTTTTGTTTTTTCTTCCTCAAAGTCAACACGGACGAAGAAAACATTGAAGATGATTTAGAGTATCTTCAACGTTGGGCGACTGCACCTCGTGAACGCACCATCAGTTACAACATTTAGAAGAGGCGAGGAAAGCACAGAAAGGAATAAATGGGCAGCAGTTTATTGTATTTGTTCATGAGTGTTTGTTTTTTTAATTTAATTTTCATGGACATTTGACTTTCTACCTACTCCAGAGATGCCGGTGAACATGTTGATGTTTATACACAGTTTATACAGAGACTTCAGAATTCATATTGTAAAATTAAGTATTATGAACACATCCTTATAGTACCATCATTAGTACAACACTACTGGCTTGATAACTAATTGATGTTATGACTTTGATGTTATCTGAACTCACTGAAACTAAGCTACTTTTGCTTTCTTTAAAAACAAAACAAAACTCACCAGTGGCTCCCAGCACATAACTGTTGCATGTGCTTGCTGTCTTTGAGTCTCACCCTGTTACCTCTGTTACCTGTTGTGTTCTCTTCTTCGAAGACTGTTTCAAAAATAAAACACTTCACTAATGGGGAGGGCTTTTTTTTTCCACAGGCCCTTAAAAAGATCTTAAGACAATGGAAAATTAAGCTCAAGGAGGCTAACAGTCCAAATTAAATTTGCCTATGGTTTAAGACTTAAAAACATTATAGCCAATAGCATTAATTTTTACCCCTCAGGCATAATAGGCTGATGGTGTATTGTCATCACCCAAGTTTGCGAATGCAATAACTCAAGAACAAAACAATGTAGGAGTTTCAAAGTCATCTACTAAAAACCTTGGACGAGGTCGAATCCCGGCGACCTTGACCTCAAGGTCAGAGGTCAAGCTTTCTGAATGCGATAAATCGAGAACAAGGCAAAGTTGGATTTTGGAATCGATACCATAGGTGTATCTACGAGGATGGCTGCCAGTATTTTCAAAATCTTACTGGCTTGATTTGTTTATATCCTTTTATCGCATCAATGTATTGATCGGAAGATTCACTCAAAACATGGAGGTAGCCTCCAAGACAAAATTAAGCCAATACAGAAATGCATAAAAACCTCTATCTGCAAGCCACCAGATGGCGATAGTTGCAGTCTGCAAAAAGTCTTCCCAGTATATAGAAATCTACGAAAAAACAGGTTTCAGTCTTGACCTCTGCTGAATTTATGATGTCATACAGTCATTTTGGCTGTTGTGGATAAAAACTTAAGACCACTTTGTTAGTCTTGGTCTCACCATGTTTCCAAATATAGGCTTTTCTGTGGTTTGAAAACACACAGTGATTGGTTAATAAGTTGCCTGTCAGACTCACCCTTCTTCGTTTCATGTGGGTTTTTTGTAACAAACATGGCAACAGCAGAAATGCCCAACTTGAGGCTTTAAAAAAAGGGCTTTAGAAACCAATCGTGTCCATCTATCATACGGTCTACGCTAATAGCATAATTGGGCTGTCTTCTCCTGGTCCATTAGCGGCTTCACAGTAATATTTAATACAGTAGATTCTAGCACAACACAACCAATGTCGATGTCCACATTATTTTCCTGTTTGGTTCAGAAAGGGAAAGTGGGGTGCTGGGTTAAGAAGGTGACCCATTTATCCAAAGGCCACAGCAAAGGTCTGGGTTTGAGTCTGTCCTTGGAAGAGCCCATTTCCCACCTGCTCTCCTTCTTGTGTACTCTACTGTATACTATAAATAAATAAAGATAACAGAGCCGTGATAGTGCGCAATAGACCTTGGTCAAAAGTAGTATAGCAGCACTATAGTTAAACATATATAATAATAATAATAATAATAATAATAATAAAGAATTTCAAGCTAAAAGGTTGTCGTGCAAAGCTGGTGTTGCCATAAACTAGCAGAAAAAAATGGATCAAAGCGGCTTCTTCCATTTTCTTGTTGAATATTTTTTTTATCAAAGTGCTAGTACTGGCTTGTTCATAACAGCCTAAATTAAATGCACAATTTTGTCATTGTTTATTATAATTAAATAAGAGTTTATAAAGCCTTAATCCTGTGCTCCCTTTAAATCCAGCCCTCCTTACTGCTGCTCTGAGCTGGTGCACAGGATTAGTGTCACTCAACCAGACAGAGGGAATGACGGAGAAGAAAAGAAGCTGATTAGCCAAGCCACACGGGTGTAGACTCTACGTAAATGCGCTTTGGTGCTTTATGTGCTTTTGTGTGGACTCACTAAATTGTAAGCATCATGTCTGTGGATGTAGACGAACAGTGCCTCAGCTGACTGAAGACTGATGGGGTCTGGAGCAAGCCAGAGGCAAGATTCAGGTAAGGGACATGATCATCTCATCAGCGTTAGGACTGATAAATTTATGGAGCCATGTTCTCCAAATGTATGATGAATGTGTAGACAGTAGTATTTAATGTGAAATCACCTGTCTTTGTGTGCAGTGGTCAGAAGTCTATGATAACTGTGATAACAGTTTAGTTATGACAGGTTGACTGAAAGAAACAGTTATAAGACTTCCGCTTTGATCTAATCTGTGGTGTTAAAAAACATCCAGTTCAAAAAACTCTTCAAATAAACACAAACAGCAGCAAGTGGCTCAAGTATTTGTACTTAGATTAATCTAACAAGACTGTGTATGTACAGATTGTTAAAGAAGAGTTGAGACAAAGGTGTTCTGTACCACATATTTGTTGATGATCATCAGTAGCTTTAATTGTGGTTCCTGTGTGTTATATTTGTATGATCTTTAGCACCTTGAGGTGACTATTGTTTTGATTTGGAGCGATATTAATACAACTGAATTGAATTGCTGGCATAGACCCAACTCTAAGTACCATAATTACAATCCAATTTAAAAGGTGCTATTAGCGTAAGTTTATATAATGTAACAAACTGACAACATTAAAGCGGTCGCGCCAGAATGTCATGCTAAAAAGAAACACTCTTTAAAATACAAGGGGGAGCAAGCAAGTCAGATACCACAGGCACAGAGAGGAAGCAGGTCTGATCAGAAACAGTTTATTACTAGGCCAGGGAGCACAAATAAAAACACCCTTAAAATGTATGTAATAAAATGTTTGTCAATCTACTAAAACTAAATAAAACAATTCTAAAACCCGTAAAACTACCATTTTCTACATTCACTAACCCCCCCCCCTGCTATAATTATGCCACATGTTCATTATGGGTCCATCAGCAGGCCAGGAATTCCTTCTTTAGAGCAGAGTCCAGGCCAGCCTCGTCTTCGGCAGCCAAGGAAGAGCCTCCCATCTTCTTGTCCTTCCACTGGCCCATCACATCCCAGCCCAGCTTAAACCTCTGCCCTGCTGCCAATCACACGCGTTGTCTCCTACTGTTGCCGTTCCATGAGGTCAGGACTGGGTCGCCGTGTTACGCTGGCCATCTAGCATTAACCTTCCAGTCTGGGGCCTCTCTCCTTCAGTGCTCAGCTAGCCTGCTTTTAAAAGGTCTTTACACAACTGATAGGCCACCTCTGGACACACCCCTGCCTCAGCAGGTGGTCCCTATCAGCTAATTTGTCCCATGTGCAGCCAGTCCACAGTGGATAAAAACCATGTCACATAAAACACTAAAAGCAATAGAAACAGAATAAAACCATGCAAATAAAACGACACTCATAAATAAACACTAAAAATCAGAATAAAAACAATATACAAGATAAATACAAATTTCCACTGTGTGACATATATATACAAACAAACGCACTGGATATCTTCTAGGCAGCGGGCATACGTCACCTGAGCAGGTCATTACCAGGTCTGACTGGTAGTAGGCCAATGACAGCCAATAATGATGTTTTATCTTTAAAGGTTTCACTTGGATGTCCAATAAAAACAAAACTCGACTGTATAACAAATGTGTAATTACTGCAATTGTCATTTCAAAGAAAACAGACCTAAATCAGCAACTCCTGAAGCTCCTGGAAATATCTGGATATCTTTAAATCCAAAGACAAGGACTAAAAATATGACTTAAATGGGCCTCTTTGGAGACATTGCATAACTTAAACGTAAACTCTTACTGACTGTTTACCAGGCTTTATAGTAATATTCTCTCACTTCACTTGAGCATTTACGAGGGTAGGAGGCTAAGTTAATGGTTTTCTACCTACCAGTTTCAGAGAGCCCCCCCAGTTTAAAACCAAACACTGAGACAGAATCGCCTGACTCCTCGCAGCGAACGCCCATCATACTCATCACAGCTCCATCACGGGACGACATCTACGCCACGCCATCCAAAATCACGATAGCCGATGCCATAAAAGAGCAGCGGCCTGGGTCTGCACCCTTCGTAGTGGGGAAGAAACTACCAACCAGACAGTAACTCCAAATGTCTATCACAAGAGGTAAACTGGAAGGAGAGATGACTGATTATTTGCTGAGCGTGATGAAGAATCACCCCGAAACTGAATCATGACACTGGTGTGCGTGTGAGAGCAGCTATGAAGTGCTGAACAGTATTGAGCTTATCATTTTTACCTGCAAATCTTTTACACTAGCCCAACTTACTTTTACTTCTTAAATAATGTGCTTATTTGAAGAATTGTGAGGGCAAGAGATGGTTTAGTGCATGTTTGACCTATGTTGAGCCATTTTGTATCTTTTTGTACAAATTTGTTGTCTCTTTGAAGTCATTTTTATCCTCCCATTGCAGCAATTTTGTAGGTCTTTGGTTATTTTTGATGCTTCACAGTCGTTTTGAGACTCTTTGCAGCTCCTTTGTTGCACTCTGATTTTATGGGCATTTTGTGTGTTTGCAGCTTATTCTCTGGTTGATTGTAGTGGTCACATTCAGTCAGGTGAACATATCCAGTAATTAGGTTAATGACAAAAGAGGGTGACTTTAGTCCACTGTCCTTTGTGCGAGTTTTACAGTGTTCTATTACTATTATTATTATCAATCTACAACAGACTGGACTCAAAAGGGAACTGATCTTATGAGCTCCTTATTGCTGATGCACTTCTGGGTTATCTTGTTGTAGAAGTAGAGATATGGGTATTTACAATACAGTGTGTAATGGAAAAAGACACAATTGGTTTGTTAATTGAAAGTGGAAAAAGTCTTGACCTAGACAAAGGACTAAAGGCCAGGATATCTTGGAATCTGCTACTCATGCCAAGCTTGAGAAGATTGGATTACTACCAACACACGCAACTGGCCAGGGACTGGAAACTCCCAACAGTTCAAAGTTTACTGGATATAATAGGCTTATTTTTAACCTGTGGAGGAAATTATCATCCTCTGCAGGGTGTCTGGGCTTGGTCTATCTGATAGGGTTAGAGTTACGGATTGGTGTGTGGTGTGATTGTGTTTCCACAACGTAAAAAATATGATATCATTACAATATGATTGGCCACCTGCAGTATTGAACATGGGCCAACATTAGTTTTATTGATCCAGGAACAATACCAACATGATGATATTAGATTGTGTATCCATGGGTCCCCCATCCTCATCTTGTGACACTGTTGTTGTGAAGGAGAGTTAATCTGTTTATTCTGTAATAATTTATAATTCATTCATTCACATCCCAAAATATTTATTAATCAATTGTTTTTACCTGTATGTATAAAACATTTCTAGGCATCCACCACAAAAAATAATATAGTTTTTAAAAGACCTCTGTATGTTGTCCAGTCATAAAGTGTAGTCTACCTCCAAAGGCCTATTTTCGGCATTGTTCACTGTCCTGAAATACAGCATTCAGTCAGTTTTTCTATATAAATATATTTCAATGTAGATTTTTTTTTTAATATAAAATATAGTTTTAAAACTATATATTATAATAAAAGGGCAATCATCAGATAGTATTGCCGCTTTATCAAAGTAACATTTAGCAAAAATGTTGAGTTTACAGTAATAGAAATGTGATAAATAGCATATTTAATTCACTAATATTTTGTACGTTTCTTGATGGCTGTATGTGGCCTGTTTTTCTTTAAATGTCAATTATATCATTTCCCCCCTTGTTTTACAGTTTTCCAAAAATGATTTTTTCCGGAATTGACAGGTATCGGTCCAGGTATGGGACGCAGAAGCCGTTCACAAACTCCGGGAAAGCTGTTGGTTGTCCTCCCCTTACCAAAACAAACCTCAATGGCGGCTGAATGAGGTGCTGCTGTTTGTAGATGTGCTCTCTTCGGGACTTATTTTAGTCCAAAAACTGCATTTGAATAAAACAATGGACGCGGCTGGAGAGGACGAACCGGACCCCATAAAGCTGAAGTCTCTTAAGGACAATAAAACTTTCACAGTGCCTCAAAATTACAGGGTAAGAGAACGAGCTCCTTCCGTGTGGGTCCGTTCATGACCGTGGTTGTTTAATTATACTCTGCCACGATATTTTACATACAGAATACCAACTGACACAATTTTACAAGTCTAGCTCTTCTGTTAAAAAAAAAACCCGGCATGCATTTAAAATAATAAAGTTCGCTGTAGAGCTTTCTTTCAGTCAGTGTTTACGATACTTTAGCCCTGAAACTGAATAATGCTAACTAAACGCTAGCTGCATGCAGCATGCTCCCCATCTAGACTTTATCGGTAAATAAACCGCTTATGTGTGAATAGACGTAATTGATTAATTAGCGAGGCGCCTTTAAAGGTGAAGTCTGCGCACATTGTTGCCTTGTTTGTCTCCAGCAGCAGCCAATCTCATTACTTGGTTCAAATGGCACATAAGCCTCCAAGTTCAAGCACCCAAATCCACCTCCTCCAGTGATTCCCCCGGCATCCAGGATTGATCGAGTCTGATTGAAAAAGTGATGACAAGACATCCAAGAATGGCCGTCTAATGCCTGTTGGCTTTTAGTTAATTTGTGGGGTTTTTGTTTTGTTTAACGTCCTGTCCCATATAGATAATGGTAAAGTGCCCTGAAAGTCAATTCTTCTCGTTGACTCAGTGTGGTTTGATAGTCAGTGGGAGCTCCTTTGACTTGTCTCTTGTTAATTATTTTAGTTTAGCATCATTAAATCTAAAGGATTTTCACACTTCATGAATGGATGTACAAATATCCTTGGGCAAAATACTGAACCTCAATTGCTCCTGATGCATTCATCAGAGTGTGAATGTGTGAATGAATGGTTAGGTGAATGGTTGAATGAGGCTTGTAGCAAGAAAGCACAAAGACAGAGTAGAGAAGTGCCAATCCTTTTATCCGTTAAAAACCGTAAAAACTGCTTCTTTTGACAGGACTAAAAGCTGTGACGTGTTCACTGAGTCCCAGTTTCTTTATCTTGTTTTTCTCTCTTCAGTTTGGGAGCTGCAGAAGTGTCAGAGAGTTTGAGAAACTCAACCGAATAGGAGAAGGAACATATGGCATTGTGTGTAAGTTAGACAGCAGAGGAAATACTGAGGACTAACACTTCCGTTTGTCCACGTGACATGCTCTGTAAATAATCAATTCCCTTTTCTCACTGCAGATCGTGCCCGCGACACCAAGTCAGATGAGATTGTTGCCCTGAAAAAGGTGCGAATGGACGCAGAGAAAGATGGTGAGACCATCGCATGCTTTATTTTTTTTTATGGGTATCTCTGATCGAGAGCTTTATTCATACAACTAGATGTAATTTTAAAAAAATCTAATTTTTGCACCACCATCAACTGAAAAAATCGGTGACATCTGTTCCTCATCTGTCAGGGGTCCCCATCAGCAGCCTCAGAGAGATCACACTGCTGCTGAGGCTGAGACATCCCAACATAGTGGAGCTGAAAGAGGTGGTTGTCGGCACTCAGCTAGAAAGGTACTGCACGGACACACCCACAATAAATGCTTTAGTATATAGATTGATCTGATACTAGTCTTATTGTTGCTTCTGTTGATCTTGCAATGTGTGGCCTTTGGGGCCAGTTGCATCAGCTGCTCTTTACTCATATTCTTAACTATGCCTGGGCCCTGTGGTGCCAAACCAGTTCAGCATAGCCAGCAATTTAAAAAAAAAAAAAAAAATCGTGTTTCACTTACTTTGACTTTTTTAATGAGGCTAAGCAGATGAATTCAATGTTTCTCATTTTCACAGTCACATGAAAGGGAGTAGTGTCGTGGCATGTAACAAATAACAAACATGGACATGACTGCTGGCAGCAGAATGAACTATCTTACAAACAAAGAGAAACTATAACACCAGAAAGAGATGGAAATACCCAGGACCCACTCAGGAAGGGCTGTGAGTGGGTGTGACAGAAAAATCATTATATTAATGTGTGAATCTGGCTTCCAGGGGAAATTGCTTTGAGTGACCATTAGGACTTAGTTACGCAGGATTCATTAACTGTGTCACTTTATAGATTCTGTGTCAATGAGTTAAAACCAGTAAGAAGCTTTACTTACAAATTTAATATAATTTTATCAAGCACAAGACTTAGTTGCCTGTTTTGGGATTTTCTTTCTGTGTTAAGGCTTATAAAAATAACAAAATAGCTTTAAAAAAGTCTAAAAGAATAAAAATGAGTAATACGTTTTCTTGTGAACGGTCTGTTTTTCTTATTGTTGCTCTTCAAGGAAAGACAAAAACATTAGACAGTCTCTAAACACTTTGGACACCTTTATTATTTGTGCAAAAAAGTCTAGCTCTCTAAGATGGTGATGAAAAGAGATTGGTCGGTAGGCTCTGGTTTTGTATATGAAGATCTTGCAGAAGAAGTTATCATGGCAATGTAACCAGGTAAGAAGGAAACCACCTTAGTATAAATGAACACCCAGGGTTAAATCTGATGTTAACTTGCTGATTACCAAATCCTGCTTCGTACTTCAGAGCGGTGGTATAGAAATCTGCTGGACTGTGGTCACACACACAAACCAGCAGTCCAAAGAAACCTTTCTCCTCGTCACGTTGTGCGTCCAGCACATTTCATTCTAAAAGTCTGCTTGTTTTTGAAGGGTCTACGACATTGGTACAGTTTGAGTTTATGTCCACTTTGTATCAGGTCCCTGAAAAAAGAAGACTCATGTCTGAAAGATGCCACTGATTTAACTAAAAGTTAGACTTAAGCTCAGGTGGTTAAACTGGTGTGTAGCCGGTATAATATAGATAAGGAATTATCCTCATTGTTTGTTTCCCCAGTTTTTGTGACCTTAGTCGCCTGAATCGACTGTGGTTGTGATTTGGCGCTGTATACATAAAATTGGATTTAATTTAATTGTTTTACTGTCTAACATAAACTTTCTTAATCTTTTTGGATCTTTTCAGCCTATTTCTGGTGATGAGTTACTGTGAACAAGATCTGGCCAGTCTGCTGGAAAACATGCAGACGCCATTCTCAGAGGCGCAGGTAAATCAAACTCATACATTCCTGCAAGTTCATTTCTACCTAAAGTGATTGCTATTCTTTTCTTGTGTCTGCATGTGAGTGTATAAATGGATGTTTTGCTATTTACATGGCCTCCATATTCATGTACAGTAGAAGTTGATGCAACCAGTTATTCCATTTTTTTTTTTTTTCTGTTTTGTTGTGTTCCAGGTTAAGTGCATCGTTCTCCAGTTGCTTAGAGGTTTGGAGTATCTCCACCACAACTTCATTATTCACAGGTTGGTCTCACACCATTACGAGGACCAGCTGAAGTTTTAATTCGTTATTATCATAATTGCTTAAAATTTGACATTTTAATTAAATAATCTTAAGTGTAAAGTAGTGGACCTTACACTTAAGATTACTCTAATGCAGAACTGCCAGTGACTGCAGTTCCCCTTCTGTCCACTGGGCTGTGTTTGTGCTGTTGGTGCCTTTTAGAGTATTTTAACACAATTATCTGACAAATAATCTGGTTTGCTACGAGGTTCAGATCATCCAACAAGTTTTTGGGTTTTGTAAATGAAATCAGAGAATTTAACATTTTTGTTGTACCTGTAAACAAAAATGGTGGTTCCTAACCAAGCTAGCTAGCATTTCGTTACATCCTAGCACTCCTCACTCCGTGGGATCACTTTTCAATTTAACCCCCCTCAAAACAACAACACAGCTTTGTGACAGCTAGAACAATAACATTGCACCTTCAAAATCGGTGGTGTCACTGTGGCCGTGTCTGTTTTTTTTAAATACAGTGTTTGGCTAATGTACGAAGACTTGTGGGCATTTTTTCAATAGTTTATAAGCAAGTATAAATTAAAATGATAAAATGTTTGCATGATTTTTTTGTGTTCAGATTGAACTGAGTGCCTGATTGTCAGCTTTCCTACTGTCTATGGTTGCACACACAGCTGTTAGTCCCAACTAGTAGAAATGAGTGTTAAGGGGTAAAAGTTGCTAAGTGGTGGTAGGAAGGTGAGGCATTGAGGAGCCACCTCCTGCCACAAGCAAATGAGCCCACAGTCCTTGATCATCCTGACTGTGTTAGATGCTGAATGCTTGAGCTACATAGCTAGCTCTTTAAATGTCAGCTACTTTTCCCTATAGACTGGCGATGCTCTGCCTGAAGTCGTGTCTACAGTCAGATGTCACAGACTTTGTTTTCAGGAGCTTCCTGGGTAAAAATAGTGCCCATTCATATGCACATGTAGCTCCATTAAAAACGCTCACTTCAAACAGTCATTGGCTGCCCTTCCCTGTGCCTCGTTCTGCTAGAAGTCTCTTCCTGTTAAAGGGAACTCTTCCTCCTTGCTGTCACTAAGTGCTTACACTCACACTGACTAACATCGTAGGGTTTTAACCTTACAATATAGATTTTGTTGGGATGACTGTCGCTGATGAAATTTAAATGAATTGACGCTAAAGACAAGTGAAAAATAGCTATAAGAAAACAGTCTTTAAGTTTCCCACAGCTGAGATGAGCCTGCTCCGTGAAGTCAGAATGAATGTGAGCCTTCCTTTACCAGAGTTAGAGTGTGGGGATCATAGTCTGAGGTGAAAGGCAAGAAGCTATTTACTGACTCTCTCCATTCAGCTTGACTAAGCCTGAACAAATCTTCCAAGAGAAAAGACATGCTCCTGCTGCAGGACGAGTTAGAGCAGAGCTGTGCTGCATAATGATCTTCCTCTAATCTTGTTATTAGAGACCTGAAGGTGTCTAATCTGCTGATGACAGACAAAGGCTGCGTAAAGATTGGTGAGTCACCTCTGTTATCATATCTCTTCTGCAGCTTTTACTGTAATC
Source organism: Simochromis diagramma (assembly GCF_900408965.1). Lineage (NCBI taxonomy): Eukaryota > Metazoa > Chordata > Actinopteri > Cichliformes > Cichlidae > Simochromis > Simochromis diagramma. The sequence continues at coordinate 3,552,123 of NW_024386765.1, forward strand.
ACCTTATACTCCTACTGACATGCCTCCCAAACCCTGCCACTGCTGAACTTTGACCTGTCACACAGTGACAGTGATGGCTGAAGTGTTTTTTTTTTATATCTATCAGTGTTGTTGCCACCATGATTTAAAAAAGAAACACACACACACACTTTTTTCATTGTCAGTTTTAAGGAAAACTGTAATAACAGGTGTTTTTTTTAAATCGTGTAGACAAGTTTAAGATGGCCTGCTGGGTTAAAATCAGGCACTATAATGGGGAAGAAAGACAATTTTAATGATGTATTGTTGTTGGTGCCATGCTGGTCTGGGTATTTTTCAGAAACTGGTGATCTACTGGGAATTTCCCACACAACCATCTGTGGAGTTTACAGAGAATGAAGAAGAGAACTAGAATTAAGGAATTAATTCTAGCTAGATTTATGTCAGCTCTGAAGGGAAATAGGGGGTCCAACCCAGTAATAACAAGGTGTTCTTTAAAAAGTGGCCTCTAAGTGTATTTGCCGACTCAAATGTCAGATTATTTTATTTATCTGAATTTTACTAAATTTTACTAGACAACAAAGTTTTAACTGTTGATTAATGAACTGATGGTAGAAAACATTTTTCTAATATAGACATTATCTAAACATTGTATTATTGCAGGTTTCTTTACCATATAATAATAGGTCCCTTGAGGGAACTTCTGATGTGATTTGGTACTATAAATACATACTAAATAAATAAACAAACCTGAAATGGCTTACGGACTCCAAAAAGAGATTCTAGCAAAACGTCAGGCGACTCTGGATGTTGTACGGCGGTCTTGGTTGACACGCCTCTATAATGTTGTGTGGAGATCAGGGACATTACCTCTAGATTAGCAAATCGGGGTGGTGGTTCCCATCTTCAAGAAGAGAGAACGGAGTGTGTGCTCCAACTATAGGGGGGTCTTCATCCCCCTATAGTTCCTCAGCATCCCCAGGAAAGTCTATACCAGGGTGCTGGAATGGAGAGTCCATCCGTTAGTCGAGCCTCGGATACAGGAACAATGAGGTTTCCGTCCCAGTCGTGGAACACTGGACCAGCTCTTTATCCTCTCAAGGATACTTGATGGGTCATGGGAGTTTGCCCAGCCAGCCTACATCTGTTTTATGGACTTGGAGAAGGCATTCGACTGTGTCCCTTGGAGTGTCCTGTGGGAGGTGCTTCAGAAGTATGGGGTGTCTGGCCCATTGCTACGACACATTCGATCCTTATACAACCGTTGCCATAGCTTGGCTCGCATAGCCTAGCATAAGCCAGACTTGTTCCCGATGGGTGTTGGACTCTCAGACACAACATTAAAACTGCCTCCCTAACATTGTGCACTTTTCTGCTGTTTAATCCCACTGTAATCAGGAGAAGTGATATTTAGTAGGGGTGCAACGATACTCGTATCGATATTGAACCGTTCGATACAGTGCTTTCGGTTCGGTACGCATATGTATCGAACAATACAACATTTTTTATTTATTTTATCAACTTTCCTTCTGACGATGCTGTCTGTGTTGAGCGCTTAGTGGATCTGCGTTCGACTACTCCGCCTAGGCTGCACTGTCGAGCGCAGATCCACTGAGCGCAGCGCAAGCTAGCAAGACAGAAGCTAAGCTCGTTGCAACATGGCAAATTGAACCTCCCCCACCCTCATTCAGATCTGGCGTTTGGAATTATTTTGGTTTTCATGTGAGGTATGACCCTGATGGTAAGCGCGTTATGGACAAAAGTAAAACAGTATGTCGGATGTGCCACGCAATGCTCAATTTGTGGGAACTAGTGCGTTAGCGCAGTTAGCTTGTTAACGTGTTGACGCCGTCCAGCCCCACGCACAAGGCGATCCGCGGTAACTTCTTAACGAATATTTGCCGCGTTATGGCGTTAATGTCATTTTAACGAGATTAACGTTGACAGCACTAGTGGGAACACAATGAATATGACTGCACATTTACTCCGACATCATCCTAGTGCAAAGACAAGTGGAAGCAGACAAAAACAACAAGCACGCATGCTACAAACTTTACCCGAGTCATTTAGACAGCCGTTAGCACATGATTCTCCTTATGGGGACCTGATATGTTTAATATGCTGCTGAGAATATAGCCCAGAAGAAGCGAATAGTATAGCTTTTATTTTGGAAAGAGCCATTTCTCTGTAATAAACTCTCTTTTCCAAAGATGAGTGATTTCTCGATCAGATAGATTTATTTTTTTTATTTTGTTGTTTCAGCAACATTAAATTTAAAAAATATACTTTTGAGTTAAAATATATATTTATAATTTTAATAAATGACAAATTAAAAAGGCATGAACATTTTTTTGTATTGAAAAAATATCGAACCGTGACACCAAAGTATCGAACCGAACCGAACTGAACTGTGAATTTTGTGTATCGTTGCACCCCTAATATTTAGACATTCTACCTTTGATTACCCATAAAAAATAAATTGAAATCAGATAAAATCAGATTACTTGATGTTGAACTGATCAGTACTCGTTATTTTCTGCACACAGCTGATTTTGGTCTGGCCCGGATGTACGGCATTCCTCAGCAACCCATGACACCACGAGTAGTTACGCTGTGGTGAGTGTTTACCCAGTTAGTCTAACTCATTTGAGGTATTCTGTGTGGGTGTTGTGCCCTGCATATAACCCTTGTGTTGCTGTGCTGGTGCAGCCTCAGTGGAAACTCCCTTGTAATCCCCTCACAATAATCCTCCCTTATTAGCTCCATTACCTCGGGCCGCTATCCTAATATGCTCTCTTTCGTGCAGGTATAGAGCACCAGAGCTCCTCCTAGGGACGAAGACTCAGACTACGGCTCTGGACATGTGGTGAGGAAATACATGTGAAATCTATACGCTTAGGATCAGTATACTGCACAAGGAAGCATCTAATAACCAGCTTTTAACCACTCTACCTACACTGCGTTCTTATCATAATCTCTTTAGGAAACTTTAATTATAGGATAGTAATTACAGCTGTACTATCAAAGCACTCTCTTTATGGAGGCTGTGCTTATTTTTGTTGAAGCTTTGTTTACCCTCATACTAAAAAACGTGGTCTGCCAGTAGATGAAACAAAATTAAACAAAATATGATATGTATAATTGTCCTAAGTTAATAAATTCTGTGCCAAAGGGAAAAGGCCTCATATCCCTTGAGGATCCGTCAGGAAATTAAATCCAGACGTGGTGTTTCCTTTACAGGGCAGTGGGCTGTATCCTGGCTGAGCTGCTTGCCCACAAACCTCTGCTGCCTGGAACCTCTGAGATCCAGCAGGTCGACCTGATCGTTCAGCTGCTGGGAACACCCAATGAAAACATCTGGCCGGTAAGACTCAGCTTTCACACTGTCTGATGTTAAACTATTGAATTGGATGCATTTAGCTTTTATTGCTAAAGCAGTCTTAAACTGATATATTTCTACTTTTTTGTATGCCATCAACAAGTTCAGCAACATTAAACCCATTAAGGGAAAACAAGGTAAAAGCAGCCGATGATTGGCACAACTCAAAGGCCTTACTGTCTCAGTGTCTGGTTCTTGGTAAAATCACTCAGGTCTTTCCTTCTTCTGCCTCCAACTACAAGAACCGACTTTCCATCTAATACTCTAATATCTAGACATGTGACATTGATACAAATCCTCAGTTATTCGTTTAGTCTATAATAGGTTGCAGTCTGCACAAAGCTGAGAAATGAGATCTGTTGTGTGTGTTACAGGGTTTCTCTCAGCTTCCCCTCATCGGTCAGTACAGCCTGAGGAAGCAGCCATACAACAACCTGAAGAACAAATTCACCTGGCTGTCTGATGCTGGACACAGACTGCTTAACCTGCTCTTCATGTACAACCCCCAGCGCAGGTACATTTAGCTCTACTGGTTTCTGGCTGGAATCTAGACTACAGCTCTGATAAAGCTAAGCTTTTTTTGTGGGGAAAATGAAGGAGTCGCATGAATTTTCATACGAGGCATCACTAACTTCTTGTATTTTTCCTGATTCTCAGAGCTACTGCTAAAGATTGCTTAGAGAGTTCGTACTTCAAAGAGAAACCTCTACGTGAGTATAAAGATTGCGGATATGCACAAGCTGACGTCTGTCTGTCCTCCGACCTGCCGTGAGTCATTCTGTGTGCCTCTGTGCTTCTCTTTCCAGCCTGCGAACCAGAGCTGATGCCAACATTCCCTCACCATCGCAACAAGCGAGCGGCTCCTCCAGCAGAGAGCCACTCGAAGAGGAGCAAAGTGTGAAGAAACACTGGACTTACAGGCACATCTCTGGTGGGAAAATGGCCACACTCATGAAGAGCTTTTACTGTGGAGCTTTGAGCTAGTCCAAACCAGAATCAGCTTCAGCACAGCTGTAGTGAAACAAAGTCAGACAAACTTACTGCTGGACTGTTAAAAAAAGGAACACGGAGTCTACAGCAAGCAGTCAAGAAAAGGCTGGAAGTACAACCTGCTGTGTGGATCCAACGGTGTGGTCTGAGAGCACAGCACATTCATCAAAGAAAGAGAAACAGCCCCATTTTAGATTTTGTGTCTGAGTTATCATTTCCAACGGCAAGTAAGATGCTACAGAGAAGAGACTTCATAATCGCAAATTCTAGAGTAGCTTTGCATGGTTCACAGTTCAAAATCATCCTTGTGTATCCTCTCAGTTCATCCTCTATCAGAAACAAGCTGTTTTAATTCCTCTGCCTTTTAACTCTTTCACCTGTAAAAACATTTGACAACCTTCTCTGTACCGTTAATGACACCTCAATATATATAATATGTGGTGTGAGTAGCCTTAGTTAGCTATATAGGTGGCGATCAACCTCATTAACTTCTGATTCACACACAGCCCTTAAAATATGACAGAAAGCACTGAGTTCAAAAAAGAAAAAATGTGTTTACCCATAGTAGGCATCCAAGGAGGAAAGAGTTAAGGCAGCTGTCCCCTGATTGGCCTTTCCTTCATTAACAGACGGCCTGAAAAGCCGGCTGTGCCTTAGACTAACATATAGGGGATATTCCCTCTCTGACATCATAAATATCCCTTTTGAGAGCAGCTTGAAGCCTGAGCTTTTGGCATATTCTTATTGAAAACTTTGACAATGTTTAATTTGAATCTAATAAAGTTTAATAAATGTCTGGAACAGGAACAGTGTATAAAAATATAAAAATAAGACAGAATAGCCATTTAATCCATTCTGATCTCATGAATATGTGAACACTATCTAAAAATGACAAAATAATCCATACAGCATTAGCCACTATTTTATATATGCTCACAGACAGCAATGGTCCTGTGATGGACAAAAGCTGTCTTGCTATAATAATGTCCTTTTGCTCACTGACATCAATAATATCCCTCACTCTATCAAACCAAGGAGATAAAAGCTGCATGTTGTGACTGTGTAACACTTTGTCTTCTCAGATAGTGGTGACCTTTTCTTGTAATTATGAGATTAAGCATGAGGCCTCGCTTTCCTATTTTTGCCAGCAGTGAATGTAGTGCTATAGTGTACACCCTGACACATTACACATCAGTCTGTGGATGTGCTGTTATAATTATCTCTGCAGCTCTGTGACCAGGAGCTTTGGGGTCTTTGCTTGAGTGCTGTCTACAGCTTTATAGCCTCCATGTTGTTCTTGTTGATGAATTTAGGATTAATTTAAGAATATCTGCCTTTAAAGTCTTTGATGCACAATAAAGAAGATCTCAGGTTTGATCCTCACAGCTGACAGACAGTGTGTCCTGTCCAAGTGTCCTTGAGTAAAATATTGAATGCTTGATTTTGCTTGATAGACATTAAGGAGCTCTGTGTTAGCATGCAGCACGGGCTAGCAGCAATGTAGCAACTGTACCGCTTGTCTTAGTATGTGCAATAAGCAAAGTTTACCCCATGTAGGCTGCTTTGTGCTATTACATACTTGGTGCCATTTTACATTATACATCAATCACTTAAGCTGTGGAATAAATTGTAAAGCTAGTCAAATAGCTTTTCTACTTATATGAATTATAGTTGGACTATACTGACAAGGAAGATATGATTAGCTAGCTAGTTGTAATTTAGCTGTGATACAGGACTCTGGTGATGGTTGGTTGGTAATAGTGGCTGATGAAGTAAAAAAAAAAGAAAAGGAAAATGGACTGCTAAGTTACCTGATCAGCCCTGAGTCACACCAAGGAAAACAGTGGGCTGGAGACCACCGCACAACCGTACACAGTGAACTTGCAACTATTTCAAAAGTTGCTTCAAAGATGGCGACCAAGATGGTAACCACTCGCAGTCAACCGTGTCTTCAAAGCGACTTCATACATCAAGATGGCAATAAAACATCAATAATAAACTGCAGCAAACTGGTGAAAATGGTGACTCGTCTACATAAACATTGCATAAGTTGCCTCCCACAAGGCAATCCATGCAAGCACTGCAGTCGAAAGTGGTTATCCAGAGGTTCCTGGTCTTCTGAAAACATTCTGCACTATTTTTAATCTAGTGTGACTGAGCCATTAAGACAGTGTTTTGCTTCATGAAATTTGTCAGTGCATATGATGTTTGTTGTATGGAGCTGATTAGGACTGGACTTCATTTCCAAGCTACTTTTAGCTAATGAGGTGGTTGCTCTAGGTCAGGGGTGTCGAACTCCAGGCCTCGAGAGCCGGTGTCTTGCAGGTTTTATATGTCACCCTGAGTCAACACACCTGAATCACATGATTAGTTCATTACCAGGCTTCTGGAAAACTTCAACACATGTTAAGGAAGTAATTTGGCCATTTAAATCAGCTGTGTTGTGTCAAGGACACATCTAAAACCTGCAGGACACCGGCCCTCGAGGCCTGGAGTTCGACACCTGTGCTCTAGGTCTTTCCAGTCTTGTGATTATAGCTTGACATTTGCTGTATAGACATGAGATTGATGTAAATGTAAAAGGAAGGAGTTTTTATCAGAATCTTGAAGATTTTCCTTAGAAGGAACAGCTCAAATGACTGCAGTAAATGAACAGTGGCCTCAAAGTTGACTCTGTGTAAATTGAAATAAAATCAGAAAACTGACTGCTCCACTTCTGGTATTTTTTTGTTTCATCATGCTGCAAATTCTTTGAAATGTGTGACAGGATGGGGCTGCAGGCAGATCCGTTAAGAACCTGTTTGCAACTCCTTCCAGCAGTCTAACCCATGTCACAAAGCTCAGATCACTTCAAACTGGTTCAATCAACATGAGTTCACTCAAATGCCCTCCAAAGTCACAAGATCTCAATTCAATACAGCAAACAGGAGATTTGCATCATGAACGCAGTGTGATGCCGTCATTTCAATATGGGCCTAAATCTCTGAAGAAAGCAAAAGGTGATCCAACCCAGTACACGGAGAGTGTACCTAATAAAGTGTCTGGTGAGTGTATATTGTTGAACATTTTGTTTGCGTAATCTTTTAATTGTAGTGAACTCCTCTCAGGCTTCACTTTGACAGATTGTTTCTAAATATTTGAGATCTCAGGTTTTGTGGAAACTCTTATTGGTGTGCACTTAACTGTGTGATGGTGGTGGAAGTGTTAAATTCCAAATACGTGAAATGCACAAGCATAATAAAACATGTCAAAGCAGCAGTAGTGTCTTTTTTTCCATTTGAAATTTCAGTTTTTATTTATTCAGGTTAAATTAGTAGTAATGGTAACATGGCCAGCGTCAGGTTAAATCCCCGTACAGGGACGTTAATAACTGAGCTCCCCTGAACAACAGGTACCTCCACAAACACGCAGCGATTCTACTGTAGCTTCCAGAAGTCCATCAGTGAGTCCACCAGGCACGCCTGCAATCCTGCCATAACAGCAGGAGGTCAGAGTCTGTGCAGGACAGCTTCCCTTAAACTCCCTGCTGAAATTAGGACAACAGCAATGAAACGTTCAGCAGCATCGCCCCTGGAGGAGAACTCTGTACATTTGCCTCCAATAAAGAGGGGGGGGGGGGGGGGGGTCAGGCCTCTCACTGGTGCTCCATCATGAATCACAGAAAATTAATACATAAAGAATAAACATACTGTAGCTGTATTAGTTACACATCACACGTGACCAGTAATTTATATAAATAATGTTCCATAACACTGATTGACCATGAATGCAGGGCAAAACAAAGATGTGCTTGACTGATTCTTAATCCACTAACGTGTGAATATTAGTGGTTTAATTGCAGTCGGCGTTAATTAGCTTGTGCTGTTAAACCAAGTGAGGGAGGTTAGTTTCCTTAAAGTGCCACAGACACGATGTCTTCAATTTTCATGTTTAATGAGACTGTTTATTTTCCACTGCACTTTGTGGCATATTTCTCCCACTCATGTATCTGCTCAGTTTGAATATTTTCAATGAAGAGTGGAAAACACCCAGAACACGAACTCAAACATCAAAAACAGAACATCCATAAAAGAACGACTTCGCAGTTTAAATAAGACTAGGTGTATTCTAGGAAATGTAGTGAAAAGACCAAAAGGACGCTTTCTTCCACACATAACTGCCTCCTAAACATGAAGCGAAAGTGTGACTGTTTGCCCCACGGTAGCTGTTTTAGTTTGAAAACTCCAGAACAAGCCTCACTGACCACAGCCGAAAAAAAGGAAGCCAATGGCAAAGATCCAAAAACTGCATTACTAATGGCCACTTGAGCCACGCTCTAAATGCACCGCCAGTATGGCCAGTTACAGAAAACAAGCTTTGGTTTCTATAGCAGGTGAAATTTTTTTTATTCACCTGATTGGATTTTAACTTATGGGTGCTGCAGCTGTGTCTTCAAAAACACCACAAACTTTTAGCAGCTAATACTCGGGCTTCAATATGTGAAGACTAAAGCCAATGAATGACATCACCGTGGCCATGTCCATCATTTATGTACAGCCAATGCTCCAGAAAAGCTACCAATCCCACCAACTGCTGCTTCAAAACAGGAAGTGTTGATGCATCATCTATCAGTTTATTCGCTTCGAAAAGAAAAAAATAAGGAAAAAAAAATAGAGCCATTCATCAGCACTTGGGCTTTCTTAAAAATCTATTTTTTTAAAGTATTCGTTGCTTTTTTGTTCATGTTGATTAAATGCTGTGTTAACAAATGGCTTTTCAATGACAATCATCCATCTCCCAGAGTGTACATCCTTTTCAAAATAAAAGACATTCAAGTTACAGAAGACAGAGAAAAGCAGGAAATACTGATTTTTTTTCCCCCATCTCATTTAAATTATCACTCTTAGTATTTTCAGATTGAGGAACTGCTGCACTTGGCTCCCAGTCAAGCACATCTCTGGTAATGTAAATGCTTCACTCAGACTGTTGCGAGCACGGAGCTACAGGCCTCAACCAGACACGCTCACTTGGTTTAACTGCATTAAATATCAAAATAACATTTAGACAGAAACATTAAACAGAAACAAGTTTAATAAAAACACTTAAATGCTTTCACACTTCCACATGCCTGGCAGAACAACTAACGTCTTCTCTTCACTGTCCTTCATGGCGATACCAAAGGGAGTTGCATGATGGCAGCAGAATGTATGGCCCTTCGGTCGGAGACGAGACAGGCTCACAGTGGGACAAACTTTATGCGTTTCCTCACATTAAATGCGGCGCAGATGAACAGTTCTTGTAGTGAATATGCTGTAACGGAGCACAGTCTGTAAAGGGTGGGGAAAAACGCGGAGGCGACAGGGGAGGAAGTCTACAGTCCAGCTACCAAATCACACTGAGATTTTCTACTTCTGCATTTGGTCAATGTCCTCCAGGGATTCAAACATCCGGGCCTGGACGAGACACGAAGATGCAGACTGGCGCCATGTTATAAATCCAGGAGAGGCAGTGAACCAAGTGCTCAGCTGAAGATGAAAGCCTACAGGATGGTGCAGAGGAGAGGGGTGGAGTGTTGGTACTGGGAGCAGTCTGACCCTTCTGCTGGACTTGGGGATGGAGCGGGAGACGTGGGGCTCTGTCTCTCAGCCCTCCATCCCAAAGTCCTCTGTGAACTTCTTGACTTTGAGAAGGTCTTCGGTGTTAACTGTGGGGCGGGTGGTGGACAGAGAGCGCAGCATGTCCGACTGCAAAGTAGGGACACGGACACACACACACACAGTTCATTATTGTTATTTCATTAATGTTATACTGCATATTTGAATTCTGTATATCACTGTGAGGTCCTTTCAATCCAACAGAAGCTTTCTTTATGCAGAAAAACTGTCCAACATATCCTTTATCCCTTCTCTGCACACAGCCTAATCATCTCAGCCTCACCTCTCCAACTTTGTCTCCAAACTGCTCAGTGAGCCGTCCTTATGATATTACTGGTTAATAGTAATATTACTCATTAATAATCCCAATGAAAATCTTAGTATCTTCATCTCCACCACCTCCACTAGTGCCATCATCTTGAAACCAAACATCACAGGAGGTCTTATCTTATAAACCTTCCTTCAGCAGTTTTACATATATAATGAATCTGGCTGATAATCTATGTCATTGTTGTTCATTGGTGGTGGAAAGGAAGATGGTAATATGTCACAGTTTAAAAGAAAATCAAAGCTGCTGTTAGTGAAACAACAGATTTTCCTTCACGTTCCTGCATCTTACCATGCAGACTATGGGCTCCAGTAGCTTATCACTAGGCACGTCCATCCAGGTCATCTCTATAGCCCCAGGATCGCCAGGGGAACATGGCGTCAAGAGGTCATCCACCATCACCTGGTTGTTGCTTCGGGATGGACCGCGGACCTGCAGGAGTAAGGGGGAAAAAAGCTCCTGTGCAGCACCGATTAATCACACCAAACACTGCAGCCTCCACGTGAAGGCTTCATCGAACCCCGCTGAGTCTATGGGCGATCTTTGAGACATTAGTAACTCAATCTCAACTACATACTAAACACAATAACTTAATTAAATTCATGTTAAACTGGTTAGTTTGCAGTATTCTGATAACATTTACAGTAACGGAGTCTGTTAGACTGCTGCAGGCCTGAGTGATGATGCTCTTTAATAGTAATATACTGTCTAGTAGCTGAAAAGCAGCTCTAATTCCTCATTCCTCAACATCTGCTTACATACCATGGACAGATTTGACTAAAACCTGAGAGTCAGCAGAAGCACAGGGTAGCTGATCACAGGTACTGGAGCTCACAGGCTTGGTTTTTTGGGGTGATTTCTTTTACAAACAAGCTTAAAACAGCTAATTTTTAACAGAGGATGAACTGAACTTTAATCAAGACTTATAAGACCTTATAAGTCCAGGTAACAGGGCCCCTTTCAATAGTTCATTTATATCACAAAGATCCAAGATTGAAGATTTCACAGGTTTCTTTCTCTTACCTTTTTGAAATGTGTGGCAGATTGGACCTTCCTAACGGGCTGCATGAGAGCATCCCGGACGATGATGCTGATGTCGGCACCGGAGTAGCCTTCTGTTTTGCGGGCGAGCTGCCGCAGGTCGGCCTCGCTCAGGCTGTGCGGCGTGTTGCCCAGATGGAGGCGAAACATTTGAGCCCGAGCTGGCTCCTCTGGCAGAGGGATGTAGATACGCTTCTCAAATCTGACGCACAACAAAAATAACAAGCCCGTCTTACGGATGCTCCTCAACACGTACATGAACACACGTACACTTAAACAGCACACAAGAAAAGGTATAACAAAGCAAAGCGTAGCTCTAAAATCAACTCGTTACTATTAAAGTTTAGAGGAAGTGAAGCAGGAGTTGGATACTGGGTTCACTGGCTGTAGATTGACCGCTTTTCCTTATTTCTGCCATAAATCCCACTCCACTGGTCGATGCTTATATTAAACACGACCAAAGTTTTAAATAATCAGTCCATGTAGCTCAGACTTCAGGATTATATATAGAATTAGTTTTAGACATTTTTTATATGCTTGGCTCGATATGATATCATCAAGAATGGATATCCCTAATAAGGTCTCAGGCACGCAAATAGCAGCCAGTCAGACGAATAATAACCAAAGTAGGTTTAAAATGTGGGTAGCCTTATAGAGACAGGAGCTAAAATGTTTTATTTCAGGCAGATGATAATTCGATGGGCTGTTCCAATGCGAGTATATCGAGCTCTGAATCCTACAAAGCTCGTTTAGTGGAGTTCAAGAGCCATATCTCTGATTTGTTTAATAATTCTATAATACACTTTGTATTACATATGCTTCTAACTGGGTATACATTTAAGATTATGCTTCCACAAGACACCGAGTGGATTACAAGTTTAAGATGTTATTAATCAGCTGTGGATTTCAGTGCCACTTCTTACAGGAGCTGTCTTCTTTTTGCATTCCCAGCACTATTCACCAAAAATGCAAGCCTGTACAGATCTGACAGAAAAGCTGATAGCTGCTGGGAACTCTTTAACTCTATTTCCCAAGAGGAGGAAGGATGATTTTTATACTGCCTGCCCTGCTCAGCGAGGTGAGAGCTGTCGATCAGAGCGATCTTTCACTCTGTTCAGTAACAATTACAGAAGGAACTACGTCCTGTTTGAAGCCACATCCTTCTCGTTTCAAGTGAAACTTTTCTTTTTTCCATATTTTAATTTAACATTGAATTCAGCTTTTGTGCTTAAATGGAGGCAAAGTGTAGCTGCTGATGAACGTGTTGTTGGGTACTGCTGGTTTCTCCAAGTGGCCATCTAAATAAGCTGAACTATCCCCCAGCAGCTTGTGTTTGTAATGTGCCCATGGTAACATAACAACATGATGAGCCTCAGCCAACGTCTTCTAACAGATCACACACACAGTGCACTGTTTCCAAAGCACAGACTTTTTTTCATAATTGTTCATCTAGCCGAGGTAATGCGCACTTATTTTGAAAATTCAGTCACTGTCAACGAGCAAGCTCTGGCCCTTCCTGTTTTCCCTGTGGGCAGGTCTCCTGAAATCTTTTCTTCATTTAACACTTTATATAAATACCTCATGGAGGCTGGTCTCTACTCTTTGCTGGATGATCTGTAGGGGCTTTTCTTTACTATAGAAAAGATCCTGTCATCACCCATGTCTGTGGTTTTCCAGGTCTTCCCATGTGCTTCCATGTGTGTTTTCCTCAGTATGTACAAAATAGTTAGCCACTCACGATCTTAATAATATCCATACTAAATTCTTTTTCTGCATTAACAGCCACAGCACACTTGAAATCACTTCCTGACCAAAGTGTTAAAGTACAGATGCAACACTTCAGTGGTCAATGCAATATGATGGGTTAACCCCTCAACTTAGAATTGAATGTTTGCACTTGAAGCTTAAAGCATTTAGCAGTAACCCAAGTATGTTTTGATACAACGGTAAAAAGACAATAATCATGCCACTGTCCAAAAATATCTGGAGCCAACATTAAATTCTAAACGTCATAGAGAACAACTCACAAGAAGTTTGGACAATGTTTTACATGGTCAGCATTAGAGCTGGGCGATAGAACGATAACGATATGTATTGCGAAATTAATTTTTCTATCGAGGAAAAGTTAAACTATTGCGATAGACCTCATCTCTCTTGTCCTCTTAAAAAAAAAAAAAAAGAAAAAAAAAAAGAAGACGAATAAGAACAGCCAATCCAAATTAAGTAGCACAGAGCCGAACCACTCACAGCCGCAGCATCACGTCACGTGACTTGTTACGTGATTGTCGAAAGTAAGGCCATAGAAGTTCCCTAGTGTGAAGGTATTTCGGCTATTTCAAGTCTGACAAAAAACAGAGTAGCGCGCACTGTAAATTGTGCCAAAAGCAAGTCTGGAGATACAATAAAGCGGTGCATGCTCAGTCTCTGACTGGAAGCGCTAATTCGTCATTCGGCTTTTGTTTTAAGTAACTGTTAAAACTGTTGGAAAAGCTCAGCTATACAACAAGGAGAGATTGAGAATTTCCTTTTAGTTCTCAGTTTATTTGATATTGACAAAGGTTAGTCAGTTTTGTCTGTTCTTCTGTAAAACAAACTAAGATTTATTTTTAGAATTAATATTTTGTTTCTAAGTGGAATTGATAATTTAGTAGTCTGTTTCGTTTGTTCTATTTTGAAACTTAAACGCTTTAGCGGCTGCTTTTGTGTAGTTTGTAATATTTGCCTTTATTTATCTGAAAAAGTCTCATTTTTCTTAAGTACATCTACCCAGTTGAACTTATTATGGGATTTAAATATTTAAATCAAAACAAGCTGCTGATTATTTCACATTTTACTTGTGAGCAACGGCACATTTAAATCTTACAAATATAGTTATTTGGCTTATATCGTGATAGATATCGTTATCGTCTGAAATGAAAAAACATATCGTGATATGAAAAAATCTTATATCGCCCAGTCTTATATCGTACAGTAAAAGTACATTTTTCGGAATAAAAAGCCTCACAGTATATAAACAAAACAAACACACACAAACATCTGAGATGACCTCTGACCTTCTGCGGATGGCGGCGTCCAGCACCCAGGGGATGTTGGTGGCTCCGAGCACCAGAATGCCATCATTGTTGTTTCCGACACCTACAAAAGCAGAGTGTTAATCTACACAAGCACTTCTTTTGAAACTCTGGAAAACTCTCTTAACAGATTGTAGCAGGAATAACGGTCAGTCCTCTACTGATGCCACACAATAAAATTGTTTATATGGTGTGGAATGAATACCGTACTAACAAGAAAAGTTATGAAAACAGAACATGCTTGACATCACCACAGATCGTTCAACCTAAAGACAAATAAGTGACAAATAACTAAGTCTTCAACTGAGAAATGTGTTGAAAACAATCAGAAAACTGTTTAAAAGGATTTTTCACATATGATGGTTACCAGTGCTGCCACCACATACACTTACATCCAGAAAATCACCAAACATTTGTGTTTTTTAGAAGTTCCTCTTGTGGTGCAGAGCAAGCACAGTGAAGTTCTGTGGTTCTGTATGGTTCTATGAACTCTGAAAAGGCTGCTGTGGTCTTAAGGTCCCTTATTTCAATCCATCATGGTGATGTGATCCAGGTTCCACAAAGTGTTAACAAGATTTGCACATTCAGTCTGACACAGATGTGAGGCTGAGAAAAGCCCCTCTTTGCTCACATCATCAATCTGACTTGAAACACTGCAGACGCCATGTTTTTCCAAATGGCTGTGCCTCAAGTTTCAACAATATTATTTAATACTGTATATTCTTCACACTTCATATATCCGATAGCAGTCGTGTGACTCACCCTGCATCTGGACCAGAAACTCTGTCTTGATGCGGCGGGCAGCCTCGCTTTCATTCTCGTTCCTCGAGCCGCACAGAGAATCCACCTCGTCGATGAAGATGATTGAAGGTTTGTGCTGGCGAGCTAGATCAAACAGGTTTTTCACCAGCCTGAGAGAGATGGGCAGAGACGGAGTAAATATGTCTGAGGGATAGCCATATTAGACCATTAGTTTTTTATTACTAAGAAATCGATTTAGTCTTTGAAGTAACAAATGTTGTAATTATTGCTCATCACCTTTATGCAATTTAAGATGAGACCTTTAAAGATTAAAATTCCAAAATACTCAGTTATCAAAGTAGTTTTTTTCCCCAGTTTTTCTACTTGCTAAATCACATATCAATCTGTTTATTAAAAATATACTTACAAAACTGTTTCAGCTTTATAAGTTCAGGTTTCTACTCTGGTACAGTTGAATATTTATGGAGCTGTTTAATTGATATTCTGCTAGGATAACAAAACAGCTGTCCCCAAGGCTGTGAGGAACTTTAGAAGCATTTCTGATATTTCCTTTTTACCTCGCTTAAACAAGTGTACAATACTAAAAATTAGAAACACTCCTGACTCAGAGTGATGCTGAAAAACTAGTTCATCCATTTTCCCTCTCCAATATTGTACGGCCTTTACATGACAATTTATAGCACGTTGAGATGAGAGTTGTTGCGAATTGTAAATTACACTGAATTGAAATGACGCATTGAAAACATACTTCTCACTCTCTCCCAGCCACTTCGACATGAGGTCTGAGGAGGAGACAGAGAAGAAGGTGGAGTTGTTGGCCTCGGTGGCCACCGCCTTGGCCAGGTATGACTTTCCTGTTCCCGGAGGACCGAAGAGCAGGATGCCTCTCCATGGGGTCCGTTTGCCTGAGAAACAAAAAGACCCAGAAGAAAAGTTTGTCTTTAAAGTAGTGTTGATATCAGTGTATGACTGCTTACTGGGTTTAAACAGAATGAAGAGACTTGAGACCTACAGTACCTGTGAAAAGGTGAGGAAATTTGATGGGCAGGATGACTGCTTCCTTCAAAGCTTCCTTAGCTCCTTCCAGCCCAGCAACATCATTCCACCTCACATTGGGTTTCTCCATTACAATAGCACCTACACACACAAAAAACAGTAATGATGACACACCTACTGGGATGCAATTAATAGGCAAGGCTGGTTGATTATGACAAAACCAAAGAAAATTGTAAGAAATAATATCATAAATAAATATTTAGCTCCACATGATGGGGTTAAATCCCCCCCAAGGCCACTCACCCATAAGCTGCTCCTGCAGTTTTTTCTTCTCAGGGTTTTCACCCTCACTGTCACTGTCACTCCTAGAACACGGAACATAAAAATCCAATAAAGCCTAAAATGTTGTTTGTTTTTTTTACATTTAAACATACAAAAAAAGGACATCATACTTGTCATTGCTCTGTGCTTCTTTGACAGGCTTCTTGCCCTGTTTGTCTTTATTCTTCAGATAGTCCTTCAGTTTCTCTGCTCTGTCCAGGTACTGCATACATTTTGCTCGTATACTCTCCTTCGCCTTGTCGCTGTGGGCCTCATCTGGAGTAAGAGAAGATGTTGCCATCAGCAAGGTGTATGCGAAACACAAAGAGCTCAGCTACCTGTCAAGATAAGATACTTACATTTTATGGCATGTAGGAAATATTCCACAGCATGCTGGTACAGGCGCAGAGCCTCCTCATAATTTTTCGCCTTGTCCTCCTCTGTGGCTTTAGTGACAAGATCAATGGCTTTCTGTAGCAGATGCAGAGATATAATGTTAAACCATGGAGTTAAAAACAGGCAATAAACACATGTCATAAACACAGTTTTGTTTTCACTGTGTATATTATACCTGGGCCACCTGCTTAATAGCTTTAAATGCACCTGCTATCATTGATATGCACACAATACACAGCTGTACCTTTCTGTTAGTTCAAGCTCAACAGCCTTTGGTACCTGAGGGAATGCTTCACTGCCATTACTAACTTTAAAATATTTCTTTCATCTCAGTCCTGACAAAACCAAGGCTCTTGTGTCCGGCCCTGACTGATTCACCGAGGAAGTCAGCCAGTCAGCCTGCTCGCTGATAATATCAAATCATCTGCTAAGAACCTTAGCATCATTCGTTATTATCTAGTATATTTAAATCTCACATTTCAAAGCTCGCCCAGCTTTCTTTCATTAAAGAAACATTGCAAACATGAAACCTTTTTTTTTTTTTCCACCCAATCATCCAGAACTTTTAGTACACATTGTAACTGTCTCCCACTTATTTTTGCATCCCTTCACTGGCTTCCAGTGAAATTCAAAATTGTATTAATAGCATAAAGTCCTACATGGCTTAGCTCTCGCATAAACACGGAGAGCTACTGAGAATTTACAACATCTTTAAGAATCTCAGATCATCTAATCACGCTCTTAACTGTTAAAAACAGAGGATCCCACGCTTTCAGGTTACACCTAAACTCTGGAACAGCATTTCTCAGTAATTCAGGTCAGCTGAACCTGTGGTTTGTTTTATAGGATTACTGAGAACTTTATATAAGTTACTTTAAAAAAAAAGGAAACGAAAAGCAAAGAAAAGAAAAACAATCTTTCTCCTATTATTTTTGGCTATAGGTTTACATCTGATGTGTGTATAAAAGTTGCGTATATATATTGCGATAAATGCAAGACCATGTGCTGGAACATATTCACTTGTCTTTAATGTGTGGTTTTATTTAAACTGTGAAACACTTTGTAACTCTATTTATTTAAAAGTGATAAACAAATGAAAGTTGTTATTATTATTATTAAAACAAAGAACAAGCTATTCCTTAAGACAAATATTCACTGTGCTGCTTATAAAGCCAGTCGTCAGACTAAAATAGTCCCCCCAAAACAGCAACGCTTTGTTTTCTGTCCTTTTAACTGAGCGAGCAGGGCCACACACAGGCCGGCTAACGGTGACGGCAGATACCGTTAGAAACACCCTACAGGAGAGGCACAGCTAGTAGTACCCGCAACAAAGCCTATCGTTTCTATAATATGTAATCTAGACGACATATTTATTGTAACACCAAACCAAGGCAATCTTACTATCAGCTGTTTTGTTAGCAATTTAGCTTGCAGTACATCCAGCCACCTCAGGGTTTAAGAGCTAACCGTTATTTTGTATGAAGGTAGCCGACAGGCTGGAAACTGTGTTTTGAATTAGAATCTTTCTTTAATCGTTCAGTGGAAAAAAATAAATTATCTACCAAATGGCTCGAAGAGTCTTCGTAGCTTCCAGAAAATTCTTCCGCACGCAACCCAGTGTATTCAGAGTTGTAAAAAAAACCCCGCTTTTTGCTCCAATTACACACAAATCAAAGGCTAGCTCTGTGACCAAACTGAAGCGGGCTAACGTTAGCCAGCTAACAACAGCCTACCTGTAATGTTGACGTTGTCATTTCATCTCACTTTAATGTGACACGCGCAGATTTCTGTCCTCTGTTCCTCCCCAAAGGTGGACACCTGAAGAAGTGATGTCTTTACCAGCCCTGTTCTGTACGAGGACTGCACGCTCCTGTCATGACAAAACAAAACAGTGGCTAATGCGGCGGCTAGCAAAGATGACAGCTCGACCCAACAATACGTCAACCAACAGGGGCAGTGTTGCCAACTCCTCAGTAAGGAAAATCGCTATTGGTTGTCCTAGAAGTCGCTAAATGACGTCATCGCCTAATTTGCATAATTGGTCATGCTAATCTAATTGTAACCTATGTTGTTGGAGAGAGAAATAACATCGTGGAAGAGACATAAAGTGAGTAAAAACGTCCTAAATGCATTTAGAGTTTATTTAGAACTACAAATTAAATTTCTTTTAGCAATTATTGGTTTTTTTAATGTCACAATTCCAACCCTGCTCCTTTACCCGGGCTTGGACCGGCAAAAGTGACCCAAATTAGGCACTCTGGTGGAGTTACTTTGGCTACGTTCACATTGCAGGTCTTAATGCTCAATTCCGATTTTTTGATCAAATCCGATTTTTTTGTCTGCTCGTTCACACTATAAATAAAATGCGACAGCAAACGCGCTCTAGTGTGAACGCTCAAAGCGGCCCGCATGCGCAAAAGAAGACGTCACACACAACGCACTCCGTTTATACCCTGAGCAAACAATATTGTTTGACTGATGGCCCTTGATATAAAGACTTCGGACTTTGCGTTTCCCAGTTTTTGCTTTAAGTTATTTTGTTATTTACATAATAATGTAAATAACCTAATAATTATCCTTATTGCTGTTTTAGAGGAGCAGTGCTTCAAAGGATAGTTGCAGATTTCTGTCAGAATCTACAGATTATACAGTACAAATAAAATGTTCACGTTTCTCCAACGTTGTCTTCCCAACAGTTTCACTAACATCTACACTGGATGGCCAGGAAGCGTTCGCAATGTCTTATCGGGCGCTTCTCTGGCGCTGATAATTGGCGTCTGTCTTGTGTCAGTGACGTAAAAGACGGATTTAATGCGACATGACCATTCAAACAGCAGTCGCTTTCTAAAACATCGGATATGTATCGGATTCAGTACCACATATGAAAGTGACCCAGATCGGATTTGAAAATATCGGATTTGTGCCGTTCACACTGTCATACCATTATCGGATATGGGTCGCATAGGGTCAAAAAATCGGATTTGATGCGCTTTCGCCTGCAGTGTGAACGTAGCCTTTGTGTGTGTGTGTTTATAAGTAGTTTTAAACCTTGTGATCCACAAAACAGCATAAGAGTAAAAGAGTAAAAGAAGAACTGACTGCGTTACAGCACCCGCTGCTTGTTGAGAGTAAAAGCGATACGCGGTCTACACGTCGTTTTTTAGCGACTTTTTTTTTTTAGAAAAAAAGTCGCTAAGGGGTCTGAAAACTCGCTAAATATAGCGACAAAGTCGCTAAGTTGGCAACACTGAACAGGGGAGCTCATACGTGACAGCTTCCGGCGAAGACTTCCAAAGGGCCGTGGCGTAAAAAAAAATAAATAAAAAAATCAGCAAACATGTAGTCACCACATGAATTATTAATAATACACCAAGGTTATTATATTCTCAGAATTAAATTTATATATAAATGTAATATTTTTCCGAGACTATAGAGACCATTTAACTTGGAAAACAACTTCCGGTTTTGTAGCTAAACTAATAAACTTGACAAACTTCAGGGACCTTAGCAAATGTTCAATGGCCTGCAACTACTGCCACCTAGCGGCCACAGCCACAAGCCTTTCTTTAAAGGCAGGAGTAGTTGGAGAAACACTGCGCTCATGTGAAATCAAGTATTTGGGAACGTTGTAGAGTACCCAACTGAACCATCCAACTGAACCATGCGAGAAAAAAAATTATGGGATAGTTAAATTATGTTTGTGTGTGTTTTAATCTGTACATATATTGTGACTGTATTATATAAACCCAGAACACAGCAATATAAAATTGGATTTAGAGTGTAATGTTCACTCACACTCTGATGGATGCATCAGGGGCAACTCGGGCTTCAGTGTCTTACCCAAAGATGCTTTTCAGCAAGCAGCCTGGAGGAGTCAGGAATCGATGCACCGGCCTTCAGTTGATCTTCCACCTGATCCACAGTCATCCCTGACAGACGCACCAAATTGTGACCCCCACCAAAAATCTTCCTGACGCTTTTCCTCCACAAACACGTTGAAAGATCTATGGGTACTTCTTTGAGCAGCAATTTTGAAAAATTATAAATAACACATTATAAATAATAAATAAATGATAAAAGAAAAAAAAAGTATTGAAAAAAAGTACTAAAAATAATCAGTAACTGTCTAAAAGTCCAGCCAGTCAATGTAATTGCGCCATTCAGACTAACCTGCCACTAATATCTGGATGTCTAGTCAAAGTTCACTAGAATGGAAACAAAAAAATGTTTTTAGCGTGTTTAGTATTAAAAAGGTTCAGTTATCATAAACACAAAGATGCTCTGGTTCATCTGACTGAGCTGTGGGCCACACATCACACAGAAAACCACTGAAAAACAACACCTTGGTTTCTGTAACTTACAACAGTTTTATTGGTAGGTATGTACATTTGAGATTACTACATTGTTATCATACATTGTATACCGTCTCTTGGAAGGAAATCTAAAATACTTTGCATATGACAGGTTGTCGCAGCAGCATTTATCCTCGCGACTTTTCAGTTTCATGATTGTGTTGGACGCAAGCTGCCACAGATAATACCTTTGGTTCCACAAACCCCTTCTTTGAAGCGTTGCATAGACAGAACAGCCACGATTTGAGAACAAAGAGAGGAAGGAGATAAAAGGTGTACATTCACAGGTTTAAAGGGGTTTGACAGGTTAGTGCATCGAGCTCAGAGAGGAACAGGACGGCCTCGTAGCTTCTTAAACTTCACATAATCAGATCAGGTTAGAGCAGTTAGAGTGACAAGAAAGCAAAAGTGTGGTGTAAAAGCGTATCCCTTTCACTACTGCTTCAAATGTTGCAGAAACTGACTTCATGCCAGGCTGAGCATAGCTCAAACTGTGACGTTTTAAGAGAAGCAAAGCTTACTTCTGCTGTAATACAGCCAACATTAACTGTAGCTTGAAAAGGCTTAAATCACTAAACAGGAAGTGAGTGTACTGTGATGAATTTTCACATTCATTAAAAGAAAAAGGAAAAAAAAAAAAAAAAGCATCACAAGGACATGATGTCCCAAATGGGACAGAGGTCATTCAGGCGGGTGACTGTGCTCCGTATCAGAGAACCGGGGTTATCTTGTTTTCCTATGTTGCAGTCAGTGCGCACAATGGCACATTGTGTTCTTTTGGACCTCAGACAGAGGCTCTACTGAAGGGTAACTTTAGCTACATGTACCATGAATAAGCTGACAGTGATTAAAATGTGTTTATTACAGTCACGTTGAACTCATTAACCAGCCAACGCAGGCAAAATGAACTGAAGGGGGAAGAATGGTCAACTTGCATATATTGGAAAAAAAATAAAAGTGTGGTTCAGTCAGTTAAATATCACGTGCATCACATTGTGTCTGTCAGCACACTAACTACATGAACACCAACACTGCTGCGAGTGACCAATACGACTTACAAGCGCTCATCATTTCTCAACATTTAACACAATTTTAGCACATCGGAGGGATGAACAAGAATGAATGGCTGGCATTCTTTTTCCCTGTGCTAACTTTGCATTATAATCAGTATTGTTGATGTTAAAGGGAACACCTGCTGCTCTTTTCCAACTCGATATTTTTATTCTGGGACTCCACAGGAGTAGCTCTGCTTGATTTAGTTTAAAAAAAAGATAATTTATCTACTAGACCCTCAGATGAGCCTTGATCTGCTTTAAATGGGTAATTTTAGCCACAGGCCCTTAAAGACACCACCACCCTTTCAGTAAAGGCTAACTTTATTCTGATTGGTTGATTTCTGAAAGGTTGCTGGGGGGGGGGAGCTTAAGTTTGAGAATCATAACTCTCAATCAAATCTAATCTGGAAAAAAAAAAAGAGTGGGGAGGACAAACATCTGCAGCAGGTTATAGCAGAAGGTTTCTGTTAGGTGAATATCAAACTAGAGCTTTTTACATGTGTACATATACTCTTTTCTTAACCTTGCATCCTGTTTTTTTGTTTTGTTTTGTTCCTTGAACTCAAGCCATGAGTGAGTGAAAATGAAATTTAAATGTGGTCACCACATGTGCACCTGGCTGCTTAACACGAAGTCTGTCAGTCTGATAAACTGGAAATATCGAAATGACGTTTGTCGGCTTTGTTGGTCTTTGGCAGCAGAATCACAATATTTGTTAAATGAAGAAACTGTTTTTACAGAATGAGTCATTAAGCTGGCTGATTATTTCGAGCAAACAAGGAAGCTGAGGAAGGATCGACACTTTCTATTCTTGGACCCATCATTTCCTCTGTGCTCATTAACTTGACCAAACAGAGTGCAGTACTTTTAGTTTAATAATAATCTGACTTCAAGGCAAAAAATAAAGATTTTCACATAATTTGGCTGAGACTTCAAACTGCTCTCTGCTTTAGGTTCAAACTGGGATCACAGGTTTATGAGACAATAATTCCTAAACTGAGGTGACTATAAAAACAAGGAAATTCCAGCTGATTGCATACAAGATTTTCAATAAGCTACATGGGCTTTCATAGCTGGCTTCTAGGTGCTGCCTTTCTTCAGGCTTTCAGAATTGGACCTATGAGAAGAAAGTTTGATTTATGGGGAGGGGAGCCTTAAAGAGACAGGAGACAAAACGTCTGATTGGCTGAAAGAAGAGGGCAGAGTAGTAACTCTAAACTGACTGCTAGAGCAGCGGTCCCCAACCCCCGGGCCTCGGACCGGTACCGGTCCGTGAGTCGTTTGGTACCGGGCCGCTAGAGTTGAGGCTCAGGTGTGAAATGTATGGTTTTCAGGGTTTTTATCGGTTTTCAGCGTCATTTTGTTATCGTTTTTATCGTTAACTCGATTTTCCTGGGTCTTTTTCACATGTGTTATGAATAAATTTTCTTTTTTTCGGTACCGGTACTAGTTTTATTTTGTTGTATTTATCCGCGACACCTTAAAGGCCGGTCCATGAAAATATTGTCGGGCATAAACCGGTCCGTGGCGCAAAAAAGGTTG
This sequence comes from Simochromis diagramma, assembly GCF_900408965.1. Lineage (NCBI taxonomy): Eukaryota > Metazoa > Chordata > Actinopteri > Cichliformes > Cichlidae > Simochromis > Simochromis diagramma. Next base: position 3,575,968 of record NW_024386765.1, read on the forward strand.
GAGACCGCTGTGCTAGTGGACAAATAAAGAGCTGGAAGCGAGCGCAACAGGTCCACCTAATATGAGAGACTTTTTTTAAACTTCTGTTAAGGTTTAATATTTTTCACTTTGGGTGCTTAAAATGAGAAAAATTCACTGTAGAACTTGTTGGGTAAACTCGGCCATTCATGGTACTCCAGAGGAACACTGATCTTTGAACATTCAATCACCCAGAAATAAGATATTACAACTTTCCTGAATCTGTTTTTTGTTTTTGTTTTAGGAGGTGAGGCAGTTTTAACATTCACTGTCAGTTCACTGTCAGCTCACTGTCATGTGACGCTCCTGTTAAAAGGTATTTGACCACACAAATGCTGATGTGGGCATGGCAACCAGAGAGGTGTAATCACAAGCGAAGCAGAATGAGATGAGACGATGTGGTAGTGTAGGTGTCTGAGTCGCGGGTGGGGGAGGTAACGCACGGTCATGTCATATATAATCGTCATATATAAACATCAGGAAGTCATGCTTTCAGGAGATACACACTAAAAAATCGTAACATTGTTTACACTATAAGAGTAATACTATTGCTTGTGCATGTCTGAAGCGTAAAATTCTCTTATTGTGTGAATTAAAAAAAAAGGGAACACTATAAAGAGTGTCTCTGACTACAAGTAACAAGGCACAGTTGGTGATCCTGATTACAACAGTAGTTTGGGATAATGTGCTAAAACTATGAGGCACACTATCAAGCCAACGGCAGCGTGCAGCGAGGAAAGACACACTCGTCCGCAGAAATCTTTCACGCGCACAACCTCCGCTCGGGTAACTGCATCGCGACTCTAAAGCAGCGTCTCCCTCTCACAAAGACAAACACGCACGCTTTAAAAAGAGCCCAAAATACACCGGAAGGCTGTCGTGGAATGATAGGCAGAGTAAAAACTGGGAGCGTTTACCAATCTGCGCTCGGTCAGTTAAAAAAGCCTTCCTTTAGTTCGATGCACTTCACTAACACGTTTCTTAGAGCGCACAGGTGCTGCAATCTCATAAGCACATCGGCTGCATCAACATCTCATCGGATATTTATAATGAAATATATTTAAAAAGAAAAAGCCCCACAATCACGTGGAATGTTATGAGATTGTTAACTGCTATATATATATACACACTTTTTGTTTTCTGTGAAAACAGTCTCCCTTCACCTCGTGACTTAAAACAAAGTGCCCCTTCCTTGTACCTCGCCTCGCAACGCAGCTGACCACAAGGGGCCGAGGAGAAGCTGGAAGAGAAGGCACATTTTTGAGACAATCAGACGAAGCACCTCCTTGGGTTAAGGTTCCCCCTGCAGCACCACGCCAGGCCTGACTTCAGCTGTGAGTGGACAAGTTGGAAAAACGAACAAGATATTAAAAAATAAATGAAAACGAGAAAGAAAAAAGAATCCTCTCATCCACGCTGTCAGCATTTGGCGGGCTTCACGTCAGAAGACCCATGCGAGTGAGTTTGGCTGACAGGAAGGAGTGCAGGACGAACACCACTGGCTTTGGACCCGAGTGGAGATCAAACACCTGTAGGGTGGAGGGAGGGAGGAAGTTAGAGAAAGGAAAGGAGGATGAAGGAGAAGAAAAGAAAAATTCAAGATATCCAAGATATTCCCTTATTCAAATGCAGATTATTGTTTTATTTGTTCCTCAACACTTTTATGGAAAATGGAAAATATTCCAGCTTTAATGAAATGGGCTGAATAGAAACAGTTTTCCAGTTAAAAAAATATACATTTTAGTATTTTACTGTCACTGACCAGAAATATCTTTATTCCTGTTCTACAGATCCCTGATAGGTTGCATTTTACCTCAATTTTATTTCATATTATTTCATTTTACTGATCTTTATTTGCACTTTGACTTGCCTTCTGTGGATGGAAATGTAATTTCTTAATCTAAGGAATATAGTCCACTCTCAGGCTAGTTGGTAGACGGAAAACTAAAATATGCAAGTGAGCTTCCGGTCAGTTTGACTGCTGTAATGTAAATTACTGTTTGTAATGCACGGGTAAGTGAGCTTTCACATCTTTATGATAAATGAACTGTAATTATTCATGTACCATTAGCTTCAGTTTGCCTTCTTGTTGACATTCTTTTCTCTTTTTTCCCCATAATGAAAAACTCAACATGATTTTGGCTGGTTTAGCGTTTCAACACGCAGACGGTAAAAAAACCATCGATGGAGATTCTGTGTTGAAAAAATGAAGCCAGTCCTAAACCTGCATTCTACCTGAAAGCCACCAGATAGCAGGGGCTGCAAACACACTTTCAATCCTACTGAAGTCTACGGGAAACAGCAATCTTGCTGAGGACTTTATGGACTCAATCACGTGCTTTGGGTCATTTTTTTTTAAACTATTAAATTCAGTTATTTAAATATTGGTCAAACGTTGGCTAACCACTTGTGATAGACAAGTCGTTGGTTGGACCCGCCCGCCTTGTCACCACTGTTCCCTCTAAGCTGAGCGCGTGAGCAATCGTGCACTGCTGACACAGTCTTACTTTAATTCCAATTCAGGCTGGATTTTTTTTTTTGTGCGCAGCGCAGCTTTTCTGTGTAGGGAGACTGTGTCAGCACTCAGCGCGCTCAGCTTAGAGGAAACAGTGCTTGTCACAATCAAAACAGCAGAAATGTTGTGGATTTAGAACAGACTTCAGAAACTAACCGGAGACGACATGGCAGCTACGACCATCTCTTATATACACACATGGTATATTTGGTACATAAATATTTCAGCATGACGCAAAAGTTTTAATAAAACTGAGATTTAGGAATATTTTTGACATTCTTAGGTTTAAAAAGATTTTCCACTCACAATGCATTCATAAACTGACAAGTTGCTTTACTACAATTTACCATTTCTCCCTCTGGACCTCCGAAGTCAAGGTAAAGGTTGCGTATTCCATCGTCGGCAGACATTTTAAGCTTCTCGTAGGGGTATCTGTACAGCACAGCCCCCCCGCTCGGGTCGGCTGGCTCCCTCGTCACAGTGAAGCCTTTTTCATAGTGTAGAGTCAGCCTAACTTCCTGTCTGTTCAATGTGCAACCTAGCGGAGAGGGCGACAGGGGAAAGAGCTCAAGAAAAACTAGTGCACAGGTGAGTCACAGGGAGAAATGTAACAGTGCCGATGTGCAGAGGCTGGTTCTGGAAAACGTTGGGCTGAAACTAAAATGATTTTCATTCTATTATTACTTTACCAGTTTCTCAATTATGTGAAGTTTTCTAAAACTAAACAGTTCTATGTTCAAATGAATTTTTTTCATTAAACTTGTCAAAACACAACAAATCAAAAAGTTTAATGCAGTAAAATATTTAAGGAAAACACAAAGAGTGATAAACAACTGAAACTGATTTGTTTACACATAAATGAACGTCAAGCTTTTGTATCAAACCGAGTATGAATTCAGATTTATTATTGTAACAAATCCACTCTTACAATAACAGTGCTGATTAAGACAAGTTTGTGTTTTATATAAAAATCCAGGCAGCCTGCCGCAACGTGACCGTGAGGTCATCTGATCTGAAAGCATTTCCATGCGCATTACTGTAACCTGAATGGCCCAAATGTTTCTGCACAACTGTGTGTTTGTGTAGCAGCGGGACAGGGAAGGAGAATAGGGGAAAAAAAAAGGCTGAGGCTTTCCAGTGCTGTTCCGGCAGCCAACTATTGTTCTGCACAGAGTGGAAACATTCCCCTTTGCTGCCTCCCATTTCTGCCTTTCCTACACAGAGCTGCTCTTTCTGAGCGATGGCACACTGTTGTGAGTCAGCTGCTGTCAGAAGCTTCCTGTCACAGTCCAAAGTACACAGGCCTATAGACAGGAAATATTTTATCTCTTTATTCTACTGCTCTTCTTCAAGTGGCATAGACGGTTTAGTTCACTGACTAATATTTCTTGATTTCCACTTAACATTTACTTGGAAGGAGGTAAAGGTGAACCCACATCCTCTGGTTCAAGGTCTGCTTACAACACGCCTCTGCTAACATGTGTGTACCAACACAGAGCACACACATCGAAACACGTACACATGCCACAGTGACGTAATCCACTGTGTTTGTACAGAATAATAAAGTGCCTCCTGTGGGCACAAAACCATCAACCTATTGTAAACTTGGAATAAGATACACTGTCAGATTTACACACAGATCGGACACTCGGGTCACCTGGGCCTTTTCACGTGTGTTGTAATTAAATGTTCTTTTTTTGGTACTGGTTTTATTTTGTTGTATTTATCCGCGAGACGGTCCGTGAAAATATTGTCGGACATAAACCGGTCCGTAGCACAAAAAATGTTGGCGACTGCTGGTCTGGACCACACTACTAAGTTTTGCTCTTTCAAATGAGCCACATTGCTCAAAGGGGCACAGTTGTTGTTTCTCATTTTGTTTTTGTACTCAGGAAAAATGCTGCTGTGTTCAGACACCAAATACTAAAGAATAAGTCAAAATAGCAAAGAGAAATTAAAAATGCATGCCATGAAAGAGTTCGGGTTTTAGGAGGTTAAGAACTCAGAGGTTTTGGGCCATATGACATGACTGTGTCACGACAGCATGACATGTGGAGGTCACGATCCAGTTGATCAGCAGTTTCTCTCCCTCTTCTCCAGTCTGATGCTCAGTTTGAGCTTCAGCAGGTCTTGGCCATATCCACATGTCAAAAAGCTGTGATGTACACTTGTACCTAACAAAGTGGCCTATGATTTTTTTTATAACCATTTAGGCTGACCGTGCGGTAAATGAATCAGAAAGCCAAACTAATTTTATATTATCAATAGAATATTTTCAAGAGACTATTGTGATTGTATTATATCACCTGTTACAGCAGTGCGTCACCTGTTATTCATCAGCCATTGCTGCTAGCAGAGTTAGCATTTAAAGCTGCAGATACTGCTAGTACACCTGACCTCAGATACCCCTGTCAGTACTTTATCGCGTGGTAGTCTCTTTCTGCTACATGCTAAGATGGTGGCTGCAGGTTCACACTTATCTTAATGCCAGTTATGACGACACATTTAGGTTTCCATGAAGCACTTAATTCAGCTGCACCTGAAACTGTGAGCTACTTTTTTAAAATAGCAAGTGGATGTTAAGAAAAACAAAACAGGCAATCATTCAGACCCTAAAACTGTTATGCTCACAGTTGGTGTGGGCCACAGCTTGTGAGTTTGGCTTGATGTGTTTTCAGCTTTGCTCATGATCTCCAAACTAAAGACTATAAATGACACCCACTCACCAATGGAGACTTCTTTGATGATCTCAGCGGCCGTGTGTGTCCCCTGCACGAGGGCTCGCGTCCATGATGACAGATCCCAGTGGGTCTCCACTCGGAAGATGTGGGACTCGATGCCCCGGCCCGTTCCAGTCCGAGTGGCAAACACCAGGTCTGAACCCTGGGCGGGAGAACTGCGGGCGCTGCCTGAGTGAACCAGTCTGGGGAGACATGACGATACCGGCAAAGAGAACGTTATTGAAGGAAGAAAGACAGAGGAGGGTTCATTTTACTTCCCCATAACCCAAACTACATATTTAATGATTCTCCAACTCATCCCTGTGCTATATACTTCTTCTTCTGGTCAACATGTGGAAACCACAATATCTGTAATGTTGCAAGAGCATGCAAAAATCTTCAGCTTGTCTCCCACCATGTCAGGCCTGTGTTTGTACGTTTAACCCAACTAAATGCAGCATTAACGTCATTACGTTGCAGTTCCTGATTATAAAGAAAAAAGGCACAATGTATTCTGCTGTAATCGCAATCAAAGATAATTCTGGTTTCTTCCAACCTGCCGTTCTTCCAGTTAACATATCTATGATGTTTCTGTGGGTCACTGCCCCCTCCCATCGGTAGAGATTTGGAAAAGATTAGTTGCTGCTGTTGAGATGAGTTCCTTTGATGCCGGCAACTAGAAATTTCCAGGTACTTACCACAAAAATTACAGCTCGTCAGCAGTTCCAGGAAAGTTTCTTTTGACACTCAGCTGATCTGCTGTTGAATATTTACTCACGCTCAGGCTCAAAGGCCAACAGTTCTCATTTTTAGCAAAAGCAGAAACATCTGCACAATGAAAGTGAAAATGAAACCCATTTTAGGAATACAAATGTAATAACAAACAGAATGTAAGGACCTTTAACCTCCTAAGACCCGAAGTCTTTCACGGCATGCACTTTCAATTTCTCTTTGCTATTTGGGCTGATTAGGACCTGATGAAGGTAAAAACCTGATTTTTGTTTCTAAAAAAAAAAAAAATATCCACACATGAGGACATTCGTTTTAAATTTCGATAGAACAGTGGCAGTATAACATCCTCGTAAGTGGACATCAGGCCGTTGTAGAGCAAAATTTGGTGCTTTGGTCTCGACAACCCAAAATGTGATGTCCACATATGTGGACGCCAGGTCCTCGGAGGTTAAATATCATAAATGTTTCTGTTCAGCAGCCAGACTCTTTTCAAAAACAATTTCTTTTAACCAATTTTACCAAAATCGTATGATAACAAAGGTTTATTTATTATATATAATACATTACAGAGCATATATATACTTATTACTGTCAATGGCATAAAGCTCTTTTTAAGGATTTAAGACTTTTAAAAACCTGAAACATCTGATAAAATATGACAAAGAAAAAAATGTCACAAAACTAAAAATCTGAAAGCAGAGCTGTCAGTAAAGATGTGAATAAAGACTGAATGTAACTGCTGGTGTGTTTACCTGGTGGCGAGCAGCGGGTGTGTGAGCACAGGCATGGACCAGGACTCTCGGCTCCACGGCACCGATTCAAATAGCAGGATGTCCTTCTCAGTCAGCGCCATGACCACTGGTCTAAACTGCTGGCGTCCACCTTCTAGCTGGACCTGAAGAAGAACGTTGAGTACTGCTTAAGAAACCTGGCCTTGATCACACAGTTTTAGCGAACTATAGGCCTATTTCCAAGCTGCCTTTAGTCTCCAAGGTTTTAGAGAAAATTGTTTTTAGTCAACTGAAAGATTTTCTAGATGAAAATGGAATCTTTGAGGTTTTTCAATCAGGTTTTAAAACCCTTCACAGCACAGAATCTGCATTATTAAGGGTTTTTAATGACATCCTTCTGGCATGTGATTCTGGTAACCATGTTGTTCTTGTCTTGCTTGACCTAACTGCTGCCTTTGACACCGTAGACCACAATATTCTAATTTCTCGATTACATGATGTAGTGGGTATTGGTGGCACTGCACTTAATTGGTTTAGGTCTTATTTGTCAAATAGAACTTTCTCTGTCAGCCTTCTCGGTTATGAATCGTCTTCTGCTCCTCTGTCATGCGGCGTCCCACAGGGCTCAATTTTAGGGCCACTGCTCTTTTCACTGTATCTATTGTCTCTGGGTTCTATCGTTAGAAGGCATCGGATCTCATTTCATTGTTATGCCGATGACTGCCAAATTTATTTGCCACTAAACCCCCCGGTATGGCATCTCCATAAAACCTCTCTCGACATGCCTAGATGACATTAAAGCTTGGTTGGCTCTAAACTTTTTAAATTTTAATGAAAAGAAAACAGAGTTGTTGGTGTTTGGACCCAGTGGTACCTCTGAGTCGTCCTCTGTAGATTTGGGACCCCTGGAAGTCTATTTTAAACCTGTTGTTACTGACCTTGGTTTTAAGTTGGACAGTGATTTTAAATTGGACAACCAAATCAGAGCAGTGGTGAAGTCCAGTTTTTATCATTTAAGGCGACTGGCAAGAGTAAAATCTTTTCTTTCGAGGCAGCACCTTGAAACAGTGATCCATGCTTTTATTTCTTCCCGCCTGGACTACTGTAACTCAATTTATGTGGGGGTCAGTCAGTCGTTGCTCTCACGTCTGCAGCTGGTTCAACAGGAACTCGAAGAAGAGAGCATATAACCCCCGTACTAGCCTCTCTGCACTGGCTGCCTGTGTCTTTTAGAGTTAATTTTAAAATTCTTATGTTTGTTTTTAAATGCCTTCACAGTCTTGCCCCGCCTTACCTCTCTGAGCTTCTTCATCCCCACATACCCTGTCGGTCTCTCAGGTCAGCTGACCAGCTGCTCCTGGAGGTACCGAGATCCAGGAGGAAGCTCAGAGGGGACAGGGCCTTCTCTATTGTGGCTCCAAAATTATGGAATAATTTGCCCATTCACGTTAGAGAGGCCCCTTCACTGTCCACTTTTAAATCACGTCTTAAAACCCACTTTTATTCCTTGGCTTTTAACCTCAGTGAGACTTAGTTTCTCTTTTAATTGAAGTAGTTATTTAATTAATGATTTCACTCTTCTTTTATTTGGTTTTTACTTATATCTCATGTAATTTTATTTTACAGTTCCAATGTACAGCACTTTGTGTCAGCTGTGGTTGTTTTAAAGTGCTTTATAAATAAAGTTGATGATGATGATGAGTAGAGATGGTAGAGCCAACATTTTTTGTTTTTCACTTCCACTGACTTTTCTCCAATCCTGCTGTTTACACAGGTATGGGTGAACAGATTATAAAATAAAGCAGGCTTTGGTTGATAAATTTTAATCATGTTAATTATGAAGGGAGAAAAGGTTTCATGATGCTTCTGTAGATAAAAATCTGGCAAATTAGATCAATTACACCAGTCAGGGTTCAAATCAGGAACCTCTTGCTGTGAGGCAACAGTGCAACAGCCGTTACATCACCGTGCTGCCGTAGAGTATAACAGGGGGTGTAGTCTGACAGGATATGGATGCTGTGATGCAGTTTGCTAATGTAATGATGTAGTTTTTACAGAGTACAGGTGTAGCAGAGGAGTTAATCAGGTCATCGTGACAACCTGACCTGATTTTTCTTCTAGCCGCGTGGTAAAAATAGGGCAATGTGTTCATCCGAGTCATTACTGCGAGACTGGAGTTTTTTCAGTGAAAAGCAACAACACTAAAACACAGAGTGTGTCTGCGGTGCAGAGGTGGGCTCTGCAGGATATAACGTAACACAAGGGAAACTTCTATCTGTGCTTCCTGTTCCAGCCAGGTCAAAATATACAGAACTAGACACTTCAAAGTGAAGTCACTGTTCCTGTGTGCGATAAAAGTATAGCCCTGCTTTCAGAGGCCACGTGGAGAGGTTAGGACTGAGGCTAATTAAAGAAAACACGCTCTTCCTGTGGCTGCTTCACATACAGAAGTGCCAGCCTCCACGTCTGAGCGTCAGGTTTGTTTAGTGACATACGAGCAACAAAGAAAACCACAGATGCAATTTCCTCTTGAGGGCAGCTTGTGCTTCAACTCTATTCATCAGTACTAATAATACACTGGATTTCCACTTTCTGCCATGTAGACATACTGATGATGAATACAAAAATATTTCAGTTAGATTGGCTTCCTGTTAATTCCAGAATTTAAATTACATTTTTGATCCTTGCATAAAAAGTCCTGAACGCTCTTAAAGACTTCACAGCATAATGTTACCCCTGTGGAGCACTTTGCTTTCAGGATGCAGGCTTATTTGGAATTTCTGGAGTTTCTAAACGTAGAGTAGGAGGCAGAGCCTTCAGCTATTAGGTACCTCTTCTGAGGGCCCAGCTCTCAATTTGGATTTAGGAGACAGGCACCCTCTCTGGATGATTTCTTTTTGGATAAATCTTCTAGTTTGGACTGGTTCTTGTCACTCTGAACGACCCCTTTAGCTATGCTAACATAGTTTCCCACTGCAGGGGGACTTCCCATCATGCAATGAGCACCTCTTCTTCCTTACATGCCTCTATTGTCTACCCTCTCATGCAGTCTGTGTTTTGCGCATTCATTGTATGTTCTTCTGTTTTTTTATAAGTGCATTTACTTACAATACAAAGTGCATAGAGGTGGATCTGTGTTTACACTGGGTCTCCTTAAGCTTTGATGCAATTTTGCTGCTGGATACAAAAATATCCCAGGAAAACTAAGGCTCGGGTGACAGTGTATTTTTTTTCCCCCAACACAGTGGCCTTTGGTAGCTTTTCGCAGGTACCTAAAAGGTGGGTGGTGAAACAGTTGGGGTAACTATGGAAATTCTGCCCTGTTAAAGAGCCATGCTGCTGCACATCGGGCAAAAAGAGAGGGTGATAGAAAGTGAAAGTAAAGCCTCAGTAGAGACAGAGCAAGAGAGGGTTCAAAACAAACAGTTCATCCATTAAGCAACAAAACCTGGCAACAAAAACTTTTTCTCCGCTTGTCTTCCAGCTCAAAGTCATCTGGTCATGTGTGTCGTTGTTTTGGGGCTTTTTGGTCTTTTTTTAATGTAGTAACTCATGTACAGTACAGCACGCAAAAAATACCTGTTCAGCCAGCCAGCCGATGTGTTTGAGATGGGGGTGTGTGGAGGCTGAGGTCGAGGCCCCCAGGTAGGCGCTGATGTGAGCCAAGGTCTGTGGCAGCAGGGCGGCAATGTTGGTGTGGATGGCAGTGAACCAGGTGTTGGCGGTGGGGCCGTCTTTACATCGCAGCACCACCGTGTGCTGGCCGTCTGGGGAATGGAGCTCTAACAGTCTGGATGAGAGAAAAGGGAATCATCAACTAGATCAGACTTCAATAATTATGATAACGATTAAAGGTCACTTTCTTTAAAATTACCTAACAATGAGCCGTAAAAGAATAGTGCAGTTTGGAAATGGAGGAAGTGATGGTAGCCACTAAAACCAAGTACCTTCTAGTGGGTTATTCATGATGAAGTTAAATCTAATTTCCTCAGTAAATAATCATTTAACTGCTGCATGCTGCAGTTTAGAGCTTTTAACTGCAGCTGGCATTCCTTAGTTTTGTGTTTCAAGCTGATGATTCAGAAATCCAGCTCACTCCTCGCTATAAAATTCCACCCACTCAGCAGTTATATTCACAAACACGCTTCGATCGATTCCCGCAGACTCGATTTGCAAAAGGGCGACTCACTGTTTATCTGAGCAACAATTAGGATTTGCATCATCTTTATGGAAACTAACTGTTAAAACTCAGATTATAATTCTTCCCCCTGTATGTTTGCCTGCTAAGACCTTTGTGGCAGGAATAGTTCAAACTTAAAAAACAGCGTTGAACAGAATCATAATGTGGCTGAAGGTGACAGATCAGCAGGAATCCCAGAGAATGAGTGCATCTCAATGCCATCCCCCATTGGTTGGGCACTTTCTTATAGCCTGCCCACCGTTGCTGCACAGCTGCACATGTGCAAGCTGCTTTGCAATGCACCTCCACCTCAGTTCCTCCTTTTCATACCTAATCAAGGGGATGTCTGTTTTTGCTTTGTTCTCGATGTTCTGTTTGCGCTGCCACCAAATATAAATGACAGATGAAGATAACAGTCCTCTTTGGAAGATATCGCTTGTGAATTTGACTTTTTTTTAATGCTTTATTAACTTATTTTGGTGATTCCGTTTAGTGAAAGGTGATACTACATTAACCTCTAAAATCCTTTTGTAATCAATCAGCTATCATTGCTGTATCTTTGCTAATACCCTTTAGTATTTGGTAACAGGTGCATATACCTCAGTGCCTCTCTTGTGTGCCATTTCCTCAGACCTGTCTGTCCTTCTGAAATATCAAACTAATCAAATGGACGCAGCACTCGTTGTGTTACGCTGTGGAGCTGCAGGGGTAGAGCTTTATAGAACTGCTACGATAACATCAGTGTGAGTGACTCATTGTGGTTTTACTTTAGCAGTTTTCAGATCTCACTCTGACCTGGTGACGCGACCAAGAAGGCTCATTGTGTTTCAAATTTCTCCCAAGTGTCTTTTATCCAAACAGCCAGACGTTTTTCATTCGCCCTGCAGATTTGCAGCTGTAACTGGCTGAATCTGGGCATGTTTTTTAAGGTGCAATTTTTAAACTATAACCCACCGGCTTAAAGGGAATAGGCCTTTTCTGCAGGTGCTGCTTTACTTGGACATTTTCCACCATTCTCCTATTTATTACGCGATAAACACAAGAAACATTTGTACTTTAGTGCATTCTTTCTTGGACAATTAGGTGAGTCCATTACTTGATTTGTCACTTTTTATTTCGCTAATTTTGTGGAATTAAACTCTGGTAATAATTATTATTGTAATTGCTGAACAGCACCGGGGAAGAGTCTCTCCTCAGTTTTTGTTGCGTTGCACTAGAGAGACACGGGAGATTCTCATCAGCATGAATAGTGAATGCAGCGACACAGAGAACTGGCACTATACGGTGGATGCTAAGTCATGCAGAACAAACAGCCAGTGTGCAAGTCTCGTTCCCATGTCCGAGAACTTTGTGAACTAACGAGCTATCCCAGAGCCCGCGCTGAAGTAGCTGCACACTGCAGGACGCCTACCCATATATAATGACAACCTCATCCCCAAGTGTTGATGTCAAACAGTTGGGCAGCCGTAATTGGCCCATCAAAGACTAAATTCTGGACTTTTAACTCATTAATTTTACAGCTTTTCTTACTGATAAGACCTCCCCCATTGCCAACCATACTTTATGTGAATTAAATAAAACGGTTTATAATTACAGGACAGCTATCAGAACTAATTCTGTAAATTTTACACATGTATTTCTTACAATTCAGTAGATACAGTAAAGAGTGTCAGGGGTGGGGCACTGCATGCACGCATATATTGGCAGCTTCTAGTTTTTAAACTTGCCCAACCTGACTCAACAATGGCCTTATTACATGGAACAGCCCTGTGTTAGGATTAGCTCAGCCAAAACTGCAGGTTCATACTGAGCTCTGTGATCAAGTCTTTGTAGGGCGACATATAAACAAACATACTGGTCTTTGGCTGTTGTTTGTCCAGAAAAAGAAACTGCATCCACCCGTTTCTTTAGCAAATCCATAGTTAGAACTTTTCTTCACTTTCCTTCTATTTGCAAACAGAGTAGAAAGCATTCAGAGACGCACGGAGCAGGTGGATGGAGGCCGCTGTGCTGAGAGCTGAGCTCCTTCTATAACCATCTAAAGGAAATGCCCTCTGTTTGACATTAACCAGGCCCAGGAGCACAACAAAGAAAAACAGAACTTGTTGGCCAGTGTTGGGATCATTCTGTATATACACAGGTCTCCTTATTTGAAACTTTGGCCATGTTTGGTGAAAGCATTCGCCGCTGTTGATATATATCTGAACAGTGGTGAATCCTTTCGCTAAATATATGTCAAAAACTAAAGAAAAGCATTGCAGGCCCACTTGAATATTCACAAAGACACAGGAGTGTGTCTGTCGTGCTTTTTATCTCTTTATAAAACAAACATTCCAATCTAATGAACAGAGGTTAGGCACTGAAAACGATTACACACCCAACCACACCCAACCTCCCACATACACAGGTATTTCCCTCACACACACACACACACACCTGTTCTCCAGGTCTGGCATGGTGAGGTTTCTGCAGATGAAGCACATCTTCAGACTGATGACCTTTCTGTCTTTGGATGAGGAGGAGCTGCTGCTGTGTTTGGGCGACCCTGAGTCATCACTGCCGCTGTAGCTGGGTGACTGTGGGCGGACGCCGTCCCACGGCAGGTCAGCCACCAGGGATGGCTTCTTGAACAGTGGAGAAACCTCACGGATGTACTTCACTGTGGAGTAACAATAGAAGAAGCACATCAACCAATGAGGTTGTTTTTATTTTGCGTAGTTGTTATATTTTTTTTACCCTTTTATTACATTATTTCAGCATATTTATATTTTTATGTTATCTAAGGTAGATTTAATTATGCTTTAAGTTTTATTTACTTATATATATTTTATTTATTTCATCTTGATCTTAGTGCAAACTGTGGCACCATTAATCAAGAGAAAATCAGATATATGAGATGGACATTTACCCCTTCTTTTTCCATCATCGAATAAACCAATCATGTTGCTGTTTTTGAGAAGCTGAATGTAAAATAAGCTAAAATAAGACAGATGCTTGGTTGCGATATTTGGAGTGGCCATCTTTAACCCAAACCATAAGGAATCTCTGGGATGTTTTCTGAAAGAAGTCAGCTTTTAACCTGCTTCTGAAAACACGCGTGGAGAGCACTTCTTTCAGCCTCAGGTTTGGTCCTGTATTTATCCAACCTGATGTTTTGAACATAATAACATCAGATTTTGGCCGAGAACCCAGAGGCCGTCTTTATTCTTTAAAGTGGTCTCCTGCGTGAAATTAGCTTAGAAAAACAGGACCTGACTCGGCCGTACGGCTTCGAGCTCAGCTGTTTGTAATAAAAATCACTTTTGCTCCGATGTGATGGATTCACTTTCCAAATTTGGACTTTTGCCGCCTTCTCACCCCCACCTTGCCTTCACTTATTCTTCTTCTTCCGTTTTATCCTCCTGTGCGAATGAACACTACATTTGCTCCGTGTTCAGTCCTGTGCATGCTCTCGTAGTCCATTTGTGTGCAAAATAAGTGAGTATGGGAGCTAAAAGAGAGAGTCTGGGTATGTGTGTATGTTGGACAATGAGTCGGTCTGCTCTGCATGAAACCTGAGACGAGGCTCTCGGGAGGTGAGGTCATTCTTGAATGTAGACCAGGATATTAGGATTGTGAAGGTATGCATGCACAAGAGAGACCTACAACGGTTCAAGAGAATGCGAATCCAATGGCTCAAAATTATGAACTGAGGTAGGAATTCATGACAGCTTTAATACTTGAACAGAACACACTGACAGTGAGAAGCTGGTAAACCTATTTAGCAATCATCTAAGAAAGGCATCCAAAGATTTGAGCTATATAAATGAGTCAGATTTTTAGGAAATGTAAAGAGTAATCAGCTGACTTGGTTATCTAAAAGTATAAACTGTTGATGGGCTTAAAGATATGGGTAGTAAAAAATTAAAATTTAAAAGAAACTGAAGGAGAAAACGAGCAGCAAAAACTGTATGACAGATATTTAAATAAGCTGGCTAAAAAATGGATGTGGCAGCTGAAATACAAATAAAAGCATTTAAATGTTGAAGAATAAACACAAAAGACCTTAAATAATAAGTTATACAGTCTGACTGCAGATTAAAAAGCAATACATGACTGAAATTTATGGCTGCATTATGAAAAAGTTAAAAGTAATGAATAAGTACTTAAAATATTCAAGAAAAAGCTAAAGTTGTGTATAAATAATCATTAAAGTTGTCGTTTCAGTTGTTCTCGACGTCTGGCTAAAATGTCCAGCTTCTCTCACTGCTATTGCAAACTAAATAAATACATAAATAAATAAATAAAATGACAACACAGATATGATCTTACAGTGTCAGTGAAACTGCATGTTTCAGAGTGGTGGGGTACCGGAAGCTTGAAGGTGGAAAACCACTAGAGTGCCTGTGTGTGACCCTGAATCACTCAGTGAGATACAGATTGACTGATATGTAGGTGCAAAGCATGCTGCACGGTGACTGTGTACATTACACGTATGAGTCAGAGGGAAGGGTGGAGTGGGGAGTAATGCTAAGGCAAGAGCAAAGACCAACCATCCTAACCACACCACCCACACCAACACGGTCTGGGGCCATTTCTGCAAACCTAAGTGGTTTGGACTAAGTAGGAGAGTGTGAAAGCATTCCTGAATGCCAGTGTTTATGTGTGAGAGTTCTAGAGAAATGCACGTCTCTGCTGCAAAGCCCCACTCTCACACTAATAATCAGATTTGGTGCAGAGATGTTCAGCCAAGATATTTTCCGTCAGCAGACCCTGGTCTCTTTGTGGTTCTGCATGTTTATATCTCTGCATGCGAACATCTCACTGTGGATCACCGGGCTGTGATTGTCTGTGTGAACGTCTCTGTTTCCTAACAGCAGCTTTCTTTCTTGAACTGTAGACAGCGACAGAAAGCATACAAGCTGTGGAAATTGGCTTTTTTTTTGGGTGCTGCTACCGCAGTCATTTGGTAGCCTCTTCTCAACCACATCAAACAGAGCCAGTGCAGAAGGTTTGATCATCTAACCCTGATGTCTCCTGGAATCGTCCCAGGTGAAGCGTTTCAGGCATATCCAATAGAGAAAAGGCTCCAGGACATACCAGAGAGATCATGTCTCAGCCCAGAAGAGCTGGAGGTGCTGGATCTCTGTTTAGACTGCAGCCACCATGAATCAGGCTCAGATAATCAACAGAGAATGAACCGGTGGAAACTACCTAATCAACAAACAGCAAACATTCACGTCCAGCTCCATCGATCTCAGCTCTGTGTTAAAGGGTTCATCTTTATCTTCTTTATGCATGAGAACCGGCAAGGTTCACGCAATAGATGTGTACACATTTTTCCTTTTCTTGAACTTCTAAATATTGATCTTTTGAGTGGATTTAAGGTGTCTGACGGCCAGCTTCTGCAAATCAGATACATTTTCCCTTATTAATTATTTTTTTGAGTTTTTATTTGTTTTCATGAACAACAAACAATAACAATTACTGACATCCTTGGTAAAAATCAGTGTATCATACAGTCAGTATAAAATGTGGCTTGTAGTCTAAAGCCCTTTGAGTGTCGGGTAAGATTAGAAAAAGACTAAATAAATGCTAATGCATAACATTAGGATAGCTGAAGCCCAGTGAATTGTTCTGTCTTAAGCACAGCTTAAAAACAAAACGACAACAACAAAAAACCCCATCAGAATCATTTTAGATCCACAGTGTGTAATCTGCTTGAGGTCTCCATTTTAAAAATCTGACCAGATTCTCATTGGTGTGTCTGCCCTCCTAGCTTGTCCCTGCAGCTTGATAAAACCTCCGTGAAATATAGACCTTTAATTTAAGCCACGCAGTGCATAGAGCAGCTGTGCCCGGTGGATTCCTGGGGTAACGGCTGAAGAACTTAGTGACATATGCCATATAAATATTACATCTGTATATGTATGTGGCATTCCCATTCAGCAACGAATGATGTTGCTGATGGTGCGTAAGCAGAGGCCTGGCGGACCGCTGGGTTTGTAATAGCTGGCACACACCCTGAAACCCGAACTCTCTACCCACAGGAACCTCACACAAAAATGGCAACGGCTACGGCCAAAATGTTTAGAAGACGTAAATTACACAGAAGCTGAAAAGAGACTAAAATTTCTCAAATGACCAAAAATCGAAAACTAAATCAGGGGCCAAAATTCATACTTGAAGATAGTCCACTCTGACAGACTTCTTGTGTTGGGCATGGATCATTGGCCATAACAGGACAGGGTAGGATGGGATAGGATAACCAATGTTTTCAGGAATTTAACAATTTTTTATATTGGAATAAACTTGAGAGTATCTGATACACTCTCAGACAGAAAAAAGGATCAAAATTATAGCAATGCAACTGAGATAGAACTATTATAATTCTCTTATGAACTAACAAATATAATAACAAGGTTGAAAAGTCCAGCCATACTTATGTTTCAGCTGCAACAAACCACTATATAGATAATAATAATAATTTGTCTTAATTAATCTGTACTTTTGTTTAATCCAAAAAAAAAGAGACATTAAGCCCCACATATTTTTCCAGAACCCAATCCAACATCCTTAAAATGCTGGTTTTGACCAACCATCTCTCCCAAAGCCAAAGATATTCAGTTAAGCAGCAAATTCCCAAAATAGTTGTGGTTTAATTCTGTTTTGACTAATGGTTGCAGCTCTAATCTCCATGCACTTTTGAAATTAAAAAGAAAAACATGCAAATATTAAGGGACGAATAGATGACGATAGAATAGACCTGAAATCCTGATCTCCATCTCCATTGTGTGTAATTAAGTTGTTGTCCGGCTGCAGTGAAGCTTGTGAATGCTCTGTTGTGTAATACGTTGGCACTGTGGGCCACTGTACATCTGCTTCTATTCAGTTTTCCTTGTGTGTGTGTGTGTTTGTGTGTGTTTTTGGCCGAAATGAAAGGCCTTGCAGTGGCTGCACTCTTTGATGTAGCCATCATCGCTGGTTGTTGTCTCTCTTTAAAGCTGAGATGCCACAAACAAGCTTTACCTCTTGTGCCGTTTCCAGCTGCTGCGATGTCACCTCGTTGTTACTCTTGGCTGTAGCCTACTGGCAGATACATATTTCTCTGAACTACTAATTATGCAATCCACTATACAGCTGAACATGAGGCATGACAGCAGATTCAGAGATCTTTTGAGAGCTTTCTGCAGCACACTGTGTATGTGGAAGCTCGTGCATTACAAGTCCTGATAATGTTGTGTTGTAAATTATGGTGCTTTTAACAGGTCACTGCAATATGCGCGCGTGAACCACCTCTGCAAGTCCAGTTACAAAATATTAAGATGGTGACTGCAAAAACACTCAGCTCGAAGCTTCTGTGACTTCACTAACAGATGGGTGATGTCAGCCTGGCTACCTCCACCCCTTATATAGAGTCCATGGCCAAGACCAATTAAAGACCAGCAACTCCTAAATCAACGTTCCAAGTCAAGACCACCTAGTACAAACTCTTGGCGGAGACAGGTGGGTTTTCCAAGTATCTGTTATAGATTGGTTAAAAAGATTTTCCCCTCCTTCCGTTTTTCTGCCAGAAATAATCACATTTCCTCTTCACAGTCGGCAACTTTGTGATAAAACACTGTCTTCCTTTTCTATCGTGGCAGGCAGATTCAGTGCTGTCTGCCTCTGCTTCGGTGCTGTTAGATGAACTCATTAGTTCTGTAGACCTGTCGCTCAGCTCCACTTCTGCTTTTAATTAGGCCTATGCACAGAGGACTCTCGCCTCTGTTCATGTATCGGTGCGTCTGTATGTTTCTACACTAACGTGTGTGAAGGAAATTCCCCGGAGATGCCGACCAACATCCCCGTGAGTCTGGCTCATCTGCCTCTCTTCATACCTCACTGCCTGCAAGGAAAGAGGATGCACGGGAAAAAATAACATGTAGAAGAGAAAGAGTCTGACTCGACACATATTTGGTTGTGGCAATAGTTGTGGTACAAAGCTACCAGAGAACTACTCTTCTTTACCACACACACACAGAAGTAATCATCTCATGGTATGGCTGAAATAATAGCTTACAGAGCAGCAAGTCACTCAGTCAGACCCCAGCCTCTGGATTTTCCCCCCAAACTGCCCAGAAATTCCCCTGTGTTTTGGCCAGCAAACCTCTCCACACTCGCTTTTGTCTCACTCACTCTTACTCTCTAAACTCCGCTGCTAAGTTGCCTTTCTGTCTGTCCTGTTTTCCTAAGTCTTTCTCAATCTTATTCTCCTTTCCACACATCTTTCACAGTCCCACCTCTAGTTTTTCACCCTCTCTCTCAATTTCTTCCCTCGAGTGTTTCTGCCAGAAACATAATGAGAACAATGTGTCAGAAAGCAGATCCAACAAAGAGTGTGCGCACACGCGTGTTTCTGTGTACGATGTTCTCGCGCAGTCACGTCTCCAGAACACACAGCTGCAGTTACACTAACATGTATGAATAATTCTATTTTTTAACTAGTTGCTGATGGTTATGTACAAAGGGTTAAAAGAACAAGTCAATACCAACAAGATCGTAGCTAAATCTACGGTCAAGTCCAGAGTCAAAAAACAAGTCAAGAGCAAGTATTCTTTCAAAACATCAAAAACTCAACAGTATGAAGTCAAGTTGTATATTCAGAGTACAATCCAAGTTTAAAATCAAGCTAAGAACCAGTAAGCTCCAAGTCAACTCCCACTACAAAAGCGCCAAAACTTCAGCTAATACGAAAGAGTGCCACGTCAAGTAACAGTTAAAACCAACAGTTCAAAGAGCCATTCAAACCTATGATCAAACCAAAAGTTAAATAAAGTGAAGTCAAGACCAACAGCTCACAAGTTTAGTCCTTGGGGAACTATAAAGCCCAAATCACATCGCGAATTTAGTCCAAAAAGTCCAAGTCAGGCTCAAAATACCCAAAGTCAGGACCAACAAATCGTCCCAAGTAAAATATAAAAAAAAAAAAAAAACAGAGTCATGATCAGCGAGTTCCAAAATGTAATATCAACAAAGTCCCAAACTCATAATAAATGTTATAGTAGAAAAATATTTTATATCATAAATCATTTGAATTAGTGTTTATTTTAAACATTTGAGTTTTTGATTTCAATTTGCCATTTCCACAGTGATGATAGGTACTGCTTTAACATTTAAGGTTGCCTTTAGCTATTGGAGGCAATGCTGTCAGTACACAGCAATCATTTATGCTAATGCTGGATTTACAGCATTTTTCTTTTAAAGCAGTGTTATCCATCACGTGATTCACAGGATATTTAACACACTGGATTATCCCAAAATACATTCCATTAAGGCATTTTATCTATAAATGGTTTTCCAATTTATTTGGCATACCCAAAGGTCAGTGCATTCAGTGTATGGCATGAAAGTGTATTTTTATCTGTGTCAACTTTCTACCAAGGATAAAGCAGATTATGGACAAAAATAATCACATTCACCATTGTTTGCGACTACTAAAGATTACAAATGTCTACCTGTCATTGCTGCAGCGGGGCACAGACTGATGCTGGTTTAGCTGTAGTAGGTTCTTACAGAGGACAAGCAGGATGCTTTCTGGTGTAGTGGAGCATTAGGCTATGCAAGTCAGTCACACATGAGAAAAAAAAAGTCCAACCTTTCTAAAAATTGAACGCCTGTCAAAGCAGATGTAATTGCATGAAAACCACAATGGCAGGGCAATGAGACCAGACACACCAGAGCTTATGGTTAGAAGCTCAGCATTCAGTATTCAGACCAAATGCTGCTCTCTTATGTCCTAATGCCACAGTCACGCTGCAGCATGACCAAAGTTACTGTGACCGTGTGTCACTTGGGAGCCTATTGCTGCTCAAATGGCTGCTCTGAAGACGGAGACATGTCTGTGATCACTCGCAACCACATTATCTTCTAAGGGGCTTTGCAATAAAGAGATGTTAAGACTGAGTCAGTCTGCTACCAGTTCACAATTGAATGGGACCAAGTTGGGACTTACATGTATGTATATCAAAAAACACAAATCAGTAGTTGCAATCAAAAGTGGTTACCAAGAGGTTCAGGTTGTTGCACAGCCAAGAGAATAGACTTTAAAGCAAATTATTGCAAAACAAATACACAAAACAACAACAAAGAAACACGACTGAACAACTACAAACTCTGATCAATTGCAAAAAGAAACAAATCGCTACAAAGTGACTCGAAACAACTATAAAGAGATTCAAAGAGCTGCAAATAAACTCAGAACACCTGCAAAGACTCAAAATAATGCAATCCAAATGCACCCAAAACACTTGGTGAGACTCAAAAGGATGCTAAACAGAACATCTAGAAACAGGCACGCAAATTAAACACAAATAAATGCAAAACGACTACAAAGAGATAGAAACCATGTCTGCCCTATGCGTAGTAATTTAGTGTCACTCTGGGGGTCTTGGAAGGGTGAGGGGCCTCAAACACGTCTTACAATGTCGCTCTGTCAGTGCTAATACAAACATGTCTTCCTAATTTCATTTTAAGGTCATTTATAATTCCCTTGGCAGCTGGAAACCAGAGACTTATCCTCAGATTGGTATCAAAGGCAACAGAGTTCAGAGCCGAGAAAGTGGCGGTGGCCTATTTCAGGCAGTGCAGACTCATGCTCCGTGGCAGATCGCACCCCGTGAGGACAGTAAACGCACCGTTGGCTGAAAAGAAAAGAACCGTTCCTCATCAAGGCTGTCCCCGTTTTATCAATGCCCTTTGTGTCTGTTTTTTTTTTTTTTATTCTATTCAATTACTCACAAAAGGCTCATCTCGTGTCTCCTTCCACCGAGCAGAAGGCTAACCCAATAAGATAGAAAGGGCTGCTGCAGCAAGCTTCAACTAATCATTTGGACATACGGGATGTTGTGTCTTCCAGTCAGCTGCTGAGGGGAGGGGGATTAATCAGCAGCGTGTCATATCTGGATTATGTATGTCATGCATTAAAAGGTCAGGCAACTTCAGTGTGCTTATCGAGACCTCCCTACCTGTGGCCTTGGAGGGTGAATTCAACCTCGTGCAGCAAATGGCCTCAACTCGTACTCACATGCAGCCTGTGTTACTACAGTGCAAGAAAAAGCAGGATGCTTAGGATTTAATGTAAATTCTTCCACAAATTCTACTTTACAAAGCTTTAATATTTTCAGTGACAGTGGAGTCCAATTCACTGCGATCCACTTAGACCTCAATAATGCAAGCAAAGTAGAATTTCCAAAAACTCAGAAACGAACAAGTAGTCTAGAGCTTTATTAGGAACACTCGTTCAACAGATCAACAGCACACATATTGCATGGCACCGACTCAATGCATTTAGGCATGCAGACATGGCCAAGACAAACTGAGCATCAGAATGGGGAAGAAGAATTGCTTTAAAAGACGTTGAATGTGGCATGGTTGTTGGTGTCAGACAGGCCGATCTGAAAGTTTTAGAAACTGCTGATCTCCTGAGCTTTCCCACCACAAGCATCTCTGAGGTTTACAGAGAATGGTCAAAAAAAGAGAAAAATATCCAGCGAGTGCCAGTTCTCTGGGTGAAAATATCTTTTTGATGTCAGGCATTGGAGGAGAATGGGAAGATAGTAACTGAGATAACCACATTACAACCAAGGTATGCCGAAGGGCATCTCTGAACCCATATCACATTGAGCCTTGGGCTACAGCAGCATAAGACCATACCAGGCATATCTGCTGTCTATGATGTCACAGATCCAAGAGTAGAAAAAGAGTGTCTGAAAAAACTAGAAAAAGTGGATGTAGCCACTGTGACACCACCCACAGGTTTGTCAAGTCATGTTTTGAAGCCACAAGCTGAATGTTTTCACTGTTGCCAGCTTGGTGTTTTGAAACCAGGTGTGGCAAGTGAGGGATGGATCTGACTGTGAAGATGCTGCTCATGAGTACACCCTGGATGATCCTCAATTCTGACACTTAGAATGCTAAAAAATTACAAAATATTTAGTGTGATCCAAAAAGAGTGTCCGAGTGGTCTGTAAACTTTGTCGGTGGAAAGCGTATACTGAGTTCATGTTAAGGTGTTGTGTGGATGTCCCATCAGCTTCTCCATCATGGATGCTGGGGTTACTAAGTAACCAAACAAGATTTTTCCAAGAAGAACAGCCCAAGAGTCCTGTGATAGTCTGGTTACCTGTCCTATGATGGCTGGGAAAGGCCGCCTAATCTGGATAAGTGGAAAAATGGATGGATGGCATACTTTGTACAGTTAAATAAATGCCATGGTTGCTATTGCCACTTCAACTATAAGTTCCTGTCATTGAGAATAGTTCTGTTATAATTACTTTGTGTTTTACATCAGATGTCTTATTTTGTCTAAAAAGTAAGTCTAAAACACAAAACCATTAGAGTTCAAAGAAAAGCATCAAATCCATATGTTTGAAGAACCGGAAGCCATTAAATGTGCTGCATTTTTGTTTAAAAATAGCCCAAATGATCATTTAACTACTCATTGATTGACTAATTGATGCAGTTGGACATCCTCCCCTGTAGTGCAGATGATAAAACTTACATAAAGTGTGGTGGAACATGTGGAGCAGCACGAATCATGCAAGCCGGACCCACCAGTTTTGACCTTTGCCCTACATAAAAACATGCGAGCGGAGGTCAGGAATGTGGGGCTCCCGTGCTAATTGTCTGAACATTTTGGAGGTTTGTATAATGTGTACATGGCGGAAAGAGTCTGGAAACTCGAGCCTCATTCTGGCTCACTGCTGCAGCGGCAGAGCCACAAACAACACAGCTCACTGCCGTCAAACTGGCAAACAGTGACAGGCAGCTGACACATTCCTAGAAAAAGACCTCTCAGTCTGGACTGTAGATGCATCCGGCACATCTTCCTGTGTGCACCCGAGGGTGACTGCAAATGCTTTTTATGTTGATATCAGATCCAAAAGGCTGGTTTCCACCAGAGGTTTCGAAGTGATAATTATTTCTGTGTTACCAGAAAATCCCGATACCACATTCACAAAGACGCCTAAGCTTTTATTTGGCACAGCTGAGAGCTTAAAAACAGGCCTCATTCTGACTTTAGTGGAAATGTGTCACTCATTGATCAGTTCCTACAATCACTGCTCGTCAGTATTCACCCGGCGTTCATTCCAAACCATTAAACACTGCATTTAGCCATTCCCAACTTGAAGTTTCCGTATCCCAAGGGCTCTGTGGCCAGCAATCCATTCTTTTTCCATTTTTTCTAAAGATTGAACAGTTCAACATCAGTGCACTTTTAGGCTCTGAATGCATCTCAATGAAGCTCTGGAGCCACATAATGAGCCAGTAAACAACACATTCTCAGCCCACACCATAACTCCATCTACACAAATGATGTTTTTAAGGTTTTACAAAGTCTAACCAGGAGTCACTGAAGACTATTGCAGCTGGCAAATATGATTGCTGTAGACTAATTTCCTGTCAGTTGGTTTCACTGACTCAGCTCTCATTTACCTACAGTGTGCGTTCAGGCTCTTTTATCTGGAGTTTAGTGGGTGTTCAGGCTTGCTGAAAAGTGCGTAGGTTTTAGGAAAGCGTGTCTGCACACCTAACCTTTAGCAGACCTACCTTTTGTGGAACTGTAGGTGTGATAAGCATTCTTATAAATACAAAAACTTTTCAACCACCTGTTTCCCACATCAGACGGCACCAGTTAGTCTTTAAATAAGTGCGGTTTTCAAACTTAATTAAATTCGAAAATAAAAGAAAACTAAAAGTGCTGCTGCGCGTCGAGCAACCTCGAAGCACCTTTAGGCGCTTAGTTTGAAACGTAAATGAAGTTTAATTTCAATGAGCGCTTGGACACAAAATCTGCGTGTTTTGACGTGCTGCAAATTAAAAGCCATTTAGATTCCCAATACTGCAAGTGCCATGGACTTCGTTGTTAAAATAACTCTGCTTTAGGTTTTCCTCCACAGGTGTTTATTCCTTGTTTGCTTATCAGCACCAGAGGACACTATTTTAGTGGTGTCCATCTACACCATGATGATTTTTAGATCCTCTTTATAACCAAATTGTGATTTTATGTCATATTTCATGAAAGCACTCAAATACCTATGTTTATGCTTCTATTTCCTGCAGTCTGGTCTTGGGAGCGCATTTCCAAATAGCAGAAATCACACATCATGTGAGTTGTGTGTCACATGACTACCAGAAGAATTTTACATGTAACTCTCGTTTCTCTTGACACCCAGCTGAAGATTCCCTGACCCCTATATTTTTTTTAATGGTAAAGACAATGAGCTCGATCATCTTGGTCAATATTAAGATCAGTGTAATGTAAAATTTTGGTGTGCTTGTTGAAATTGTATTTGTTGATCCTCGCTTAACTCCTAAACTAAAGTGCTTCCTCTTGTTGCCAAAACTTGTTAGGAAGTCAGTTTGGGTGTGCTGGATTTGCAGTACAAAACGAAATGAGACCCCCCCTGTGAAAAGGAAGCCTGCACAGTGATTGTTTTGTTCTGCTTATGTCATTTTTTTAATATCTGGAAGCCATGATTGTAACCGAATAAACATTTCTATTAATTGCGCAGCCGTAATATACACCTAGCAGCCTGACACCTTTGAAGTCATTGTTCTAGTAGACCGCCAAATGTAAATGAATGTCATTTACTCTTCTTTTAGCTTTGTTTTGGTCTCCACCTACTACTTGGAAAAAACATCTGGCTGTGCAGCTTCTATAGCCTTTGGCTGTCTGCCAGAGGCTGACGAGTGAACACACCAAATGGGCTGTCAATCTAAAACAAGCATTAAAGATTAAAGACACAAAAGCTGCTCAGAGCTGTAGTGTTAGCTGATAATTCTCTCTAATTCTGACACAGCGGTCAGCACGTCACAATACACAGTCTTTTGAGTCAAAGCCAGAGCAGTTTGAAACTGGTTCAGACCATTTTTTTTAATAAAAACATTTTTTTTTGTTCTGGTGCACTATATAAATAAAAATAACAGCCTATTAAATGACAAAGTATGTAAACTGTAGGGATGGGTATTGTTTAGGTTTTATCCGATACCAGTACCAAACCGGTACTTTTGAAACGGTGCCGGTGCTTAAAGAATGGAGAACACACAATTTGTCCAAAAACCTCTCATGTTTAGCTGTTTTTTGTGAAAAGATAACAATCTTAGCCTTTTCTGCAGCTATGGGGCATATATGGTATCACTCTTGGCTGGAAGCAGTGCTTAAACAATGGAAAAAAAACACAAACTTTGTCCAAAAACCTCTCATGTTTAGCTGTTTTCCACTTTTTCTTTGGTCATTTTAGCCTTTTTGGCCAGGGTGAAGGGAGTATCTGCCATCAAACAAGAAGACAGCCGCATGTAGCTACGACGGTGTTTGCTAGTTCACCTTACATGCATTAATTTAATAACGTGGTTAGCCTACTCAACGCAAACTACACACGAACAACATTAAGCGACTCACTCAGAGAAGAACGGCTGCTGCCATCATCATCATCCGTCATCATTTCTGCTACACTGGCAGGGCTAGGGGCCAGGACTGTACTCCTCCGGTTTTTGGGGGATGTTGCTAACTCTGCGTCCGATTACAGGCACCACACCTGCAGTAGATGTGCTCGGTGTGAGGTCTCGCAGCAAGCTATCAAATACGGTGCATTTCTCGGCTTTTAACA
Organism: Simochromis diagramma; assembly: GCF_900408965.1. Lineage (NCBI taxonomy): Eukaryota > Metazoa > Chordata > Actinopteri > Cichliformes > Cichlidae > Simochromis > Simochromis diagramma. Next base: position 3,602,493 of record NW_024386765.1, read on the forward strand.
AAATGCTATACGTCGCCAGGTGTTTCATCAGATTCGAGGTGTTACCTCCTTTGCACAGTATCACAGTATCAGCTTAAAGCACTTGTTGCAGGCTGCTGAGTTTGCATATTTTGCTGTGAAGTACAGCCAGACTTTTGACCGCTTCGCCTTGGGCATTTTTAATCTGTAGCTCTGCTCTAAAAGAACGTACGTACCTGGACCCGCCTACTACGATTGCAAAGGTAAAATGATTGGCTAGAATCCAAAGTGTATGACATCTCAGGAAAAGAAAGCACCGAAATGTGCGCTGCTTTTCGGTCTGGTTACTACCGTTTATGTCAGAACGGATACCGGTACCCATCCCTAGTAAACTGTGGGTAGAATAATGACATGGGAGATTATTTAGCACAGAACTAATTTGAAATAGTATGTTTAGACACTTTGTCATTCGTCACAAACCATATCGTTTGGTGACATTTGTTTAGTTGACTCTATGAAAAACATTTCAAGATAACAGTCTGACACGCATAAAATTGTACTTTTGCACCAACGAGGTGATTCCCAAAGAGCTACAAGCTGAAAACTTGGTATAGCTCAACATGGTGTGCAGTCTGTTCTCAAAGATTTTGAAGAAACTGGACAAGTGAAGGACAAAAGAAGAAGTGGTAGTTCTAAAAAACAAAACAATTTACACCAGATGTTCTTAAAGAAATAGGGGAAAACTTCCTGCAAACACTTATCACAGCACCTGAACGATGCATCACACCCTTCAGCTGAAAAGAAAAAAGCATTGTCAAATTTTGAAGAACCATTCAATATGACCTGGAAGGCATTTGATTGGTAACGGCTTCATTTTTCAGCATGGCAACCAATGTGGTATCATCTTAACGGAGAACGGAAGAATTAAAAGGAAGCAAATATCCAAAGAAGAGCTTTGAATGTCCTTCGAGACCCCTGGAGAACTATTCCTGAAGACTACTTAAAGGAATTACATGAAAGCTTGGCTGAGAGTTCAGGCTTTGCTGAAAAATAAAGGTGGTCACACAAAATGGTGACTTTCAAGCTTGTTAGAATTGTATAACACAGCCTTATAGACTGTGTTACTGTGCATGTTTGCATGTATTTCCTATTTTCCCAGCAAAACACAAAGAACTGAACGGTGGCTCAAGACTTTTGCAAAGTACAGTACATGCAAATATTTAAATTTCTAAGACAAACCAAAAATCCACTCACGTTTTATGTTTTAATTCAAACTTCTACAAATATATATTTATTTTTAATATATGTATACAAAGCTTATTTTTTTCTACCCTTTAATTTATTTTGCCATAATTTTATTCATCACATTACTTACCTTTTTCCAAATCTATCAAAATTGATCTATACATTATAGCTTCGTATTTATTTTAGGTGCACGAAATGTTATTTCTAGTACTTGCCTTTTCTTTTCTAACTGACACGTGTGCAGAGATAACATGTTCGTACAGGTGCAGATGGTGTTTTAGTCATTTTCTTTCTCAAGGCATGAGAAAGAAAATGCCTTATTCCTGTTTCCCACATTTTAAATGTGGAAAAAGGGAATTAGACTGAGAAATTCCTCAGAGTGTTCCAATTTGAGGACGTGTGTGCACTTTGCGAGACTTTACATTTATGCATTTTTTCATTCATATGAGATAGAATATTGATTTATTTTTAATTTTATTTTTATATCGCTAAATCGCAACAGCAGTCGACTTAAGCCAGTTTACATTGTAAGGCAGATACATTACAATAATAATATAGATCAAGTCTGTTTATCACTTTCTTCCGACCAGCACCTTCAACCACAGACAAATCTCTGCTCGTGTTTACTCTGACTTCTCATCCTTTAGTAATCCACAACTGTTCAGACACAGAGTACAATGTATCCAACTCTGACTGTGACCACAGCTGTGGTTACATTCCTGTTTACACTAATCAAAGACTCTCTGTTCTGTTGATATTACTTAAGCCCTGCTCCTCCACAGCCTCCTCCTCCTCCACGCCTCCTAGTCATAGATCAACTGGGATTGTGTGTGTTTATGTCTATATTATAATGTGTTATGCAAACAATTATGTGTGGTGAAAGTTACAAACCCACAGGACGTGTGTGGAGCGATCCAAAAAGAGTTTATGGCACTCTGCACCACGCAGTGCCATGAGGGAGCGATGTGGTGTGCAGATTAAATTAAAAGTATTACTCCAGAAGTGCTTTTTAAAAACTCAGTCCTGCTGTGTAACTGGCGACTTGTGCAGTTTTCTTTTTACTTGCGTGCTCCAACATGTGACGTGTTTCCACAAATGGTTTGAAGCTATTAATCCAAGTATGGAAACTGCGCTCACCTTTCGAACACGTGCTGGAATACGAAGTCCCGGAGCTGAACTGAAACCTGTGAAAGTTCCTGGAGATGTGATAGAGGTGTGCAGCCTGACCACAGGACTCTAATCTCGGCCCTTTCAAATCCCCGCTCTCGCGTGGGCCAACTTACCCTCCAGCGTGACTTCTTTGCCTGCCTTCTTGAGCGCCTGGACCGCCTGGTCGTGCGTTGCCTCCCGGAGGTCGTTGCCGTTCACCGACAGGATCGCGTCGCCCACCCGGAGAGCCCGGCTCTGGTCTGCGGCGAGCCCCGGGAAGATCTTTGAGATGAGGATGGGCATCCTGTTCTCGCGCCCCCCCTTAATGCTGATCCCCAGCCCGCCAGACTCCTGTTTGACAACCCGGACTTTGCGCACAGCTTCCGAAGACCCGTCCAGGCTGACGTGGAAGTCGCCTGGTCTCGACCCGAAACTGGACCCGGGGCTGCCGTAGCTGGAGCCGGGGCTCCCGAAGTCTGAGTTAGTGCCGTTATTCGGGTACTTTCCAGGGCTGTTCGTGCTGTAACCGCCGTCGTACTGACCCCGACTGACCCCCCCGCGCCCCGGGCTGCCGCTGCGCCCCCGACCCCCGTGGCTCTGGTTCTGGAGTTGGTCCTGACCCGAGGAATGACCGCGGCCGGGGTTCCCGGGACTCGTTCCCGGGTCGTTTCCGTTTGACATGCCATTTCGCAGGCCCGCCGAAGAGTTGCTGTAGTCCCAGTGATTGGTCCCGGGGCCGGTTGCCTCCGCGTCGGCCGTCAAAGTGAGCGTTTCTCGGGTGAGCTCGGCGGTCACTCGGATCCAGCGGTCACGGAGCAGAAGGTCCAGCTGTCCGTTTTTATCTGCTCGGGTCCAAACTGCCATTCCGGGACGGTTAGCCTGCTCCGAGGCGGGCCGCTTTCACACTAAACTCATCATCAACTTTTTCCTCTTTTTCAGAGCGCGCACAAGCAGCGACTAGGCTCCACGGGCCCGCATTGACACACCCACTCCCGCCGTGACTGCAGGCAGAGGTGGGGGGAGACAGAAGGACTCCCAGAACACAGGGAGAGAAGAGGAAAAGCACAACTGGCTGTGATGTGCCAGCTTGTTGTTGAGTTCAAGCTCTGAGGATGTCCAACTTCCACTGGAAGTTAGAGCGACTGAAACGAGAAAGCTTCCTGTCAACCCTTTCAAAATAAAAAAAGCGGTCAGAGTAGACGGCTCCTGCCAGTGCAGGAAACCAAGAAAGAGAAGACGAAGCTCAAAATATGGACTAAAAACACTGACATAAAAGAAAAAGGGCAAAAGTCCACAAGAAAAAGCAAGGAATTAAGATTAAAATTCATCATATTTCTTTGAAGAAAATATATAAAACATAAAAATAAATCACACAATTAAGACCCCAAGTGAAAACATAACAAATTGAAGTCAAAACGATTTACATATTAAGTCCAAATTTAGAAGAAAGTACACCCACTGACAATTTTAAGATTTTGCATATCAGGAAATGTTAAATAATAATAATAATAATAATAATAATAATAATAATCCTCACCAGGTCTTACAACTGCAGGAGAACATCAACACGTGACTTATTACACAATGTCATTATTTATTTACCCCAGAAACAATGTCAGAAGCAGCTTGTAAAAACGCGCCATCGTTCACAGTTCATAGATTCACCTTTAGCATTAATAACTTGAAGAAATAACTTTGCGTGTAACTTCTGTCTGTCACGTGGTTGTGGGAGATTTCAGCCCACTCTTCTTTACAGTGTTGCTTCATTTCATTGAGGTTTGTGGGCATTTATTTATGCACACCTCTCATAACGTCCCACCATAGAATTTGAGGTTGAGGTCTGGACTAGGCCATTGAAACACCTTGATTCTTTTCCTTCCCCCCCCCCAGTCATCCTGTTATATACTTGCTGCTGTGTTTGGGGTCATTGTCCTGTCGTATGACCCAGTTGGGCCTTTGGGCTTCACATTTGACTCTGAGTTTATGGTCGACTCTGTGGCTGGTAGGAGCCCAGGCCCCCATGGCTGGAAAATAAGCCCAAATCATCACTCCTCCATCACCCTGCTTAATACTTGGCAGGAGGTGTTTGTGCCTAGAAGCTGAATTTGGTTTTCTCCAATTTCTCCAAATTCCACTGTGCACCATTCACTTTGGTCTCATCAGTCCAGAGGAAATTCATCCAGAGGTTTTGTGGTGTTTTTAGATGCAAATTTGGAAATTATTTACAAAACTACTTTCGGCTGCTCCGTTGTTCACAAGGTGGTCGTCACAGTGGGTAGCTCTGCATGTTGGATTTGGCAGATGTTATAAGGATTTGTCCTTCCTGATGGAGCTCTGAAGGGATTTGTGTCTCTACCTGAGATCAAACAAGGTATCTTTCACTCGTTAGGCGAATTTGTAAACCACTACATGACAGAGCCATTAAAAAAAGGATTATTTGATATTGAAAAAATCAGGATTTTCAAGTGAATTTTAAACAATTTTAAAACAACCCAGGGTGTTTAATGTCAAAACTGTGAGATTTTAAGTCACATTTTGACTGAGGATGTCGATATGTTGTATTTTAACTGGTTTTAAGTTACATTTTTATTTTATTTTGAATGAACTAATATTAACAATAATAATATTCATGACAAATAATTAAATAATAAATAACCAAGAATTTAAAAAAAAAGTTTTACTTTTTAAAATCCAAATTTAGTTACCAGTCATTTGCAGTCTAATTTCTGACTTACTAGGTCAAAATTACAGCTTAAGTTTGTGTGAGAGAAACATCTGACAAAAAATTCAAAATTTTACTATAAGTACAGAATATAAGATAGTTAATATTTTCACTTTGAAAAGTCCAAAGTCAGTTTTCAGTTATTGTTTGGGAGCGTTTGGAGCCAATATGAAAGATAAAATTATTTAAATTAATTGCATGAATTATATAAATATAAAAAAAAATGTAAGCCACTGAAGACAAAACTTGTAAAACAGTTTAAACTTGTCGTGATAATAAAGGTGTCCTGAAACCCAGAGCCTTCATTAGGTGGACCACATACTTGAACGCTTTTATTCTGAAAGTATAATCACCCACCTTCCTCTTTTAGTCCCCATAAAGCAGCTTGGACTCATGCGGCTTGTCAGAGTAAACTCAGAGCTGGATGACAGGCACACGCAGCCAATGGACACGTAGACCTGTAGATTATTTATTCATGATGGCAGAGGCGGGGAGTCCATAAAGCCATTATGGATCCACTGAGTAGTGGGGACAAAGCCTTCTTAAGTTCACTCACTGCGGTGACTCTATTAATGGATCCTGCTGCCTAATGTCTACTTTGATAGTCCCAGTACTACCTCACATAGTCAGATAGCCGTAACTACAGAAGGAGCAAAATATAACTAAGTAATATAAACTCCAACACCAATAAATAACATGCATCAAAACCTGATATATGTTTTTATTTATATTTGATTAATAAAATACAGGAATGTCTCTCTGTTCACTATGAATGTGGCATGGGTGTTGATGCCAGAGATTTTTCCACTTCACCATCTCTGGAGTTTACAGAGAATGGTCTAAAAAAGAGAAAATATCCAGTGAGCAGCAGTTCACGTTGATGCCAGAGGTCAGAGGAGAATATCCACACAGGAAGGCAACAGTGAGTCAAATAACTACTTGTTACAACCAAGGTATGCAGAAGAGCATCCCTGAAGACACAACATGTCAAACCTTGAAGGAGATGGCTACAGAAACAGAAGACCACACCAGGTTCCTCTCCTGTCAGCTGAGAACAGGAAACTGAGGCTACGGTTCCCACAGAATCAGAATACTTTATTAATCCATTAATTTAATTATTTTTTAAAAAGCACTCTGTTTATTATTATTATTAAAATTAGACTGTGGTAAGATCATCATTTTATCTTGATAGCTACTTTTGTCATTTATAATCTGCTGTTTTATCCGTAATCTGAACCAAAGTGGCTTCCACATTAGAGCATCATTAGTTTCCATTATAAAGACATTTTTAATGCGCTGTGGAGGAAAAACCTTTTGTTCCTCATGTTCCATATCCACATCACTTGTGATCACAGTATGATAAGTCATCATTATTATTTTAACTGTTCTCATTATTACCCTCTGGCCTGATGGAGATCAGTGATAGTATGACAGGATTCTTAGCGTTTGTACATTAAAGACATTTTCCTTTTACAGCAGCTAATCCGGTTACTGTAATCAGATGTTCCTGGTTATTAAGATAATCACAAATTACATGAGGTTTCCCAGCTGTTATGCAGAGGCTGGACTAAGTGTAGGTAAATACAAAAATATTTGTGTTGGTGAGACCTCCAGTGTCACAACATGACTTCTCCACCCTTGTGTCTGTGCTCTTTGCCACCGGCAGAGTCACATCTGTGACTCGATTTACCTTCATCAATTTTGAATGAAAGAAGCTCAGCTGCTACATCAGCCATGTTTCCATAGATCTTTCTGTGTGTAGATAAAACAACAATACGCTCGCTTTCAAAAAAGGGTTCAACATTATAACCGTCATGAAGGCAGGGTTTATTGTAGGACTGCTGCACCGACTGCCTTCAGGCATGTTGTTCTATTCAAGTGAGATCTCCGCAGTTAGCAGGTGGGTTGTTCAGCGGTTCCAGTCTTTAAGTAATACTAAAGTTGTTAATTTGAATTTTTGATTTATTTTTGTCTTACACAGAAAATGTTTTCTGGTAAGGTTTTTAGAGCTTCGAGTCTCTGCAACTTTCCCGAGACACTCCACCTGTGGACCGGAGGTTTGAAGGTGAAGTCCCAGGTTGTCCAATCCCAAAGCTGGATCCAAATCATGCCAGAACAATCCTCCCACAGCACGGCAGAGTCACCGGATCCGGCCTGTGCTGTCCTCAGGAAGTACACCTCATATGCACTTTCCCGCTTGTTTAGAATATAGCGAAGGATGACTCAGCTGACTCTGTCAGTTTTTCCACATCTGTAAAGAGCAGCGATTGTTCTACAGCATCTGAGGAAGAGCCGCCCATCAGTTTTCCCTTACATGTTCCAAGCTGGAGCGTCAAAGTCGTGAAACAAGCTGTTTCCTCATTTCTGTCCCATAGATCTACACGGCCGTGTCACATTATTCACATTATCCTATTGAAACCGCATCAAACTGCTTCACCCGTCCTCTGTTACCCCAACAGTGATTCTTCTGCCACAATTCCAGCTTTTCCTCGTGACTTCTGAGAGAATAATCAGACAAATGCACTGCAGTCTGAGAGTTGGTGCACTTTAAGGCCAGCATTTACATGTATGTACTGTAAACAGCTGAGCATCATGAGCAGGTGAAAGAAAACTGTGAGAAAAGCTGGTGATGCAGTCCTGAGTACCTGCGCCTCAGCAGAGTGTGTGTATTCTCTCTATTACATAAATGTAGTGTGTATCTGTGGTCCCACTCATTTATTCAGAATCTTCTGTTAACTTGTAGTGAAATAATCTCTACCTGCCTGCTTATTCCTTTCACGTACTGCATTAGAACCACAGATGTGTCAATTTTTAATTTTCTAAAGTATAAATGATCCGTCAACAAGGTCTTTTACCCACCTGCTGCTCAAGAACAGGGACTTTACTCCTGAATTATGAAGCAGCGTGTTGTGTTTATTCGTGAAGCTCGGGTCTACTGAACACGTCAAACAGAAAAACTCGGAGACGCAGCGCTGGTCGTGTTTGTCGTTAGATTTTATTGCAGCTGAGGTTTTCTTAGTGTTTACAAAACCAGAGCAGATTGCAAGCGTCCACGGGGAGTGAAGGGGGGCGGGAGTTTCACATGAGCATCGTCACGCTGCGTCAGTTAAGGGTGCAGCCTGCAGCTTCACCCCGTTACATTCACAGTGTCGCCGCCGTCGAAGCCTCATCCAGCTGGAACGGGAACTTTTTGGATGATTATACATAAACGCTGAGGGTCGTGTACAAGCTTTAAATTTACAATTCTGTTTCTCTAAGTTACATTCAAAACAAAAAACAAGGCAACCACAGAGCGCTAAAATGAGATGCTGACTCTATGCTGTGCAGCTTTCAACCTCACCTCCACCCTCTCTCTTCTCTCTTACAGCACCCCCCTCCCTCCGGCACTCTCCCGATCTGCCCTCTCCTCAGTCTGCAGCTGTGAGCGTCGGGGAGTGTCGTAGTGCTGTTGATAAGGCAGAAACAGAGAGAGCTACTCACTCAAACCTTAAAAGGTCAAGAGCTCTGTGCATGTGTGCATTTGTGATGGGTAAGATAAGGAAGATAATGCAGCTGAATGACGGGTGAGGCGGTGGTGTGTTGGAGTCTCTAGTTTCTTACTAAAAAGGCTCGAGATACAGCCCGAGAAAATTCGTTTTTTAAGCTTTATATATCATAGCACAACCATTCAACCCAGTAATATTTAAAGAACCTTGAAGCACCTCACTGGATCGAGTGTTCTCATTACGATTTATTGGAGCCAATCAGATGGCTCGTTGAGTCGTTACTGCTGTGCATGAACCCACTAGAAGCCTAGTTTGTCTGTGAATGTGTGCACAGTGTCCATCAGTCTGCTCATTGGCTTGCATTGTTGATCGTCTCGGCGTGGTGGAGCTGCTCTTAATGTTGGGAGTGGGGAGGGAGACACTGTGGCTGAGGGAAAGGTGGAGGGTGAGAGTTTGCTTGAGGGAACGCCTCGACTTGGGACTGGCGTTGCAGCTGTGGTCTCTGAGCAGCAGCAGCAGCAGCAGCAGCAGCTTTGGCCTCCCTCTTGGGAGTATTGTTGAGGATGTCCAGGCTCCGGCGACTGGAGGAAATGACATCGGCGACGAATTTGGTGCATTCAGCACAGACGTCCCTCAGTGTGCAGCCGTGAGCGTACAGGTGGGGGAACTCCTCCTCCACTGAGCGGCGGGATAAGCTGCGCAGCGACCTGCAGAGGAGGGTGGAACAGTTTTATTAGAGCAGACATGAGGCACTCAAAGAAAGCCGAATATAAAACTAAGGGAGATTTCCATAATGACTACATGGTTCTTTAACAATAATTTAACTCAGGGGTGTCCAACTCCAGGCCTCGAGGGCCGGTGTCCTGCAGGTTTTAGATCTCACCCTGGATCAACACACCTGAATCAAATAATTAGTTCATTACCAGGCCTCTGGAGAACTTCAAGACATGTTGAGGAGCTAATTTAGCCATTTAAATCAGCTGTGGTGGATCAAGGACACATCTAAAACCTGCAGGACACCGGTCCTCGAGGCCTGGAGTTGGACACCCCTGATTTAACTGCACATCCAATAAGCACTCAGGGCCATCCCTCACACCCCCAAAACCCAAAACAAAAATGTTTTAGTTCACAAGCCATAAAAAACTGAGGGCTGACCCCCCCTCCCTTATGACTTACAAAAATAAAATGCTTTTTTAGATATTTAATAAATCACACATGTTGTGGAAAAGCTACAGTACTACTTTAAGTTTTTCTTCTTCAGAAAAAGCCACTAATTTATTTCTCTTTTTATTTATCTATTTATTGGCAGCACTTTTAAAACCAAACTGACAACAATGGCTGCTCAGCAGAGACACATCAGCTGAACATCTGGAAAGATGGAGCTACACTAGATCTTTCCAAGCTTATCCAAAGTGGCTGAAATATAAACACAGACATGCAGCAGCGCTGGGGCATCACAGTCACTAACGAGGAGATTAAGGTCAGCTTCTCTGATTGAAAAAAAACAAAAACAAAACAACTCGCTGTTACAAAACTCTGTGTGTTTCTGTGCACGGAGCCGCATGGTCGGGTCTTGGTGACAGGTGTTAGAGAGCGGCTCAGCACAGCACCACGCCAGTGGCCCATTTCTCTCGTCAGCTCGCTGTTTGGCTCTCTCTGTCCACGCTCTCTTCCACTTCTGTCTTCACAGGGCCAAAAGCAGCGAGGATTTTGATGACAGCTGGGTAATTATTACATAATGGCTGCTTAGAGGCCCTGGAAGAGGCACTGCACTGATTACATAACTAAAGAGAGAGAGAGAGAGGGGGAGGTAGGTGGAAGTTGGTGATTGGATTGAGTAGGCAATCTGCGATTGGTTGAGGTAAGCACAGAGGCTGGTGCTGCTTAGGCTCGAGAAGGTTAGCAGTCATTGGCTTGAGTTAGAGGCAGACTTAAATAGATTTGACCTGTTTTTCCGTCTAGGTGTCCACTGTCTCGGGATTGAACCTGAGCAGTGAGCGGATGACAACACTGTGGGGAAACTGGTGTGTTGGAGTCCAAATGTCAGGTTGGCCTCAGGTTTGGAAACAAAAAGGTGTGCAGCTCAGAAGGTAGTACTTAACCTAGCTTAGCTACGCCAGGTGTTTCATATTTGCTACATGGGTTTTTGAGACCCATGTATCTGTCTGTGCAATAAGTTGCACAAAAATGCCAGAAGTAGCAGATATGATACAAATTAAACCTCAGATATGCAAATTAATATTAAATTTATTTTTTAAAAATTTGAATTTTGGGGCAATTGTTTCAGGGTCCAGGCCTTACAGGGATTAAACCTTTGAACTTCCTTATCAGCTTTGACGAGCTTAAACTAAGGCTGTAAACATGTTAAAGAGGACCTGTTCTGCTCCTTTAGTATTCTATGTAGCACTGCATTATTCACATTTAAAAATAAAACAAAACCTGAAAACATTTTTCTCTTCTGCCAGCTCCTCATTTGAATCGGGGCTTTCTTTCCTTTCTTTCCTGAAGCCTGCAGAGGGGCAGCAGGCATTGCCTGGGACAGTGGGAGCCTTGAAGTTCCAATTCTAAGTTAATGTTCTCAGAAAATGGCAACCAGAGTTATTATAGTTTTCTCATTAGTTTTTATTTTTATTTAGAATTTTTGTTTTAACCCTCTCGAGGCAGGCGTTGCCGATTTGCACCAGTTAAAAACTAACAACCTGATTACCCCACATACATATTTTATGAGTTTTTTTTTACTCAGAAGGACTGCATGTTACTGCAGGTCTTGGTTGTGCATTAGCAACACAAAGTTTAATTTGAGCCTGAGAGGGTTAAGTTCAGTTTGTCTGCCACAGCAGATTTTCTTGTTTCAGTTAGTTTTAGTCTTTTTAATTATACATGTATAGAAGGCAAATCAGTGCAGGTATCACAATCAAAACAAAGAGCATATATATAATATATATAATCATGTATAGACATCCAGAGTCTATATTAACACATCCATCATCAGACAGATACTAAAACATTTCCTTGGTATATTTTTTATTTTAGTTTAGTCAGTTTTCAAAGTTAACAAAATAAAACAAACTGGAATGATCTTGTTAAGTCTAGTTTTTATTTTTTATTTTCGTTTTTCACATCCAGTTTTAGTTTTTGGTTTATTTTTTGTTTACTGAAATCATCTTGATGCTACTTTTTGAAATGAAAGATGTGGAAGGCTGCGACAGCTGCAAACATCTGCAGCAGCTGCAAACATCTGCAGCAGCTGCAAACATCTGCAGCAGCTGCAAACATCTGCAGCAGCAGACACTCCAACAGGAACTTTACGTTTAACACCTGCTTATTTTGAGCCACACCACTCAAACATATTTTAGTTGCTTTCTAAAACACAAAAGTGTTTGAAGAGAATAAGCCTCTGTGCTAACAAAGGAGAAACAGTGACTTGCTATTTTGAGTTAAGTTCCTGAGAGGTTCCTGTGGTTCTTCTCCCCACATGGTGTGGCTGTCAGCGGGTCTGTCTGAACTGCCATTCCAAAAAAATAAATTATATATAATAAAATAATAAAAGAGCAGATCAGGACACTGCCAGTGAAAGGTGCCAGACACCAAAAATGTGAGATCGACATCTAGGGACATTTTAGAGAGTTTGATGTTAGAAAAACGAAGCTTTTAATTAAAAAAGGCCATGTCTGGCAGAGATCGAGGCGGTGTGTGCCCCTGCCAGGCCTCTACTGCTTGGCTATCATAGCCGTTCCCAAATCCCCCTCTCATGTAGATTTTAGGGGACAGTGGTTGTCGACGGTGCAAACTGCACCCCTTTTTGAGAGCTCTGCAACAGGCAAAGCCTCCATAGGAAACTCATCAGCTAGATTTGGAAAGGAAGGTATGTTAGGTATGCTTTTCACATTTCTTTTGATCTTTCTCCTGGTCCTCAGTGCATACTTCAGAAGAAAACTGTCGTTTTATTTTCAGCCAGCTTCATAATCTTCTCTACAATAAACAGACTCAGCTATTGAAGACAAACACAGACTCACTTGTAGACTTGGCTTTTTTGTCCATGGCTCTTTGGAGTGCTGTGAAAGCCCACAGTGTACACAGGAATGTGGGCCATCTTCTTTGAGGGTATCTTCATCTGGAGCACAGAAGAGGCAGACCAAGAGGAAAAACAATCAGGCAGAGGAAAGAGAACCGAGAGAGCCTGTGGTGGGAGGCACTGCAGATGACTTTCACATTACAAGTATTTCTAGCCTCTACGACAATAGAGATTCAAAACACACGAACATCAAGGCCACGAGCCGCACAGTCACAGAGCAACAATAAGCAAATGCACATATTTCAATAAAAACTAACCACAACTGTAAAAAAACAACACACACAAATTAGCCACAGCACACAAATCACACAAAATCCAAACCTACAGAGCACAGAACCACACATCCAACACGGTCCGGGACTGAGGCAACAAATCAAAACCAGCAAAAGAACAAAAGAAGAAGAAGTGACGTCAATAGAAATGACAACCAGGCTCAAATAATGTGTTAATAAGCACTAAAATATGTCATTTAACCCCTTTCTGCAGCAGCTCCAGCAGCCTCTTTCTTTCTCTTTTTACATGTAAAAGCTCCACATAGCTTTACTTAACAGGTCAACCTGAAGCATAAATGACTTCATATGTTTATTCTCATTGAAATGTAGCCCTTTAAATGCAAGTTCTTTGTTGTAACAATGCTTCTTGGCAATAAATCTTATACCATTACCAAAGCCTGCTTATTTCCCCTTAAATGGCCTTTTCATCCTCTCCACTCCCCTATCAGAGGTAGCCTCTGATGAACCCCGCTCTGTAGAGCATAGAGTCCCAGACATCATAGACGTTGCAGAATCTCATCTAGATATCTCTCTGAACTGAGATCGCCTGCAGTGATGACAAGCCTTGTATTTCCAGTGAGGGAGATACCACCCCACAGCATTGCGCTGCCTCCATTAAAAGCTGTTACTCTATCAGTCCACTCCACACTCTGATGATCCAGTGGCCGTAGGCAGAGTCTGAACTCAATGCTGAACGGAGCTAATCAGGCGCCAGTCAGACATCTGACGGTCTCCAGAAGCTCAAAACAAGAGCTAATGGCAGAATAAGCAGTTTGGCATTGGCAGAGAAGATTTAGCAAGTTTCTCATAGGTCCAACGCACATACTCTACTCTGCTACTCGACCTACAATCGTGTTTCCAACAGTTTTAAGACTTAAGACATAAGATTTGCCAAGAAGAAGCATACAACCAAGAGTGTAATCAACCAAACTAACATTGCCTTTCTTTTTGTGTTTATATGAAAAAAAAATTACAACAAATTTTATTATGAATATAATGGTGACACTCACTGCACACAGCTCTGTCTGTGAGTGCAGAAGCTCCACCCACTCCGTGCCAAAACCTTCTGTTTATGAGGAGCAGCCAATAAGAAGAAAGTTGACTAAAACGGCTTTAAAGGGAGTTACTACACTTAAACTTACACATAAAACAGTTATTACACTGTTTTATGTTAAAAATAAAATTTGTTTTTCATTTTTTGTAGAAATATTTTTTAACTTAACAATTCACAGTGTGTAAGAATGACAGTTCAGATGTGAAAACATTATATAACTTTATATACTTTAATTAAAAAGACCTGGTATTAAATGACATAACATGTATGAACAGAAAAATTAAAAACTACAGCAGTAAAAGTAATGACATGAAAAGCGAGGCTAAAAAGGCTGAGTACAAAATCTTACACAGCACAATAAAAACAGAGCCAAAAGAAAAGATTTGAAAGTTAGAAAGTTACCTTTGCACTGCAGGAGCTGCAGACAGATCTGGGAGAAAAAGAAAAGATTTTACTACTACAGCACACATGTCTGCACACTTTCCTACTGCTTAAGCGGGAACAGGCCGCTCTGATGGCTATAAACCCCCCACCCCGGTAAGACCTGTTCTCATGCTACTTGTTCTAATAATCCCTAATTGTAGCATTTGGAGGTGCAGCACAGTCACAGCACGGTCCCTGGTTCCAATCTCTTGCATGAAAACATTTGAATTCAGTAGTGATTAGTGGGAGCATAAATGTGAAGGGTACAGAAAAAAAATCAGTGGCACTGAAGGTCGTAGTAAGCACAGTGGTCTCCATCATGGCAGGAAGCAGGAACTGGGAGAGTAGAGAAGAATGAATGCAAGAATGAGCAGCTCCAGAGCGCTCTGGACCTCAGGCTGGGACAAAGCTTCATGTTCTGACAGGACAACCACCCTAAACACACAGCCCAGACAAAGAAGTGGCCTCAGGGCCACTGTGTGAATGTCCTTGAGTGACCCGGTCAGATCCCAGGCTTGAAGCCAATTGAACATCGTTGGCAAGATCTGAAAATGACCGCGCACCGACGTGCCCCATCCAGCCTGATGGAGCACGAGAGGCTCTGCAAAGCAGAATGGAAGAAACTGCCAACATATATGTGTGCTAAGCGTGTAACTGAGTACCACAAAGGCTGAATGCTTATGCACATGTTATATTTAGTTCTTTTATTTTCATACATCACAGCAAACTTTGTTCACTTTGTCTTTATGAGATATTGTGAGTAGATTTCTGAGGTAAAAAATGAATCGCACTTTGGAATAAGCCCGTAATTTGACAAAATGTGGAACAAGTGAAGTGCTGTGAATACTTTCCGCATGGACTGTAAATATGCCCGGGTATTGATTTGTGGAGACTCATGTTTCAGCTGCAACCTTGGAACAAACGTTTAAACATCAACAAGAGAATGAAAGACTTCCTTCATACCTTTTGCACAGTAAGCAGGTAGACGGCCACGAGAAGAGGGGGAATTTCACTCTGCAGCAGCAGCAAACCTGAGAACACACACTCACAGTCAGTGAATCCCGTTAGTGTCAACAGCACAAAGAAACACTGCACTGAGAGAAGTTCTGCACTGTTACCTTCCCCCGCTTCAGGTTATTGTAGAGCTCTTTGCTCTGGAGAAACTTTTCCATCTCCGCTTTGACCAGTACTCGCCGCACGTTGATGACCTCGTCCACGGTTAAGGCGAGGCTCTCAACAGGGTGGCTGAACTCATCCTGAACACAACCGAGAGCAGTTAAAGAGAGGAAACCCATCATTCTGAGCTCCTGTCCACGGTTTATTTTAAAGAAAAAGCTAAAGATAAGAGATTACAGAGGAAAACTAAAACCAAAATGTTATCACCTGCAGTTTTATGCTTGTGTGAAACAGTCAAAGAAAAGTTTAAGCTCCTGAACACAAGTCTTTTCATACACATGAAAGACTTGTGTTCAAAAGATTAACTAAACCTTGCAGGAAATTGCCAGAAATGTAACATTTCAACACAACAGTATGTACTACTCCTTTTACAAAACTGAACTATCTGCCAGTCTCATGTCCTCCTGCACAGTTTCGCACCTGAGCCTCCAACTTCCCTTTCTACTGCACGGATACATGTTGTGCATATCTGTGAAGGGAGCAGTACACACCCATGCAAAGGTTTTTTGGGGCGGGCATTTTTCTGCACGGATTAGCCTTCATTTGAAAAAGAATATGGCAACTTTCAAAATAAAGTCATTGCTGTTGATTTAGATCAATATTATCGATACTGCAGCACTTTATACAGTAAAAAAATGGAGATATAACCCCACCAATCTAAGCTCAGTAACAGATAAAATTGGCTTGACAGGATGAATATTTCTGCAGACCATCCTCTGCCTCTGCAGTGTTTTCATCTCACCATCCACTGGTGCTCGTCTCCAGCTCTGGACTCAAACGCGGTCTCGGATGCCTCTGTAGTCTCGTCGACCGAGCTCAGAGACAGGCGGGCCGGAGAGGGCGGCACCCAGCCGTGAACCGGGAAGGAGGCTGGCACGTGGACATGAATGAAAAGTGAATGAGACAGAGAGGGAATAATGAGCTGAGGACAGTAGAAAGTGAATGAGAGAAAGCCACGAGTCGCGGTCTGAAGAATCCATGAATTACACATCAGCCTCTTTCATTCAGGCCCGTCTCGGATCTCAGGCCTTCAGAGAGTTTGTCGATCCGACTGGAACGTCGTCATCTATTATTAATCTGATTTCAGTGGAGTGATTGGCCCATGCTGCTACATCTGTAACTCAGATCACGGTGAGAGGTCTGCTCTTAACACAGCAAACCTCACACAGTTTAAACTGGGTGCCTCTTCGATCCTGCAAATGGAAGGTGTCAATTTGTCTCTAATGGAAAGTAAACAGGGCAATGGGAGGGCTGGAACAGGCCAGTAAACATGATCAGCACATATAATTTGGATCAGCTGCCGATGACAGCCGGCTTATAGGCTTACCTCCTCTCACTGGCACACTTGAGGCCGGAGAGTCCTCTATTGGCAGAGCTGTGCACTGCAAATTAAAAATCCTGCTATCGTCCAGCTGAGTGTAATGTTTATGGCACATAAGCACTGTGGATGGCTTTGCAGAGTGGATCAAAGTCAGGATCGTTTTTCAAACAATTACCTCTGGATATGGACACCGAGGCTGCTAATGCACGAATCATGGCTATCAAACACATAACATCCTTCCCGGGGCTTTCATGCAGCACACAATTCAAAGCCATTAGCTTCTACCCTCCTTCACCCAATCACTTGATTTGATTACAATCCATCTCTGAGCTGTTCCACGGCCGACGTGAATCCAAGTCAAGGCTGCAGCGCGGTGAACTGACACAGCTGTTCTGTGAGGTAACGGTGGTTCAGCGAGGTTGGAGATTGGAAGCAGTGGTGACATAATGTCTCCCAAACCATTAAATCATTTCATTACCCCGAGGGTTGGGAATCGAATAAACATTTCTTCCTAGAGTTTTGGTTTTGTAGCCGTAACGGTAATTAGTAGATGCTGAGTTTTGTCATGACTGTTTACTGCTGCTTTCCTTCCAGGCCTCGAGGCAGAAGAGGTGGAAACTTAAAAAAAGACTTCAGTATCCCCTGCACTCAGTTTGTTGGGTCTGATGTCTGTTCGGAGGCGTTTTTCATTCAAATACAGTGATGAAGAGAAAGCCATCAGGAGGCTCATCAACACACATCTCTTTGTGGCTCTTCATATGTCTGTGAATGTACAGACAGCTATTACTGTCTGTACATTCACATTAAAAGAAGCATTAAAAATGTCCAAGTTTTAAACTTTTTTAATGATAGAAGGTGATCAAGGGAGGTTTGTGGTTTTTGCTTGGTTTGTCCTTCTGAATTCACACATCTATTACAGACCAGGGTCTCGGGGTCTTTTATAAAGACAAACTTGATGCAAGAATGTACAGTACAACAAATCTGACCCATGCACAGAGACGTTTGAAACCTGCTGACACAGATGTTGAGGCGGTGAATCAAAGCCAAACTAATAATTGAATACACGCTGTCAATATATCCGATACCATCTGATACATTTATATTAACTTCAGACAACACACGTCCTCCCACGGTGTGAAGTAGAGACTTAGGAGGTCAGACTCTACGGTGACCAACAGCAGTAGAGCCCATGTATAAATTACAGGGAGTGCAGAATTATTAGGCAAGTTGTATTTTTGAGGAATAATTTTATTATTGAACAACAACCATGTTCTCAATGAATCCAAAAAACTCATTAATATCAAAGCTGAATGTTTTTGGAAGTAGTTTTTAGTTTGTTTTTAGTTTTAGCTATTTTAGGGGGATATCTGTGTGTGCAGGTGACTATTACTGTGCATAATTATTAGGCAACTTAACAAAAAACAAATATATACCCATTTCAATTATTTATTTTTACCAGTGAAACCAATATAACATCTCCACATTCACAAATATACATTTCTGACATTCAAAAACAAAACAAAAACAAATCAGCGACCAATATAGCCACCTTTCTTTGCAAGGACACTCAAAAGCCTGCCATCCATGGATTCTGTCAGTGTTTTGATCTGTTCACCATCAACATTGCGTGCAGCAGCAACCACAGCCTCCCAGACACTGTTCAGAGAGGTGTACTGTTTTCCCTCCTTGTAAATCTCACATTTGATGATGGACCACAGGTTCTCAATGGGGTTCAGATCAGGTGAACAAGGAGGCCATGTCATTAGTTTTTCTTCTTTTATACCCTTTCTTCCAGCCACGCTGTGGAGTACTTGGACGCGTGTGATGGAGCATTGTCCTGCATGAAAATCATGTTTTTCTTGAAGGATGCAGACTTCTTCCTGTACCACTGCTTGAAGAAGGTGTCTTCCAGAAACTGGCAGTAGGACTGGGAGTTGAGCTTCACTCCATCCTCAACCCGAAAAGGCCCCACAAGCTCATCTTTGATGATACCAGCCCAAACCAGTACTCCACCTCCACCTTGCTGGCGTCTGAGTCGGACTGGAGCTCTCTGCCCTTTACCAATCCAGCCACGGGCCCATCCATCTGGCCCATCAAGACTCACTCTCATTTCATCAGTCCATAAAACCTTAGAAAAACCAGTCTTGAGATATTTCTTGGCCCAGTCTTGACGTTTCAGCTTGTGTGTCTTGTTCAGTGGTGGTCGTCTTTCAGCCTTTCTTACCTTGGCCATGTCTCTGAGTATTGCACACCTTGTGCTTTTGGGCACTCCAGTGATGTTGCAGCTCTGAAATATGGCCAAACTGGTGGCAAGTGGCATCTTGGCAGCTGCACGCTTGACTTTTCTCAGTTCATGGGCAGTTATTTTGCGCCTTGGTTTTTCCACACGCTTCTTGCGACCCTGTTGACTATTTTGAATGAAACGCTTGATTGTTCGATGATCACGCTTCAGAAGCTTTGCAATTTTGAGACTGCTGCATCCCTCTGCAAGATATCTCACTATTTTTGACTTTTCTGAGCCTGTCAAGTCCTTCTTTTGACCCATTTTGCCAAAGGAAAGGAAGTTGCCTAATAATTATGCACACCTGATATAGGGTGTTGATGTCATTAGACCACACCCCTTCTCATTACAGAGATGCACATCACCTAATATGCTTAATTGGTAGTAGGCTTTCGAGCCTATACAGCTTGGAGTAAGACAACATGCATGAAGAGGATGATGTGGACAAAATACTCATTTGCCTAATAATTCTGCACTCCCTGTAATGTGTGTATACAGATACGTTAGGCAGGCCTGATATATCTCAGGTTTCAACCACACTGTGCAATGCGCTAAACTCTGTCGTGCTTGTTAACCGCTGAACTACGCAATATTACATCTTATTTTGTACTGCTTTACTCATATTTCTTGTATGGTGTACACGTTCCCTATTGTTGAATATAGTATTATTGTTATAATACAGAGAGGTGAGCCAGATATTGAGCAGACAAAGCCACATTAAGTTTCCAGGGCTGATAAACTCTTTCAGATTTGTGTCACGATTAAGGTTTTGGTCAGAACTTTTTTTCCGAGCATCAATATCATGGGATTTGTTGTCATTTTCAACAGCAGGACTGCACAGATTTCATGCAGGTGACGAAGAGTAACAGAAACAAACACAGCTTCCTTGGACGCGTTCTGTTTCCTGATGATTCACTGCAGAAAAATGTTTTCAGTTGGAGAATTTCATATAGTATAACCTGTTTTGATGAGCCACCTATCCCACATGATGACATTAAGTGTTTAGCCAATAAGAAAACAGATAAAAGATCCAGGTAACCAGTGCTTGTTGTAGTTCAAAATCCTAGAAGTTTAGTTGGTGATGTTTTGCTACTAAAACTATGATATATTCCATCTTAATGACGGACCCCACAAAAAAAAGGAGCTGATCGGACTGCATGCTCTCCACATCATGTAGCTCACAGCAGGTGAAACGATGGCAGGATTCAGGGAAGTCTGGCAGCTTGACATGTCAATACACAGAGTGCTTTTCACCTCAAGTCAACAATTACCTTCACTGGTTAAATGCAAGATAACATCGCGCAACTTTAAAGTATTTTAGAGTGATTTGGAATGACTCAAAGATTTTCATTTAGCTTCAGTAACAAAACTCTCTGCAGGGGACGTGACTGCCCACAGACCCACAGGACCGAGTGGAGACTGGCCATCCTCACCTGGCTCATCATCAGCACGTCACATATGCACAGTCTGAAAATAAAGCCAGTGGCAGTTCTCGCACATCATTACACTGCACGTCCTCATTATGAGTAATGTAGGCTAAGTTTACAGTTAAACCAAACATGTATAAATCACATTTACAAATGATGATTTTGATCACATGATATCGTGGGTGGGTGAGTGCCAGAGGTCAATGTGATTTTAAGAACCAATCAGCGGCCTCATTTTTACGTATTAAAAGTCATGAGGTGTTTATGGTTGAATGTAGGTGTTTAGAGGGTGGGATACAAAGCTGATCCACGTGCACACATTTATTAAGGAGTATTTGCCTGAATGTATCCACGTATCTGATTTTTGTATGCTTTTAATCTGGATACTAATTCACTCTTTTATAAATGAGACCCCAGGACTTGTCCTCTGTCACGTTTAGAAACTTGCTGAAAACCAAAAAGTGCAAGCTTAATCCCACTTTTTTTTCTCCTTGAAGGCTCAAAGACTGGCCCTGTGTCTCCCCCTATGGGAGGAGACTTAGCATTGCAGACAGGTGAATCATCAGCCACGGCTGGATCAGAGTCTGAAGACTTTCATAACAAGGAGACTCTTAAAACAGCTTATATCGCTAGTGATTTTATTTCAAACAGGAAGCTCTAACCCCCTAAAATGAGCTGCTGCAGTGCTTGGCTGGGATTAATTCACAGACAACTTCTGAATGGTGGTGATTGTGAAGCACTGCCACACTGCTCAGTGCAGGCTGAATACACAACAAGCTGTGGTCCTGTACTGAAAACTGATTACAGCTTCTTTTCAGTCCTCTGAATGAGACAGCACAGCTCGTCAGGGTCCATCGTTATATGGTAACAGTTCAGTACCTGTCAACTCAGACGCACCTGTCCATTTAAAGTTTAATTTCAATTAGTGTTTTTCTAGAGAGTAGTGTGTAACCAACATAGTTTGGAAAAAAACCCCAGAGAGCACCTAGAGACATAAAGAATTACGCATTTGAGTACTAGCATAGAGGACATTCTGACCTCTGTGATGAGGAGGAGCACCGGCGCTGGTTAGAGTCCTGGATCGAGGCCTGTCGACCCTCAGCTTGACCACCCCGCTCAGCTGGGCCGACTCAGAGAGCGAAGGAAGCATTTCCCCACGGAGCACAGCCAGGTCGTGCTCCGAAAAGGACCGATCTCTTTTCAGAGGAATCGGGGAGCTCTCGGTCCTCCGCAGCTCCCCGTTATCTGGAGACTCCTCCTCCTTTGGTGGAAAGGTGGTGGGTGAGGAAAGATTCGGGGTGGGGAGGAAAAGTGAGGGACCAGGGAGATGAGCAGGAAGAAAGTAAAGAGAAGTCACCAGATAATAATGATCTATCAGCTTTAATTCTCAATTTTCTTCACAGTTTAGGATGCATCTATCCTGAGCAGTGTTTTCCAGCTCTTCCTGCAGGATCCTGTGTGTTCCCAGGACAGAATAAATCCAGTACCTTGCAAAACTAAGCTAACTAATATGTTATTTGCTGTTTTTAGGAAACTGAATTTGATATGTGGCTGGAAAACGCCAAAAAGGAAGCAGCTGACACGGAGGAACAGCAGATTCACTCCGAAAACCTTCAAACATTCAATTTAATTATGAAGCTTTTAGTCTTCCTCAAAGCTTCTCAACCTAAAGGTCAGGACCCCATTTGGGTCCAAGCAATATACAGTCTGCGAAGTTTTATAGACGCACCACAAGAGCGGGTTATTAACTTAGTACTGGTTTACTTCACCAATTCGTTAAGCTCAGATGGATATTGTATGGGAATATGGGAGACTCCTCAGTAGCAATTCCACCTGAAATGACCTGCTTTTTCTTTCTTTGTTTTTGTTTTAAGCAGGAGGATCCCCTTTCATTCTCCTGCATTTTATCAGTTCAGTGTGACATTTAGCTTTTGAGTGAAAATGGAGGAAGTGAAAATTAGTTTTTGCCTGTCAAACAGAAATTTAACACCACTATGCAGGCCTGTCTGGGAAATTTACCCCAGAGTGGGAAGAAAGATGTGAGGAGAGCTGCACCCTAAAGTTTGACAACAGGTTACTAAAAACACGTTTTTAAATATATTTAAGGAGATTTATTAACATAGTGTTGCTCTCTGAATCTGAGTATCAATTACAGACCATAAGAGAGCCTGCCAGCATTGGGTCCAGTTTTGTGGGATTAAATAAGCATTCTGATATTAATGTATGAGCTGACACACCTTATATACACACACTTGATAAATTAAAGCAAAATCCTACAATGCCATAAGTCTATGGAAGTCTTAAAGAGGGAAAACTACTATTATTACAAAACATATTCTGACAGTTGGTGCTTTGATTGGGTTAGGATCTCGTGTGCTTGTACCCTGTGGGCGTCAGTGGTCTCTTCCACTTTCATCAGGACAAAATATTTAATTATAGGATGATGGAATGTATTGATGTGATTGGATGGAAGTGTCATGTGGACATTTCTGCTCTCAGGTTTTAAAGCCAAACAAGCATGATACTTTAGGAAAACAATGCCACAAAAATGCATTTATAGAGGTATTGCAGACTAGATCTCACTGCTAAAGGAGGAGCTCTAAGCACAACTGCTTAAATAGACAGTAAATGGGATGTGTGGCACTGGCAGATCGTGTGGACACTTGTGAGTCTTCCCTCAAAGGGCAGGGTGCTCAAACTGCAGTCAGGGGGCTGGTGGAGGCCCTTTGTTCTGAATTTCTGTTCAGGTTCTACTCTTCTTATTTAGCGATCACAGTGGACTTGACCTTTTTTAACAATAACAAATACAGCTGGTGTCCGGTTTTGTCTTGTTTAAGAGATGGTGTTTCCTCTGTCAACTCCATCACTGTGTCTGCTCAGCTGTGATGCTACGCTTCTACATCTGCTGCAGACAGTGCTGGGGCGCCCTCTGCTGGACATGCATAAATAAATCCAATAAATTGCCGAATGTCAGATAAAATAATACCAAAAATATCTGTAATGGGACAATATCAGCCAGTAATACTGGCACGGTAAATGGAGTGGTTCTTGTGTAACGTTTTTCTTCTCTGCCTGAGCACACTACACAACATACCACATTCACACAAGCACGTTTCTCTGCCCTCAAGTGCTTTCCAGCCAACATTCACACTCCGATGGATGCATCAGAGAGCAACTTTGACTAATATCTTGCCCAAGGATACTTTGGCATGCCGACTCAAGTAGATTGGACTACCAACCTTCTGATTAGCAGATGCCCTGCACTACTGCCTAAGCTACATCCACCTTAGCCTTCCTATAGATCATGCAGACTATAGAGCAGGCAGTAACCTTTACTGTCAAATTACTTGCCATTAAAAAAAACATCCAGACCAAAAAACATATTTTGCATGGAGCCACAAAAAACATTTTCATAAATTAGGCTGACAACATTAGGGTCACCAGTGTGTGAATGTGTGTGTGAATGGGGTCCTCAGGGACTAGTAAAGTGCTATACAAATACAGGCCATTTACCATTTAACATGATAAACAGGCGTCAACAACTACAACATATAAATACAACAATAAATAACCCACTATGGGCTATAATTATGATTGTTTGCTATTTTTACTTTGAATTTTCACTACAGTAACATCATTATTTTTGCTGCATCTAAGAAAATGTAGAAGTAAAAAAAAAAAGAAACATTCATTTGTCAGAGCCACAGGGAGAAACTGGAAATGAGCAAAATAGCTGCATGAACCTCTGGAGGCCCCTCCTCTGAAGCACATCCTGTAGTTTTAAATGAAAATCCTATTTGGAAAAAAAGTCAAATTTCCAGGAATCCTAGAATCCCGGGCTAATGTTAATCCCATCCAAACTGACTCATTTTCCTGGTCAATTCAAACAGAGTAACATCGAAAACATCACCCCTGTGGAAATGTTTGCACAGCTTAAACTATAATCTACTTTAAATTAGTTTGGAACAGCTGAGATATTACAGTAAGTAGTTGCTGTCTGCAGTGCCTTACAGGATGGCCACAGACGAGGTTTAAAATGCTTGAGAGACTCGTTAAACCGTCACAGATGTACTCGGTGCAAGGAAAGAAGCAGGAGAGAGATTGTGACATATACCCAATGCCACATTTCCTAACCAGAAACTTGCAGCACGTAGCAGTGGTATAATATGAAATGTGAAAGCAAAGCAAGGTGAAAATGAAAGAAAGGACTGAGGAGGCAGACTGTAAACATGTCATTCCCTCTGGATTAAGCAGCAGTCAGTTTTGACCTGCAGATATCTCCCCCCATGCACATGTGAGGATATTTTTTAAAGTGCTAAAGCGTAGGGGAGCTTTAATGTTTGATGTAATACAGCAAGAGCAAGAGGAGAGAAAGAAAGGATTTCCCAAGTTGCTGAGTCTTTGTGCAAAAGAGAAAGCGATTCTTCCCAGTCACTGTTTCATTTTCCTCCTCAGAGAGGAATCTTAACCCACTTAGATTGGGAAACAGAGCGTGTGCTGCTGTTAAAAACAACACTGAGCCCACTTTCCTATTCCCCTTCAAGATCACAGAGTTCCAGCTCACCTCTGATATGTTCATCTCCTCCATCTCGGCCAGGGTCGGGGCCTTTAGCAGGATGCGAGGACGGGTTGGTGGCCGGGGTCCGAGCTCCGACACGGATAGGTCGATGCATGAAGTGGATTTGACATTGCAGGGACACGTCTGAGCCAGACAGGGCAGAGAGCCAAATGCTGAGGGAAGAGAAACCAGAAACCAGAAAATCTCAGGTGTGCTGAGATCAGAAGGGAGTAATCAGACGCACCCTGTGTACCACTTTGGAGTCAGTGCAATGAAGCAGCTCCGCCTTATTCCATAAGTTGCAGAAAGGTTCTGTTTTCAGTTTTGTTCATATTGTCAGAAAGGGTTAATACTCATAGGCATCACGACCTTCCAAGAACAGCAAATTCTTGGTGAGGACTCAGTGAAAAGCTCCAGGCCAGAGCAAAAGCCTTGGCACCAAACTCATAACTTTGACAGTCCCCCCGAGCCAATTCTGAAATTGCTCTTCCTTCATTCAAAATACAAAAATAACAAAAAAACAACAAAATTTAAAAAAACAGCCAGTGGATACAAACAATGACATGAGACGTGCTGTTCTGATGTAATATTATGGCTCAATTTGCCCTAAACCACCTGCCACAAACCTCAGTGAATCATGTTAACTGTGATTAATTTAAATTTTAGCCCTATCCAAATTTATTCACACTGAAATTCCTACAAATACACTATATGGACCTCACCTCTTAATCTTTAAATTCAGGTGTTTTCAGCCTCATTGGCACGGGCATATAAGATCAAACACTTCACCTGCAGGCTGCCTTTGAAAAACATTTGTGAAAGAATGGGTAGCAAGTGGTAACAGCACGTCACACTTGCAACAGATTTATTCCCTCATAGATACCTCCTGTGGCATTAACATCAGCACAAAAGCTGTCCACTGGGAGCTTCACGACATGGATTTTATGTCCAAACAGCTCCGGTAGGTCTAATGCGTAGGTGTCATAGCACTTTGGTCCATTTAAGGTAAATATACAATAAAGCAAGCTAAAACAATTAACAGCATCAACACCTTTCTGTCACAAAACTGAGAGTACAACTTCTTTACAAAGTCCCTGCAGATGCAGACCACTATTAAATGGCTGAAAAAATCCTGTAGGAGTTTGAGGAGACCAAAAAAAAAAGGATAAAAATAACACAAATACTGGACTTTTCCAAGTAGCCAGTCAATCCATGCTTCCATAAACTTTTAAGGTGGTATAAGTAAAAACTAAAGGGAAAAAAAAAAAAAAAAAGTGTGTGGATCAGCCAAAACCTGCTAAATTCATTGGTTTGATGGTTGATGGTTTTGAAAATAACTCTAAAGTCTGCATTTACACAGCAGTAATTGGAAGTCCTCTAAAAGCACAAAGCAAGTGATTGACTTTAATTCTTAAATTGTATTTTACCCACAGACATATCAGCATAAAAAACTCCCTTCAGATACAAGTCAAGACATTCGATTCCTCTTTCTGAATAAAAGCATGCCAGTCCCAGTTGACTAATTTCAGTCTCTGCAAGGCAGCTTGCTTTATAAACAGTCCGCACACTAAAACACGCTGACCTTGATCTGAAAATAGCAGGTCAATATTTATGAAACGTGAGATGACCTTCATGTGTACTGCAGCTCTAAATAGAAAAGTATTGTTGTGACTCTCAAAAGCTACAGTACAGAATGTCCAGACTCACTATGATGCAATTATTTCATCAGTTTAATGCAACTGTATTCACCTCTGAAAGGGCAACTGCATGCAGCTGCAAGCCAACTAGATCAACAAACACACGCTGTAGACAGGCTTAAATTTAAATATAATATTCATTATAATGAGAACATTATTGAGCACTTGCAAGGACTGATGAGGTTTCTGACAATATAAATAAACTTTCATTACTTAATCTATATACAAACAATAGATTAGGCAGTAGTTTAATATGTACTTGTGAGTGCTTTATTCTGCAAATGCATCCAGTCAGAACAACAAAACACAATATGCAACCACTTAATCAAAGAAGTACTTTGTAGGTCTTTCTATCCAGCAGCTTGCAGCTTGCATGGTACAGCTGGACTCTACACAAGCGAGCTCAGTTTTTAGGTCATTGACAGGGTTTAAAAACCATTACAGAGTCCCAACTCTCGTCCCCTGTGATGGTCCTTATAACGAAAATAGGGCCAGCTTGACAGAGAAGCCGATACTTGCTCGGTGCCTTGGTTTTAGGCTCATGGTGACACTCAGGGAGTGACCCAACAATAGCAGCAGGTTATTAAAGCCCTGTCCAAGGAGACTATAAATATGTTTGTTTGTTTTTTAACTCAATGTTAAAGTTAACTTAATGATCACACTTTACATGGTAAAAACGATCTGTGTTTTATCTTTACTGCTGGAATGACCCAGTCACAGGTCCCTGATGCCTAATAAAATACCTGACCGTACATTCTCTCCATGATATTTACATACTTGTTAAAGACTATTAGCACTGTACTGCTTCTAAAATATGGTCTAAAAAATTAAACCATGTGTTTGTTTGCTGGGATATGGATTGCAGAGTGGGAGAAGGTTTTTTGTTTTTTTTTATATTTTTGCCTTTATTAAACAGTGCAGTGGTGGAGTGTGAAAAATAAAGTTGGGAAAGACCTGCAGAAGGCCTTGGGTCGGTACAGGCATTTTTGGCAGAGTGCCTTAAACCTGCATTCTTTCTAATGGTCAGCAGGGGGCGACTCTTGTGGCCGTAAAAAGAACTAGAGAATATGCAGGCGTCCGTGAGGAAAGGAAAAATGCTCACTTGATCATTGACCTATTTCCTGTAAGCACTTTCCTGGTCGGTTTGTGACCTCAGTCACTACTTTTACGTCTTAATTATAACAACATGGATTTCCCTCTTCAAATAACTGTAATTGCTGTCTTTGTGACTATCAGTCTCTTACACCATTGTGGGAGAACTTTGGCCCAATCTTCTTTACAGCATTGCTCACTGAGGTTTTTATGCACAGCTCTCTGTGGTATTTCAGTCAGGTCGAGGTTTAGACTTTGACTGGGTCACCGCAGCACTTTGATTCTTTACTTTTAGAGTACCCGGGCAAAATGTGGATGCAAAATCAGCACAAATCATCCCGTGCTTGAAGTTGGTTTGAGGTATTTGTGCTGATGGCGTGTGTTTGGTTTTCGCCAAACATCAAACTGAAAATAAAAGTTTATTTAATCACCCAGTTCTTGGTACCTGGTATCTCTTTTGGGCAAAAGCAAATGCTATGGTGAAATGTGCAATATGAAACCTGTCCAAACTCTCTTTTCCCAGCTTATCCAAACTGAGTGGAGGGATACCAAACAGCAGAAATTAGGTTTACTTGTATCACACGCTTTAAGCCTGTGAACCAGGACTCTCAGGTCTCCTTTGGCACTTTGTGTCTTAACAACAATCTCTAAATGCAAATCTATGCAGAGCTTTTGAACCTCCTTTTGATTAGTGGCATTCTTTGTTCTGTTTATTTCGTTTTATCTATCAACACCCCGGGATCAAAGATTGTTCCCTTACGTCTCGAGCTGGGTGGAACTACTGGTCTAAGCTTCCTCTCCTGCTTGATCTCAGCCAGGACCCGGTCATGGAGGGACTGCTGCTGTGGGGGAGGAGGAGGGAGGCTGCGCTCTGAAACCTAAAGAAGAGAGGCAATTAGGTCACATCCACGAGTGAGAAATAAATATAAGTATATTACTTTTGTACTTTGAAGAGAAATTTTGATTATTCAGTACAGGTTATGCAGTCCATGTCCAGATGTTGAAATTTAAAAACCATGACACAACCACACAGAAGAAAACAGCACTGTGCTATGATATCAGTGAATGTTAGAAATGAGGCTTAATAAACTTCCAAACAAAAATAAGACATTTACTGGACATCTAAGTATTATTTATTAGCATGTATCAAAGAGAGCAGCATTAAGAAAAAAAACCTAAACTAAACATTGTCCACTGGAGGAGGTTTTTATTTTTATTGCACAAAAACACGAGCGCACGATGGTAAAGTGGAGACTGCATCCATGACAGAAGCATTACACTGCTAACATAACTTCAGCTCTCTGCAAGCAGCTGCACAGACAGCGTGCTAACACTAAGCTAGCCAAGAACGCAGAGAGAGGAAAAAACCCCTAAACCCACTTACTGGTTTAAGTGGAGGTCTTGATCTGATGAAATCCAGGATCAGTTCATGAGCATTTCTCTTCACTCTAGTAGGAATATCACCGTCCACCTGAATAAGCCAGGAAACAATGCAGAGCTTACTTTCTAAGTCTAACTTTTGTCAAGATAGACAGAAGGCTAAGACGGATAGCAGCGACTCTTTTTTGGCCTCTTGATCAAAGTACATTGCAACATGTTATAAACATCACATAGTCAAAGCAGATAAAACAGACTCCACACATCCAGGAGCATATTCTGGAATCCAAAGCTGCCTATAAACTATAACAGAACATTAGAAATATCCGACTCTCTCACCATACTATACTCATTATAATGTATAGAAGTTAAATAGAAATTGTAATCACAATCACAGCACATGCCGTAATCTGCTGGTATTTTCAAAAAACTGCAGCTGCTGCCAAAACAGCAGAAGGCTGAGAAAGGCCTTTATTAATATTTGCATTGTAAAGCTGAATTATGCATCTGCCTGTGGAGAAGGCCTCGAGATGATTCACTGCCACATGCATGCCTCCCATACAACATTTTCTTTCTGCAGTGAAGCCAATTTACAATACATGCATGATGCAGTAAGGTGCCTGAAAAAGGCCTCTAGTCTGATTCCTGTCTGCCCTGAGATGACTCCTATCAAGTTTCCAGTGAAAACATTTCAGAGCATTAAGTGCTTACTCTGCAAAAACAGCTCCACTGATTTCAGCTTCTTTACATCATGTCTGAACTCTCACCATAACTTTGCGTAGCTGGAACTTGCGAGCTCGTATGTCCTGCATGAGCATCTCGAACGGCGTGAGGCTGAACTCGGTGGGCAGCGGGTTGAACGGCTGCTCCTGCACCTTCTTCAGCTTCACTCCCTGCCTGAGCTCCTTCATCAGCTGCACCCACAGACGGGCCTGGCATTAAGCAATACGCAAACAACAACACCACTCATGTGCATGTGTCAGAGCAACAACACTGCTGTCCTCCCTGTCACAGACTGAATTCTCCCCTCACCCAGTCTCTGTGTTTCAGAGTGTCCAGTTCAGCCGTGGATCTGTCTTCCAGAGATTCCTCTGATGAGATCTTCTTCAGCATCTGGGCAACAAAAACATTTTTTTGTAGACAGCAGCAGTTGTCCATGACGACTGATTTTTATCTCTAAAACATGCCCACATCCACCTATAGTAAGTAAAGCAGGTCTGTGCTTCAACATAATATTCCCGTATTGTGTGTGTATAACCTCTTTTTAAGTTTTGTGGATATTATACATGGTTATGCTCAGGATATGTCGACGAGTTTCCACTGGAAATGCCTTTTGGTTAAACTGTCAGCAAGGAATTTGCATTTGCACTGTTACATTTTTATATAACTTTAATGCACATAAAAAACAGCTGCTTGTTTAAGTGAAAATACATTGATGGGGTTTTTTTTTGCACTAATAAATTTTGTCTCGCGTCAATTATATTGTCAGTTATATTGTTATTGCAAATTTTCAAATGTATGTCGTGATAAATATTTTTGGCCATATAGCCCTGCTCTAACATAAATTACTGCAGAGATTCTGTTGACTTTACAAATTTAGAAAAGGTATAAAATGGTTAAATATGACACTGGAGACAAATCCAGTTACCCAAAGCTTATTTACAGAAATTCATTTATAAAGGCCATGAAAACCAAACGTTCCAGCTCATCCTGCTTCTTCCTCCCCTGAATTCTTTGAATAACTTTAACTTATTTTAAAAGCATCCACAAATCAATTTGTCAGTGTTTTGTCAGAAGTGTTTACACTTCAGCTGCTGATGTGACATTTTA
The DNA here is from genome assembly GCF_900408965.1 of Simochromis diagramma. Taxonomy (NCBI): domain Eukaryota; kingdom Metazoa; phylum Chordata; class Actinopteri; order Cichliformes; family Cichlidae; genus Simochromis; species Simochromis diagramma. The sequence goes on from NW_024386765.1 coordinate 3,633,635, forward strand.
ATTGCTTTCAACATCTGCAAGTCCACTAATACTTCAACTGTTTTAGCACCTAATAAGTGTACATGAAAGTATTAATTGAAGTATTTGTGATAGAGATGTTTCGGGAATTTTTCAGAAAACCTATCAAGATGTAAGCAAGTCAAAAACTTGATAATATATCGAGTTGTGGAAACCAGAATTACAGCATATTGCACTGACTGACTCGGAATAAAGTCTACATTCATTAGTCTTCCCATATGTTCTTGATGGGACAGCTGTGAGCGTGTCATTTTTGGTGAATGCTAATTAATAAACCATCACTAATGTTAGCTGCTAACAATACATATGAAGCCATTCATATCATTTTTGTTGCCCCGCCTGAGTAAATTATTCAGACAGTTGTCTTCTTCTTCTTCTTCATTTGGCTGCTCCCTTTAGGGGTTGCAACATCTGCCTCCATCTTATTATAGCATCTCTCACATCGTCCTCGGGCACACCAACCCTCTGCATGTTCTCCTTCTCTACATTCATGAATCTCCTCTGAGGTTTATTTTCCCCCTGCCTGGAAGCTCCAATTTTAACACCCTTTTAAAATTATTTTATTTTCACTCTTGCTCATATCCCTCTGTCACAAGTCATCCCTGACACTCCACCAAATCCACCCGTCTCATGCTCTCTTCTTCTCCTCTTTTGTGCACTATCCATTGCTTTGGATGGTCGACCTCAAGTGTTTAAACTCATCTAAACTTCACCATCTCTGCGCCTTGTACCCTGCTCTCACTACAGATCACAATGTCATCTGCAAAAGTCTCAGCTCAAGGAGACTCCTGCCTGACTCCTGTCTCCTGCCTTTTTAAAAAATTTTGGGTTGGGTTGGAGGGTAAAATCAGGTGGAGATACAGCTGCTGAAACAGAAAGGCGTTAACTAACAACAACTCTGGACTGAAGGCTCTCTGCCTCATCTGGATCTGCTAGAATGACACAGTGTCAGTCTACCATCTGCATGTACTCATGTAAACAGTTTTCTGCGCCATGTTTCTGCTAAATATTGACCAAAAAGCAGAAACACTGCAGTGACACGCCGCAAGTCAGATTTAAGGTTGAGTAGTTGGAGGAAACTGTGGAGGCGGCTTCTTCAGTCATTTATCAGTCTGCAGGATGTAAACAGGAATATTAATGGAGAAAGGCTGTAAGAATTTTAAATTTAGAGGGCACACACAAACACTACACCACTGAAGCAGCAGCTGTGGCATGTCAGTTATTCTTGTTTACACCTGTTTACAGGTGGCACACACCTGATGCTTTCAAGGACAGCTGAAACCTGAGATTGCATTACGCTGCTGAGTCAACTCTTTATTGTTTTTCTTCTTTTTAACATTCCAGTCTATGCTATGAATACAAAAAACAAAACATAAAATGACGAGATGATAACAAAATCAATGTACCTCCTTTGCATCTCTGATCTTGACGAGAAAGGTCTGCAGCTCCAGGGTCTCAACAAACAGAGCCCTGCAGACGGCCTGGTAGTGCTCCGGAGCCAGACTTGGGTTTGCCAGCCGAGATGCACACAGCGCCATCACCTGGCGGAACGTACACACTGGCCTGATTATGCCCTCCCGGTCCTCTTCTTCCTCTACCTCCTCCTCCTCTTCCTGTCCACTGTACCCCTCATCTGTTGTTGCGTTTCCGGCGGTGCTGTAGCCCCCTCCGCTTTGGTCCCCTGCCGCCATGCGTTCGATGAGGCGCTCCAGCTGTGGGCTGAGCTCGCGCTCCTCAGTGTCATCCAGCCCCCAATCCAGGGCTCGGTAGATAGCCACGCCGAGCAGGTGGACCAGCTGGAGGGATGAATGAGGAGGAACACAGAAAGTCAGTTAAAAGTATTGCTAATAACTGTTTTACAGGTCCAGATAAATATAATCTAATTCACATAAAAGACTCCCTTTTAAGCATTCTTCACCCATGTTGCTGTTGTGAAGCTGGGATGTCAAACATAAGGCCCAGAGGCCAGAAGCAGCACTGCAAACACTCAATCTGGCCCACTGGATGACTTTGGAAAATGTGAAAAGGGGCATCAATTTTGGACTTTTCACTGAATTTTTACAGTTTTTAAAGTTTTACAGTTTTCGTGGTAAAGTCATCCCCCACTAGTATGTTATTCATACTATACAAAACTATTTAAGTATTAAATAAACAATTAATGACAATAAAATTTCCTTTTTTCCCCACCAACTACTATAGATTTGTAATTATTATCATTATCATCTATTTATTTAATTTTTACAGTGGGTCCACTGTAAAATTGTGATTACAACTTAACCTGAAGGTGGCGATGTTGACTCACTGTCCTAATCCCTGCCTTCCTGTTGAAAGGGATTTTTCCCTTCCACTGTCGCCAAATGCTTGCCCATAACATTCAGACAGCCTGCTAGGATTTCTTTTTAACTTTGTAGAGTCTTTACCTTGGAATATGAAAGTGCCTTGAGGTGACTGTTGTTGTGATTTGGCGCTATATAATAAAACTGATTTGAACTGAATCTACCATTGTTTTCAGTAACAGCAACTTTGACCCCAAGGACGAGGGACAAAAAAGTACTGCACATCTTTGAAAAGCCTGACAGCAACTTATGTCTAGAGTTTCTTTCTCACCTGGCACTCGGTAGCAGGAGAACGAGGAGGCCCATCAGTGTCATCTAAAGAGACAAAAACAAAAAGATAAAACCAATAAAACCAATCTGCAAAGGTTATGATTTTGCAATATTTTACACCTACTCCTTTTCAATCTCTAAAGAACAGAGAAAAAATGTAATATTGATTTATACACTCCACCCATCTAAAAAAGTTTCATTTCCAATATGATTAAAAAAAGATGCTAATAAATTGTATAAAGTAAATCCTTTGTACAATATTTTAATATACAGCAAACTAAATAAAAATATCACCTCATATACCACCTAAATGTAAAACAAATAAAGCAGTCTCCACGTGCAAAACACGAGACGTTGATTTTCTCAACAAGTAAACCCACATTAAGGCGTTCTGTCCTAATTCTCCTCTGCGTCGTGGATCTGGCTCATTTGTTGATTTGATTTTATGCTATTACAAACTTTTCCCCCCACCTCTCTTCTGGGGTGCTGCCCCATTATTTAGCTTTAATGACTGAGCTTAACTTTTGAAACTTGAATCCAAACTAAGATTTGTTCTGAGCAGTTCACATCTCACTTTTTTAATACACCCCTCGGGTTCCCCCCCTTGCCGATGTAGCCTCGTTAAAATGTCCCAAAGCACAGATTTTATCATTTAAATTAGTTTTACATAAATTTGAGTATTCTGGAACATCCTTCAGGCAGGAAAAAAGGACAAAACCAGTCTCACTTATTATTTGTAATTTTTGAGTTTTTCCCTTTCCAGTATAAATATTTAAAAGCACTCTGCTGTACGATTATGGAGATGGATAGGACTCTTTTCTGCAGCAGCCGTTTTTCACCCCGTTTCACTTCCATTTAATGCTCGTCACTTGTCATATAACACACCAGAGACATGGTTAATGGGCACATGAAGCAATTTACACCTGTCCCTGCTTCACTTTGCTCAAACTACAACGTCACAAAGATTGATTACGAAAAAGCACAATTTTAAGGTCCAGCTGCTTCTCAGACTACATAAATGTGGAGAAGCCTGAGAAAATATCTATCAAGGTTAAAAAAAATTATATATTAATCAAAAATGTGAATGAAAATATTAAGAAATGTCCACTTTCTACTGAAGAGACGATGCTGTTAACTGCTGCATTTATCAAGGCATCCAGTGTCTTTGAGTACAATTAATGATTCTGAAATCTGGAAATACAAAAATTAAGACAAGAAATGAAATCTGACTTCCACTAGAGCTTGATTTTTTTTTCTAATGATCTTTATTTACAGAAAATACATAAGACCACTCCCACTCTTCACACGAGGGAACAAGTAACATAGTGGAAACATTACCATGTGAGTTTATCAAGTTTTTCAAAGTTTAGTGATGGTTTCAAACAAGGTGGGAAATACAGCAGCAGAGCAGTTTGCATGATGAGCTGCATAAAAGATTGCATGGCTTTATTGCTTTTCCTCTGATAAAGGATGGTGAAGCACCCCCTTTGCTGAAGGAGACAATAAAGGAAACATTGAAGCACCTTTCTTTAGTACTTAGAGACACAAATTCAGTTAAGAGCTTTCATAAGCAGGGTCAGTTTGACTGAGAGTACTGTAGCGTCACATTTCTGACTAGGAAACACAAAAATAGTTTACCCCAAGAGCTTTTTGAGCAGGTGACTGGAGTTCCCTAACATTATTTGTGCCTCGGCCCTGCTGAGGACAGCATGAAGAGTGAATGTGCTAAAATGATGTAATAGTCGAGCACATTAGTAATTTTTGAAAACTACAAACAAAGAAGACTTTGAGTTTGTAACAAAATAATTGAAAGCTGTAAACACTTCCCAATAAGCTTTTGTTTTCCATGCAGGTACGATGGCAAAAGCATGAAAGGTTTTTTAGCTTCCAGCGCCAATGATTCCTGAACCAATAAGGATAGAGTATAACTGGGACCACTCAGGCTGGGCAGTTTGGAGACACAAAGCTGAGATTTTTTAGACATGTGCAGAGGAAGATGCTGAAGATGAAGCTTCCAGGCAGGAGGAAAAGAGGAAGGCCACAGAGGAGGTTCATGGATGTAGTGAAGGAGGACATGCAGAGGGCTGGTGTGACAGAGGAGGACGATGGAGATAGCGTGAGGTGGAGGCAAATGGGCCACTGTGGTAACTTCTAAATGGAGCAGATGAAAGATGATGAAGCTGGTAATGGAACCCACAGTTCCCATTATCCAAATGGATTCAGTTAGACTACTTTCCAGGGAGCTTGTTTTTATTCATCTCAGATCGAGGAATAAATTCCACTGGTTTTCTTTAAACTGTGAGTGAGAGCATGTTATACCTGAAGATTCTTTGTTAAAGAGCAAAATTAGGTTAAAGTTCACCAAAAAATTTTGAAAGAAAAATGTTTATGAGCCTAAATGTCGAAGAAAGTGGCTTGTGTGTTTTTTATTTCAAAGTCTTTTGATGGCTTTATTTTCAACATGTAAATAAAAATAAGCAACAAAAGTGCATTGTAAACAGGTTAAGTAGGAAATGGATGGCAAATTGCCACCAAAAGCACTACACCACCTAGCCATTGCTTAACCTAATGGGTTGAAAGGAGCACATTGTAGTACTGCTCACAATAGTTTTTGTTGTTTCTGGTTTAACAAGCCCTGCTTTCTTCCCAGTGAATGTTTATTAAATCATGTTTCAAGTCAAGGTTGGAAGTTATTATTTTGTTATAAAATATTAAAACCAACTTTTCAGCTTTTTATTTTATGGCACAACACATCCTGGTTAGCAGGATGTGTTGTGCCGTTTCCTTTCAGGGATGTTTTTGCAGTATTGGTATCGATGCGTGGGAGGGGACGAGTCAGCATGCCACAGCATCCACTGATGTCAACAACAAAGAGCCCTTAGAGCGTGATGTGAACCTTAGACAAACAGAGAGTTTCTCTGTTCCTTTGAGCAGACATAGATGCTACTTCCATTTGGCGACAAAAGAAACTCTCCATTGTGATGCACACCCCACACCACCGCCTATCTGCAGGGGTGAGACGATAGCACGAAGCCCAGTAAACCTGTCAGACAGGTTTGCATAATACTTGACCGGGGTCACACAGTGTAACCAATGATACCTCCATCTGTTTCCCACAGTTACAACCCAATAAACACAAAAGGGGAGATAATTGTGCATTGAAATCGCTTCCAAGAGCCCTCCAGCTTAGATTCAGGGAAATGCATTAACCCAGTTAGCCATATGCATATAGCAGAGACGGGGCATTACAAATTCTTGGCTCTGGGGCTTGGTTATGGTTAGCATCAGCTTTAGCCATAACAATATGTTATGCAATAGGTTCTTGCTCTTGCTCTTGATGAAGGCAGTCGCACTTTTCTCCTCTCCTCCTCTCCCTTAGCTTCCCTGCTTAGCCTATGTCCTTGTCTAGTCTCGTGTTTTTTGTATTACTTTTCCCTGGAACACTCTCTCACAGTCTGTTCTCTAAAACCTAAAAGAGAATTATGGATTTGATCAACTGGTCTCTGAATGCAATTGACACCCCTTTCTCAATGAGAAGTTTGGGCTCGGGTGAGCCTGAGTGCTGAAGATATCTACCTATTCGGAATAACGACTGTGTTTAGACTGTTCTTCCCATTCCATGCAAGGCCACCTGGGTTGGCTGGAAGACTGTTTACTTAGCCTGGCAGGGCGAAGGACGCTGTCTCAGCTGAACCCCCTCCAAACGCCTTCGACGCTTATTCCCTTCCGATGCTGACGGTGGATCAAGGAGACCAGCACACAGGCTGCAGGCCCGGATGTACTGTCTAATTGGGCTGTCTCTCACCCTTTACCCACCCCTGTTGCTTGTCGCGTGTTTCTTTGGTGTATTAAGAGTTTTTTCATGTGCTATGTGCAGAGGTGTTTTTTTCTGTTCTCAAACTGATCTCCCTGTTGGAGCTCAGCCTGGGGGGAGTTATTTTTTCTCTCCTTATCTTTCCTCATGTGGTGCATTTTCCATTGTTATACCTCTCTGACCTGTCTTCCCCATGTGACGTTTTTGTGTAATGTATGTATGGTCGGAGGGTAAGATGGCGCCGCCATTGCGTGCAATAGGTCGGCAGCCTTATGAAATTTCCCCTTGTGGGACTAATAAAGGAATATTAAATCAAATCAAATCAAATAACCCGTTGCCTCCCATGTTTACCTGAACGGCTTTAGCTACAAGTTCATGTTAGTTAATGGCCACATCATGACAGCTGAAACTCAGACCATCAGTCTTCAGCAATGCTACTGGATTTGTAAGCTTGTTCAAATGCTCGTGGTCAAGGAAAACAAACTTTGATTCATGCACACACACTCGCATTCTGATGGATGAATCGGGGGATGCTGGGGATTTTCCTTTGGCACTGGTAATCTTTCGTAGACCATCTCGACCACCTGAGCCACAGCCTCAAAACAAGTACATGACTGATACATATATATATATATATATGTATACACACTCTCTCGGAAATGAGATTTTTAATCTCAATGACATTTTTACCTGGATAAATTAAAGGCTAAATATAGTTAGTGAAAGCACATGAAATCAATAATTAGATGTTAAACAAACAGATATACTTACACACAACATCCTAGACATTTCCATTTAACTACCACAACTATTAGATCATGTTATTGTGGTGTCTAACTGCCATAAGGTGAACCCACAGTGTTCCTTCTCATTAGCTGTAAGTCACACATGGTCTCATAGCTAATGATGGAAAATGTTTCCTAAAAAAAAAAAAAAAAAAAAAAAAAAGGCCTGATACCCACACTCCCAGTCACATACAAACAGAGACATGCACTCACACACAAACACACACACTCTGCAAAGATGGACTTTGCCATCTGTTGCCATAGAAATAAGGTCTGAGAGACCAAATTCAAAAGAAACCATAAAATGACAGAAAGACAGCTGGGTTAGGAAGAGCAGGGCTTATTATAAATGCATAAAGTACATTTGAAATATGAAATTTACAGATGCAGCCTAAAATTTGCTTTTGGAAAACAGACAGCAAAAAAAAAAACCAAAACAAAAAAACAACACTACGCGCACCACATACCTGTTATCCAATGTGTAAAGATAATATAGCAAAACTGCATAAAGACTACAATATCTATACACATGTTTGGCATTAATAAATCTTATCTTTTGCACAACTGATAACTGACGCTGATCAGCTGGTCACCTCAGGAGTAAAGCTGCTAGCTTATTGACCAGTCCTCACATGTTTATCACCTGGTCATCATGCAGCTCTGAATCATTGTCGAGATATTTAATGTAGAACTGTTTACGTTAGACGTGAATCTTTTCCAAGATTGCTACTAGACATAAAACAGACTGTATATTAAAGACGGATGCCATCACCAATACCTAATGTTTCTGTACACATCAGCTGAGTTAGTGTTTTACTGTCATAGTTTCAGTTTTTTCATATTTGGAATAATTAATTAAATCTGACAATTGTTAATTAAAATTGAAAAACAAAATAAATAATAAATATAAATAAATTCGATAATTATTCATCCATTCTCTTCCGCTTATCTTTGTCAGGGTAGTGGGCTCCCACTACCAGCATGTCTTTGGACTGTGGGAGGAAGGCGGAGTACCTGGAGAGAACCGATGCAAACATGGGGAGAACTTGGGTAATTATGTATTTCAAATTTTAATTAATTAATGACACATTTGATTATTCAAATTTTAATTATTACCGTAATTGTCGGGCTATAAGCCGCTACTTTTTGCACAAGCTTTGAACCCTGCGGCTTTTAGTCAGGTGCGGCTAATGTATGTACAAAACAGGATTTTCCCCTGATTTTAGCTTGTGCGGCTAATATTCAGGTGCGCTTTGTAGTCCGGGAAATACGGTACATGGTTCCTGTGCTGTACGGAGGGCTACTATGGAGCGCCAAAACACTTGTCAAATTTTATTAGATTATAACTTTTATGACCAACATTGCACCCTTTTTTATGGTGATGATTTTATACTGTATATCATAAATAGGGATATTCCTGGCGACTAATTTCTTATTCAACTAAATAAGTGGGGGGGGGGGGGGGGGAAATAGACTAACTGACTAGTCTAAAGCTAAGAAGTACTTAGATATCAAGTTAAACTTGAGAACCGCTTAATGAACAACATCAAAAACTAATAACACACCTCTGTAATAACAAATATATTTATTTTCTTACTTCTTTTATATCTATTTACCAGGTTTTTTTGCACTGATGTAACCGGAGCCTCGTCGTCTTGTCTCTCTATATGCTGCATTGGATATAGCGGAGATAACAATAAAGTTTACTTTGACTTTGACCAAAGGCACTGGAACCATTAATTACATTCTTCAATAATGAATCATGCCTCACCTCGCATCGTGCATTATGAACATACTCCAGACAGCGAAGAAGAAAAACACTTAAAATAAACTGACGTTAAATATCATAACAAAACAAGCCATTACAAAAGATGTTCACGCATAACTAAAATATGACAAAAAAGAACTTTAGAAAAACGACTAAATCGTGACTGAAAAGTGTGGTGCATTGTGTCGTGCATTATGAATGATGCACGTTGCTTGAAAATGAATGAAACGATTTCAATAAAAGTTAAAATATAATATTAAAAATAATAAATCATCCAGCTGATAGATGTAATCTCTCCTGGGTCTACACTGAGGCCTCCTCCCGGTAGGACATACCTGACTGGAACCCCTTACCCAGAAGGTGACGGCCTCATCTGGCTCCTTTTAATGTGAAGGACTAGCGGTCTCTACTCTGAGCCCCTCCCAAATCACTGAATTCCTCACCTTATCGCTAAGGAAAAGCCTGCCCACCCCTCATACTAAGCTCATTTCTTTTGCTTGTATCTGCAATCTCATTCTAACAGTGTTAACAAAAAGACGAGGCCTAGATTAACAGATTTATGGCATTTAAGACCACTAAAAGACTATCTAAAAGATCTATCTCCTCTGGTCTTAAAATGTGTTCGTGGAACTACCAAAAGCCTTAGATGTTCTCATGGTTCCGGAGAGGGGCGTGGGGTTCTAAAAGATCAGAAATGTAGGCAGGAGCATCATGATTCAGAGCTTTAAAAGTCAATACTAAGATTTTGAATTCTAAAATTTACTGGAAGCCAACGTAATGAGCATAAAACTGGTGTAATGTGCTCTCTTTTTCGTGTCTTTGTTTAGAGCTTTGCAGCAGCATTCTGGACTGACTGGAAACGATCAAGATTCTTTTTGCTCAAACAGAGAAAAAGACTGTTACAGTAATCTAAGTAAGATAAAATAAAAGCATGAATAACCATTTCTAACTCTGATTTAGACAACAAAGTTCGTAGTTTGGAGATAGTTCTTAGCTGAAAAAGGCAGTTCCTAATTAACTGACGAGAGTGTTGCTCTAGGGACCTGGCGGAATAAAAAAATAACACCAAAATACCTGAGACTCAGCTGGACAGAGGAGCCAAGAGAACCAAGATGCTGTTTGATTATAGCTATTTGGCTGTCGGGGGCAATAATGAATGTTTCTGACTTCTCAGAGTTCAGCTGCAAGTAGTTGTCTCCAAGCCACTGTTCAATGGAAGCTAAACATTTTATTAAAGAGAAAGGTTTTTGGACTTCCATCGGCTTAAAAGAGCAGTAGAGCTGAATATCATCAGCATAGAAGTGATAAGGGGAACTGCCTAATTATAAGTCCTAGAGGTAACATGTACAAGAGAAAAAGAATGGGTCCCAGAACTGAACCCTGCGGCACCCCATATGCCAGGTCCTTAGAGTATGACATAAACTGATTTTCAAAAACACTAAAATTTCTATTGGAAAGGTATAACTGAAACCACTCCAGAGCCAGACCAGACACACCGACTACATCCCGGAGCCTGGTAACCAGATGGTATAGTCCTAACTTTGATAAGGACCAGCAGTCTTCAAGGACTACCAACTATAATGCTGTCAGGTAGGGTGTAGCACTCGGTTGTCCTTTGTACTTTTCAAATCATTAAAAGTGGATTTATTACAGTACAATAACCACCATGGGAAAATCACGTCAATGCAACTCTGTTTTATTTATTAAAGCCCCTTTATGAATCACTGAAGTAACTCTACATGTGTACAAAGAACTGAGGTAATATCAGGTGCATGCTCTAAAGCATGACGGGCAGAGTGAGCACTATAATGGGAGGACTGCATGTTTCATGTTTCAACAGCGCATGGTCAGAAAGCTGAAAAACTGCCTTATGTTTCACTTCTTGAAAAGTGTAGTTAAACATTTGAGTGGTGCAACCTTTTTATCTGACAAGAGCAATATGTGGACTTTGACTATGAGCTGGCCTTAAGTACACTTAGTGAATCCCTCTTAATCTCACCCTGTAGCCTGACCCTTGAATGTCTTTCAGCAGCTATTATATGAAGACCTTCTGACTATATATATATATATATATATATATATATATATATATATATATATATATATACACATATACATACACACACACACACACACACACATATGCACACACACACGCACATATATACAGTGGCTTGCAAAAGTATTCGGCCCCCTTGAACTTTTCCACATTTTGTCACATTACAGCCACAAACATGAATCAATTTTATTGGAATCCTGCTGTTCACAAACGCTGTCCATCTACTCTGACTGAGCTAGAGCTGTTTTGCAAAGAAGAATGGGCAAGGATTTCAGTCTCTAGATGTGCAAAGCTGGTAGAGACATACCCTAAAAGACTGGCAGCTGTAATTGCAGCAAAAGGTGGTTCTACAAAGTATTGACTCAGGGGCTGAATAATTATGCACACCCCACTTTTCAGTTATTTATTTGTAAAAAATGTTTGGAATCATGTATGATTTTCGTTCCACTTCTCACGTGTACACCACTTTGTATTGGTCTTTCACGTGGAATTCCAATAAAATTGATTCATGTTTGTGGCTGTAATGTACGGTGGTCCCTAGAGACAAAGCACGCACAAAATCCAAAACACGTACAAAATCCAAAACACATACAAACTCCAAAACATGTACAAAATTCAAAACAGATGCAAACTCCAAAACAGATGCAAACTCCAAAACACATGCAAAATCCAAAACACGTACAAACTCCAAAACATGTACAAACTCCAAAACACATGCAAACTCCAAAACACATGCAAACTCCAAAACACATGCAAAATCCAAAACACATGCAAACTCCAAATCACAACGGAAGTGCTCCAGGACGCTAGGGGCAGTGTTGAGTTCGATTTGCAAAATAAACGGCAAGTTTGTTGCAAACACATGGGCTGTATGGGACGGTCTAGTCGCCGTCGCGCTTTCCAGGTTGCCTAGCAACCATGATACTAACCGCTGGAAACGTGTCATACAACTTTGTTTGACAGAAATGAAGGAGAACATATTTTTTTCATTTGTTTGTTTGTTTCTACAAGAGCTTTGTGTGATTTGATAAGTATCTGAGGCTGAGACCACAGGACAGTAAAACATGATTTTTGGGCTTCATTTCTGTACTGAACAGTCATTTAAGATTAGTTAGCTGATGTTGTTCATGAGACTAAAGTCATATCACTTTGGTAATGTAAATATAATATGGCCAATATTATAGTTATTATATTAGTCATTATTAGCTATTACAGCAGTGAACATGAACTCTGTGTCAAATACTGAGCTTCAGTACAGATTCAAGTTGCAGTTATTTACATGTCTTATCACCTTAAATCTTCACTCAAAGACAAGTATATAGGAATGACTGCCAAATTTATTTGCCACTGAAGCAGAAGGATGGCATCTGAATAAAACCTCTCTTGACATGCCTAGATGACATTAAAGCTTGGTTGGCTCCAAACTTTTTAAATTTGAATGAAAAGAAAACAGATTTGTTGGTGTTTGGACCCAGTGGCCCCTGTGAGTCCTCTTCTTTTGATTTGGAACCCCTGGAAGTTTATTTTAAACCTGTTGTTACTGCCCTTGGTTTTAAGTTGGACCAGTCCAGTTTTTATCATTTAAGGCGACTGACAAGAGTAAAATCTTTTCTTTCTAGGCAGCACTTTGAAACCGTGATCCATGCTTTTATTTCTTCCCCTGTGGACTACTGTTACGCACTTTATGTGGGGGTCAGTCAGGTGTTACTCTGACATCTGCAGCTGGTTCAAAATGTATATTGACAGTGCATATATAGGTGTATCATATATAAGAGACAAATGTTGTTCCTTCAGTACGTTGGCATTACTAAATTTGGCTCAATGCTTACATACAGTGGGGCAAAAAAGTATTTAGTCAGCCACCGATTGTGCAAGTTCCCCCACCTAAAATGATGACAGAGGTCAGTAATTTGCACCAGAGGTACACTTCAACTGTGAGAGACAGAATGTGAAAAAAAAAATCCATGAATCCACATGGTAGGATTTGTAAAGAATTTATTCGTAAATCAGGGTGGAAAATAAGTATTTGGTCAATAACAAAAATACAACTCAATACTTTGTAACATAACCTTTGTTGGCAATAACAGAGGTCAAACGTTTACTATAGGTCTTTACCAGGTTTGCACACACAGTAGCTGGTATTTTGGCCCATTCCTCCATGCAGATCTTCTAGAGAGCAGTGATGTTTTGGGGCTGTCGCCGAGCAACACGGACTTTCAACTCCCGCCACAGATTTTCTATGGGGTTGAGGTCTGGAGACTGGCTAGGCCACTCCAGGACTTTCAAATGCTTCTTACGGAGCCACTCCTTTGTTGCCCGGGCGGTGTGTTTTGGATCATTGTCATGTTGGAAGACCCAGCCTCGTTTCATCTTCAAAGTTCTCACTGATGGAAGGAGGTTTTGGCTCAAAATCTCACGATACATGGCCCCATTCATTCTGTCCTTAACACGGATCAGTTGTCCTGTCCCCTTGGCAGAAAAACAGCCCCATAGCATGATGTTTCCACCCCCATACTTCACAGTAGGTATGGTGTTCTTGGGATGCAACTCAGTATTCTTCTTCCTCCAAACACGACGAGTTGAGTTTATACCAAAAAGTTCTACTTTGGTTTCATCTGACCACATGACATTCTCCCAATCCTCTGCTGTATCATCCATGTGCTCTCTGGCAAACTTCAGACGGGCCTGGACATGCACTGGCTTCAGCAGCGGAACACGTCTGGCACTGCGGGATTTGATTCCCTGCCGTTGTAGTGTGTTACTGATGGTGACCTTTGTTACTTTGGTCCCAGCTCTCTGCAGGTCATTCACCAGGTCCCCCCGTGTGGTTCTGGGATCTTTGCTCACCGTTCTCATGATCATTTTGACTCCACGGGATGAGATCTTGCGTGGAGCCCCAGATCGAGGGAGATTATCAGTGGTCTTGTATGTCTTCCATTTTCTGATGATTGCTCCCACAGTTGATTTTTCACACCAAGCTGCTTGCCTATTGTAGATTCACTCTTCCCAGTCTGGTGCAGGTCTACAATACTTTTCCTGGTGTCCTTCGAAAGCTCTTTGGTCTTGGCCATGGCAGGAGTTTGGAGTCTGACTGTTTGAGGCTGTGGACAGGTGTCTTTTATACAGATGATGAGTTCAAACAGGTGCCATTCATACAGGTAACGAGTGGGGGACAGAAAAGCTTCTTACAGAAGACGTTACAGGTCTGTGAGAGCCAGAGATTTTCCTTGTTTGAGGTGACCAAATACTTATTTTCCACCCTGATTTACGAATAAATTCTTTACAAATCCTACCATGTGGATTCATGGATTTTTTTTTTTCACATTCTGTCTCTCACAGTTGAAGTGTACCTCTGGAGCAAATTACTGACCTCTGTCATCATTTTAGGTGGGGGAACTTGCACAATCGGTGGCTGACTAAATACTTTTTTGCCCCACTGTACATGTGTAAAAAGAAAATGTACAAGCTGTGATAACTGTTTCTGATAAAAATGAAGAGTAGACTGATACATTAAATATTCCTTTATTGGGTGAGAAAATCAGACCATGTCATAACTGCTTTAAGTCATACAGAATAGATATCAGAGCCTTAAACAGGCTGACTTCTACTAAATGGGTCAAACTGGGCAGAAAGTATACAAACACATAACATCCTTATAGAATATGATGTAACACTATAGATCAACTTACCTCAGAATATATAAAGCAAATAAACAATTACAGCGATATGATGCAACAAACACAGCAGTGCTACTAATCCAAAATACTCAAAGCTTCATAGAAGTGGAACAAACATTTAGTTTTAGGCTCCATTCTGCTGCTGATACATACTTTATTTTTCTGAACATTAAAATTGTTGCTGCCTTTCATAGTGTGTAACTTGAAGGCCCTGAGTACTTTCTCCCACACTGAAAACACTGGAATGATAAAATTATTTGAACATTACCTAATAAGACTGTTTCAGGACAGACAATAAGTTATGTTAAACTTTTCTATCAGTCCTTCACAAACAGGGAACAGTCTGTCTATTCTCTCCATCTGTCAGCTGCTGCTTGCTCTTCCTCCTCCTCTTCCTCACACACTGCTGAGTTTGTCCTGGTGGATCATCAGGGGTGCAAAGCCTCACAGATGATGTGCAGCAGTGGCTCCCTCAGTCTGTCCTCACTCTGGACACTTGCAGGTGTCACACATAGAAATCAAATGTGTGATAAGCTGCAGGATTCAAACACAAGTGTAACTTATAAATTTTTAAAGTTGTTGCTGCCTTTCATAGTGTGTTCATACTTTTCATACTTTTATTACACAATCAGAGAGAAAGAAACAGAGAGAGAGTGCAGGACAGACAGACAGGTGACAGTCTCAGGTGTATACACTGCTACAAAACAGCACAAGAGAAGGAGGATTTAGTTTGTGTTATTACGAGTGCTAAACAAGAAGAGTTCCCAGATGGTACAGTGGACACATGTGTGACTCCTGTGATTAAAGCATCTTTCTTTCAGCTTAACGAGTGAACCGTCAGCTCGTTCAAACACACGTTAAAGTCCGTTTGGCTCGACACCACCGAACAGAGGCAGCAATGTAACATAGCTCACATTAACAGTGCAGTGGATCCTGCTTGTGCCGTGATATTCAGGACTGCAAACCGAGCAGCATTCACTGACTTTCAGCGTGTTGTGTTTGTGGATATATGACTGACTTTAATTATCCATAAAATCATCACAATCTCTGTAAGATTAAAGTCAACTATTGAACGGCGTATATTTTGAAGTAAAGGCTTTAAAACCAAGTTAGTACAAACGTCGCTAATGTCACATAACTTTCCCGACATGTGGCCAACACTAATGTTTTAATGTTCTTCATTATAAAAACATTTGCGCATAAATAAGTGACATAATATTCAGTACTTACTTCTGAAAGTTTACTCTTCGTCCGCTCCGCTTCCGCCGGTTTTTTTCGGCAAAATTATCCACACCACCGCTGCGCTATGAAGTCTGGGATATGTTGGGCCATGAAGGCTACACCGACCCATCCTTAAAATTCAGGGAAATTAAGGACGCATTTGAGGGCTGCATTTCGAGCAGCCTTTGAATTGGGACAGCCTTCGTCGTGTCGCTGTGACGTAATCGGCCTTAAAATGCGGCCTTTAAGGCTGCAGACCCCAAATCCGGTCATTGGTACTTCCTGGCTTGTGTAGTTACTAGGTAACAAAAGCTCAACACTGCCCCTAGCGTCCTGGAGCACTTCCGTTGTGTTTTGGGGTTTGCATGTGTTTTGAATTTTGCAAGTGTTTTGGAGTTTGCACGTGTTTTGGAGTTTGCACGTGTTTTGGATTTTGCACGTGTTTTGTATTTTGTAAGTGTTTTGTCTCTAGGGGCCACCGTAGTAATGTGACAAAATGTGGAAATGTTCAAGGGGGCCGAATACTTTTGCAAGCCACTGTATATACACACATACACATATATACACATATATATACACATATATATAGTTATGAGATTAGGGCTGCCACGATTAGTCGACTACTCACGATTACGTCGACTATCAAAATCGTAGACGACTAATTTAATAGTCAACGCGTCGTTTGAAGCTTCGTAAGATCTAGACCCAGGAATATGTAGCAGGATTTAAGAGTGTAATAACAGACTGAAACAGAAGATGGCAGCAATGCATCTACAAGGATGCCAGCTGCCGTTAAACGCCGAAGAAGAAGAAGAAGAAGAAGAAGAAGAAGAAGCAGTCTCCGATATAATAGCGGTGTCCAAATTCAGGGTTCGCATCCTTTGGAGGAGCGACGCGACAAAGGCTGTCGAAATTCAAAGACTCCTCCAAATGCATCCTTCATTTGCCCAGATTTGAAGGATGGGTCAGGTGTGTTCTTCATGGCCCAACCTATCCTAGAATTCAGAGTGCGACCCAGCCAATTCCAGTTTCCAACAATGGCGACTGCTGCTTAGTTTTAACATTACTCTTTCTGGGTCACAAAATAAACTTTTCAGGTATTTTCAGGCAAAATGTAGCTGTGTAAACTTCAAATATCTGCTCGATTTATCAAGACATCACATATTTGCAAAAGTGCTCCAACATTTACGGAGACGTCTGTTACCCACCAGCTCAACAGCTGACCAGGTGGTCAAGGCTCACTAGAGCCCGTGAGAACAGCAAACACCCGGCACATTGTTTTCAAAACCCCTGCGGTCTTTCACTACTCAGGTTAAACATGATATATAAGTCACTTAGATAACTTAAAAATGTTATAGTTTGGCTTTTTTTCAGAATTTTATTTGTTCCTGAGTAAATCGATTTGGCTGAGATTAAAGTTATTGTTTTCACACAGCTGAATAAACGTCAAACAGAAAACTGATTAAACAGAAGTGTGAGATGGTCGAGAATTTACTCCAGTGTCCTGTTATATTTTAGATAGCAAAGAGCAGACGGCTGCGTTTATTAAATTCCACCGAGACAATCAGCAAATTTCATTAAAAGTTCAATAAACTATCATCTGCTCTTTATTTTTAGTTGGCACATACCTTAAGCACTTCGAGTTGTAAGCTAATGATAGTTATATGGAGATCGACAGACCATGTGACTTTCGTGCATTGCATTGTAGGTACGAGTGGCAGCAAAATCAAAACACTGCATCGAGTGCTAGCATTTCCAGCACCGGTAATCATTAATTCTGCGGTTTTAATCCCTACTTGCATTTTATTTGCCCCCAAAACAGTTATGTACAAAACGAAGGAGAACACAGCAAGTCCGTAAAAAGGCAAAAAAAAAGGTACGAGGAAAAAAATCTAAGGAGTGAAAGGGTCAGACCCATACAAGCATACAGAGTGGACTAAAGATGGTAGCGTGCTGCCCAACTTTCATCACGCTCATATTTATAATGATATGGTCCTAAGTGTGAGTGTTGGTGCTCACGAAATGTTTAGTAACTTCCCTGCAAAGAGCCCAGGTCCAGTTTACTTTGGTGTATCTATTTTCTGATTTAGACTATTTCATTTTACAGCTGTTGTTAAAATTTTTTCTTTGTCTCCTGTACAGGCCAACGCAATCTATTTGTCTTTTCAGGTTGTAGTATTACACAACATTTTCAGATCCGATACAAATAAAATAAGTGTTTCATAATTCATTAAATTTATTGTCTTTATATATAACTGGCATTATTGTTTCATTTTATTATAGAATCTTAAAAGAAAGAGGCAAAATTGTATTCCATTATGCTTTATTAGCTGCTTTGGTGAAAAACAAATCAGCACTGCAAAAGAAACAAAGAAAACCATTTCAAAACAACATACTGGAAAACAGTTATTCATCACTTGATTGCTTCTTAACCGATCAAATCTCGCTGTGGTAGTGCTTTAAACTCGGTATGACCCAGGTTGATAGAGGGTGCCCGGTCTGGATTGCATTCCAGCATTTTGCAGGCTGGTTTGCCTACAAAACACAACAAACATTAGCCCGCAAAGCCACAGTGAACAAAGCAGCATAGCGCAACGAATTCAGTTCAAATTAATATAAGACTTATTTGTAACCTACAGCAACAATTATGTTATGATAAATTACGTATTAATTACAACAAAAGACTTACAGTACCTTCGTGGAAATGCTTGGAGCAGACTAACATGTGAGTTGGAGTGTTCTGGAACATTATATTTGGTCTTCGAATAGCTGCAATCCAGGCCATCCATCACCTCTCTGTGACTTCGGAAACATGACCTGAACAATTTGTCTTCCACGACGGAATCTGATAAAAACCGATCTCTTTACCCGTCGGCTTCCCATGTCTGTCATGCTACCGGCTATGGCAGTAAATAAAAAAACAACTTATTGCCATTCTTTGTGTTTCTGTTTATCTCTGTGTGACTGTTGTCTTGTAATAATCCGTGCGCGCTAGTACCACTGCCACTTGTACCAACAATCCTTTACGGTTTTACCCCGGAAATGACGTCACATTTTCTATCTCTATAAGGGCAGATGCATGCTGGTGCAATAAGCGGTACGTTTCACGTCCAATGGATGCATGATCTGACTAGTCGACTAATCGTAAAAATAATTGGTGACTAGTCAACTATCAAAATAATCATTCGTGGCAGCCTTATTTGAGACACTCTCACAAACAAACAAAATCACAGTTTAGTGAAGCAGTAACGGAGCCTGCTTATGGGAAACCGTAATTTAATTCGTTTTTTTGCAATAGTAAGTAATCGGATTACAGTAATGCGTTACTTTTAACGCGTTACTGCCCATCTCTGTATAAATATACATGTGTGTGTTAAACTACAATTAAAATTAAAATTGACATTAAAACTACCTTAAACGTTAAAAATACACTGTGTTTAGAAAAAACTACACCGTTAAACCGTTAAGCACAGTGGTGGTAGCATCATGCTCTGGGGCTGTGTTGCCTCCAGTGGAAATTATGCCCATTTGATTCCTGTCGATTGGGCGATGGACAAGGACTACGAGTCCATGACGAGAGTGCAGAAGCTTTTGACCAGAATAAGATGCAGAAGTTACCAAAAACATACTTATATTCTTACAATCTCACACTCTTGCTACTCAATTCAAAAGAACTTCAAGCTGTAACTAAGATATCTGCCAGCACAATTATAATAAGCCAAACAAGAATTTTCCACCCAAACTGCAGAGCTCTCCCCAACATGTCAGCAATAACTGCGTTCCAGATGGCAGCTGGTTCATGAACACTCCTCATGCATTTGGAAAAGAACATTTCAGTCTGACATCAGCTTGCTGCAGTACCATGAATCAGTTCATCTTCTGGGTGTTTCACTTTAGATTTGTGCTTCTGCAGGGATAGTCGGTGCAACAGCTCATCTCACCAACAGGAGCCATCAATGACGTTTCAACTAAAGGTCGAGGTCAGGAGAGGGAAGCAGGTTTTAATTTTCCTCTCACTGTTCGTATCAGATGTCAGAACTGAATTTGATAAACAGAGTGAATTTGCAGCATATCAGCGAGGATGTTTTCCTCCATTGCAGTCTCACTGTCTCAGGTTTTTTTTTACATCAGGTGTGTGTTTACATTAAAATGCTGTGTAGCACAACATCAGTCTGAGTTCATATCAGGATTCACATTAACCTCCTCCTCTGCAGATTGCCGCACTACCTGATGGGGTTTAGATTTCCAGGAAATTGTTATTTGAGACAGCTGAGGCCATGTGCCGTGAATGCTAACGTTACTGTGCATTTATATTTCCAGCACACAGAAGCAGGTAAAACAGTCAGACTATCAAAGCAGATCAGTTCAGAGACAATGTTCTTTAGCTCAACTATTTTTTCTTGTGTCTGGCAGGCATCGGATTCATCAAATCCAAATAGCTTTCTATTGGATTTCACCAGTTTTCCCTGTCTCAAGGTGAATCAGCTAGTTCTGAAAAGAGAGTTTGACTAATGAAGATAAAAATCTCCCGAACAGCTACTAAACTGACATTCCTGTTTTTAAGTGATTGAGTTTAAGGTCAAGAACAAACCTCAAGTTTTCAAGGCAACACAGAGAAGATGACAAAATCACAATTTCCATTTACTGGGGCCAAATATTTGAAGGCAGTGGTTCTTAAGTCCAGGTGTAATTTTAGGTCCCAGAGTGGGGTGTGGGGTTAGTTGAAAGGAATGCAGAGTATTTCAACTACAAACTACAAGAAGTTGGGGTGATGATCACATATGAGCTGCTGAAAGAGGTATTTTATTGGTTTCTTTTCTTCCTAAAAACACTACTCATAATAAATTGAATCCAGTGATAGGTTTCAGAAAAGGTAGGAAAGGAAAGAACACTGGAAAAGTAGTTTAATGTTAGAAAAAGAAACTGACAAACAAGCAAACTTTGTTGTTTCCAGATAGACTGCATCTTTGACAGGTAAGGAATAGGAAGGGTTTGGGATCGGGAAGACTGTGTGAGTAAATAGTGCCACATTTTAGTTGTAATGTGTCTCAATGTACAACTGCAAACAATTTGAGGATTGTATAATTTATTTAATTATGTCCCATTCAACTATAGGGAATGCAGACAAGGTTGGGCCCTCGGATAGCACTGCACAAAAAATATACATAATTCTTCAAGGAAATCATCACATAGGCACAATAATGCCTCTGAAAACCATTCAGTGATCAGTGTTCTTCACTGTTCCATCCATGGTTATCCAAGTATAATTCGCGAGGGCTGCAGTCTTAGCAGAGATGTCCACACCTCTCCTCTCCCCAGTCACCGCCTGTAGTTCCTCTGGGGAACACCGAGGCCATAAAAGCCAGCCAGAGACATAATCTCTCAAGTACACCCTCGGTCTCCCTTGTAGTCTGCTCTTAGCTGGGCATGCCCGAATCACCTCACCTAGGAGGCATCCCAGTCACTGCTTCTCAAAATGTATTTCAAAAGATAAATGTAAATGATATATAGAGCTGAATATCAAAGTATATATCAAATATATCAAATATCTGATATCAAAGTATAAAATGACATTTATACACAACTTACTCAACGAGCAAATAACAGGCTGACATTTACCCGAAAGAAATAAAATGGAAACAATTTGACATTGCTAAAAGCAAAGAGGTAGATTACTTAAATTACGCCCACATAAATTACCCATCAAATTAAAACCAAACACTTCAGGTGACTATTGAAATACATAAAACAAGCTAAACCTCTCAGAAATCAAAGCAGTTTGTTTTTGACATTTTCTTGTATATTGCAGGGAAAAAAAAAAGAATATCAAGTAAATTTTGTCAGCTAAATTTTGACAGAAGAGTTAATAGTGGAACAGATTAGATGTCAGAGGCCTCATTACATCTGGAGTAAAACAAAAGCAGCAGCAACAACAACATGACAGTAATTGCCAAGCATGGAGATGGTACTATAATGTAGTCAGGATGCTTTGCTGCAGCTTTCCACGTCTGAAGGGCAGTATTACAAAGTAAAGTTTGGACTTCAGATGGTGTAGTATGCTGTTCTGGGTGAATACGGCCACATAAAGAAAGGAAAAAGTCCCTGTAGCCAACGAGCTGCATTAATAATGCAGACAGACTATAATAAACTCACCACCTCATGCTGGTTTAGGGATTTGCATCACTGCTTTGATTTGGACCGTTTACTTATGTACTAGCAGAGCGTAAACCAACACAGGCTGCAAGGATAGCCAGCTCTCAGTTAATGGGAGCTAAACATCTGAGGGTTCATGATGCCAAAGTTTGAACTGCTGTTGTGTAAAATAAAAACAAAATAAAGTGATGTGCAGATCTCATAAACCCATATTTTTATTAAAAGAAACAGAACATAGAAAACATAAGTTTAAACCGAAAAATTCCCCATTTCAAGAAAAGAAAAGAAAAAACTCTAAAAAGTCAAGTTTACCACTGTGCAGCATCCTCTCTTCTTTTAGCAGCAGTCTGTGAACATCTGGCCAGTTTAGCACCTGGACCTTCCTACTACAAAGCCACGCTGTTGCAGTAGATGCTGTAGGCAGTTTAACATTGTCTTGCTGAAATATGCAAGGCCTTCCCTGACATCATCTAGATGGGAGCACATGTTGCTCTAAAATGTGTTTATATCTTTCAGGATTGATGATGCCTATCCAGATATGCAAGCTGACAATTCTATAGGCACTAATGCACTTTTGAAATGATTGTTGATAACAAGCCGGATGGCCTTTCTCCCTTTAGTCTGGAGAATGTGGTATCCATGTTTTCCAAAGAGAATTTCAAATTTTGTCTCACCGCAGAATGTCCATTTTAAACAACATGATCCAGACAAGACACTTCATGTTCCCATATGGCTTCTTCTTTGCATGGCAGAAACCTAACCTGCATTCTACACAGCTTGGTGAACCATGTTCATGGTCAGTGATTTCTGTAAGTGTTCATGAGCCGATGCAGTGATTTTCATGACAGAATCACGCCTGCTTTTGATGCAGTGTTGGCCTCAAGGATCATATCCAATACTGATTTTCAGCTTTGTCCTTTGCAGACATAGATTTTATCTAATTGTATTTATATAGCGTCATATCACAACAACAGTTAACAATTTTCTAGACTGACTAGTGTTGCCACAGGTCGTCTTTAGTTTCTAAAGCAGCCCCACCTTGAGATTCGATTAGCTGGTCTATCCTGAAGCCAAAAAGCTGCACTGTCATATGAGTCAAGCAATGAGAGGAAGTTATTGGGTGGCCAAAAGACTCCTTATCCCCTTATTCTGATTAAAAACATAGTTTTCCTCCTCAGTGAACTATTGTAAATATAACTGTGTAATGCTAAATAACAATATTGAAAAGTCATGTGCTTATTGTAGATTAGAGATGTAAAAAAATGCATTATATGCCTATCAGTAGTTTGGGCCACTGCCTGCCAAATCCTGTACTTTGCAACATCAAACTTAAAACTAACGATGGGTCAGACATAGGGCTGGGCGATGTGACCCAAAATTCATATCTCGATATTTTTTAGCTGGATGGCGATATACGATATATATCTCGATATATTTTTAAGCCGTAAGCTAAGAACAAAAAGAGAGTTCTTAGTCAAAGCTGTGTCCCAGATGTCACACAGGCACTTTTAATAACATACAGCATAGATGTACATGAAGAAATGACTGAAAAATAAATTATCAGCATTTATTAAATAATAATGCTCCATAAATAAAAGAAAACAATGTTGTTTTTGTGCATAACAAAAAGCTCACAATTGTGCAGTCAAAATGTAAACTAACAGACCCTGACCATAATAACAAAGACAGATTTCGCAGCTGCTCTGTTCCCAAGTTCTACCGCGTGACTGACAGCCTGGAGTTTGAAATCTGCTTCGTAACCGTGTCTCTTAACAGGTGCCATTTATGGTCCTTATACACACACAATACGGTAATATTACGTTGAAGCACAGTACGTATTACTCCGCGAGGCTCCGGACTACGGTAGCCGTAATGCTCTGACAATCCATCAAGCGGTGCAGCTCCGTAGCTCACCAAAGTCGAACTAAAACATTTACTGACAGATTGCTGAGCGCCGTGTACCACCTAAAATCGGTTCGCGGTCAGTAAGCACAACCAGAATTCATACATAAGGCGCACTGTCGATTTTTGAGAAAATGAAAGGATTTTAGGCCATGCATGTCGTTAGCGCGGTTAGCTCGCTAACACGTTGACGCCGTCCAGCCCCACGCACGGGGCGATTCGCGGTAACTCGTAAACAGAGATTTGCCGTGTCCATCTTGTCGTTGCCTGCAGGTGAAGCGATGGGGGAGGAGGGGGAGTTGTGTTCAGTGAAGGAGAGACGAGGCCGAGTAAAGTTGCATAGAGACAAAAGTGGACGAAAGAGAGGCAAACTTGCGGCTCCACAAGTATAATTATAACGTAACATAGACTATATCGATATAAACGATATTGTCACATCTTATATCTCGTATGAAAATATATCGATATTTTTTAAAAACTCGATATATCGCCCAGTGCTAGTCAGACACTCTACCTTCCCCCTTCTTTACTGTTGTAACCACGCTGCATTTTGTTAGCTCCGTTACCAACAGGAGGAATCTTGTCTTAAAAAGTTTTCTCGCTTATTGTTTTACTGCAGTCACATCTTCTAATGCCTCGTCATCAAGATCTGTCCACAGTAACAATCATTAGAAGTCAATTTTCAACCAGTTCAAGGGGTTTGGCTTGCTATTTATTATTTATGACACATTCCGCTGATTGCCCGTTCCCCACACCTGTATGACAGCTTCTAAATCTAAAGCAGTTCACTCCAACAGCACTGCCATAACATCTGATAAAAAAAGCGATAATCCTTCTTTATGTTTATTATTGAGGTCACAGTTCAGGATGATGGTGTAATGAGCTCATATTTAAAAGGTGTTCCTTGAAACAGTGTAACCATTTTATGCAAATTAATGCTGTGTTTTTCAAAAAGGTTACATTAACTTTACTTTTTCTTTATGATCATTTCTCATGTAAACATCAGAACCATGACTGACCCATGATTAACTAATAAGCATGTTATATGACATGTGAACAAATGGCAGAAAGAAAAGTAAAGTGCCATCCTCAAACATGCACACAGACCCTCCCTGTTTGATCTCTGAACAGCTGTTACAACAGCTGCTACTGTATATTCACCTGGAGACTTTATCAAAAAAGGAGCTCAGCATTTCACAGTTTTTCCTGAGATTTGATATCCAATATTCTTTTCTTTTGCCCACATTTCTCAGTCATATTTTAAAATGTAAAAGTCTATCTTCTCTCAGGGCTGCTGGCAAGAAATATCCTGGCTGTATTTTGCCTAATTGCAAAATAAACAGGTTACAGACATGACTTTAAGCACAAAATATGAATTTCTGGAGATATTGTTTCGCCATTGCCTAAGATAAGATTTTTGGAGTAAGAGGTGAAAAAAGTTTGAGCACAAATTTGCCTATTTCGGATTAAATTGAGTTTTGACTTAAGTGTCTCCGTGCAGCCTCCTCTTGAGCTGCAGCGAGGACATAAATACTTTACATGCAGCAGGATAGTATGCAGGTACGGGCTAATTTCAGCACGGAGGGGACAAGAGGAAGGCTGCCTAAAATCCTCTGGGCTTCTAGCCACCCTTTGATGTCTCCAAACCAGTCTTTGCATAAGGAGATGCTAGGGGAAAGCGGTGCTCTATGAATAATTTATCATTTACCGGCATAATACGAGTCATCCTTGCTGGCACGAGTAGTGCGACAAAATCTAGATGGTGTAAAATATAAAAACACAAAGGCAGTTTGAGTAAGTGAAGCTCGGGGTTGCGCAAATGACCAAATAATCCAGCTGAGGGTCAGCAGTGTAGGGATTGATGCTGTTTGAGACGGGACAGGTTAGCACCGCGGCGTCCGTTATTGAGCAAGACGTTGTGAGCCAAACTCTGTATTAAATGCGAATAACTTAGGACAAAATGCTTTAGATTTGTGTTCCTGGTAGATAAAATACGACATAATGATACTATATGAAACAATATTAGACACTCTTCAGTTCCGCGTTATTATTGTGAACAAAGCATGGAGCACTTTAGTACACTTCTGGATATAAACACAAGCGCTGCTCACTGAGGCGGAGTAGTTTACTGGGAGAAATCATTGCGGTGCGGATGAAAAAAAGCGGTTATTTATTTATTTATTAATTTTTTTACAAAAATGGAAATTAAACTACGCCGAATTCAAAAGTGGGTTTTAATATTTAAAACTAACGACAGGTAAACCTGCAAAGGCCATGCTGCTTCTGGCAACTGGTCTATCCTGTTAAAATGCACTTTTTCCGCACTTGCTTTTAGTTATCAAGATAGCGGAAAGTTGGGAGTAACCGCGGCCGCCTCTCCTACCGTCATATCCTTGCTCCCGCTGTAACGATACGGTTCCGTCCCTGTGGAGGAGGATGGAGGACGGGTCCTTCACCCGGCTGACTCTCCCTGCCGGCGGGCGGGGCACCCTGAGCCCGCTGCAGCACTGGTAGCACACCGCCCATGCCTGCTCCTCGTTGATGGGCTGCTCGTAGGACTTCAGCACCTCCTCCAGAGACAGTTCCCGGGGTTCCGCCAGGTCCCGGGAAGCGTCGCGGTCCGTGGGGGCGGTCACCCGTGGGTCCCCATCCTCGCCGCTTCTGTTAGTGGATCTGGCCATGGCTGCGATGCCGTGGAGCCCATTCTTTACTCCGCAAGCACCGGAGCCATTGATGCTGACTGCCTCACGGCCCAGTCTGCTGTGCAGTCCGCGGCTCAGACGTCTTCAAGTACCGCAGCTGCGCCTCGTTATCGCAGTGATGCCGTCAACTTCGCCACCGGAAGCGCAGCGTTTCCGGATCACGTTTTCAAACAATAATAACTTTTCAAAGTAAAATATTTTGGAACTGGTGCTTCAAATGGTTTTTGTTTTGTTTTGTAAAAAGCCAATCCAGAAGACCTATGCGCATAAAGTAAAAAGAAAATAAACAATACAATTAAGATCTGTTAGTTTTTAGTTATTTTCTTCTGTACAATATTGTATAAACGTCTATAGTCACATCTCATTTTGTTTTATTTTGCTTCCAAGAATGTTTATGCATTGCATCTGGCCCTTCAGCGGATCCATCTACTCTTCAATGAAATCTCATCTGAAATAGTCTAAGTGGGAGTCAAGAAGCTCTTCTTAAAGAAGGGAAATAGCTGAGGTATTCCAGATTACCCAGAACTGGACTGAAAATGAGTGGCAGGTCTGATGGAGTGATGAAATTGTGAGGCTGCATTTCAGTCAATGGTGTTGGAGATCTTGTTAAAACTGATGGAATTGTGAACACAGAAATGTACCATTAGATTTTAATATCCCATGCAATTCCATGTGGAAAGCAGATTGGTAATGATTGGTAATGGCTTCATTTTTCAGCATGACACAGCAAACACAATGGCAACGGAGTCAAAGGTATGCGAGATAGAAAAACACACAATGTAACATCTTTAGTCATGGATTGGCCCCCCCAGGACTTGGCATGTTAGTTGAGCGCCACGGTGTGATGAAGAATAATGTTCAACTGACTTTCAAGCTTGTTAGAATTGCAAACCTGACAGAGTCAGCTAAACTTTATGTATTACTTTATACAGTATTTCCATGTGTGTTTGCAAATGTTTGCTAGCAGGCAGGGCATACATGGAATGCCATAACCAAGTGCATAGTATACAGAAACATATGGCCTGGAAGTCCTGAGGTCAAAATGTGAGATGCCCCAAGATTGGTGGAGACTGACCAAGCTAAGATCCTGTGGGACTTCCAGATACAGGTGGAGAAAATGGTGGTGGCTAACCAACTGTGGTGGTAGACAAACAGAAGAAGATGAAATAATGATGTAGCGGTTCCAAATAACAGCAACATCAGGAAGAAGAAACACGAGAAGCTCGAGAAATACCAAGGGCTCAGAGAAGAGCTCGAGAAGATGTGGAGGGTGAAGGTAATGGTGGTCCCAGTGGTAATCGGAGTACTAGGTGCGGTGACTCCCAAGCTCTTCGAGTGGCTCCAGCAGATTCCCGGAGCAACATCGGAGATCTCTGTCCAGAAGAGCCCAGTCCTAGCAACAGCTAAGATACCCTCAAGCTCCCAGGCCTCTTGTAGAGGACCCGAGCTTAAAGGATAGACCACAAGCAGGGGCGAGAGGGGAATTTTTAATATATATATATATTAAGAAGGCTAGCTCAATATTTTCCCACCATTCTAAATTATAGACTCTTTTTATTCCTTTTTTTCAAAATAGTATAACTTGATTTTCTCCCAAATTCTCATATGCCAGCTCATCGGCATTGCATGTATTTACCTAATATAAATGGTGTATGGTTCTCCCAAGTGGCATCATGAAAGCAACTTGATATCATTTAATAGTTTTCATAAGACAAATTCAAATGCTAACCACTTTGGAATATAAAATAAATATTTTTCAAATATTTTTCTTTTGAAATGCATATTTTTTGTTGTTGTTTTACATGTATCATGTTAGATTTAAACCACAAAGAAAATCATGTTTTTTTGAGCGGTGAAAACAAACACTTGTAGAAAATAAGTAGCTGCCACAGTTCTACTTCTTCTATTATTGAAGCTTGCAAGCCACTAAAGTACAAAAAACAAACAAATCATTTTTTGCCCTTCACAACACAATATTTCAGGTAATTATCACTGAATTTCTAACTCAAAATTGAGAAAATGTTGATTTATTAAATAACTTCCATAAGAAAACAACAGTTTACCACTCCAGCTCTGTTTAGCTGACTCTGTCAAGTCTTTTGAAAAGCAGTGAAAAGTTAGACACTATCTCTACGTTTAAGATCAGGCTTAAAACTTTCCTTTTTGCTAAAGCATATAGTTAGGGCTGGTTCTGGTGGAGATTTCTTCCTGTTAAAAGTGAGTTTTCCTTCCCACTGTCGCCAATGAGCTTGCTCTTAGAGGGTCATATGATTCTTGGTTTTTCTCTGTATGTATTATTGTAGGGTCTATGTTACAATATAAAGCACCTCGAGGCGACTGTTGTTGTGATTTGGCGCTGGATAAATAAAATTGGATTGAATTGAATTTTGGAATGAATAAGTCGAAATTTACCAAAAATAAACCACTGAGTTCTGTTTAATTATTCAGCTAATACCATTGTAATATAACTTGGATTTCTTGGTAATATAAAGCAGGTAATGCTGGCATCACCTTTGTCAAACGGATCTGGCTGTTGTTCAGAGAAGAAGAATGATCAAAGAACCATTTATTTATTTTTAGTTTTTCTTTTTAAAATTTTCTTTATAAAACCTGCAAATGACATATTTAAATATCAGTAAATTGTACAGACAGCAGGTGTTTCCAGCCTTTTTTTCTTTTAACTGCTGCTCTGTAGTAAAAATTATTTCTGTTGCATTTATGGTCGAGTGAGTGTGGGTATCAAGAAAGTTGTTTTATTTTATTGCACATCTGTGCACATATTTCAGGTTCTTTCTAAATGAATATAGCTTTGCTAACTGGATATTCAGAAAAAGAATACAAAATAAAAACTATATTTATTAGTGACTCAGCCAGCAGATGGCGCTGCAATATACGTTAAAGGCTAATGAGACACCTTATCATCCTCTCACAGTGTGAAGCCATCAAACTTCTTAGTAACAAACTCAAACACACAGGAGTGTATGGCAACATTTATTGCTGTCATTAGTCTCATTTAGTTTCTGACTGACTCGTCTTACAAAGTGAAATAAAAACAGAAAACACAGCAAGCTTTCACTAACATGTAATGAATAACACACATTGTTCCACACTTTATCTCAAAACGAGTCAGGACACTAAAAAATAAAACAGTGACATAATCTGTCCTGGTGTTTTTAATACTTGATCATTCCTGCTTGTGCTCAGATGTTTGACTCTTCACAATGACAACCACAAAATATGTGCGCACCCCCCCCGCACCCGGTCCTCCTGTGCTTCCATAATTTACAGGTCTTTCCCCCATCCCAGGACTCACACAGCACACAGCAAGTGATTACCAAAGTGATCACAAACCACGGCACACAAGAAAAACCCACAAACAGCCACAAACGCTCAACCAAGAGGACAACAAACAAAGGCCACTGAAGTATACAGGGCCAGCACCAATTATTATGGAACAGGAAAGCCCCTGACGTTAGCCAGGAATTGCTAATCAACCTCTAACCAGGTGAAGAATGAGGAAAGGGGCTGATGAGGGAAGTACTAAAGGGTAAAGAAGGAAGGCCTAAATTTGTCACACAGGAAAAGAAACAAAAGAATCAGTCATTAGATAGATATGATACTCCAGTAAGATCTTTATCAACCATCTTTGCCCAACTGGTTTGGTGCAGTGTTCTGAGAACAACAATGATAAAAAAAAAAAAAAAATGCTTTAAAACACAAAATCTTTATTTGATAGCATGTTTATTAAATGTTATCATTAAATGTCCTTATAAACATTCCAACCTGCTACTGATAACAATAATGACAGTAATAATTATAGAAATAATAAAGCTAGATAAGAAATGAACTCCAGCTAAGATGCATTTGAATCTTATGTCTGAAAAGAGAGTAAACATTTTATAAACAATTTTATGAGCTCAAATTTAATCAGAATGACATCTGTATAGGGAAACTGTAGATTTGAAATGAGTTTGAGTTGTGCTTATGGACTTCCTCTTTCTTTTAACAGCATTTCTATGTATACAGCATGTAGGGGAGTATTAATAAATCATTGGCGAGCCATATATTATATCATGACTGAAGTGCAGCTTTAATTGAAGGTTATTTAAAAAGTATTGCATTACCTGGTTAGGAATTACAGCTGTATTTTATAGTCTGTCATTTTCAGAAGCATAAAAGTAATTTGATAAATATTTGACCGGTTGAGGCTTGTTTCTTCATTATGTTGTGACAGATTAAGCTGATAAAATATTTGGAGTTGGTCTCAAGGGTTTGGTAGCATTTCACTAAAATGCATGAATGACTGAGATTCAAAGATATGTCAGCTGAAAGGAAAGAGGGTCATTGTTACGTTAGCATCAGTGGCAGAGTGCCAGCAGGATCAGCAGACAGATTCATGAAACTGGAACCATCACTGGCCAGAATCTGGAGATGTTTGAGCGAACTGCTGTCCATCAAGGACAACCCATCGCACATGCTCCACTGTACTACGCTACTGAGGCAGCACAGCTCCTTTCCCCCCCTAGACTTATTAAACCCTGCTGCCAAGAAAAACACTTGAGGGAATCACTCCTAACATTCTCTGTGAGACTATATACTAACTTCTTTCTTTGACAATGTTACTTTTAACCGACAGGACATACCTGTTTCCCATGTGAGACACCCATCAGCGACAGGAGTGTTCACCTATGTTTCTTTATTTACCCCCTAATTTTAACATTAACCGTATAACAGGGATACGACAAAAATGACCAGTTTGCATAAAGATACAAGTACATGGTATATTATTTGTTTGTATTCAATTAAATTACTTTTGTTGTCTTTGGTTTCTGGTGAAAAATAACTTTACTCACTCATGATAATTGCACAGCCACGTCTTGCAGACACACACATGCTATCAAAGAGCACATCCTTAGAGCTGCCCTCTTGTCCAAACAGTAACTTTATGATTGCCTGCAAACAACATAATTAAACATCAGTAAATTGGAGAGACCAGAAAAAATGGGCACTGCACTTTGTTTAAAAATAAAAAACGAAAGACAGACAATCTCTTGATTCAACAGGTGTTTCCAGCCTTTTTTTCTTTTAACTGCTGCTCTGTAGTAAAAAATAATTTCTGTTGCATTTATGGTCGAGTGAGTGTGGGTATCAAGAAAGTTGTTTTATTTTATTGCACATCTGTGCACATATTTCAGGTTCTTTCTAAATGAATATAGCTTTGCTAACTGGATATTCAGAAAAAGAATACAAAATAAAAATTATATTTATTAGTGACTCAGCCAGCAGATGGCGCTGCAATATACGTTAAAGGCTAATGAGACACCTAATCATCCTCTCACAGTGTGAAGCCATCAAACTTCTTAGTAACAGACTCAAACACACAGGAGTGTATGGCAACATTTATTGCTGTCATTAGTCTCATTTAGTTTCTGACTGACTCGTCTTACAAAGTGAAATAAAAACAGAAAACACAGCAAGTTTTCACAAACATGTAATGAATAACACACATTGTTCCACACTTTATCTCAAAACGAGTCAGGACACTAAAAAAATAAAACAGTGACGTAATCTGTCCTGGTGTTTTTAATACTTGATCATTCCTGCTTGTGCTCAGATGTTTGACTCTTCACAATGACAACCACGAAATATGTGCACACACCCCGCACCCGGTCCTCCTGTGCCTTGAATCACATTTGTACAATTACTTTTGTGGGTAGATGCTCAGCTGTGATTGGTTCCTATAAGTCATCTGGATCAGGTCATCTGGATCCGGTCTTTTATCAGTTCCCAGAGTCAGAACCAGACACGGAGAAGCTGCATTCAGCTTTTATGCTCCTTATATCTGGAACAAACTCCCAGAAAGCCTCAGATCAGCTGAAACACTCAGTTTATTTAAATCCAGGTTGAAGACTCACCTGTTCTCAGCTGCATTTGAATAAAGCACCAAATCCACACTTTTAAGCTTAAATTTCAAAACTTACATTTAACTACTGATTTTATCTACTGTTCTGATTTTATCTGTTTTGATTTTATATACTGTTTTGTTTGTTTGTTTGTTTGTTTGTTTGTTAATTAGTTAGTTAGTTTATTTGCTTGTTTTAATCAATTTTAAATCATGCTTTTTATTTGTTCTTGTTTCTAATGTCTCTGTAAAGCACTTTGAATCACCTTGTTGTTGAATTGTGCTATACAAATAAACTTGCCTTGCCTTGCCTATAATTAGTGGAGGTTGGTCCAAGTGAAAAAGCCATAAAGTTTGGTGAAGATCCGCATTGATAAGATATTCCAGAAAGATCTCTGTCAAACTGGTTTGGTCCGGTGTTCAGAGGACAACAATGATCAAACAACCAGATACTTTAAAACACAAAATCTTTATTTGAAAGCAGGTTTATTATAAGTTGTCATAAAATGTACTTATAAACATTCCAACCTAGTCTTTAGTAAGCAATCTATAATTTACAGGTCTTTCCCCCATCCCAGGACTCACACAGCACACAGCAAGTGATTACCAAAGTGATCACAAACCACGGCACACAAGAAAAACCCACAGCCACAAGGGCTCAACCGTGGAAAGGACAACAAAGGCCACTGAAGTATACAGGGCCAGCACCAATTATTATGGAACAGGAAAGCCCCTGACGTTAGCCAGGAATTGCTAATCAACCTCTAACCAGATGAAGAATGAGGAAAGGGGCTGATGAGGGAAGTACTAAAGGGTAAAGAAGGAAGGCCTAAATTTGTCACACAGGAAAAGAAACAAAAGAATCAGTGAATAAAAAGATTTTGTTTTTAATTCCTCACATGACCTGTAGAAATAGATTGATCCTGGTTTTCTTTGGTCACAACTCCAAGACTGTCTGAAGAAGGTGAATTGAATGGAAAATACTAATAGTACCACTATTACTACTGCTACTAACAATAAGGACAGTAAAAAATATTGAAATGAAAAAGCTAGATAAGAAATGAACTCCAGCTACGATGCATTCAACTCTTACGTCTGAAAAGAGAGTAAACAATTTATGAGCTTTAATTTAGTCAGAATTATATCTGTATAGGGAAACTGTACAGGGTGGGCCATTTATATGGATACACTGTAATAACATGGGAATGGTTGGTGATATTAAAATCCTGTTTGTGGCACATTAGTATATGTGAGGGGGCAAACTCCTCAAGATGGGTGGTGACCATGGTGGCCATTTAGAAGTCGGCCATCTTGGATACAACTTCTGTTTTTTTCAATAGGAAGAGGGCCATGTGACACATCAAACTTATTGGTAATGTCACAAGAAAAACAATGGTGTGCTTGGTTTCAACGTAACATGTGTGTTGTACCTTGTCAATCTCGAGCTGTGAGAGCAGTCCCTTCTTCGAATATTGGAACACTGAGCTACTAGTTGTTTCGCCATCATGTGGATTATTATTATTTTACCTTCTCTTTCTGTTTGTCAACAGCTTCTGTATCTGGAATTTACAGTAGTTAACTGTAAATAAAGAATTATAGCAAAGTGCCATAAAATTAAATACTGAAAGTGAAAGTACATAAATATTTTTTATCAGTAATTTATGGGATGCCAGTAAGTTAGTGGAAAATTTACAGCAACCTATACTTATAATTACAGTGTATTTTCATTTATACTATTATGTTTTACTGCAGGCAGAGGTTTTTCTGTGTGGAGTTTGCATGTTCTCCCCGTGTTTGTGTGGGTTCTCTCCGGGAACTCCGGCTTCCTCCCACAGTCCAAAGACATGCAGTTAGTGGATATAGGTTAACTGGAAACTCTAAATTGCCCATAGGTGTGAATGTGGGAGTGAATATGAGCACGAATGGTTGTCTATGTCTATGTGTTAGCCCTGCCTCTGTCCAGGGTGAACCCCACCTCTTACAGCTGGGATAGGCTCCAGCACCCCCCGCGACCCTGAAAAGGATAAGCGGAAGCGAATGGATAGATGGACGTTTTACTGCATATTTATTTACAGCATTATTAATTGGCTTTGTTCACACTGTTGCAGAATTAACACTGTTTTTTACTTATAACAAAAGAAGTTCAACTTTAAAAATAACATCTTAACCGGTAATAAGAGTCACCTGTAAGAAGTGCCATATCTAATCCCTGTCACCTCAAAAAAGAAAAACAGTACTACCAAAGGGAGGAAAATGAATGTCTGGACTATATTCAAACAAATTATAGAATTCACGTGTCTGCAACACTGTGTGCTTCAGGTCCCAGAATAATACTGGGATTTTCATAAAACAGAGCACAAATGAACTGAACCGAGCTTCTTTTTCACAGAAGTGTGCACACAGTGAGCTCTATTGAATGTGTAACAAATAAAAGTGAAATGTCTGTAAATACAGCTATCAATTAATCTTATCTTCCTTCTTATTCCTATACAGTTTCTGACTGACTTGTCTTACAAAGTGAAATAGAAACAGAATGCAAACATGTAATAATGAGTTAATCTGTACTTGTTATTCTGTCACAATGAATCATTACACTGACTGACACATTTCATTAATGCTGGTGTCTTGACAGACAGAAATTACATGTTTGTGTTGCACAAAGGGCACTTTAAGAGCAATTTAAGAGCCTCAGACACTTAAATGGAGCCAGGATGCAACGCAATTAAGAGCTTAGTTCTGGTCTAAGAAAGGGCAGGTAAACTAACCCATGTTGGGAGACTTTAGTCGATCACATCTAGAAGTTTTGATGCGTCACTACTGGTGGGAAATATCTGAATTAGTGAATTTTTGGAAATGATATCCAAATTCAAGAGTTTGATGAAAATAATTCATATTTTATTAAACTTTATAAAACAATCCACAATATTTTTTGAAGGAAAATGTCCTTCACTCAAATGTTTTCCCTCCACTCAAATGAAACATTCTTTGTCAATAAGCTTTTGATGAGCTCGTAAAAATAAAATACAATTTTAAAAAGCCTTTGGAACACTTTCCAGCAAATTCATACATACAGACCAACAAGCTCAAGTAAAACAAATCAACATGTATTTCTCACTGTCCGTGCCGGAATACCGCCCGTAGAGATGCTATAGCCAGAGGTGGGAAGTAACAAAGGGCAAATACTCCATTACTGTACTTAAGCAGAATTTCCAGGTATCTATACTTTACTTGAGCATTTCATTTTCTGGCAACTTTTTACTTCCCACATTTCTGCACAAATATCTCTCGGCTACCTTTCCACTCCATGTAACAGGAGAGGAACAAGACAGGTTGTATTTAAAGGTAAGGACTGCTCAAGAGCATTAAATAAACTGTAAAGTTAAATATTACACATCAGTTGCTCATTTTGTAAATCAGATATTTGATCTGTATGATATGCAGTTATGTTTTTTTTCCCCTTTTGTTAAACACCCTGCAAAACAAACTGAGCTTTATAGTTGCTTGTGATATTCCGAGGTTGCAGGAAAACCGGTTCAGTGCTGAATAAACAGGTTAGTTTGCTGTGCTGTGGTGGGTGTACTATTTTTCTGTGTAGGTGGTTTATGATTACAGTAATTTGGTACATTATTTAGACACAAGTCTCTTGTGGAATTTTCCTTCAAAAAGCGCTACTTTTTAATTTTGTGTGTGTTATTATTATTACTATTATTTATGGTGTATCTATATTGAAGAAAATCATGAGATGACTGTTATTTAATGTTTGATTTGTAGTACAAAAAACATGGCATCCATCCATCTTCTTCCGCTTATCCAATTCAAGGTCACAGGTGGGAGGCTGAAGCCTGTCACAGGGTGAAAAGCGGAGTACAGGTCTGTCGGAGGGCTAACACAGAGACAGACAACCATTTGTTATCTAAAATCATGGGGAACATCGACTGTGTGGATCATTATTCATCCAACAATTAGCATATCTCTGTCACACTCTCTCTGTCGTACTTACAAAAAATACATATAAAGATCTAGTGCAAACCATCTATGCTGTCTTCAGTGTGCTGGTTCAGCGTATTCTTGAATCCTAGTCTGTACAATTGGCCTCCTCAACACAGCCTCTGATTGGCAGCTACAGGCTGACCTGGGTAAACAGCTAAAGTTCCCACAGTACATTGTAAAAACATCCCTCCAGACATGATCATTATGTCTGAGGCCTCAAAACATCTGATCATAAAGCAGTTAATGCAGTACTTTTGTTAAAAATGGGATTGTTTATGTTGTGCATTTCAATAATTTTATAAAAGTCAAAAACGTCTTTCAGAAACACAATGAGCAAATTCAGACCTGTCTTCTTTCTGGTATGATCTAGTGATGGGGGGCCTTTCCTGCAGTCTGGGTGAAAGATGGGCTGATCCTATATACAGTATCCAGTATCGGTCCGATCCTGACCTAAATTACTGGATCAGATATCGGCGAGAAATAAAAAATCAATTAAATATCACAAAAGCGCCTCACAGAACGTCCGACATGGCGTAACCCAGCTAGTGACCTTAGCACGTCGGAGCAGCAGCTGTTGCGTGCGAGACCTGTCGGCGGACTGGAGTGGCTTCACAATGAAGGCATCTGGAGCCTTGCACAGTAGGAAAAACGTTTCTCCCACTGAAAACGCTACGTCCAGATGAACAGAATCAACTTTTGGAGATTTACTTACCTGGATGATAGAGCATGCATCAAGATGACCATACAATGGTTAGACTCACGTTTTACTTTGAAAAAACTGTGTTGCAGGCTAAACAGTTCCGTGGTTTGAAAAAAGAATATGAAGAACACTTTTTAACACTTTATGGGAAACGTTGTGTTAAGTTTCGTATAGAAATTACACAGAATTGATTAAAAAATGTGAAAGATGAGTGTCATGAAGCCGTGTTTGCATTTATTTGCACTGCTTTCCACTCTGAATGTCTATTTATGTTGAGCTTTAAGCATGAAAGGTCCATTCTGCAAACTGATTTTTTTTAGTTTTTAGTTTTAGTTGTTGACTATAAACATTATTTTGTGCTGATATTGCACTTTTTTCAGAACCATAGAGTTTTTGAAATCTTCATAAAATTGCATTTTAAATTACTTTTTGAATATTACTTTAAATACTTAGATTTAAAGTTCTGCTAAAAGTTTAAATAAAAAGATCAGTATTGCTGAACTGCAAAATGAGCAAATTCAAACTCATCTTCTTTCTAAGGGTTGATCTAATGCTTTGATTGGGGAGCATTCAATGCAATCTGGGTTGACTTGACTTCTTCTATTAATCTGCAAATACATAAAAATACATTGCTAAACTATGTTTCCACAGTGGCCATCCATATGTGTAAAGTGAAAAGTAATGTGAGAAGGGTGCTGCTAATTAAATACAATTTATAAACTAATTATTGTCCAGTGTGACCACATCCATAAAAGCAGAAGATTACATTTTGCTGAATGCCAGAATGCCACAGTCCATGCAATACTCAGAAAATGCAAAATCCCTAAGAGCTATCTCACAGTTGACACACTCAGCCAACATATTAAATGTTATGACTCATGACAGTACGAACAGGAAAAAAATCTGAACAGGTATGGCTGGTTTTGGAATGGTTGCCAGGAGCAAAAGCCCAGTCAAAGTCAAGAATTCAACCTGATTGAAATGCTGTGGCAGGTTCTTAAGTGAACTGTAAATGAATGCCTGCAATGAACTCAAGCTACACATAAAGATCAGTGGACCAATAAAGTCACACAGACAGCAACAAACTTTGTATTGTACATATAAAGCTACAAAACTGGTGTCGATCAATTATTTGAAACTATCACAAGACGTATTCTTTGTTTTTTAGGTTTTAAGCCACTGAGGTTTTTCCCTGACCATATTGAAAAAAAAATGGATGGATATTGTTGATATAAACTTAATATAATGATTTAAATCATGTCAAAAATAAAGATGAGAATTTTAAAGAAACATATAGAGCCATATTTACTATCGTCTGCCAACAAGCCTTCTTTTAACGTTAAAAGGATGGTGGATATATTAAAGAGGCTCAGTGTCAGTTTCATGACTGATAAAATTGCTCTTGAACAACACTGGGATTTTCACGAAACAGAGCAGAAATTAACTGAACTGAGCTTCTTTTTCTCAGCAGCGCGCACACAGTGAGCTGTAACAAAAAAACTTGAAATGTCTGAAAATACAGCCGTTGATAAATCCATGTTAGTGTGTTAGATTAATGCCTGAATGTTGCAATGCGCCATTTAAAAAAAGAACAGATTTACACACATGGCACATTAACATAGTTACTGGGAAGGCTCATGATCTCATGGTAAATAATGTCTTGTGTTGTTCTTCTGCACAGGGGCGCTACCAAGTTTGCTGACCACCCCAGTGGCCCCCTCCTTGACAAGACAGTCCTAGGTTGGCAAAAATGTTAATAAACGTGAGCACAAAAGAGAGGAAGGCACCCTAGTTGAAACATAAGCTTGTTATTTGTTCCTGCATTAAAGCATATTCTTAGCAGATCATCCAGCGACTGTGGTGTTGCAAGAATTTGCCCCACTTCATAAATCTTTTTTTTTTTACCCTTGTGTTTCTTCTTCCTTTCTTTCTGTGTTTCTATTTTTCTCTTCTTACCCCCCTAATTCCAACGTGAACCGTAAAACCTTAGCCCTAGACCATGAGTAAAATTAAAGCTCTAAATCTTACAACATTTTTTACTCAAATCTTAAACTGGTGTGAATAAAAGACACTATAAATTATGCATATGCTATATTAAGGGAACATCAGTAAACTGCTCAAACAGAAAAAATGGTTAAAAGAAAAGACAGAAAGGAAATCCCTTGCATGGTATTTCCAAGTTTGTTTGTTTAGTTTTTTTGCTGTGTGTTAGGAAAGATTATTTCTGTTGCATTTACAGTCCAATGAGTATTAAAAAAGTAGTTTTATTTTATTCCAAAACTAAACAACTATTCCAGGTTCTTCCTTAGTTTCACTGAATATCGAGCTAACAAAGATGAGGAAGGATGACAAGATGATATACTTATTAGTGACTCAGCCAGTGGATGGTACTACAATGCAAATTATCCTTTGATTAGAAAAGCTTATCACCCCCTTAAAATGTGAAGTCAACAAGGTTCCTAACAATAGACTAAAATACACAGCAGTGCATGTCATTATTTATTGCTGCCAATAGTCAGGAACAGTTTCTGACTGATTCATCTTACAAAGTGAAACAGAAACAAAAAGCTCAGATATGGAATCACAGACATGTGTTTCAAGTCTTTCACACAGTATAGAAAGATATTTTACTGCAGTGGAAAAACCTTCCCAGATAACTAATAATAGCACACATTACTCTACAGTAAACCTCATTCTCTCACAGTGAGTCGCTGAACTGACTGACATTTATTCTATACTAATAACTGCCTTGTGTTCAGTTGTTTCACTCTTCAGTATGGGAAGCATCATGCCCAAGGGCAGCCAGCAAACAAACCGCCAACGTTCTAATCAGTAGATAACATGCGCTATGTCCTGAGCTACAGCGCTTCAGCCACCCCTGATAATAGAAACATATTTATTCAATCCAAACCTTCTTTGTTTTGTCTTGAGTGATACTTTGTATCATTACTTTTGAGACTCTGAGAATGTAGGTTAAAAGTTGCTGAAATTCAGAATCAGTTAATGCAATACTTTTGTTAAACACCTTTATCTGAAAGTCTGTGTTTCAATCACAAGTGGATTCTTTAATTTAAAATCCATAGTGATGGCGTACAGAAGTAAAATTACAATAATTATGTCACTGTCTAAACACTTGTGCATGTAACTGTATCCTACATATGTTAGAAACACCCACTTTGGACAACTTACTACAGATATACATAGATTTGACAGTATATGACAAGTACTGGCTTTCTAAGACAAGCATTCGTATTCCTGTAACTCCATTAAATTTGTTTTTCTTTTTTCACGGTAAGGATTAATAGATGAGCCATATTTTGTTGTAGTGTGTGATACATATGAGGAAACATGACAAGTGACGCCAAAAGCAGCAAACCTGTCTACAGCAAAGTCTGTCATGATAAAGTGGCAAGTAGCGTTACTACTCCCTCTTGTGCTGACAAGTTGCAATAACACCAAAAACATGAAATGGCTCTAACACACTGGCCCCTAATTGTTCTTTGGCAGAGCACATAACAATTTCACATTTCACAAAAATAACAGAGCCATTACTTCAATAATTACAAAGGCAACAAATACTTAACGAAGAAAGAACGAAACCTTTTGCAAATTAATCATCGTAATTTGTATAGACTTCAATTTGGTTTGAATTTTGGTCAAGAGCCTTTCAACGATCCTTGTCTTAGTTTTTTAGACCCCCAGATCTAACGAGTCCTCCTTTGTCAGGATACACCTCAAGCACTTTTCAAAGGAATGTGGGAACAACGTGGTGCTTTGGGATGAACTACGCAACATCGTCTCCAGATGAAAGGCTTTTTCTTTCTTTGTTCCATTCTTGCCTTTCTTGCAACAATGGCAAATATTCTCAAGTCCATCTTTTCCAGAAGAGATGCTCAATCCTTTTGAAAACTCCTGGTGGGAGAACTGGTTTTCCTTTCAGTAAAAGAATGATTTGGCGTAAGTGGGATAATTGTTGCGATCATCAATTAATGTAATGGGACGGTCATTCAAAATGTTTTCCACTTCGCGCAATATAGTGCGTAGCCCTTTGTCGTCGATGGTTTGTTGCATTGTCTCACTCACAGCATGACTATTTTCTTCAACCCATTTAATTAGAGCAGGTAGGCATCCATGTCAGTCAAGTCGAGCAGCCACCTCTTTTTTTTTCTGGTATACCGAAAAAGTAAATTGGGTGGTTGTTACATTAAAAAAGTATAACTTGTAATTTGAACACAATAATTTCGTGTTTCTATGAACGTAATTAAATCATGAAGGATCTGTACGAAATTCAACAACTTAATTTGTTCTTGTTGAGATGACATGATACAGTCTAGTAAGAGTGGTTAGTTGCTGAACTCTGAACGAGATTTCAAACTGCAGGAAAATCACTGGAGTTCATCCAGCTTTCCTGTGTTTCCTAGATTGTTGGCATGGTGGTTAGTGCTGTTGCTTCACAGTAAGAAGGTAATGGATTCAAATCTATGTTCTGGTTAGTTTGCAGGTTTCTCTCTGGGTTTTCTGGTTTCCTCCCACAATTAAAAGTCATGCAGTTATTAGAGTTAGGGTTAACTGGTGATTCTAAATGACCCGTGAATGTAAGTGTAAATGGTTGTTTGTTTCTATGTGATAGACTGGTGAGCTGTCCAGGGTGTACCCTGCCTTGTAACCTATCACTTCAGGGTTATTTCCCAGCCCCCCTGCAACCAGGAAAAAGATAGGAGGATGGTAGTTGTTGAAGAGCCATTCAATTTTTATGGTAACCAGGATCTACACTTTGTTGAACATTATGTAATATGAAGACAACATGTAGTATTTAAGTGACCAAGTAGTATTGGGGTAAAAGTTATTGAATAGTGTTGAAATAAAATGACAAAATTGTGAAGGATTAAAATATTCCAAGAGCTCAACTTAATTCATCTAAACATGTTTCAATCGCATTTTCTGAACACAAAATGTACAGGTTTATTGAATAGGAATAAGTTGTGTTGATTTAACTCAGTTGTTTAAGTTTCTGCCAAAGCAAAACATTTGTGTGCAACCAATGTCCACTATTGAATTAAGTAAATCCAACATGGGCTTTTTTTTCAGTGTACTGAGAGCTTCATGAACTGCCTGTCCATTTAAGTCTCTCTGAAATGGAGAGCACTTGTTCCTTGCTGTGATCTTATGTGTGTGTATTTAAAACCTCAACTCTGCTGATACAAAAGAGACCCAAACCAGTGCAAAAGAGATTCAAAACCAGTGTTTTAATGAGTAGAATAAGCCATTTAAAGTTTCCATTGATTGAATAAACCTCAAATTTGAGTGCTTATCATGTAAAATATTGCAAAATATAGCAAATTTCCAAAAATGTACAAGTGAAGATATTGTTTTATTCAGAACACTCAGTCATGTAGGAAAACCAAAACTCTCACAAAGTTATGACTGAAGTCCATCTTTAATGTAAGTGTTTGGCAATTTTTCATGTGCTCAAAAAAATCACTATCAACATTTTCCCAGATATCACCCTAAACACAATTAATAGTAGTTAATTTACCCACTTTCTCTTACTCTGAAGAGATAAATCAACATGATTTAACATTTGCTACTCATTCAAGTCATTTCAATGTCAAGCCTAAATGTATCATCACAGATTAAATGTTCTATGATGTTTATATGTGATGTTATTCTGTCTGTGCAGACAGCAAGAGATATTTTATTTTCATTAATTTCTCAGAGTTGGTTGCTGTATTAAAAGATGTATAACTGTCAACTTGACTCATTTGTTTTCAGACTGATATCAGATGAGCAACATTTATGGCAGGTTGGTTGGTGTACTTTACAATCTCTTTTTGCAGCAATGAATAAATAAATAACTATAAGTTTTGTCTACTTATAGAGACACTTCAGGAAAAGTCATGTGATCGTGGCACGCAAACACTAAATGTACATTAACAGAATACTGTGCTGCCTTTTCACATTTCAGTCTTATTACAGTGTCCGCGCTTTAAAAATGGACATTATGACAGTGTTCTCTGTTTTTAACAGTCGTACCCTAATGTAGTTTTTTGTGCGGTCCATCTGTCAGAAAGTCTTTGTCATTCTTGTTGTAACTGTTGTCCAGGTGCTGTGTTTTATCAGGTGACCAGCTGAGCTGTTCTTGTGGTACCAGCAGATCTGCGTAGAGATTCTTCTGCTCTATTTCACTGTTTACCGTCCTGTACCCGAGATAAGACATGGCCTCTTCACACACTTCCTGTACTCGTTTGACCTTGTTGTGTGGCAGCATGGTGCGCCAAGCCTGAGAGATGTCAGTGGCGCTTCGCGATGTGATGTCAAAAGCCTCTTTAATGGAGCCTTTGCCTTTTCCGTGGGTCACCTGGTAGATCCATGTGGCCAGCTGTGTGGTCATCTCCAGACCTACAAACTGATACAAGGATTTGATCTCCTTGACTGGGTT
The DNA here is from genome assembly GCF_900408965.1 of Simochromis diagramma. NCBI lineage: Eukaryota > Metazoa > Chordata > Actinopteri > Cichliformes > Cichlidae > Simochromis > Simochromis diagramma. The sequence goes on from NW_024386765.1 coordinate 3,677,371, forward strand.
GCGCGTCACATCCTCGTAGCGAACCAGTTTGTAGCGGCCTTTTAGAAACGGAGGAGGCTTCAGGACCGCCCTCTTATTGATACGCAAGTGGCTTCGACAGATCTCCTGCATGACCTGATACTGTACCTTTGCTTCATTCATGGGTTTCTGCTCCAAGACGATCGCGTTATCACTCGTTAAGTATCCAGCTACCTCTTCCTTAGACCGCATCACTCCCCGTGGGTCTCGGACCAGGTGGATGATGCGGAGATTTAAGTTTGGGTCCAGCAATAGTGGGTAGAGGGATTCTAGCTCAAAGATGCGCACTTCCTTGTACACCACATGAGAGTAAAAGCCACACACCTGCTCTACAATCTTCAGGTCCCGAGGTTTACAATTCTGTTGGCAGTGTGTCTTGTTGCTGAGCTGATTACGTGGCATGAGAGGACAGACCGGGGGTGAGCACAGAGCTCGACTCTGACTCCACATAAACAACTCTTTCTGGTTCTCTGGAAGGTAGGACTCCATCACTGAGAAGTCACACTGGAACAGGCTCCGTAAGAGATCCCTCAAGGCCATTCGAAGTGCCCGTGCACCATTTTGCCTCAGCTGGGTCCACACATGCCAGCCAGGCTCCATAAGATAGAAGACAGACGGGTGCTGACTGAATACCTGGCCCAGGAAGGATGAGCCTGATCTCCATGATGACAACAATAGAACGTGGACTTTGTCATTGGAGGGTTGTGGGTCATAGAGGCTGAGCTGCATGTACCAGCCGCTGACCAGCAACAATGCTGCCCCACATAGGATCACTTGGAACTTCATGGTGTTGCGGTTCACTCTGTAGTGCAACATTATGGCTGTGAGCTGCTGTCAAGTCAGTGGTGCTTTGTGCGAATTCTTCTCTCTTCAATCTTGTCTTAAGCTGTTCTCTTTTGCTGCATAAAAAATACACAAATAATATTAATTATTTTTTATAAAATACCAATTTGTTTGCAAATCCTGTCTTTGCTGGAAAACCTGGCATGCCACTGGTTGTGAACCACCTTCTTAAACATTTTAAATCACATGATACAATTTTGTATATGGTGGAAAAACTAAACCGAAACGGCAAACATTAACCAGTGATACTTTTTGTAAGGGTCATTTCATCAGCACAGAATTTTAGCTTAAAAAATCTTCCATACTCCTTCTGTGCCCCTTGTTTGTCTCTCACTGTGTGTGTGTGTGTGTGTGTGTGTGTGTGTGGTTTTACCACAAAGGTCTGCTACCCAGTATCCAGTTGGAATTAAAGATTATCCAGTATTCTGGGCTGTAGAATCTACCGTAGCATCGCAGAACAGAGCGTGTCCACAGTCCTTTGAGTATCCCAGGAGAGCTCTCCTCTCCTCCTCCGCTTCCTCTGTCAAATGCTGCTGCTCGGATAATTATTTTCTTTAGTCCCCGGGCGTGTAAAAAGCGGAGATTTTGGGAGGAGTCTTGCATGCACAGAGTTGACGGTGTGGCAGAGGACTGGCACAGCCGATGCTGTCGTCACCTTCCGGCATAACAGGTCAGCTGGGGGAGGATGTTCGAAAGCTGGAACAGAACTGCTAAAAAGCCGTAATTTACATTTACCCAACTGCCGACATCGTTTAAGACATTTGCTCTTTATGTGTTAATTATCTTGTGGTTGTGTCTGTGTTTTATATCTTCTGGTGTGCCAAAATATGATCATCTGCCAAAAAGTAATTTCGGATGTTCCCAAAAAACGATTACGATTGCCCGTACCTGTAAAATACTTATTTGTTGAATTATAATATATGAAAAGTGTCTAATGCCTCACTCACGAATGGTATCAATTCATCTTGAGCTACAAACAACATTCTGGCTGTCACAAGGTAGAAGCCGCATCAGTTTTTAACACAGCAACTTTTATATATGCTCAAGAGTTAAAAAGATATTTTAACTGGCCTAAAGGGCTGGATTGATTAAATTGTAGGTACAATATCATAAAGATAGCCTACAAGTCATAAAGATAAAGAACAGGTAATGTCTTTATTTTATATATAACCACATTGTGAATCCTGTTCGTTGAAGACTATTTAACAATATAAGTAAGACATAAAGACACACACACACACACACACACATGCAAAACAAGACATTGGACATGCAAACGTAGCAGCCACGATAACACAAAAAAACAAAAAAAAACATATATATATATATATTTATATTTCCTTCTTCCCCCCCCATATACTTTCACGTCCATTCCGAGAATTCTGGCAATTTTCCTTAAGGAACTCGGTGACATTTGTGAGTTCTTATAAGCGATGATTATTATTTTCTCCGAGGTCTGCAGCAGATCTTATGAACTAGACCAGCAAAAATGCCACTTACTGCCGTTGGGGGTGAGTGGATGAAAACAGGACAAAGACACGGTGAAAGAGAGGCAGAGGTGAATAACCAATGATTAAATGCGTAAAGAGAGGCGTAAAAACACGCAGCGAGTGAAAAAGGTGAGTGAAGAAACAATGCGTCATGGAAATCCCCCAGCAGCCTTGACCTATTGCAGAGTAAATAGAATAAGAATAGAATTCTTTTTATTGTCACTATAAACATGTACAATGGTATACACAGAGCATCTCCTACTCTGCGCAGACATGTTAGAAAGAAAGAAGAGTGAAGTCCATAGTTATGCAGCACTATATACAGATGAACAGTATTCAAAAATAACAAATATTCAAACATCGGGGAAAAAAGGTGTTATATATTTACCATTAATTAAGTATTGCACAGTAGTTATGGTAGTTTATTGTGTGTATAGAGGGAGGTCCTTGGATTGGGTGAAGCAGGTTGAACAGGTCAACACCAGGGTGGGAGCTGTCCTCGATAGTGTTTGTTGCTCTGCTGAGGCAGCAGGATTAACAACTGTCCATCAGGGAGGGGACAGGACAGCCCATGATGCCAAGAAAGGATTGAGGGCCACCTGATCCAGCCTTAACTCTAAGCTTTATTAAAAGAGAAGTTTTAAGCCTAATCTAAAAAGTAGAGCGGCTGTCTGTCTACCAAATCCAAATGTTTTATCATTGAAACTTTTGCTCGTCTTTGGGAACCTGTGACAAATGGCTTCACTCCATGTTTTCAGAGCAACATCTCGCACACACAGACACACTAAAACACACTCACATGCAGTCATTGAATGTATTTACTGTCTCGCTTTCCATACAGTAACTTCATGATTGACTGCATAGGGAACATCAGTAAATTGCACAGAAACATATGGTCCAATGAATGTGGGTATTAGGGAAATTCTTTTATTATATTGCAAAACGAAACACATATTCCAGGTTCTCTCTTAGTGGATACAGCTTTGTAGACTGGATATTCAGAGAAAGCATGAAAATAAGAATACGATATGTTTATTAGTGACTCAAGCAAACCATGGCATCCCAGTGATATCCTCTATTAGGAAAACCTCATCATCCTCTTACAGTGTGACGCTGTCAAGGTTCTTAACAACAGACAGGGATACATTTCAATATTTATTGCTGTCATTAGTCCTATACAATTTTTGATTGACTCATTTTACAAAGTGAAATAGTAGTAGCAATAGTAGCTAGCACACTTCATTCTCTCACTCATTACAGTGAATGACACATTTATTCTATGCCAGTGTTTTTACTTCCAGGAATTGTCTGTTTGTGTTCAATTGTTTTACTCTTAAAAGGATCTTGCTCAATGATATTTGGCATATAGATCAAAGCAGCTAACGGATCAAACTGCCAACGTCCCAGTCAGTAGATTACCTTCTCTACCTCCTGAGCTACAGCCACCCCACATAACAGAAGCACATAACATATGTACAAATACTTTTTTCCCTTCTTTGTTGTGCCTTAAATCATAGTTTGTACGATTACTTTTGAGTGGAAACTTTGACTTCAATAACATATCGTTTGATTTCAAATTCACAGAGATGGTGTACGAAGTAAAGTTACAACTTCATGTCACTTTCCAAACATTTACGGATGTAAATTTATCCGACATATGCTGGAAACCGCTGCTTTGGACACCTTACTACTTTTTATTGATTTTACAGTTAAGGACAAGTACTGGCTTTCTTAAACACACTGAACAAGTAAGAGCTAATAGCAGAAAACCTGTCTACAGAAGACACCTAGTAGTCTTTAAGTCCTTAAGACACAGGGGGAAGAAATCTAGATGCCAGACCTGAGTGATGTGTCTGGCCCTTCGCTTGATTCATCTACTTTTCACTGACGCATCATCAGAAATGATTTCACTCGAACGGTCACTGTGTGGAACAGGGACGAAAGGCTGAGGGATGCCAAAAGAACTGGACTCAAAAATCAGTGACAACAGGTCTGATGGAGTGATGTATCCAAATGTGAAATTTCTGATTGAAATAGTTGTCAATATGCATGGAGGAAGTTGAGAGAGGTACAGCAGTGAGTATAACAGCCATACAGTTCTGTCATACGGTCTGATCACGAAAACGTAAATACCCACATCAAGGCTTACTGCAGTAAGAACCAAGGTCAGGTTAACTATTAATTTAACAGTATCTAGTGCATCTGCAGCAGTCGTGATAGCATGACACAGTGGGACACTGATTCTTAGAGCGCGTAAGTCTGTCGAAATCAGAGTTTGGGAAATATCCATCATACGTGTGTGCAGCTACAAAGAAGTCATTCATCAGGTTTTGCAGTTACCGTTAAAGCATGAGCTCACATCGAAATTGCAAAACAACTGGAAAGACTGTCCAAGTTTGTGGTACGTCACCAAACAAGAGCATGTAGCAGAACAAGCTGCGTGTCACTGTAAGAGAGGATTTGACAGGTTTTTCATTGTTTTTGAAACCCGCACACACTTAAACACTCAACACCCCTGACTTTCTGAAGCTTCCCATTATACCGGTTATACTTTCTGTAACAACATTTAATGTGCTGTCTTTTATCAAGAGGGATGATTGGTGGAAGACAATGCATGTTTTGATAATCACTTAATTATTTCAGCTATTTTACAAGCAGATATGCTGACTTATCAACATCTGCTTTTCTTTGTCTGATATGACAAAGGTCTAGGTAGTCTAGGTATCATTCTGCAAAAGACCAAATAATTAAAATAATAAAAAATAATAATTATAGGCAGTTTGGCGATTATTAGAAATACTTATCGGCAACCACAGTGCTGTTATCCTCCACTGTGTCAGGGTTCCTGGGTCGTTGACCCAGTGTTTTCCGTTTTGTCATGTTCAGTTTATTTTCACATCTATGTTTTCTGTGCCAGCATACCGCCTGCGTATTGTGTTCCAGTTATTTCCATGTATCATTAGTCAGACTAAGTTCAGCTGCGTACTCACCGGTTTCTAATCATTCATCACCCAGCGTGTATTTAAGTCCTCAGTTCCATCCGATCGTGGTCGTGTCATTGATGTACATGTGATGTTATCGTTTCCGCCTGCGTTCAATCAGCTAGCTAGCCATTCATTCATTCATTCATTCAGCCCTTTCCTACTCCTGTTCTGTTTGTTCACTCCATTGATAATAAAGACCAACCTTCACCTACCTACCTGTGAGTCCAGCATTTGGGTCCTCCTTCTCTCATCCACGATACTACTCCTGACAGAATGACACGACCCCGCGTTGTGGACCCAGCGGACTCGGACCTTTTTGAGCGGCAGGAGGCAGCGCTTTCCCGTTGGGCAGAGGAGCTCAGGGGAAGACAGCGGCTCTTCGCAGAGAGAGCACGTCTTCGAGGGGACTCTCCTGGCTCTGGGCGGGCCTCGGAGACGCCGCGTTCCCCCACCTGCTGCCTCACCTGCACCGGAGCATTTGCCGCGGAGAGTGGACGTTTCACGCCGCGCTTCGGCCGCTCCCTCTCTCGCCGCTCCGCTCCTCGCTCACACACCCGCCGCCTCATTCGCCGGACCTCCACCTTCGCCACGGCACAGCGGCTACGCCTCCCACCTCGGCTCAACGGAGGCTACCGCGCCAGAGGCTCAGCTGTTTACCCCGGCCGCTTCCTCTTCCCGGAGAAAGCGGCGCACACGCCGCCATAATATGGACCATTTTCAGCAACTCCCGGGAGTGAGTGCCAGTGACTGTTTTCCACACCCTTCATCTGATTACTCCCTTAAAACGCACAGTACACTCACTTCTGATTCATGGGGAGTTTCCCTCCTAGAGGACGATGTGGACTGGGAAGACTTCTTCTGCTCTGCTCCCTCTGAGCTGGGATTCATTAAAGACAATCCCCGCACTTCAACACCTCCGGACACAGTTCAACTAAAGACTGTAAATAGTGGTGGCAGAAAAACCAGAACAATCCCCGATAAACCTGCTAGTATCACACACCCAGTCGTTATCTCCACTCCCGTCAGTCAGTCTACACCCACACCAGTGCCAGCTCCCAGGAGCTCCCAGGAGTCTACCGCCACACCCGCTTCTGTTTCTCAGGTGGGGGTGACTGGTGTCCAGCCACCTCCCGTGCCTGTCCCAGCGCCCAGGCTGAGGGCAGCCAGAACCCAGCCTGACCCCCCTAGAGGCTTGGAAGAGCTAATCAGTCCACCACTTCCTCCACCACCTGATCCAGCCTTTCACGCACTAGCTTTATCCCTGGTTAGGCTAGCTGAAGTGTCCCCTGCTCAGGCACCAGCTTTACTAGCCCAGGCTGTAGATTTATCTCCCTGTCTAGTTCAGTCTGTAGCTCGGCCATCAGCCACACCAACCTCAGCTCCGTCGTCAGCCTCACCTACCTCTGTTCCTCCCTTAGCATCTCCACTCCAGTCAGTTCCCTCACCTGCTGTTCAGCCTTCACTCCAGTCCCCTGTAGTCCAGTCTGCTCCAGTCCCCTGTAGTCCAGTCTGCCCCTGTCCAGTCAGTCCAGTCGCCTCCTGTCTCCCAGTCGCCCGTCCACCATCCTGTTCAGTTCCCGGACCTGCAGCCACAGCACCCAGAGCCAGCTGTGAGCTCTCCTGCTCCTCAGCCAGGGGTTTCCGCACCCGCTGGCTATACAGCTGTGGCTCCGTCACCCCCGGCTCCCGTGCCGTCGCCTGGTCCAGCATCAGACTCAGCCTCAGCTTCTGCTTTGACTGGTCCTGCGGCCGCCAGGCCGTCGCCCAAGCCACGTTCTGGACGTCATCGCCGGCGTGGCCGCCCACTGGACCCGTCTCGTCTCGACCGCCGGGGCGTCTTCCTCTCGGCCGCCCACCGGAACTGTCTCGGCCACCGGCCACGGGGCCGCCCACCGGAACGGTCTTTGTTTTGGACTCCGTCCCTCCGTCCTGGGCCCCCTCCGCCCGCCCTGTTCTGGTTTTTCTTTCTTTTGGCCGTCGGGTGCCAGCCTTTGAAGAGGAGGAGGGGGGTACTGTCAGGGTTCCTGGGTCGTTGACCCAGTGTTTTCCGTTTTGTCATGTTCAGTTTATTTTCACATCTATGTTTTCTGTGCCAGCATACCGCCTGCGTATTGTGTTCCAGTTATTTCCATGTATCATTAGTCAGACTAAGTTCAGCTGCGTACTCACCGGTTTCTAATCATTTATCACCCAGCGTGTATTTAAGTCCTCAGTTCCATCCGATCGTTGTCGTGTCATTGAAGTACATGTGATGTTATGTTGTCGTTTCCGCCTGCGTTCAGTCAGCCAGCCATTCAGTCCTTCCTTCAGTCAGTCGTCCAGCCAGCGAGTCCTTTCCTACTCCTGTTCTGTTTGTTCACTCCGTTGATAATAAAGACCAACCTTCACCTACCTACCTGTGAGTCCAGCATTTGGGTCCTCCTTCTCTCATCCACGACACTACTCCTGACACACTGATTTCAAAGGGCAGCAAAGTTGATTCTCAAAATCGGAGTCATCTGAGTCAATTAATATTTTAAGTGACTTGGTATTTTTAAGCTCGTTTTCTGAAAGATTATGTCATAATTGTCCTGAAATTTGCTGTCCAAAGTCCAAAATTTCTGCTGGTGCCTGTTTGTGGTGAGCATCAGATCAAAGTTAAGAATTATAAATTGTAATTATAATTAGCTTCTAGTGCACTTTCAGGCCCGTGAGACTCATTTAGACTCTCAGACACTAAGCCATGGCTCTTTGCGAAATGCACACATTTCTGCATATCTGCCATTCAAAGACACTTTTTATAGAGTTTATTTTATGTAATATTCAATACTGAACTGTATGTGGGAGCCGAATCTTCAGCCCTGCTGAGAATCCATGTGGGACTTTACTTCCATGGGCATATCATGCGGGCCAGTTACATGCAAATACCAAAGGGTCATTTATAGCTGACATATGAAATTATCTTGCAGACCAGTTATATATAACAGAATAGCAGAATAGTAACTGCTCAGCTGGGGTTCCAAGCAATTCAAGCAGGTACTAAAATATGACATCATACCCAGAGTGCGTGCCACCAATTGGCTGGTCAGTGGCATCACTCAGTGGGTTATTCACAAAAATCAAAGCTGCTATTTCTGATATCCAGCAACGAGGAAAATGGCTACAAAAACAATGCTCTGTTCATCCAGTCTCACAAAAAACCACAGACTGAGCAACAGTTACATCGTTGCCTCGACATCCACCTTTGTTGTAGCATTCATGTCACATACTAATTATGTCACAGGACCCTCGTCAGCGTTGCTATGACGAAGACCACACACATTAGGTGGCACTCGATTGTAATAGAAAACCAATGGATCAGAGTCAAGTCGTGGTGGGTCAATCCAAGTAGGTACTAATGAAAAAGGAGCTTAATGGTATTGCGGGCCAGAAGTTTGACGCCCCTGGTAAGGATGCTTGATGTAAGATTTCAGGCTATAGGACAATGAAAACTGTTTTGTAAGGACATTGTGTTATCAAGTTGTGAAATAAAAATGTGAAGTGTTGCCCTGATGGTAGGGTATGGAAACAAATCTCAAAATCCATTCAATACTTCGTGGACAGCATCAGCAGGATCAACGAAGCTGGAACCATTTTTTTGCCAGAATCTGGAGGTTTGAGTCGATGAGCGCCACTGAATGATGGACAATCGATTGCACTCGCTCCACTCCACACTACCGAGGTAGCAGAGCTCCTTCTTCCTCAGACTTAAACCCCGCTGCCATAGAATGTTTCAGAACACTTCAGGAAACCATTCTCTGTGAGACTGTATGCAACTCCACTTTCTTTAGCCGGTACGTACATCCGTCACCATGCCAGAATATACCTGTTACACCTGTTTCCAGGCAAAGTGTTAAAAACCCAAAAAGACACCCACCAGTGACAGGTGACCTTTTGCTGACTCCTGTCAGTTGTTCTCGTGTTAAACCAGATTCCTATGTGAACAACAATATGGTCAAATGTACATTTATTCAACTAGCATTCTCACATTCTCTTGCACAATCTTGCGAAATCAAATACTCTCAGATCCATATGTTTTTCAAGGGTCTTTTGAGCCGCTTTCAGGCCTTTTTTGCATAGTGAAATCTTCTACAATGATTGAACATGAATATCTCAAAGACTGTCAAAGATAACCTGCCATGGTTACTAGAATCAACATGAAAGTAAATGAAAATGGCATTTTATTTACAATAAATGGCTTTTTTTTTTTGTCGAAAAGTATTCTATATCCTTAATTTTGTATTGTAGTGAAATATTAAATAAATAAGAAAGTTATTTTAATTATTTGTGCTCAAATATGCAACTTTCCAGAACAGCTTGAAATTGTTTTTAATATTTTAAACAGACAGAGACAGTCGAACAGGAAATGTTCTGAATGTTGGCTGTTTTGAAACAGAGTAACCCATGTGTAAATTTTTGCATCTCACAGTAAATGTTAGGCCCTGACAGTGTCCGCCTGTGACCTTTTATTTTAACTATGTTGTTTATGTATTGTGAACGGTACTATTTTTATTCTTTACTCTTCTGAGAACATGCTTCCTAGTACAGGGCTCTATGGTCACATGATTAGTGGTGGTATTCTCCAACGCATGTTCAGTTTCACGTCAAAACATGCCTCTAATTTTTCCACTACTCTTTGCTCTGCTTTGAGCTTGCTGGACCGCCCATCCCTTCAAACTGGAGAGCACTAGTTTCCTTTTGAGATCTTGAGTCTGTGTATTTAAGATTTTATCTTTGCTTATGGAAAAGAGACCCAAACCAGTGCAAAAGAGATTCTAACCAGTGTTTTTAATGAGTAGAATAACCCATTTAAAGTTCCCATTGATGAAATAAACCTTAAATCAGAGTACATATCATCTCAAATAAACAATATTTTGTTATGTATTTTACTCCATGATGTAAAACACTTCTGTACTTCATAGCAAGTTTCCAAAAATGTACAAGTGTATTGTTTCAATCAGAACACTAAGTCATATATGAAACACAAAACTCACACCAAGTTATAGCTGAAGTCCATCTTTAAAAAAAAACCTTTGACAATTGTTTATGCATTAAAAAAAATTAATGTACATTTTTTACTACAAAGCACCCTAAACACGATTAACAGTAGTTCATTTATCCTTTTTCTCTTACTGTAAAGATATAAATCAACGTGATTTAACATTTGCTACTCATTAAAAGACATTTCAGTGTAATCAAGTATTAATCAATAAAACAGACAGATCCCGTAAACAAATGTAAATAACGACACTGAGCACTTTTATCCAGTTTAAGTAAACATGTTAATTCCACTCCTTGAGTGAATGAATGAATGCATACCTTCATAGCTACAATACACTGTGGAAGTGAGGAGTTTCAAGTGGGAGCAAAAAAAATAATGTTTAAATTCTCAGGCACTTAAATGGAGCCAGGATGCAAAATAACGCTGTTAGTTCTGAGCTGAGAGCAGGTCTGAGAAGGAACAGATAATCTATCCCATGCTGTGAGACTTTTGTCAGTTACATCAATATGTTTTGATGTGTCAGACATTCATTTGCAGAGTAACAGCAGACTGACTCCATCTTAAGGCAACATTTATGGCAGGTTTTAGTAACAGCGTTGGCGTGCTTGACTCATTTTGAAGCAAAAAAACCATGATTTTTTGTCAATACCTGTTTTTTTATACTGCAGGGTGTCTGGTGATTCCCACCCATTACTTTTTACTGCGGGATGAATTAAGCTTGAGTCCAGTTAGTGAGTTTCCTGGCTGTACCGTATTAATAACATGCACATTGCTAAGAGAGGGTAGGTGCGTTTCATTGTGCTAATGCATTTTCTCACGGCTCTCTGCAGCTTCTTAACTTTTCTCACACTATCAGCATGAGAAAAGTATGTGAGGTCCCAAATGAGTAGCCCTTCAGTTCTAAGTGCTGTTAGTGCGTTAACACATCAGGTGCTGGTGATACTTGGAGGCTGGTCAGTATTTATGCATCGTGTTGCACCATTAAAGACTTTGCATAGGAAACATTTGTATTTATTTGTTCTATATGTCTTGGTTGTCCTTGAGGTGCACATAAGGGATTTGAAGAGCAAGAGTAGCCACTAGAAAGCATCAAATAGCAGCATCATCATCATCATGAATCAAGCCTTCAGGAGACAATGGTTTGATGCATATGCTTAAAACAATGTGGCATGCAACGGCCATGGCCGGCTCTGTGTGTTTAATGTGGCACATCATAAATCAGGATTTTGGTTATGTTACATCATTTTGTCATAAATTATTTTGTCAGTGAGTCTGTGGACTGTTTTTGTGTGTGGTCTGTGCCTTTAAGAGACTATACATGTCCCTTGTCTGATTGGGTGAGCTGTTTTGGGCTGGCTTCAAAATGGCATCTGCTGATTGGCCCCCACTGTCAACTGGCCACTTCAAAAACTGTGTCTCCATACATCCCCTGACAGCAGCTGACACCAACAGCAGACCTAGTTTTGATTAGTTTGATTTCTTGCTTTTGACCTTGGTTTACCCCAGAGTTTATGGTTTCAGTTTTGGTATTATTGGTGTCCCCACTTCGGCCCCCAAACCAGGAGAACCAGGGCAGGGTGGTACCTTTATCCGGTCCTTTGAGTAGTCCATTCTTTAAAAAGTCTGTTTTTATTCCTGTTTTAACAAGTCTTTGTCATTCCAGTTCTAATTCTTGTTAGGATGCTGTGTTTTATCAGGCAACCAGCTGAACTGATAGGGTTCCCGTGGCACCAGGAGATCTATGTCAAGCCTCTTCTGTTCCTTTTCACTGTTCACCGTCCTGTACCCGAGCAACGACATGGCCCCTTTACACACTTCCTGGATTCGTCTGACCTTGTTGTGTGGCAGCATGGTGCGCCAAGCCTGGGAGACGTTGGTAGCGCTCCTCGACGTGATCTTGAAGGCCTCTTTAATAGAGCCTTTGCCTTTTCCGTGGGTCACCTTGTAGATCCATGTGGCCAGCTCTGTGGTCATCTCCAGACCTACAAACTGATACACGGCATTGATCTCCTCGAGTGGATTGCGTGCCATGTCCTCGTAGCGAACCAATTTGTAGCGGCCTTTTAGAAATGGAGGGGGCTTCATGACCGCCCTCTCGTTGATACGCACATGGCTGCGACAAATCTCCTGCATGACCTGATACTGTACATCTGCTTCCTTAATGCGTTTCTGTTCCAAGACGATTGCGTTATCACTCATAAAGGCCTTGGCTGACTCTTCCCTAGACCGCACAACTGCCCGTGGGTCTCGGACCAGGTGGATGATGCGGAGATCTAAGTTCGAGTCCTGCAAAAGTGGATAAAGTGATTCCAGTTCAAAGAGCCGCACATCTTTGTACACCACGTGAGAGTAAGAGTCACACGCCTGCTTTACCCCCTGCAGTCCCTCAGCACCACATTTCTCTAGGCACAGAGTCTGGTTGCTGAACTGATTACGTGGCGTAAGAGAACAGATTGGTGGTGAGCACAGAGCTCGACTGTGACTCCACATAAACAAAGACGACACATTGTGGTTCTCTGGAAGGTAGGACTCCATCACTGAGAAGTCACACTGGAACACGCTCCGTAAGAGATCCCTCACTGCCATTCGAAGCGCCCTTGCACCGTTTTTCTGCAGCTTGGTCCACACATGCCAACCGGGCTCCATAAGATAGAAGACAGACGGGTGCTGACTGAACACCTGGCCCAGGAAGGATGAGCCTGATCTCCACGATGACAGCAGCAGAACATGGACTTTGGCGTTGGAGGGTTGTGGGTCACAGGGGCTGAGTTGGGTGTACCAGCTAAAGAACAGCACTACTCCTGCCCCCTGTAAAATCACCAGAAACATCATGGTGCTGCAGTTCACTCTGTAGCGCGGCATCGTGGCTGTGAGCTGCTGTCAGACAGTCGTCCTTTGTTTGAATCCTCTCTTTGGTCCTGTGTTGAGGTGTTTATCTTTGCTGCATTAAAAAGCAAGACAGACAGAGAGAGAGAAATTCATATTCAAGATTTGACAATCATGTTTATGCAGCACTCAAAATCTCTTGCAAATCATTATCAAGCATGTGTCAAGAAGAGACAGCCCATACGCTCTTATAAATTAGCTGACTTTGGGACATTAATAGTGACACAATATGGATTAAGAAAATATGACTTTTGTTATCAGTTTTTTTATCTGATGAAAAGCTCAAATAATAAATAAATTAGATTAATTTTACTTAGAGACTAGTTATACTTGCTCCAGTAAATGAGGCCTTGTGCAGCTTTAAATGCTAAAAAAAATTACATGTATAGTGGAAGTATTTTAAAGTGTTTTAATTTTGATGATTATGGCTCATGAAAATCAGAAATCTATTATCTCAAAGTGTTAGCATATTTAATTCAAAGTTTGCACGTGAATGGCGTGTATTTCTCAGTCTAGTTTAGCACTAAAACCACAATCATGGGGACAACTGCCGATGCAACGGTTAACCAAATGATCATCGACATCCTGTACAAAGATTTTTGTATTTCATTTCAGGCTCATAGCGCCTAGGTACAGGAGTCCAGGTTTTTGAATGGTTTGAGATACTATGTCCTCTATGTTGGTGGTGGTGGTTGGTCTGCTGTGTTTCATCGAGTCCAAAGCCAACACAGCATTTCCCAGGAGATGTGTGAACACTTCATGCTTATATCTCCTGACAAGCTTTATGGACATGCTGCTTCTCTTTTCCAACATGACATAGCACCTGCCCACAGCTCAAAAACATCATTACTGTGTGTGACTGGCCTGACCTGGCACCCCAGCAGTGCAACAATGTGATTGCCTCCCTGCCACACCACACGTGCTGAAATTCTTGGCAAATAAGTTTGTAAATATGGTTTAGGTAAATTTTAAATACTTTTATCATGTGTCTGACAAAACACAATCTGAGATACTGAAATGATGATTTAATGAGCTTTAAGCCCATAAGCCCTGAGTAAAGAAACATTTTACATAGATGAAGAACCTAACAATAAACTAGTGCAGAGTGAACTGGTCAAAGAAGTGGAGCAATATCCTTTAAGAGCACTACTTAGAAATCCATTGTGTTCTTATTCTATTACAGTTTTGTTTTCATCTAAAGTCTCACCTTAGACATTTTATAGAGATGTCTGCAAAGATTATGGCTAATGTCAGTGCGTCAAATTACAAGCTGAGCAAGTTTCAACAATTTAAAAGGATTCAAATGACACTCAGCCAGTCAGACTAAGTCACTAGCTTATATCTATTATAGCCCATATAATGTTTATATCTAACTTTGTAAATAATGTGTTGCTAATATTATTTAGTGTACTGACAGCTAATAAACCAAAGATTGGGTTCATTTGATAGATACACTCCTCACACTTGGAACACATCATGCACTGACTGTACCTGACAAAGTCACGTGCTACACACAGCACAGTCAGACCTTCCGGCACAATCTCAGCAAAAACTGTGAAAAGGTATTTGAATCCATTCATTACCTTTTCAGGTTTATTTTTACCCATTCATGTTTGCACCTTCATTTTCAGTGCAGATAAAACAGATAAGCAGATAAGATTGCAAAACGCTCTTGCAAATTTTTCCTGTTGTACTTCTGTGTTTGTAATTAGCTCAGTGCATTTTTACCTCATTCTTTCTACACATACGCACGAGCATACATCCATTGTCACAGTCTATTTTAAGTGACTCAGAGTTTCCATTACAAAATCACATGAATCCCAAAGAACCACCTCCCATTCTGCTTGCTTTTTATTATTATTATTTATTTATGATGTGTTCTACAATATTTGTCAATTTAACCAATTTTGCAGGGCAATCTTCATATACAAGAGTAATTTTCATATATGAGAGACCTGACAGAATATGGAAATGACTTTTGTGCTTTTTCCTGCCTATCTTGAAATCTTTGAAGCATTTCCACTGGACTAAACATGTTAAAAACAAAGACTGTGCTGAGAATTCAGTGACATTTACAAGCAAAGCTGTCATCCAGAGAACAAGTTAGAAGCATGATTGCATCTTAATTGGTGGATTTTGAGACATTTGTTGGTTTGAAATGCAGAGAGAGCTCGGGTTATTGCAGAGAGAAAACTGCAAACACTGGCACGGCTTCACTGAATGATTTTTCCTGCATCATGCCAGTGTAGCAAGCGGCCTTTATGTAGCTGTTCAGTGTACATTTTTAAGGATTGAAGAAGAAAAAAGTTCATTTACATTAAATGTGTTTTCATAGAAAATAAAGGGTCCAGTTTTATTGTTACTTCATTGCATATGAGATGGTTTTAGTAAAGTTATAACTTTTGGCTACTTTTAAATGTGATACTTTCTATTGATACTTTTTAGATACTTTTAAACCAACCCTATACAAAACTCTGATCTCTCCCCTAATGTTCCAATGTTACGCAACATGCTAACATGTGAGGCGTGTCACCTCACCGGCGGCTTATGACGGGAATGCTGTCACCTGATGACAGTTGAAAATATTGGCAGCATTCTTCTTTCACCGAGTGCAGGAAGGAGGAAGAAGAGCAAGATCCCTGATGATAAAGCAAATCATGTTAGTATGTCATAAGATGTCTGAACAGGCTGGGACACGAGCTAATCAACTTTTGACCCTCGAGATAGTGAAACAGTGATAGTGAAATCCTAGTGTGGCAATAACTACCTAGTTAGTTGGTAACTGATGTGAACCACCCTTCTTAAACATTTTGAATCACATGGGCAGATTTTGAACATGGTGAAAAAATCAGACCTAAACATCACACATTAACCGCTGAAACTTTACACAGGTATTAATCACGCCACTGTATTCCTGCTCTCTCTGTTTCTCTGGGTCGTCTGATTGTTGGGAATTTCCCTCTGTATCAATGTAGAGTCATTACCTTACATACAAATTGCCTCGAGGTGATTGTTGCTGGGATTTGGTGATATATTTAAAAAATCTATTTCATTTATTGAAACTATCAGGTGTCAGGGCATTTAGCCACCTGCTACTCACAGATAGAAGGGCCTGAGTTTGACTCGTCTATCTGGGGCCTTTCTGTGTGGAGTTTGCATATTTTCTCAATGTTTGAGTGAGTCTTCTCTGGGTACTATGGCTTCCTCACACAGTCCAAAGTTAGTGGGAATTAGTATTTAATTAGTTAATTATTAATTAGTGATTCCAAATTTCCCATAGGTATGAATTGCTGTGTGTCTCTCTGTGTCAGCCCTCTTTCAGATTCCAAGGTATACCCTACCTCTCAACCCTATGACAGCTGGGATAGGCTCCAGCCCCCCCTGGTGCATGAAAGTATCAGTCAAAGATTCAATCCTCAAATATTTTCAGACAAGCACTTATTCATCCACCGAAAAACACACGCTAAGCTCGACATTTAGCTAATAACAGAAGATGAAACCTGAGAAAGTTACAGTCTTGTTAGCTGCTGATCCTTTCCCTATAAGAACCCCTTACCTGTTGAGTAACCTTCCTCTTAAACTCTCAGATAAATGCAGAAAAATAATCTTAAAAATTAACAACTTGTCACAACTGGCAAAAGAAATCTTTCAAACCATATTTACTCACTTGTACTGAAAGGCAGGATTTTATTGTATTATTTTCTAACTGAGCTATCACTAAATACTAAAATATCTGGATGAATGTCTTGCTTAAACCAGGACAACTGTAATGCGCGTCCACATACTTGCATGTGGGCGCAGATCTGATGTAGAGGCAATAATGCCAGATAATGTCAAGTTTCAGATCACTTTGTACTTTCTTAAATTTCAACAGGCTGCTCAGCTGGAAAAGTGGAAACTTTCCCTGAGGTGATGCTGCACAATTTAGCATTGTAAGGCTGAAGTGCTGAATCGTCAAAGAAACGAAAATCCCGATTGGCTTTCAACCCTCTCTAACAAAGATGCTGTTAAATCTGAGCTTGATGGTTGACTGCTTCTGGTTCTTTGTAAAAGACATGCATGCTCAGTACAAGTGCTAAAGTAAGTGGCTAAAACATTTTTGAGCAGACATTTTTTGACAGTCTCAAATGTATGCTCAACTGTGAGGTTCAACCATGTGAACCTCACAGTTGAGCAAAAGTTCAGCACAGTTCATTACTGTAAACGTTGCCACAGTTCCCTAGCACTAACTAATCCCAGCAGCCTGCACACGCAGCCTTTAAATTGATCTGAATGACAGTAGGAAATAACCAGAGAACTTAAGCAACCCATCTTTATTTCTCAATAAAATCTTGAAAATTATTTAAGTGTCCCCTACAATCTTTATTTATTTCTAACCATAACACTATGATTAGAAACTCCAACCCTAAGTGTACACGACATATCCAGTGTATGTAACACACTGTGTAGCAAGCTGTGCAGGGAGAGCAGGTGTATTTGATGATATCTGGTGAACAGTATGAAATCTTGCAGCGTGACTGCAGCTTTATTGTAGAGCAGGGCCCTGATCAGGCTGCATGAAGAACATACTTGACATTAGGTATTACCCCGCCTCTTAGATTTAATTACTCATGAAGGTGCTGACAAGTTAAGACTTTCTCTCCTGTTTATGTCTTGAACAGATTAGACAGCACACTGAACAATGGAGAAGTAAACAAAAGGTAAATGCTTTTAATACCCCAATCTTCATCTGGATTTATATAATTTATGACTGTGTGATATTATACACACACACCTTGTGTAAACATGGATCTGCAGCGTCTTGTGTGCAGACATTGTGCGACGCCTTGCGTGCAGCTGCTCGTGCACTGTTTGTTTGCAGTGAGACTGAGTCTGGGAACAGATGCGTCTCTTTCTGTTTGCCAGCAGAGACGTGGTGAGTCCAAGTGCAGGAGACACTTTGCTGTCTTTGTGAGGAGAACAGTGCTGGCAAGCAGCACCGTGAACTACAGCGCTGCAACACCGAAGAGATCCAGATATTCGTCTGCTAAGAAGCATACATTATTGCACCTGCATAGCGAGCTGCGCCAGCTGCAACCTTTCCTTGTGATTATCATTTCTGAGAAAGCGGCTACTCGAAAACACTCGCTGCTCGTCCTGCTCAGCTCTGTGTGCATGAAAGAACACAGGCTCTCAGGGTTGTTTCAGGATGTCTTGCAGCTGCTTGATCAGTGGATAAATAAACCACAGAGTCAGCCAAACCTCAACAATCCACTTAAATTAAATCACTCGCTTTGTTCATGGAGTCTGCCTGAAGGTGGCCATTCTTTAATTGTACTTTCTGATGTTTGTAGTTGGTAATGGAATGCATATAAGAGCTGCAGAGTGCTCTTTAGACCACTCTGTATCTTGTAAATGTACAGATCCAACTCTAAAAAGCTTCTTAAACATATGACAAAAGATTTGAGCCGATATGTGTATAAACAAAATCAATGAGCCTTTCAAGCTGGCCTATCACGTACTCTGTAGTCTTTGTGAACCTGAACCGTACTTGTTTCTGAAAAGTAAAAATAAACATTTGCTCAGTTTTGACGTAGTTGTTCACACTCTGGCCAAACAAGCAAAAGATCCCTAGTTTGTTCCCAGGAGAAGGAGAGTTTGTGGGTGCTCTTGGCCCATCAGCCAATCGTGGAAAAGAGTAAACTTCTTAAGTGCAAACAGCTAAAATGAAGCCAAATGTTAAAAACCGTGAAAAGTGCTCGTTGTCCCTGTCTGTGCTTTCAAAAATGTATATTTTGATATTTTATGGGGGTTTTCTCCTATGAAACTCTGCGTTCACCTTCTATGGATGCACAATCTGATACTGGACACAGGTTCAGTCCTATTCAGTTCATTGTTGCTCTGCCTTTATAACTCTACATAGCAGAAGCGTTGCTCCTGTTACCAGCAGCACAGCTAATATAGCATGGAGGAAGCTGGCAGCACAGGTTCAGCAGTCGGGAGGTATTCCAAGCATACTGCATCAACAGCTTTACATATTTGAAGTGGTTTTTACTGCTTATCAAACTGTTGCCAAGTGGGGTGACTCAACTGAAAATCTCCAACAACAGTGCTTTCTTTGTTGGTTTCTCTCTCGCTCTGTTTGCTTTAACACATGTTGGCAGGCTTTTACTATACTCACTGTAACATAAAGTGTTGATAATCTTGGTTAATATTTAAAAAATCTCTCATTTCACCTGCCTCCTATTACACCAGTCTCCTTCCCCTGCTCTGACAGCAGGGTGCAGTAAAGAGCTGGTCGTTTTCTTCTGTAAGCAGACCTGAAACAAACATTGACACTGAAAACATGATTCATGTGTGTTTTTTTTCCACCTCTTCTTTCTTTTTGTATTTACATTTATCAGCTGTTATAAATGCTGATATTCAGCAAATCACCAGCCACCAATTTAATGCAAGCTATTAAATTTCAAGACTTGGTGACGTTTAAAACAGTGCAAATAAGATAGAAAAGAAAGAAATAAAGTGTTTGCAAAAGAGGGAAATGGAATTTTAAAATACAAAGTGTTAGAACAAGCAGGAGTTAAATTATGGAACAGTCTAACAGAAGAAATTAAAGAAAGTAACAACATAAACCAGTTTAAAGTGAAATATAAAAAACAGATTTTTAACAAATATAAGAATGAAGAAAACAGGGTAAACCCAGGGCGGTAATGTTGTTCGTAATAGTGTTTTAGTTTGTTTGTCTCATCATTTGTGAATCTGCAAACGTTGCCACTCAGTCCTTATTTATATGAACGTAACTATACTGTGGTTTGTTTGTTGTGATTTACTTTTGCTTGTTGTTTGTTTAATTTAAGGCTAAAACAAAATGAAATCAATGAGAGGTAAAATTTGAGGGGGTAGGGACTAATATATATACTAATATATACTAATGTATACTTCTGCCTACTCCGTTTCAAACAAAAGAATGGAATGATATTTTGTAATGATTGTGAATTCACGTTTGAAATAAAAATGAAATGAACTGAACTAAATCATAAATAAATCAGCTCATAAAATTTGTTTATTTTCTGTAAATGTTCCTTAAGCATGTGCTTATATAGAAACATGGGTTCTTGCCAGTCTCTCAGCTATCCTCCATTAGAAACACCTTTGACATTATGACTCATATTTCTTCTCATAACCTGAAACACTCATAGACACATCCAGTATTTCCTCTGATGTCACAGTCCCTTGATGTGTTTCTCAAAAATTAAATTGTAGTTTCCTTTAGAGTACGAACAACGTAATAACAAAGCCAGTGTTCTTGGTTTGCTTTGTTTTTGGCCGTTACTGATTCACCCTTTCGTGTAATCAATACTGCTTTGTCTTTTATCTCCACTCCCTTTGAATATTTAACCAGTTTAACACTAATACGAAAGCACACATAAGTAATGGTCAGTGGTACCCATGCACCAGTCAGCTGGGATGCATCTTTTTTTTTCAGACATTATTTGGTAACTTTATATTTTTGCTGTGGATTTCTCCACTGTCACTATCACAAAGTGCTCTTAATCCACTTACTATTATTGTTGTTATCTCTTCCATTGAATAGCGGTTTGTGTGTTTGCAGATCAGCTGAAGTAATCTTATCAACTACCCACTGGAAACGCTATAGAGGAAAGCCCACATTTAAGGATGATTGACACGGGCACTTGAGCAGAGCAGGCTTCCTCATATTACCTCTATAACCCTGTCAGAGTTTACAGTTAGTTCAAACACTCAGCCTCAGGAGTACCCATCACCATTCTTTCTTTTATATATATATAAACATTATGTCAAATTCTGTTTCAAAATTAGGGGGAAGAGAAAATTTTTAAATGAAAGGCAGTGTGACAAATTTAATAGCTTTACACCTGATGTTTTTGAAAAAAAAAAAATATAGCTATATATTCATCTGTACGACAGATAGAGTCTCACATTTTAGACTGCTGCTCAGAGTGTGGCCCGTATAATGTCTGTCTGTGAAGCACAAACGTGACATGAATAATGGCAGCTTTTAATTACTTCATTCATTCACTGTCTTCAAATGAACCCCGTGGAATCTGGTAAATATTGTACAGAATAAAAACGGCCGAAGAGGCTTGTAGCTGGCACTTGTAATCACATTACAGAAGACTGTGTAACGGCACAGACCAAACTAACTCTGAGGGGATAAACGGGGGGTAATGGAGTCCCCTGCGCCTACCTGGGTGGTCACGGATTCTGATCTTTGGAGTTTCGTTACATTGTTGCGTTGCTCGGTCTTAAAGACGAATTTATTGACATGGTTGTAAAAGAATCGCCAAGATGGGCAGAAAAGAGGGTCGTAACCGTAGAGAAGCGAGCGGGTTGTAATTTATTCGTCTTTTTTTTTTTTTTTTTACCTCTTATTCCACCAAAGAGAAAGAAAAAAAGTCTCACCTTTTATTTTGTTGTCGGTCGCGCTGTCTGACAACGGAGCCTGTCCACAGTCCTCTGAACTCTCCTCTCCTCCGCCGCCCTCGGTCACCAGCTGCTCGGAGAACTTTCGTGTAGTGGCCGTGCACAAGGCGCAGTTTTGAGACGTGGCCGGTGGCAGTGCAGGGCTGACGGGCTGGCAGAGGGCTGGGCGGGGGCTGCTGGTCACAGAGATAGGAGAGTGGTGGAAGGTGGGTGGGTGCGTGGATGGGTGTAACGGAACAGTTATAAAGGCGACATTTACGGCGCATCGATGGCAGACATCCTTCCCAACATTTATTCTTGTGTGTGGTGCAGTAGGCTACAGATGTTAACTGCCCTGTGGTCCAGTCCCAGTGTTTTATCTCCGTTA
Source organism: Simochromis diagramma (assembly GCF_900408965.1). Classification (NCBI taxonomy): domain Eukaryota; kingdom Metazoa; phylum Chordata; class Actinopteri; order Cichliformes; family Cichlidae; genus Simochromis; species Simochromis diagramma. Next base: position 3,699,421 of record NW_024386765.1, read on the forward strand.
CCAGTTGCAATGCAGCCACTACCTTTATAACTCTGTGTTTATTGTACTTACATTTTAACCCATCCGATCTTTTTTGGCCACTTAAAACATGTTTACAGAACTATTGTTATGTTTTATATTGTTATATTTGTGCTGTCCTCTTGGCCAGATTACGCTTTAAAAAGACATTTTTAATGTGAACGAGATTTTGATATCATTCACGAGGGATACATTTGACATATATTTCACATATCCTCCTGAGAACCAGCAAACAAGTATCTTCCAGTTTAACGTTTTTTGTGATGCCCTGCCTATTTGGACGTAGAGGCGACCCAAAAACATGAGGTACCATTGGAAAGGCACAGATGTCCCCGTTTGAGCTCACTTTAGGGCTTATTACGGTAGCTTGAATAAATCAAAAGATGTAGACCAAAAACAGATGTCCATTTGTCCAGTTTTTTGGCAAATACACACTTTCAAGTCACTTTTCTATTCAAAAATAACTTTGCAAACAGGGGAGACACTGGATCAATAAACTCAAGGACGCGTGAGGAAAGTTGACATTGTGGTCAGAACATTTCCATCCTATTTGTTTTTGCTATTTTCAGTACAGTCAAGCTTTAAAACTAGCTGCACAAGCTGACGGGTAGCCTCTCTTTACTTTCAAAGATAAATGAGGGCTCTTCCTCTGCACTGGCTTATCGGCTCAGTGTCTTCCCCAGTTATGCTGGTTATCATCATGGCTGCAGAAGCACGAAACTGCTGAAATCTACTGAATCTCCAAACATTGATTCTGTTCATCTGGACGTAGCGTTTTCAGTGGGAGACTACTGAATAATTCAACTGAGCTCGCATTGCATTAATGTGGGGGTTTTAAGTTTTCATTACAATGTCTCACTGTCTGCAAGGGCCCCTCATCATAACTTTTCTAGCAGGCTACAATTTCAAGTGTCCATCCTCCGTTTTGATAAGGGACTTAACCAAGGTGTCGTTGAGCATTGTGCCTTAAAGTAAACTTTGATATAGTTCAATCCAACGACTGTCTAAATGTATTTTCTACAGTCATTGGTTTAATCAGTCGATAATAGGAGAACCAAAGCAATTTTAATAGCCAGTATGTCACGGCTGCCGAGGCGAGCTGTGTGGTGTTGGAGGAAAGGAGGACCCAAAATGCAGGCGATGACTGATGATTCGAGTGATGTTTATTTACAGGGTGGTGTAGTGGCAAACAAGCAGTGAGGGATGACAGGGAAGTAAAGAAACCTAAACTGGAAAAACTAAATAACAAACCTGAGAACATATGAGGGGGGGAGCCACAGACAGGGAACAGGACACTGTGGAACACAGACGAACCGACAACAGGCAGGAGAACACACAGGGCTTAAATACACACAGCAGTAATCAGGGGATGAGAGACAGGAAGGCAACACACCTGGAAGAAGTCAGAGCTGACGGGACAGGGGAAACGTAAACTGAACACACTCACACGAGACAGGGACCTTCAGAATAAAACAGGAAACTCAGACACAGAACCAGACAAGACACTGAACTAACTAAACAGACAGATTCACAAACAGACAGTGTGACAGCATAGACAGACAGAACACAGAAGTGGGACCAGGGTAAGCACAGAACAGAAACCTAACAAACGGTAAATCATAACAGAATACATACTCAGGATAAACAAAAGCATAAAGAAACACAAAACACTGAGTCGGCAGACTCAGGACCATCACACAGTAAAGCAGCATCTGTTTCGTCCAGCATCTGTGCTTGTTGCACCTTATAGGTTTGACCATCCTTTTGTTTTGCAGGTACATAGATTTTACAGGTTCGGATCACTGAGCTTTTGTGAATTCTTTGCGTGTCCAGTAAAGAAGTCACTGATTCTGTGCTTTATCTTAAGCTACAGTTTCTGAATCACTTTTAATGTATACTGTACCATTGCTACTTGGTGGGGTAAAGTTATGTTTCACATATTGTTTTGATTGCCCAGATTGTGATAATATCGTGTAAAACAACAAATGAATACTGTAGAAAATACTGTGCATTGTTTTTCTGGAAGCATGGAAAACACTGAGGACAGTACACAGGTTGCTGGCAAATGAATGCCAGTATGTTATTGCCAACCAAATGTATTTACATTACTGTAAATACATTTGCAGTAAAAATATCCTGCCTCACTTGCATTTACATGAAAGTTGCTGTAACTGGAATTTACAGTAATTTGCTGTGAGTCTGCATAGAAGTTTGCAACTCTGCCTGCCACACACAACTTAACGTGACATATATGTCTCTTAACTTGGACTTAATAGTAATTCAACATGTAGAGCTATGTTAATATTTACTACAGCAATGTAGCTGACTTGTCATTAGCTAATCTGAAACCGGCTGGGGTGTTTTTTTAAACCCTGGCAGTTTGTGATGTCTGGTTTGCATTATTGTTCCAAACATATTTGCTTTTCCAAGATGAGCTCCATAAATTGTCTATATGCTTCTCTTGTTTGTGTTTTTCTTTTATCTGTTTATTTATTCATGTCCATCATTATTTCTATAAATAGCCTAAGGAGTTTGGAATGAAGGTGACTAGACTTTCTTTAAGTTGCTAATAATTTAGGGGTTCAACAATTTAAAAATTCTGTTACCTGTGTGGGCATTTCTGAGTTCAGTTGCCAGGGATTAAATCTTTTCTCCATGCTGTTCATCATTTGCTGATATTTAGGAAATCTACTGTTGGTGAGCCTATATTTTGATATGCATTCTTGGAATTAATTGTTTTTTAATTGTCATGAGTAACATGTTCCAGATTTTTTTATTCGTTTTTATGAAATGATGGAAAATTCTGTGTTTGCTTTTTCGGGCAAATATCTGGATTGTCCCACACCTCCAGACTCACAAACCGACCTCTTCTTCCCCTGGGCTTGTGTAGAACTACTAGTAGAATTTTCCAGTCACCCTATGAGCTATGAGCATGTTCATATGAAAAGAATATTATTGGCAAGATCTAGGTCAAAGTTACCATGGCAGAGAGTGAAGTACCTTTGGAACACTGAAAACCAGGGTTTAACCTAAATTAACCTCACTAAGTCCATATCCTGCTCGCAAATACAGGCCTCTGGTGTGCTTTTTTGCAGCACAGACTTAGCTGTATACAATGCAGCGATATTTCCATTGCAATAAGAATCCATTAACATGATTCATGCTTACATAACCTTTCAGAAACCCTGAGAAGACAGAAATGTTTGCAAATGCAAGTCAACCAAATAAAAGCACTGAGTCGATCATAATCGTTATGCTAAACCAACACTGCACACATGTGTGAACAGGAATACAATATTTTTTTAAAAAAAACAAATATGCCTGCATTTTTGTTCTTTTGTTTGTTTGCTTTCTAAATTGAGCTCACCTTCAAACCCTGCCTGTTGCCAACCAACCAGGTAGATTCCTCAGATTTGGTACTTTAGTACATGTTCAGCTCATTACTCCCTTTCAACAAAAACTGTCTAAAACTGATTGTTTAAAGCAGTCTGGTGGTTATGTTTAACATGAACATCCACCACTTTAACAGCATAAATAATGACAAAAATCACCAAGACAGAAAGTGAAAATCATAGCAAATTTGCACATTTCAAATGATTTTGATTTTTAATTCCCCACTTCCTCCTTTTGATAATGAAAATAACTTGCTTGGTACCTTAATGGCACCAATGTTGCCTCACTGCACAGGCTGCACTTCCAGGCTGGGGACCTTTATGACTCTGCACATTCTCCCTGTGCATGCATGAATTTTCTCCAGGTTCTCATTCTTCCTCCCAGAGACATGCGTGTTGGTTAGGTCAGTTGGCTGCTTTATACTGGCCTTAGGAGTGAATGGTTGTCTGTGTCTCTTTGCAAGCCCTGCAGCACACTGGCAACCGGTCATAGGCCTCTCACGCTATGCCAGCTGTCACAGTGTCTTCCTTTCTTGTGGAATTTAGTGAAGCAGAAGTTCTTACTTTGCTGCTCTGACAAAAATGGTAATAACATAAAAATAATTTTTTTAAAAATAAGCAAAAAATGTGAAAAATAAGCAAAATTTGCCACATGTTCTCTCCTTGATTATAATAAAACTTTAATAGCTGGGAGTGTTTTCATAAAACTTTGAGATTATTTTGGCATTGTTTTCATTGGGATGAAGAATTAGAAATCTGTATGTTGATGCTCTGTCTCTAGAGCAAAATAAAGTGGAAATTGGGAAAAGCAATGAAACACTGAAAAAAGAGATGCAAACAAGGGATGCACCTGTTTCCTGTAAGACCCAGACTCATATCCTGTTTTCCTTCTCTCTGCAGCTGAAAGAAAAGCTTTTTGGTGACCAGTAAGAGCTGGATGGAGGCGGAGGAGGAACTTTGGGCAATGATGTGGAATTAGTTGTAACAGTTGCAATAAGGTGTTAAAAAGAGTGCTCTTTCATTCAAATAGGAGACTTCCAGTTTGAAGTGAGCCAGCACTGTTATTGGTTATATGGCTCTTTGTTACTTTGTCACTGCATTCCCAAAAAACAATGGTCTACGACCCTGTTTTGTGAATGGACCTGTTGGCTCATCCTTAATAATTTCAACATCTATTGGTGAGATTCCCACAAGATGCTGCATATACGCCCATGGAAACAGATTGCATTTAACAGGGTTGTATAAACACTAAGGTACTGTTACTAATAAGATCACAATACTAACTTTATTTATGTTGACTCTTTATAAAAAGCAAAATAACAGATTGCAATATTGAAGCACAAAGCCGGAAATTACAGATTAAATTAAAGTTAAGGCAGAAACAAAACTTCTTAATTTCAGCTTCTCCCTTTAGGGGTCGCCATTCTGGACCATCTGCCTCTATCTCAATCTAGCGCTACGATCCTCCTCTCTCATACCAACCCTTACACATCCTCCTTCATTACATCCATTAACCTGCTTTGGATTTTCCTGCTTTTTTTCTGACCTGGCAGCTCCATACTTAACATCATTTGCCCAATCAGCTATTCCTCTTCTGCACATGTGCAAACCATCCCAGCCTCACTTACTTTGTCTCCAAAGCATTCAACCTGAACTTTCCTTCTGATGTGCTCATTTCTAATCTCCCTCCTGATCACTCCCTGATCTTCAGCTCCACTCCTGTCTTTGTGTTAGTACCACTGTCTCCAAACCCTACCTCATACCAGCCTCACTACCACCTCTTCTGTTACAAATCACCCAACACTCTTCATCACCGCTTGCGTGCACTGTCTGTTGCTTTGGCTGGTCGATCCCAGGTATTTTAAATTTACCTTGTCCATCACCACACCAAACAAGAAGATGCTCAGAGCCCATCCCTGATGTACTTCCACCCCGACCTTTAATCCATCTGTCACTCCTACTGCATGCCTCAACACTTGTGCGTTTTCTTCCTACAGGTCCGTCCTTACAGACTTCTCTGTCAGTCTTGACTTCCTCATGCAGCACCGCAGTTCCTCTTATGGGACTCTACCCCTATCTCTCCATAGTTACTGCAGCTCTGCACGTCACCCTTGAACTTGAAATTGGATTTCTCTATTCTTCAGGAATCCTCTGACCAAAATTATGTTAATCAATCTGTTTAAACGAAGCCATCTCTCCTAAAGATCTTCATATTTCACAGACATGCCATCTGAACCACCTTTCCACTCTTCATAGTGTAATATGTGAAATCTGCACTTCCTGACTCACTTTCCTCCATCCATCTTCCTCTCTTTCTCATTTTCATCATTCATTAGCTCCTCAGAGTACTCCTTCCATCTTCTCAGCACACTCTCTTCACTTGTTAGTACATTATGATCTCTATCCGAAACCACCCTAACTCAGTACACATCCTTTCCAGCTCAGTGTCTGTGCTGCCTCGTCCTTTCCTTAGTGCCCAGCCTCACATACAATGCCCATAAGCCTTTATCCTTTGGCACCCTCTCTCTTTGCCTTACACCTACCCTCTCAGCACTCCTGCCAACTTTCTTCATCTCCTTGACTATCCCACTTTTCTTTGCTAACGTCTTCCTTTAAATATGTTCCTGTACTTTGTCAGTGCATAGAAAGTCACAAATCATCAGCATAATGAATGAAATAATAAAAAGCAAAAATTGTGAGGCTGTGAGGACAGCAGTCCACCTCTCTTAAGCTAAACAGGCATCCTAGTCAGAAAAACGCACCCATTTGATTTTTCTAAGGCTTTAAGTTAGGATCGTCAGGTATAATATTCCAGTCACATATTCTACTTTATGTTTGTGCTGTTGTGGTGATGCAAAAACATCCTTATAATAATGAATCTAATTGACTAATATGAAACATTAACCAAATATAGCAGCAGCGTGTCCTTTCTGTGTCTCTTGGGTAAAGTTTAGTTGATAATAAAACACCTTTTCTTTTCTTGTTTAAGAGCATGCAGCACGTTTATGATAAAGATAATGACATCAACAGGAAGTGAGCCAAGACTTTATATGTTCAGATAATCTGACCTTGAGAACGAATAAAAGGTAGTACCCACAGAATGGTTAAGACATGATCTTTCTGAGATGCAGTTGCTGAGCTGCTTGGGTGTTACTAAATCGTTTCGTCCAGCACAAACTTTAACTGATCGGTTTAAATGAGCTAATGCTCTGGTACAGGCACAGAACCACATAAACACACATGCACACACATTAAAAAACTTCTCCCTGGAGGATGAGTCACAGGGAGGAAGAGAGTGCAGTACTGCAGCCTATATGCCCAAAGTCAAAATGAAGTAACTACAGAGCCTGCTAATAGTGTGAAAGATACAGTACTGTGCAAATGTCTCGAGCCACCCTTTGTTTCTGCATATTTTGTTCCCAATGGGCCAGATTTTCTTGTAATGTGTAAAAGTGTTCTTAAGTTAAGCATTCAGGAAATACTTTTTTAAATCCACTGAACACCGATCTGTAAATCATTCAACCATCAAAAGGCTCCTAGCTCAGTCTCTTGATGTGTGGAAACCAGTGTGGTTTCCAGTGTGTAGAAATCAGTGTGTGTAGAAACCAGTGTGGTTACTACACATAACAGACAACTTAACAAAGAACCAATTTTAAATTGTATCTTTAGGCATTTTGTTACTAGCAGTGTATCTCAGAAAACATCATTTGTTGCCTTTTATTTAGTTAAATCTATGAAAAATGCCCAAAATAACACAGTTTGATGGACATGAAACAGTGTTTCTGCACCTGTATCATTAAAAGTTTTAAGGAACCCGGACAAGTTGTCCTTAAAAAAATGGGGGTAACAGACATCAGAGACAGAGGTAATCAGAGGTCAATTGATCCAATTCATCTACTGTTTACTGAAGCCTGATCAGGAATTCTCTCAATGCTGTCAAGAAGCCAAACTATCTATATAATTGGTTTAAAAAGTTGTCATACTAAATATTGACTTTCAAACTTAGATTTATACAGACTCTATTTTTGCCTTATAATCTGTATTTCCATGTATGTTTGCAGATGTATCAATAAATCGCTGCTCCAATTTCCCATTATCTTATCAACAAATAAAGAAATGGGGGGTGTTTCATGAATTTTGCAATTAACAGTGAGAACTTGGTGACATATTAAAAGGCTTGAAAGTGAAGTTGGCCATTCTAAACCACTCTGCTCACAGTCTGCTGGCTGTCCATGTTGTACGCACACTGAATAAAAACATCTGCTGTTTGTGCAAAGCCCTGAATGGCCAAAAGGGGAGAGACACAGAGGAGCTTGGACTGCTACAAAAACATCGGTCAAGCCAACGAGCAACACACACACTGCTCCTCCTCCTCCTCCAAGCACCAAAGCTTAAAGGACGTGTAATAAAACATGAAATGCTTGTCACCTTTTTATTTCCAAGAGTAAATGTTAATGAGAAACTGGTTTTTGCACCACCAGGAATGCTTCCTAACACACAAAGAATTCTTCTGTCCTAATCTTGAGGATTAGGGCTGTGTCCTGATTGGACAACTCCAAGACAGGGAGAGAATCATCCTTCAGCCAGTTCGAGCTGTGTTGGCCATTTGCTCTGTCTAAATATTCTGATGATGGGATCGGTTAACCATTAATACTTTTGAACCTCATGATTAACATTATCTCATTTTCTCACACTTAGTTCCTTCTGGTATTTCACATGCTAGGATTGCACATTTATGATCTCTGGTTACTTGCAGCCCTCCATTAGCTCGGTTGTTGTGAACTCCTTTGAAGTGCTTTCACACAGGAGATCATTAGCTCATTGGTTATTAACCCTATGATATAAAGTCTCTTAAGATGAATATTGTTGTGAGTTGGGGTTATGGCTTCGTGAAAAAGTCACAAAACATTAAAAAAACAACAGGTTGCTTCAGAAAAAGTCTGAATACTTAAAAAAAAAAACAGGTTTTAGTTTTCATTTCTTAGGAAATCATCACACACATGTTATGGTTAAAGCAGACACACATAGTTAAAACTGTAAAAAATATTTATTATCCATTATGCCACAACACAAAAGACTGATTCTGCCACATACACTCACACAATAGCACAAACTCTTCTCATATTTCCTAAACAGTTGCTAGAAAACAGCAGCAGAAAGAAAAAGATCCACTTTTCAGAGAAACAACTATTCAGCTTTATTAGAGGAGGTTGCTCCATTGCTCCTCAGGTGGTAAAGAAAAAAGAAATAAAATTTTAAAATCTTCAAGATTTGCTACATGGGATTTCATTCATACAGAAACTCCTAACCGTTTCTCACAAAAAATACCTCCAAACTGCCAACTGCAACAGACAGTTTGTTTTCAACACTGCCATGCCCATGGATGTTCGAGATAACGGGACATCTGTGAGTCGTATAACTTCAGTGCGCTTTATCGTATAGAGGCAGCTGTTGAGTTGTGCCAGCACAGGTCAATCAGCGCTACGTGCACTGTTGTCTCTGCACAAAAGAAGGAACCTTGAATGTGTCTAACCTTTCAGACACCACTTTTTGTGTTTTAAGTTCCTGCGTGCAACAAAAGACAGACTGATTCTGCTTTCTAACAAATATCAAAGCAGTTTTAAAATTGAATGTGCAGCATGGGTGCTGGTTGTACTGGTGTTGCGAGGATGCTGCCTGGTCCTAATGTGTGAATGTGTTTCAGATCACCAAAGCAGGTTTTCTGGACGATGATGGGGCAGCACTTACTGCTAACTGTAAACCTGAGTTAACACACGCGAGGCAACAGCAGAAAGAAGTTCAAAGAAGAACAAGGAAAAAGAAGATTGTGGGCAGGCTGCATAAGGAGGTCGAAGCACTACCATCATGACGTGTGGGGTTTTCCCACTGGGACTGGGACAGTTGTCAGAATCTGGTTCTGGAAAACAAATCTCTGGATGCGTTCAAAGACCCAGAGGAAGATGAGGAGGATGCTGACATATTGAATCCAGGCAAATTTGATGGTTTCCCAGAAGCCGGGGCGATAGGTGGAGGGAGAAGTCAAGGCAGAAACAATGACAAAAATTAGACACCACACCCCAAAATCAGGGGTGTCAAACATTAGAATCAGAATCGGCCCAACAAAGACTCCAGTCTGGGCCTCTGGACTGCTTTGGCAGATGTGAATGCAACGGCACACATTTTTAATTTTTAACTGTATTTTGGCGCGGTTTACAGCTTCTGCTACTACTAATGACCCTTTTTTAAGGTCTTTCACACTACACCAAATGAATTAAATAAAATACACAAACAATTAAATGACAGAAGTTTTTTTTCAGGATAATTACATGTTAGAACAATGAACTACCAGAACTTTTTCTTTTAACTTTTACACATCTGTTTCTCTACTGTGCAGAAAAATGACGTAAATGTAATGTTGTAATTGCACTTCTTATTCTTATATTAAGACATCTCCAGGATTAAATGTGCAGTTAAACCTCTGTACAGTGACAGAAAGGGGAGTCTAACACCTCTGGCCCACTTAACGTTGGAGCGTGGGCTGAGCGTGGGCTGAGCGTGGGCTGAGCGTGGGTTGGAGAGGGGCCGATGGCGCGATATGGCAGCCTCGCTTCTGTCAGTCTGCCCCAGGGCAGCTGTGGCTACAACTGTAGCTGCCTCCACCAGTGTATGAATGTGAGAGTGAATGAATAGTGGTATTGTAAAGCGCTTTGGGTGCCTTGAAAAGCGCTATATAAAATCCAACCCATTATTATGTGGCCCACTGTATAATGTGACTGTATTATGTTACTATGCTGTTTCTTGTTTTATTGCTGCTGGCCTCTGTGAGCTACCAAACAAATTTTGTTGTATAACTACAATGACAAAAAAGTTCTTCAAGTCTTTAAGTCACTTAAGTCACTTTAATGAGTTTAACATCCCTACTCTAAATTTTCTGTACTCATGTTTTACAAGTTTCTGAATTTTACCTGACTTTTCTATCACCCAAAACTTCATAGCAAAGTTTAGCATGTGAATAAGTAAAGCACTGAATGGGACAAAGAAAATGACATCCCAGTCTCCTGACATAAAATGTTAATATCATGCAAACGGAGCTGAATTACCAGCTAAATTAAAGCACTTAGTTAATTAAGCTACTGCATGTTATTCTAACTCACCACATTCATTTTACTTACTTTTTCTGACGCAGTGATTTTGCAGAATTATTTTACAGTGCTTTGAACAACAAAGCTATGTGACGCCTGATTGAGTAAAGAGGAAATAATATTTGATTTTTCAGAGAATAAACATTCAGAGGTTTGCTGCTACAGCCTCCCTTTACCTTCCTAGTTTTATGCATGTACAGTACTGCTGTGGAAAACATGTCCAATAAAAGCCTACTTACATGAGATTAAATTTATCATAAACCTCTTTTTTATTATGAAATGTTTCTGGGCTTCTGGAGACATGGAGCTAACATATACTGACAGAAAGTTTACTTAAATTATTTATAATCATTTTTTACATTACAAGGTTTCACAAATGTCCAAATCAAGGATCACCCCCAAATGAGTTCAAGGTTTTTCATAGAGGTAGTGTTTGAGATCTCTCTTTATCGCTTCATGAATCAGAAAATACGCAATGAAATCCATATTCTAAAGCCAAAAAGGCCATACAAAGCATCACGATACAGGCAGGAATAAAACAGGAAACTCTGGTGTATGCAAATGACGTAGAAGAGTATGTCAGAGTGTAAGAAAATGACTGTTAAAGTTTTGTATTGGAAAATGACAGTAATTTACATACATGTGCATTACCAGAGGTGTAAAACAAGCACCTCAGTGTGTGTTCTGGACATTTCCTTTGTATTACCATCTCAAAAGCATGTCAGAGGACTGACAAGACTATATAAAATACCTCGGAAGCTCAAAATTGAACAGTCCATGAAAAAAACATGCTTTGTCTGCAGCGTCCCACCTTAAATAAACCTTATCCATAGAAAGTATTCAAAGATATATTTTTTTGAAGGTTACTCTATGTGAAAACAAACATGTCCATTTTAATGTATTTATCAAAAGGATATCTGATGACCTCCACAGGGTAGCGGATTTCAGCTTTAAGCTCAAAGGGAGCAGCGGCAGCTCGTCCTATAGTCCACACGGGGATTGGGCAGGACAGCACTGTGGTCACTGTGGCAGGAAAGAAATTACACATTTGCAAAATTTGACTAAATTGACATTAAACCGAACAAGAGCAGCGCCTTTGTCAACTCACAGTTTCTGTTCTGGTAGCTCCTGATTATGTTCTCGAGGTCATACGCGCTCGCAAAAGGGCTGGAGCCATCGATCACCGACACCTTAGCATCAACGCGGAGGAAGAGAAAACAGCACATTAACGTATAATCATCCCCCACAGCATGTATTAACACTGACACAGCAAAGATGCATGGTGTACTGCAAATATATTTTTATACGGGGTTATTGCGATGGCTAAAATCACTAGCTGAATTACTCTGATATTGAAGTAAACTTTAGATTAATACTTCAGGAGTATTTTATGCAGATTTGTTTTGTTTTATGTGGAGTTACATTTGCTGTGGATGTCTAAGTCACACATATTCTAAAAAATGACACCATATGGATACAAATTTGGGCAGGTGCTTCTCTGACACCATCATGTATACACCCAGTTTAAAAGCGCGTTCAGTGGGCTGTTACAGTGGTAGTGAGTGCTTAACAAATACACGCCTTTACAGAAGACAGAAAAGATAAGAAGCTACTGTTCTGCTGTGAATGAGCCTTCTTGTAAAGCAAGACACTTGGGATGTGGTTGGTGTGTTTAATTTAACATTAGCAAACATTGTTAGCAAACCAAACACATGCATACTACAATGACACTAACCACTGAAGCACGAAGCTTTTGGATATCAGATCTTAAAAGTGCCTTTCTGCTCCGCTCCAGGCTCAGAATGTGGTAGCAAAGCACTCATCTACTCTAAAGGGTGTAGCGAGAGAAAAAGGTGGTGATCCCGTGTCCTCTTACATTATAAATATTGTAGAGCCCCCTGTGAGGCAAAGGCGTTCTCTGCTGCAGCCTCAGGTCTCCGCTGATGAACAGCTTAGCTCCGGGGACAGAAGAGGAGTGCTGCATGTATGCCAGACTCTGCATCACCACGGTGGACATCCGCTGGGAAAACAACAACAACAACAAATATTACGCTCTGCTTTAGCTGAACCACCAGCCGTAGACGGTCCTGAAGGCCCTACTTTGGTGCTGTCACACTGAAGGCCACATTTTATTATTTACAGCACTTTGAAATACCTGTTATTAAATAGGTAATATTTATTACCTGTCTGGAAAAATGTGTTTACACATGTAATAATTGGGGCCCGAGCACTAAAAGTGTGAAGGTTATTGTATCTGCTCTGTTGTTTATCAATATTCAGGCAAATGAATCACCTATTTGAGGCTCAAAAACTCGTGAAATTGTGCATACGCCTCAGATCTGCTGAAAATTTACATAAAATCTACATATTTTACCGATTTAGCGTTTCAAAATGGCTCTAGAGCGCCACCGATGCTGGCTATTAAGAAGTACTACAGACACATAGCTGAGCTACATGAGTCAAATTTGGTAAACATGTATAAGATGAAAAAACAAAAAGTCCCGGGGCCCATTGACCTAAACCTAACAGGAAGTCAGCCATTTTTAATTTAAAGTGGAATTTTGCGGCAATTTCGTCCATTTTCAGGCCTCGTACGTTAGCTAACTCCTCCTAGGGTTTTTATCAGGTCTACATGAGCTTTGGTGAGTACAATCTAAAGGCTTCAGTGATGTTAAATTGCAAAGCTTTTGAATTTTCACGAAAAGGCGTGGTCCTGGCGGCACGCTAATTTTCACTCATTCGCCACAGGACACGACATTGTCAAATCTCAGCTAAACATCGTCCAGTATGTCCCAAACTTCACAGCCTCGATGCGAGTCTAGAGACATCTGTGTGCCAATATTAGGTCACACTTATGGCGCCACCTAGTGGAGACAGGAAATACACAGTAGGTTATTTCCTGTCTTCACTTGTGGTTCAACATCTGATATGCTTCAGAGAACTTTAGATGGTATTCTCCACCGCCACCTAGTGGGCATAGGTGTCCAGCATGGCTCAACCGCAGCGCACCTGGATATATGCCAGGGTGCGGGGGCCCTCTCAGTCGCTGCTTGCAGCTTTAATTCTATTTTTAGCAGGCAGAGTGAGAGAAATATTGACATTTAAAACTGCTTAAAAGGCTTTTAAAAAATCCCCAAAGCTACTAAAACTGATAAAAATCACGTGGTGATCTGTGCCTCTTAGCTCCAGCCCCACCATTACCTCACAAATTTTATCACGTTTCATAACATTAGTTTCGTAAGTGAAAGAAATAAACTTTTTATGGCTCCTTCTCAGGTTTAAAGTTAGTAGAAAGCCTTGTCTGATTAAAAGGTGTGTCCTACAGAGGAAAGGTCAAACCTAAACTATCTAAAGTCAGTAACGTGGACCTCTTGGCCATCTTATTGCTGTTGGTGCCTTTTTGGAGCATCTTTAGTGGTGAACCATGTTATTTATGGCCCAATGTGCAACCTTTAATTTGCACTAACTAGCTTAACAGATTCATGGAGTGTCTGTGCGAGTGGGTAATGCTGTGGGATACATACAAAGAGCTGGTAGCTGAAGGTGAGCAGCAGCTGAATGCTGTACACCTGCTCATTGGGTTTCAGAGGAAGCTGCAGCTGAAAGACCAGGAGGTCCAGTTTCCCATCCTGGTTCTGGTCCTCTTCTCTCACCTGCAAAGTGCAGTCACAGAAGAACAAAGCAGACTCTACTGTTATTAAAAGTAAAAAAAATCATATCTGTCCACTGTTCAGTATAAACAGTAACAAACATGATGTTTATTATGCAGGAACGGACACTTTTTTAAACCAGGGCTCGCTACTTAATACGTTTTCCAGCTTTTCAATGACAGTAAACTCAAACTGCTCACTGAGCAACTGGACTACAAGGAAAAATAACATAACTGACATTTCTAATGTATTACACACAGTGAAATCATTAATTATTGTATGAAATAAGAAAATCAAAGTAATTGCCACGTGAGGCCTTTCAGTACTTTTGTGATGGTACAATGCAGACTTACCTAATGTTTTTGTACATTTATTACAAGTTCGTATTGGAGCTGAAAAATATTAAACCAATACATAAATGCCAAAATCTGCAGCTATTCTATACTGACTGATTTTGTGAGGCAGTTTTGTATCAACGTGGGGACACCAAATATTGATATTGCATTAAATAAATTTAATAATCACTAAAAACAAGAACAAGAAGCTGCATCTCATGCACCACCATCCTGAGATAAACGAGCAAAATTTACATTTAACTGGCCCACCTGAAAAACATTGCTTCACTGGACACACTCGCCTTAACAAAGCTGCCTCCTAATTCAAAGCAAGCTAACGGCTCAGCCACATAAATGAAATTCAACAGCAACCTTGTGACATTGACAAAAACTCCCCACAGCACTAAATGGGAGTCTGTGGAGACTCCCTTACTCTTTGAGAAGGCCCCAAAAGGGAATCGGGGGAACTGCATGTTCATTTCTCAGCCCCATAAGTTGCTGCTTGGGTCCTACTGATGAAAAACACTGATGCACTCACTAACAGCTACTTTGGTCACAAGCACCATTCACAAATACACAGAATGAGCACGAAAATGAAGCTTACACCACGGCCAAGTTTCTTACTTCTAAATTCTGATTTCAGCATAAACTCTAATCACCTGTCTAATCTCATCTAATCCAATCCAGTCATCTGCTCAAAAAACTCAACTGTGAACACAGTGCTTTAGTTCATTACTTAAATATCATGTCTTCTATTAAAACAGGATCGATTCTGCTGTAGTTTGTTACCAGAGAACTTAAGCACCGTGCTGATTTGAGTGGCGTGTTGTGAACACATTCTTACAGTGACAGCAGGAATCCGGAGGTTGGCTCCTAGCATGTTGTTAAGTTGGGGGAAGGTGCTCCAGGCGACATATTCTCCCCTAGTACTGGTTGCTGCAACAAGCAGAGTCTGATAC
This sequence comes from Simochromis diagramma, assembly GCF_900408965.1. Classification (NCBI taxonomy): domain Eukaryota; kingdom Metazoa; phylum Chordata; class Actinopteri; order Cichliformes; family Cichlidae; genus Simochromis; species Simochromis diagramma. The sequence goes on from NW_024386765.1 coordinate 3,714,917, forward strand.
TGGAATCTCACAACTGGCTGTTCCTCATAAGTGCTCCTTTTTATCCAAAAACCTAAAATTAAAAACAAGTTTGAGAACAAGGAGCATGTATTTGTAGTACCACTCAAACTGTTCAGTTTTCTACAACTACTTACTTGGTGTAATTACAAACATATGCAAAATAAATCAGACTAACACCCATTTGAAATAAATAAATAAATAAATAAATAAATAAATAAATGAATTGCTGGACCACTCCTTGGAGGTCAAGAGACTGGAGTTGAGATTTTTGTGTGGGGAAATCCCAGTAAATTCTGGTAAATCAGCAGTTTCTGAAAGACCCAAAACAGCCGGTCTGGCTCCAACAACCATGCTGTATTCAAAGTCAGTGAAAATAATACTAAATTTCCTTTCTTAAATGATTCTCATTTAGAAAACAGAAGCAGCTTGATGATGTCACTGAAGGCTTCTGTTTTCAACTCTGTTGTCATTTTACACATGGACACCACCAACCACTTGTTTATCAGTTGTAATAATAAACATGAAAATAATTACTGCCAATCAAACAACCACGTACAATGCTTTCTATGTGTTTTCTGTTTAAAGCAGACATGAATTAAGCGTTTTAACATATGTTTGACAGTCATACGAGAGCAATAAGAGAAACAGGGAGCCTGTGATTCCTGACAGAGATAAATGAAGTCTGATAGTGCAAAATGAATCTTAATAGGTGTATAAAAGCTTCAATCGGGAGTTTTATAAATGTAATTTAAAACTTCATGGCTTGTCCCATGCTTTGATACCTAGCAGACTTGGGAGAATAGAGGAAGTGCCACTGGATTTTGCCTTACCAGCTAACATTATTATCTACGAAAATTCCATGGCGTGGCGCAACCCTGGTGTTTTTCCATGAGTGACGTGCAAACAAATATTTTGCTTCTATTAGCGCGGCATGTGTTGCTGTTAAAGGGTGTAGTTTTTAGAGCGCATGTAGAGTTTCTGGACCGTAAATGTACCTTGGCTCCTGTAAGCAACCAGCAGAGGTGGGATGTAGGTGAGGCACAGAACCACAACCAGGAACAGCGTGGCTTTCGTGCACACGCTCGTTTTGTACCGAATCAAAGCCGGGTGAGAGTACACCTCATAGAAAGCCATAAGTGTGCTGGAGGTATAAACAGCTCAGTCTTCCAGATAGCAAAGATGCTAAACCGACGGAAAGCCCTCGGAGGATCAGCGTGGGCAAACCGACAATAAAATGCTAAGCAAGCACAAATTATCCCTTAGTCATCTAACCGCTTCCGTAATGAAGTGAGTCTAGTAGGGCACTGGTCAAAAACACAGTGAATTAACATGCTATTTATGTTAGCACCAAGTACCGCGCCATGTTCCTTCCTAGCTTAGCGTCTGGCGGTTACCATGGCTGCCAGTGTTCGCGTTTGTGCTGCATTCACGCGATACCAGCACGGTGAGGAGCACCCTTAGCAGGGGTCACTCACACACACACACACACACACAAAACGTGTACAGAAGCAGAAACGCATTACAGGCAGGGATTCTATATTTTTGTGGTTATTGTGCATTTATTTCTTGTAATTTTGACTTTTGAATAATTTCATCACCGTTTTCATCAGTTTGCTTCGCTTTGCGGCCCTTTTTGTGTCTGTTTCAAGTTGTTTGCCGGTTTTTTTTTCCAATCTTTTTGAGGATAGGGGGGGTCTCTGGTTATTTTTTAGTTTCTCTTTGAGGCGGTTTTGTGTCTCTTACTTTGTGTCTTGGTCGTTTTGCATCTCGTCAATTTGCACCCGTTTCAGGCCACGTCCTGTATTTGCCTATGTTTTCAGTTGGGTATGTCTGCAAACACGTGTCTGTTGGGTTTTTTCTATCACTTTCTGTTCATTTTGCATTTTCCCTTTACATGCCAATCTAAATATTCTTTATTTTCACTATGCAGTCACATAATAAAATTCTGTGTGGTAGTTTTCATCTTAAAATAAGACATTAATTGCTACATAATATATAATTGTACACAATAGAAAATAAATCAGCATTAAAGATAATGTTGTGTTTGTTATTATTATTATTGTTATTATTATTATTATTATTATTATTATTGTTATTATTATTATTATTATTATTATTATGGATGGTTGGATGGGTTCATTATGCATTAACACCGATGTCAAATTCATTTTACATTGTGGCCCACATGCAGACCACTTTGATCTTAAGTGGGCCAGATGAGTGAAACTCTGCTTATTGTCATTGACCAGAGGTTTAACTGCACATTTACAGTCCAAATCGGTTTTTCTACATAATAACGTTTTTCTACTGTAGTTAGTGAAAAAGTAACACCAGCCTTAATGATTCTGGGCTTATATTGTAAAAAAAAAATACATGTGTAAAATTAGAGAAGCAATTCTGCTATCTCATTGCCCAGACTGTTCTGTAATTATATAACAGAAAGTTTTAGTTGTTAATTTTTTTTTTTTAATTTTTTGTCTGTGGACTTTTTGCAAATCAATAAATTGCTCTAGTAGAGCATCATTTAATTGCTTATTTGTTACTTAATTACTTTGTTATGAATGGCTATGAGGTGGGAAAAGCTGTAAAAGGTATGAAAATACAGTTAAAAGTCCAATATTTGTCATCTTTCACATTTTCCAAAACCCCCCAATGTGCCTGATTACACTCTTTGCCCGGCCGAAGATGGCCCCCGGACCTTATGGTTGACACCCTTGCATTCGTAGCTGGACTGAGAGCACTTGAAGGCAGCACCAAAACCATCAGCACCTCCCCTGTGTCAGACAGTGACGTCACCTCCCTGATAGACGGACAGCTGAAAGCTCCTGGCTCAGCGGGGTTGTTGACGTTTTGTTTTGACCGCTTTTGTCTGGATTTTTGGACATTATCCGCAGATTCAGAAGCCCGCCTTTCGACCCTGCCGTCACGCGTCAGTGCGGGGATCCAGCAAAGATGAAATGGATGTTTAAAGAGGACCATTCCCTCGGTAAAGGGGTTTGGATTGTTATGAAACGAGAGATCTTGTCATGTCACGCACCCTCCGTTCTGTCTTTCTCTCCGCATCCATTGTTGCCATCTCATCCCATATAGGTGTAGAAATGTATTGCTTGCCTCAGCATATAAATCCATGATGGCTGATGCTGCATGGCTAGCAACTAATGCTAAGATTATTCTTGCAAGTGTTATGACCGCTGTCAAAATCCGGCTCACCTTTCAATATCCCTGATGCATCCAATCAATCCTACCCTGAAATGTGTTTTTCCACTGCATGCACGTTCTTAACCAAAATGCATTTAAAAATCCCACAATTTAATGTTGCTTTGCCTATATGTAATCACTACTTAAAACCCTGTGGTAATAACATGATTAAGGGCTGTCAGGGACTGTTGTGGCAAATTCGGCTGTATGCAGTAGGGCTACAACTTTTTGTGTTGGTTCATGCTGCTGGGTAACCCCCTCCAGGGTCTATTTAACTAGGCCTTATAACTTAAATGGGTACTGAAGAGGGCTGCCTCAGTGATTCAGAGCTGGTAACACCTAACACAAACAGTGTAAGTGTTATTATGTTTATTAATAATGTGCCAGAATTTGGAACTGAGTTTGGTGTAAAGTTCTCTCCAAATTTAGATAGCTGGAACGGCTTTGCTCCTCAGCCTTTGTCTCCATACTCTCTTCAGATAACTTCGAAGTTCCTTTTTAAAGAAACACACAGCAAAAGTAGGCCTCTTAACTGGGCTAATGAAAGTGTGCACCTAAATGAAGCACACATCTTCTCACCCATCACCTCATCCTCTCTGACCTCTGTTCATTGTTTTCCCTGCTGCATGCAGTCTTTCCTCCAATAGATGCTCTTTCCTCCTCCTGATATAATAATCACTTAATAAAAGCTGCTGATGTGACTTACTACTGACCTGTGACAGTAATGCCTTTAAGTGTCCACTTTAACACACATGATCACACTGTGAGTTGATGTTAGAAGGCATCCGCCGCTCTGTCTGCGTAAACTGCAGTCAACCTTAATGCTGTGCTTGAATGTGCATTTGAGCCGATATATCTGACTAGCCTTGGCTTGAAAGGCCAGAGGAATCCCAAGAGGCCTCGCTCAGCCCTTTAATCTCTGACTTCCTGTTTGTTTCCTGTCTCTCCTTCAGAGCACCGATGTGTGGAGTCAGCCAAAATACGAAACAAATATCCTGACAGAGTACCGGTGAGTTGTGGGGGAGGGCAGTTACCCAAAACCTGCTAAATTCACATCAGGATTGGGTAAATGTGCAGTCTTCTGACATTGTTTAAATAAGCAGAGCTGTAGGCCCGTAGCAAGAAGGATGGTCCCTCTCATCTTTAGCCTGGAGGATGCAACATTCATGGTTTCCATAAAGAATTTGAGATTCTGATTGACCAGACCACCATCCATTTTCTTCTGCCTATCCGGGCAGAAAATGACCACAGGACAACTTTCCATTTCTCCTCAGTCTGTCTTAATTAAGTTAGGCCCCAGCAGAGTGCCTAGGTCTGTTCAGTTTGTCTATTTTTTCCATTGACCATGGTTTACTAATGTATTCCTAAGCCCATGCAGTGATTACTATAGAGAGCCATGTCTGTCTCTAATGCAGTAGAACATGAGGACCCCAGAGAGCAAAATTTAAAATTAGTTTTCAGCCTTGTCCCTTGTGCAGTGGGATTTTCCCTCCTTTGTCTGAATCCTTTAATGATGTTGTGCGTCACAGACGCAGCGACAGCCTGGGCACACTCTACCTCTCGCATTATGGCAGCTGGGATGGGCCACAGTTATGGCTCTGTGATGGTTTGGTGTTGCATTCAGCCAGTGAAAATTGCAAATGCAATAAAAACATGCGTGGATAGAAGAAGGACTATCAGCCATTGATTGTGACACACCTTAAAACCTTACAAGTACCTTGCTGCTGAGGGCTTACTGGTGACACATGTTCTTACAACTTCACTCACAGACATTATTGTAAGGCTAAGCTTAATGGTCAGCCAGAAGCTTTCAGATAGGGAGTGCAGGTGTTTGCTACAGTATTGGGAGATTTGTGGCCCACACACAGCATGACCACAGTGTGTAAGAATGCATTTGTCTGTTAATGTGTGTACTCCAGGTGATAGTGGAGAAGGTTTCTGGCTCTCAGATAGTGGACATAGATAAGAGGAAGTACCTGGTGCCCTCTGACATCACTGTGGCCCAGTTCATGTGGATCATCAGGAAACGCATCCAGCTGCCTTCAGAGAAAGCCATCTTCCTCTTCGTTGACAAAACGGTCCCCCAGTCCAGGTGAGAGTGCGCTGCGTTCTGCAGCAAGTCAGTAGATTTAAAGGCCAAACTCATGAGTGTGCACCACAGAGACCAAAAAACCTTGTGCCAACACATTCTTCTCGATAATTTTATTGAATGTAAATGTGTTAGATGATTTGAACTTTTTTTGAGTTTAACAATACCTTTGAAATAAATATTTATGCTGTATATTGTTAATATTTACTTTGAATTGCATGAATTGTACTCTGTAGTTGTAGCTTAAGAAAGAAATGTGAGTTACGTTGATTTTTTTAGCATCTGTTCTCCTCACTCAGATGTCTCCCGGTTCTTGGGAACCAAGAATTAACTGATTCGAGTTTAGTGGTTTTTGGCCGTATCACCAGAATTCATTACATAGTTACAGCAAAATTTCTGCAATAAATATGTAAAAATAAATATGTTTAAAATCTGTTAGCCACATTTTACCCTGGATCAACAGCCTGACGTTATCAAAGCTGTAATGTGCGCACTGTGTGTTCCCTAAAATGTCTTTAACCATTCATCTTGTGTAACTGATGAGCAGGATCGTATGTAGAAGTATTTCTTATCCAGCTCCATTTGAGTCTGAAGCTACACTTTCACCTCGATCAAAACTTTCACCAGTTTTAAGATGGAATAAGATTCATGGTTGTTGTAAGGTTAAGTAAACAAAGAAACTGGAAGCACAGCTGAACTTGGTGTATACAGACAAACATGAACAAGAATAAAAGAGTAATATATTATCATAATTTAAAACACCAAGTACATAGGGGCTAATCCTAATGTTAGCAGCTTTATCAATGGTATGGGTAAACAGTGGAATAGATGGAAATAATAGAGGTAGGTGAATATTATAGAAGGGGTGGGGGCGTCAAGGGTGGATCGATCCAAATATCGGTAGTATCGATACCAGCGCTGGTATTGGTATTGGAGCGATACTAGTGCGATAGCATCGATACTTTGTTTCTCTCCTCTAAGTTCTGTGCGTTGCTCCCATTCACCAGAAAGAAGTCATGTCTGTGTAAACACTGCTCCTCTTTGGACACTTTGCTGTCCTGTGTTTAGTTGCCCTTGGGTCACGTGTCCTACCGGCACTAAACAGCTGTAAATACTAAAAACAGTGATACTGTATGTATTCGAAGAAAATTCTCTTCTGTGGCTACACCATCAACCATAAAAGACCATGAAAAAGCACAAGAAATGAAGAGAGGAGGTAATGTGTATGTAAATTCCTCAAATTGACCCAGACAGACAGAGCTCGCTGTCACAGTCCTTTCAGAGAGGCAAATAATATCCAGGTAGCTCACGTAGTGGTGAAGCTAATGTTAAATAATTCAGTTCATCAGCGCAACTTAACGTGGACGTGTTATTGTCCACCGTAATTGTTAGTGGTCATTGAATTATGTTCATGATGATTCGTCTTCTAAATCATGACACATCACTCTCCACCATATATTATTTTTACTATAGTGCTTTGCACTTAAGGTAGATATTGCACAGGGATCAGCAGTTTTCTAGGTGTGAGTGTTGAGTAGCCTGATGGTCGATGGGAAGAAGCTGTTTTATGCTCTTTATGCTCCTGTACTTTCTTTCATAAGGCAGCGTGAAAGTCTCTCATCTATTCGTCGTTTATTCAATTAAATCCGGTTTTACTTATATAGCACCAATTTCTAACCAAAGTCACTTCATTGTGCTTCATATTGTGAGGTTAACACCCTGCATTATTAGAAAGAAACCCCAGCAATCACAAGGCCCCCTATCAGGAAGCACTTGACAAAAGTGGGGAGGGCAAACTCCCTGTTAACAGGAAGAAGTGTCCATCAGAAACAAGTAGGTGCAGCCATCTGCTCTGACTGGTGGAGGGGGGACGGGATGGGATCAGAGAGAGGCGGCTTATCAAAGGAATCTGCTTCTGAGTGCTTTGTAGCACGCTGATACTGCTCTCCTTATTAAAGTCTAGCCACAGCACGTATGCCACCTCTTCACTAACAAAGCAATAATGCTGGAACCAAATCTAGAACCAGTTCCACAAAAAAGACTGGCTCTGGGACAATGTTTTTTGGCATCGTCTCTACTGATGTGGTTGCTCCAAGTAGTTGTTTAGCAAGAGGATGTCAAAGATGTTTCAGCAGCACAGCTCCTACAGTCCACAGCTTTGATAAATGGAACCAGAAGGAAGAACCACTAGCGGCTCTTTTTTATTTTTAAAACTTAAATTCATTTTTTATGAGGAATTTATTCCACACGTAAATCAGCTGTTGTGAGGAATGTTCATGTTCATGTTGCAAAAACATGCATCTGGCTGTAATCGCTGAGCTCTCAACCTCACGCTCCCATTGAAGGTATTAAACAGACGGCCTGTAGTTTTTATCAGATTTGACAGTGAGTCTAATGAAACTTAGACACACCGACACAGTAGGGCTTAACATTGCTCAGGTCTTTGTCATATTTGACGTGACATAAAAATTCAAAATTCAAATTCAAATTCAAATTTTATTTGTCACGTACACAGTCATACACAGTACGATATGTAGTGAAATGCTTGGACAACTGCTCGTGACCTAAAGAAAACAAAAAAGGAAAAGGCTATGAATAAGATGGGAAATAAATATGAAAAATTAAAAAGGGTAAATTTAACTAGGAAGGAATAAAATATAAATTAAGGTTAAAAATGAAATAACTGTACAACACAAATTAGAATGAAGGGTAAATGTAACTGGGAGAATAAGATAAAATATATAAATTAAAGTTGAAAATAAAATAACTGTACAACAAAATACACAATATAGAACTATATAAGAATGTATGAAGAAATATAAATAAATATATACACAATAACAGCAGCGTGATTTAAGTAATGAAGTGAAAACAATGTCCAGAATGTCCAGTGTGTGTGTAAGAACTGTATGTGTGGGTCAGTTCTGTGTGGTGGTGTGATTGAGAGACCGTATCGCCTGCGGGAAGAAGCTCCTCCTCAGTCTCTCTGTGTTGGTCTTCAGGGAGCGGAATCGCTTTCCTGACCTCAACAGAGAGAACAGTCTGTTGTTGGGATGGCTGAGGTCCTTCACCATCTTCCTGGCCTTGGTCCAGCACCGCCTGCTGTAGATTGAGTGCAGGTCAGGGAGCTCGGAGCGGATGGTGCGCTCAGCTGACCGCACAACCCTCTGTAGAGCTCGTCTGTCCTGCATGGTGCTGTTCCCGAACCAGGTTAAGATGTTTCCCGTCAGGATGCTCTCTATGGTGCAGGAGTAAAAGTTCCTGAGCACCTTGGAGGGCAGTTGGAAGTCTCTCAAGCGTCTGAGGTGGTAGAGACGCTGTCGGGCCTTTTTCACCACGGTGTTGATGTGACAGGACCATGACAGGTCCTGCGTGATGTGAACTCCGAGGTATTTGAAGCTGTCCACTCTCTCCACTGGGCACTCGTTGATGACGGGGGTCTGGTAGTTCCTCTCCTGCTTAGTGCTGAAGTCCACTATCAGCTCCTTTGTCTTACTGACGTTTAGAAGGAGGTTGTTCCTCTGGCACCAGTTCTCCAGATTCCTAATCTCCTTCAGGTAGGCCGTCTCGTTGTTATCAGAGATCAGGCCCACCACGACGGTGTCGTCAGCAAACTTGATGATGGTGGTGGAGCTGGTAGTGGCCACACAGTCATATGTGTACAAAGAGTACAGCAGGGGGCTCAGAACACACCCCTGGGGGGCTCCAGTGCTGAGAGTGGTGGAGGCTGAGACATGTCCGCCCATCCTTACTGCCTGTGGTCTGCCAGTTAGGAAGTTGGAGATCCACAGACACATAGATGAGCTGAGTCCCAGATGCTCCAGCTTGGTGGTGAGTGTGGAGGGAATTATGGTATTAAATGCAGAGCTGTAGTCTATGAAGAGCATTTTAACATAATTCCCCCTTCTAGTGTCCAAGTGAGTGAGTGTTGTGTGGAGGAGATGAGAGATGGCATCATCTGTGGAACGATTTGGACGGTAAGCGAACTGTAGTGGGTCCAGTGTGTCTGGTAGTGAAGAAATGATGAAGTCTCTGACCAGGCGTTCAAAGCACTTCATCACTACTGAGGTGAGGGCTACAGGGCGATAGTCATTGAGAGAAGCAGGGTGGGGTTTCTTCGGGACAGGAACAATGATGGACTCTTTGAAGCATGTGGGGATCACCGACTGAGATAAAGAGATGTTGAATATCTCAGTGAACACAGGAGCTAGCTGGTATGCGCAGTCTCTTAGGATACGACCTGGGATGCCGTCTGGGCCTGCTGCTTTCCGTCTGGGCCTGCTGCTTTCCACTGGTAACCACTGGTTGCTAGGGAAATGTGCAATGCTAGACTGGTTGGCAGATTTCCCAGGTAATTTTCAGTAATTACTAGTTATTGTTGTTGTAAAATCGACGCAGTTCCCACCTTTAAAGTAAACGCTGCAGCTAACTTTTACTTTTAAAGGCACACGGTCTGCAGTTCTGCTTCTGCAGTTTAACTTTGAACAGTGTGAAAAGTGCAGGCAAACCCATCATTGGTTCCCCACAGAAAACCACGATCTGGGCCTTGAGGGTTAAACTAGGCTAGCCCATAGCAGGTTTGCCCTTTTGGGTTGGCAGTGGGTCTATCCACAGATCTCCCGCATGAACCCTGAGGAGGAACATTTGCTAGAATGATTGTCAAATGCCCAAAACCACAGACAAGTTAACATCACATATCAACTTGTGTCTACAAAATCTCAGTACATGCAGTTAAATCCTGGTACTTAGATTACAGTTTCAAATTACTTTTATATCTGTTCCTCCATTTAAAGGGTGGAGCTGCCCAAATAACTGCTGGGTGGAATTACCAAGGTCACTATAGAGTGGTGAGAGTTGCTTCAAGAAGGATTTTGATATATCTGTGCACTGTATATAAAGAATGCACATAGCTAGTATTGGGCCACACCTCAGGCTCAGCTTCTGAATCCGGTTTTCAGTCTCATTGAATTTCAGTCCTGTGGCATCAGCACATTAGCTGTGCACCAGGAGCTTAATGATACGGGTTTCCAAGGCCGAGGAGCTTATGTCGGTGTAATGTGTTTGTTGCCCAGGCCTTTTTTTATACGGTGTTGGCCTAAAAGTGAATCTATTCCACAATATGCATTTGTTTTAATTGCCAGCAGGGGGCGACTCCTGAGGTTCTTTGCTCTGCGACTTCACGTTCCTGATGACTTAATGGGCTAACTCAAAGTAGTTTGAAGTGATACTGAGTAAAACATAAAGTTGATTTAATAATTATGGTCATGATTAGAGTCAGAAACCAGGATATCCGATAGCCGTCTTCCAGCATGTTATTCAGAAGCTCACACTCATGACGTCTCAAAACAAAAAGATGAAGGTGGCATAAACACTCGGCGCAGTAATGCAATGGTGTCGAATCTGTCTTTAGGTAAAGCCTGTAGACATGTCTGACTCTGTTTTGTGCATCATCTAACTATTCGGTTTTTACTGTGTTTCAGTCTGACGATGGGCCAGCTGTACGACAAGGAGAAGGACGAGGACGGCTTTCTGTACGTGGCCTACAGCGGAGAAAACACCTTTGGTTACAAGGCCTTTTATACAGCACAGGGTTAATGCATAACTGATTACTAGTTTCTCTCTCACACGCTTGCACACACACACACACACACACAAAACCCCAAACACACCGACACATTAGGGCTTAACATATACTGGTGCATAGTGCTTCAGAAATTGGCCTTTACATGTGTTACACAGGTAACACACCTACACATTTGGCACTCGCATTTCTGATCAGCTTTTGATACTTAAAACTGCTCATTTATGATGCGAGTTTGCTACAATAAACAAACTTTTTTCCCCAGATGCTTGGATGATGTAAAAAAAACAAACAAACAAACAAACGCTGAACTTTATCATGATCTCCGTTTCAAGGCCAGTTACTGAGAGAATTATCTTTAACACTGCCGCGAATCTGAATAACAGTCATGTACATTAAAGCCACTTCAGATACCATTCATCATCCTGGCACTGTTAATAAACACACACATGCACACATGCACAAACCAATCATTATGTGACACAGTCATGCTCCATTTTATTTGTTGTCACAGATATTTATGTTCAGTGGAAGTGAGAAAGAGACGCAGTAATCCTGTGACTAGAATACTTACCCGCATTCTTTGTATTGCTCATCATATCATGTATGAAATGTTCACCACAAGACAAAAGATACTCTGTAGAAGGCCCAGGATAGGCTTGAAGGTTGATCATAAGCACGTGAATGTTAGCCGGCGCCACTCCTCAGGATGTTACCGAGACCGCCCCAGCCCGACAGTAGTCTCTCTGCACAGGATGTTGTGCTGGATAAACACGAATTCATTGAACTGCTTCAAAAAATCCAACACTTTACTTGAAGTTTTAAAATACCGTCAGAAAAAAAAATTAACATATAAACAAAATACAATTAATGACAAAACAACCTTATAATTAATAAAACCTTAATGAATATTTCCTCAATTTAGAGACACAAACAACCGAAGCCTCGTTATTTATTATTATTAATTCACTGAACTTTTAAAAATGTAACATTTCTGTTCAAACCCATTAAGTTCTGAAATGTTCAGTGGGAGTTATTCTATGAATATTACACTGACAGCACTAATAAAATATTCCAACAGTCTTCTGATTCCCCCTGATTCATAATAACCTGTGAATGAGTTTAGCTAAATATAAATGATGTAATGGTACAAGTCAAACATATTGACCGCACCCAGACAGCAAGGAGACACTGAACAGATGTTGATTTTCCATCTGAACCATCAGAATCGTCAGGATTGAAATGTCAACACAAAACCAATGTTGAAACAACATTGAAATACCGATAAAACCTGACACTGACGTTGAAATAACATTGATTCACTGTTGTTCTGTCATCGTTGATTGTTGATCTATTTATAGTTGACAAGGTGACAACAATCACGTTGAAAAACTATCGATTTATGGTTGAGCGGGAAATTAAAGCTGCTCACACTCAGCTGTGGTGTATATTTAGCACTGAGAGTTTCATGTTCCTGCCAACTTTGTTGTCACTGCACACTCAGATTTGCACATGTGCTGGTCTGTCACCGTGCAACATGGATGACCGGAGTGTCGCGTTACCGTCTTAGCCAGCGTGCGCAAGCGTGAGCGGCCGGGAGGTGACTGCAGTTCACAGCTGTGGGTGAACTTCTCTCTTTTTTCTTTTTCTAATCCAATATTTAAATTTTAGCATTCAGTGTTTTATTTTTGCTACCTGTGTCTTGGGGTGCAGTCGAGTCCTTGTGTGACATTTAATTAAAAAGTAAAGCTATTTGAATTGTATTAAACTCGTGTGAACGTTTATGTTTAAATCCTGTTTAACATTTAATTATGGGCTCATTAACCACAATAATAAAGAGCTCGCTATTTATTTGCGATTTTTATTTCTGGGAAACCTCATCCCTCATGAAATGTGACTGGGAATTGAATATTCACAGATCTGTAATTAAATTGTTTTGCGCGACTCCTGCTGTGTCTTTTGTGTTATTAATGAGCTGTGATAACTGGGATTTACACTTCAGTGCATTGCACCATTTCACTTTAGGGAGCTCAAAAAATGGACAGTAAAGAGCCGAAAGGATGAAAGCGTCATTAAAACGGAAACGTCTTGGCTACTCAGAAAACACACTTAAAACCAGGGCTGAAGGATGTATTCAGGTCTTTACTTAAATAAAAGTAATTAAGTAAGTAAAACTATATTTATAGGGGCAAGGATTAAAAAAACAGCATTAAAAAACTGAAAAATGTGACAAAAAAAATCACCATAAAGTGATTGAAAAACTCACAATTCAACAGAATCTTTTCTGAATGTGTCATGAGATTTAAATATGAATTTTAAAACAACGGGAGAACTATCGGGTTAATAAACACGGAGGTCCCACTCTATTTTTAGCTTTATAGGCTTGCAAACATGGCTGGAGTGAAACCTGCGTTTAGAAAAGACGCACCGTGCTTTGTCATTAACTTCAAGTAAAGTGTTGTTTGGCTGCAAAGCATTCACAGCCTTTTGATCTCTCAGCTCTCACGTTGCATTCAATATGACTTCAAGCTTGTAACTGAGATAATAAACTTGTATTTAAAAAGTTTAACAAATTCAAAGACCAATGGAGCCAAAGGATGACGTTTCTATTGACCTCCTACACACAGACTTATGGCCGGAGGAGATGCCTCCTGCTGGCAGGTTTAAGACTCGCACTGGCTTCATTTTGCACACCTGAAAGTTACGCCTGTCCGTCCACTGCAGAGCGTCTATGGATGACTCTGAGGCTGAACTTTTAGTTGCACCTGTAGTTTCTGGTGCTGGTTTCCACCCATCATTTGACCTCGTTGCAGTTTTCATGTCTGCGCTCCACAAAGCTGGTTCACTGTCTGATGTTGTGCAATATGCATTGGTAATTCTTATTTCATCAGTGTTGTATGAATATAAAACATATCTTAAAGACATAAATAAATTTTAGATATCTGATAAAGGGAAGGTAGCTGGAAGACCTGACCAATAAAAACTAATGTAAAATTTACAGTGTGGTCTTTGACTTGGTGGTTGCACTGTAGAGTTTCACAGCTGTGTCCCTATTTTTGATGCATCATACACATAAACACTACATGATCATGTAAGGGGGTCCGAGGAAGAGGCGCACAATTAAAGGCAGAATCGTCCACTTTAATAAAAACCTAGAGATTTAATGATGAGCACTGATCGTGTTGACAGGCTTGTAAAAAGATGTAACACAAAAATGCTCCATGCAGCAAAAGCTGACATTTCCTAGTTTTTTTTTTTATACTTTATGTCTTATAATGCATCAACGTAGATTAACTTCATTAGCCCTCACCTTTCAGACTTAATCTACTGGAAAAGCATGAAGTTTTCAATCCGACGCCTTTACAGCGGAGTTCAAGCTCACTTCTTTTTAAAGGGGACAGTTTTAAATACTGTTGCTCTTAAAATGCATCACCTCATTTATTTCCCTCAAGCCCCTGGTCTTTCTAATAAATCCATAGTCTTTGCTGATAACATGAGTTATTCTCTTGAAATCCTTTGGAGCATCTCTGGAAGTCAAAGCTCCAACTGGGAAACATCACAGTGGAATAGATTCACACATAGATACACAGAAGTGATCGTTAATCTACTGAGTCAGAGTTTATAAATAAATTATCCTAATATTTGTCAAATACTGTGTGCCACATCATCTGTGACAGATATTCATGTTCTTCAGGTTCAGTGATATCGAAGTCGGCCGTGGCCATGGACCCTTTAAAGTCTAACTACTGCAAAATACATTTACTGGCTTAATCAGCCACTCACGTGGCAGAAACTGTGCATTTAGGGTCAAGATGACCCGTTGAAGTTTAAACTGGGCATCAGAATGGGTGATTTAAGTGACTGTGGGTGGTTTTCTTCAGGAAATGTTTCCAGCACCTTGTCGAATTAATGCCACACAGAATTAAGGCACCTCTGAAGGCAAAAGGGGTCAAGGTGTGTCTAAAGAAGTGAGTGTTTGCCCCTGGTTCAGTTTTCCTGTAAGGTCTGTTTAATCGGACCTCCTGGGCTGAATCAATACTTCAAATATAAAACTCTGCTTTTTCTGTATTAGTCCAACGCTCACAGACTAAAATTATGAAGCTGTTAAAAGATTCTCTTGAATCTAAAATATGATTGATATTGTTTTCCCTTGGCTTGTAGTGCTTTTATTCATCTGATTATTGAATTGTGGAGTTCTGGAAACATCAGCTTTCTCTCTAATGGAAAAGAACTACAATGAATCCCCTCATGCCAAGGGAAAAAAAACAACTGAAAACTTGCATTAACCTCAGGTTTATTTATGCAACTATCCATATATTTTAAAAAAACAATATAAAGAATTTAATTCAATTTTATTAATACAGCACACAAAACACAATGAGGTGCTTTATATTGAAAGGTAAAGACTATAATAATACAGAGAAAACACACAGCTTTCTATGAGCAAGCACTTGGTGACAGTGGGAAGGAAAAACTCCCTTTTACCAGGAAGAAACCAGGTGCAGGGAGAGGCAGCCATATGCCACGACCTGTGGTTATTTTTCCCCTGAGCTACAGACGAGCTTGCACTGATGTAATCAGATGTCTGCATCCCAGTTCTCTGCATCTCTACGATGGATGTGACGAAAACAGCTCAAAATCGCTGAAGAATGAGAATGAGAAAATTGAAGGCATCCTGGACATAAGCCGCCATGTGCTGTTTGTCATTAGCAGAGAGGAAATAGCAGGAATCAGCTGAGCCACATCACCAACTGAACTGATCCTCTGTCCCTGCACCGTGGTCCTGCATGAACGACCTAACTGTTTGTGCAGAAATGTGCAGCTTTACCTTTTTCTTCACAACAATGTGTCCTACACAGGCCGAGTTAACAAACTGGTGCGAAAACGTTTTTGCAGGGTTCAAACCACTGCCAGAAAGTAACTGCTGGTCGTTTCCTTATGATGAAATTAGAAAGCAGAATTTGCCAGTTCAACATGTTAAACCAACTAAAGCAATTCCTTTGATTCCAAATTTTGACATAGTCTGGGACTTCAGGAGTATCTTCATGTTTTTAGTGCAGGACGCATTCAAACTAGGAGTGAGACTGGAGCCTGTGTTTTCCTGTGCAGGTATAAATGGCTGTGCGTTTTTAAGAACACCAGGCAGCTGGAGCCACGACATGCACTGTGAAAATAAGCCATCGTGTGTGCTGCATTACCAACAGTTTCAAACAGCGTGACAGCGCAGAGCGTCCTGCTGAGGCAAACCTGCACAGCAGACCAGCTGAGCCAACACACACACAGGAAGAGAGGAAAAAGACAGCGCAAATTAAAGAAGCCAAGCTTGTCCTTTCATTAAAAGGGTGCCGCAATCCTTTCTGTTCTCTGCAGCATGTTTGAAATCCGAGTTTCACAAGGTCAAACCTTGGGCGACCCTTGACCTCTGAGTTTCTCCTACAACAAAGCTGCTTTGTCATCAAGCCTGTCGAGAGTGAGTTGTCAGTGGAAGAGGAGGAGGTTTCTGTCACTGCGCGGCCACAGAGGGAATGCCTGACTGCGCAGCTGCTGCCAGGCCTGCTGGTACGACTGGGAGGCCTGCTTGTAGTCCCAGTAGGTCTGCAGCTCTGCTTTCCTGGACACATGTAAGAAAAGAAAATCCTCGATGTAAAGCAAGAAGCAAAAATTATTACTCTAAGTTACTTTTAAACCACTACAGAAGTACAAAAAACCACATTGGCTGAAACTGTTCGTGCAGATTGCTGCTACAACCTGTTAGCACGTAAAATGAGCCGAAGTTTAAGTTCTGTAATAAAGATTCAAGATACATCATTCAAAGGGAGAAAGTGGATTACTGTGTGTTAGATAGGAGAAACAGATTGTTCAAATATCTGCTGGTTACCGTGGTTACTTGAGCCACTGTAGTAAAGAAGAACATCTTGTAGATAAAGTGATCAGGACTGGCTCTCAAAAGGAAGATTAACGATTGATTTCCCTCAGCTGCAACTTCCTCCTTCGTCTGCCGTTTCTCCTCCTCAGACGTACCTTTGTCATTAAGTCCTGTCATTGTGCTGAGCTGAGTGTGAGTGTTTACAATGTGTCTGTTGTGTGTGGGCCGTATCAGGTTTTCTGACAAACACAAGGACCTTTGTCCTCCATTGTTAGTCATCAGAGTTTCATTTTCTCAGATTCATTTTCAGGAGACCTACTGTCATCCTGAAGCCAGTCTTCCACATAAATGTAGCACAGCACACTATGTGACAGGATCTCCAAAAACAAAGACGATGCAAACAAAGTAGCCGTGTGACAGACTTAATATAAGTACACAGCCAGGGATTCAACTGCAAGGACCAATTTTCACATAAAAAAAACCTTACAGATTCCTGTCGAGTGCTCGAGTGCAACATGAAACCGCAGCAGCCTTGGACAGTCCTTTATTTGGCAACAGCCTGGCATGACTGCACCACGGTGGTGGTTTTATCCATAGTTTAACAGGTAACAAAAGGAGAGCAGAACAAAGGCACCAGCCGAGAGAAACAGTACCTCCAGCATGTCCTGGATTGGCCCTTTAATCTCCTCACAGCTGGACACCACATCCTCAGCTCATCTCTAAAGGCGAGCCCGAAACCTGCAGAAGTCCAGCCGCTACCCGGAACTCATGGCCAAAAGTGAGGTAAGGAACAGAACACAGCACCCTTCTCCACCTAACCTGGTGCATGTGAGATCCACATGGCCTTAGATTTGGAGAAGCTGCTAACTCTGAGCTCAGTCACTTCAGACTCGATTACAAACTTGCTCCAGTGCAAGCTAAAGGTCACTGCTTGATGAAGCCTTAATACGAAAGCTTAATACAAAAAAAATCAAAAATCACCTGATAACTTCATAAAGTGATCAGTAAACATGGAGCCAATCAGCAGCAGCATAGCACACAAGTCTGAAAAAGTGCACACACAACATTTTTAACCCACAGCAGGCTGGAAATCTAAGACTGAGGAATTCAAACCAACCCCACCTGTTTAATACGAGCGCAACAGTCAGATTGCATAACACGATTTCCAGGAATGAACATTTCACAGTGATGTGAACATTTCCTTAGTGATTGGTGCACGTAGTTTTATGTGAATGAGAGTTGCACAAACTGAGAGAAGCTGCACTGTTCTTCAAATATTGCAGCTCTCGTTGGAGCGTTTTCAAAAGCTGCAGCGAGTTTCTGAAAGAGCCAATTGTTTGTTACCTGAGAGAGTCGGGGAGAGCCGAGGGATCGGTGGCCGACACCAAAGACAAGAAGGAATGAAAAAGCTCTGATTTGCACAGAAGAGACCTGAAATCAGAGAAGCACGCCGGGATGTTTGAGAACACAGCAAACTCACATGGTACTCATGTATGATGACAGTGGATTGGTTCTACCTGGCTTTTGCTGTTCCCAGGGCCTTCTTGGTGACTCCGTGTTTGTAGCCGTTAGCGGTGACATCTAGTGGCTGCTCTGTTACGTTACACCAGCTGATGGCTGAAACACAGGGAGCAAACCTCAGATACACACCGAGATTGCAGCTCAGTGCTGGAGCAGTTTAAACACAATTAAAACTTTAATTGAATCCGTAAAAACTGCTTCACTGAGTGAATGGGTTAAATGCAGAGAGGAATTTCCCCACGGGGATCAATAAAGTATACATTATTATTATTATTATTAAAAAACTGATACCATTAACAGAAAGAGACAGCTGCAAACTGGACCTAAACTGAGAGAGGCCTGCAGCGAGGCAGACACCCTGAGTCTAGCAGATACTCTTGATCTGAAAACCTTTCTGATCTCATGCTCAGTTCCTCCACTAAAGCAAGCCGTTTTAGATCCTTCCACCTATCTTTAAGCCAAATTTCCTGATTGGGTGATCCTCACAAACAGAAGGTCTAAGCTGCAGGTGGGTGTGGCTTCTTTGAGATGACTATATTAGGGATAGTGGATGGTTGATGTCAAGTGTTGACATCTAGTTTTTTGGCACTTACAAATAATTTGCAGAATCTTTCTGAAAGCTCTGAATGTGAAAGCTGTAAACAGACAGGAAATGAGTATTCATTCAAAACATTTCTTCTCATTCACAATTATTTTAACTTCACGTGGACAGTCCTACCTGCCCCGCAGGGGGAGATGCGGCCCTGGCCGGCCTGGTGCTGGAGCTCAGTTTGGGCTTGGCTGAAAGGAAACTCCAACGTGGCCTGGAGCAGCTCGGGTGGACGTACGGCGAAACCGGCAGGGAGGTCCGATACACAGGCGCACCTGACAGCACAGAAGCACTGCATTTAATTGAGTGTGGTCTGATTTGATGAAGACTATTCACTGCCTAACACCTGCAGCGCTGCAGGTGTTCCACTAAATTCCACAGAATTTAGCAGCTAGAAAATTCCCACATGATTAAAGTGATATCAAAGCAGTTCTTTATTGTTGCATACTGAGGCGTCAAAATGCATTATCTTCATGGGTGAAAGAGTTCATTGTCTGTGTGAATAAGTGATAATCACACAAACTGACAGCTACCTTGATGTAACCACTTAGCCCGATTACAGACGTTAGGCTGTCAGAAGGCAGATAAAGGAAAGATATCCTGGTTATACGGCCCAAGGAAGTGGTTTTTAAACCAGCACCAGTTGGTGCCTGTCCAACATACACACTGCAACAAGAACACTATGCTGTCTTAAGTATTTGCTCGTCTGCTTTCACGTGCATATGAACTTGAGTGACATCCCATTCTTAATCCATGGGGCTTAATATGATGCCGGCCCACCCTTTGCAACTATACCAGCTTTAACATTTCTGGGAATGTAGGAGTGTGTTAGTGGGAATTTTTGACCAGGAATCCCAAATACAGGAAGGTCTGGAACTGGCTCTGTTTAAAAGTCCTAATCTCTGAATCCCATGAGCATTACCCAGTAGGCAAACACAGCTTAGATGGAGCCAGGGAGGAGACTCACCCAGCTCAAACTGGTACTCAGCCCTCCGGATGCTGATCCTGAAGGCGTGCTTGCCAGGGTGGCTAAGCCCGCTTCCTCTTCAGCCACACCCATTACCAGCAGCTCTCCTCTAAATCTGTGTACTTGGTAACTGACTGGTTTAAAAGCAGTAGCTTGGAAAATTAAGCCCCAAGGATCTGTTCATTTTTAAGGTTAAAGTAACATGTAAGAACCCACTGAGTGACGTTCTAATTAAATGCAGATTTTTACCTTCGAGGTTTCACACAAGGTTAAAAAGGAAGTGTCCACTGTTAAAAACGGTTCTTTTGATTCTTAAAAGACACGGCTCAAAAGTGGTCTTTTACTTTAAAAAAATGATCTTTAATCTTACATATCCCGGGATATGGAGACTGAGCACACACAGAAACGCCTGCTCACATCAGCCAGTCTCAAGCAGAAAACAGGAAGCCAGGTTATTTATGTACCTCTCGACGTCACATACAGTGTCATTACACACAAAACTTCTTCTATTCAGTTCCTCTTTTCTGTGTCTGATTTATTAATATGCCTGTGCACTAAAACTTCTTGTGCAGCTTGCAATAACTTCCCCTTTCTAAGGTCTGTTGCCAGGGCAACCTGTCTAGACTTAGTCTCACTCTGTCGGTTCCTCATATTCTACAAAAAACATGCAGTTTCTGGTCAGCCTGTAACCTAGTTTTACACTGAAGTCTGGGCCTCTCTTATATAAACCAATAATAATCAGCATATAAGCATTTAAGATTATATATTTATTACCTAACACCACATTTTAGACTTTTTGAATGCAGGATGTTTTACCAAAGCAATTTAGCAGGAGTGAACTAGAGCCAAAAAAATCTCTTGAATCATACGTATCCAATAAACTTCTCTAAGCTAGTGCTGGTTTTGTTTGATTTTGAGAGAGATTGACCAAATAATGAGCACATCCAGGTGAGACGATGCACTTATCTCTGTTTTGTGTTGACATAAATAATCCCAGAGGAATACAGGGGAAATCCAAATCTGCTCAAAGTTATCAGCTGCAGGACATCAGTGGAATTCTTTGGAAGCTGTAATCTAGCAGGAAAACAACAGAAATCCAGATCCTCTTCAATTTATAATCAAACATGACAAAATGAGTAGAGAAAAACGCAAAAAAAAATTTCCAAATGTGAACTCTTTGATCCAATCTTCTGTAAGGCTCGTCTCCCAGGAGACAAAAGGATGAACAGCTCGTCTCTTCTGCTTAAAACAACAAGGCTTCGCTCACGGTCTCCACTCTAATTCGCTCCAAAGGGGTTCTGTCAGGCTGAGGTCAGGATTCTGTGCAGGCCAGTCAAGTTCTTCCACACCAAACTAGCTCATCCATGTCTCTATGCACCTTGCTTTGTGCACTGGTGCGCAGCCATGTTGGAGAAGGAAGAGGCCATCCCCAAACAGGAACAGTCTTGGTGTGCTGAGGCATTCAGGGGCCGAGCCCAATTCCTCCAGAACAACTCCACGCCATAACCGCCGCCCTCCACCAAACTTTACACTTGGCACAATTCAGTCAGACAGGTACCGTTGTCCTGGCAACCGCCAAACCCAGACTTGTCTGTCGCATTTACAGACAGGGTAGCATGAACATGCAACATTGTTCTAGAGTCCAGTGGCCTCATGCTTTACAGCACGGATGCTTTGCATTGCACTTGGTGATGTAAGGCTTGGATGCAGCTACTCCACCATAGATATCCACTCCATGAAGCTCTCTGCAAACTGTTCTTGAGCTAATCTGAAGGCCACATGTAGTGACTAGAACACCTGAATTCAATGATTTAGATAGTTGGCAAAATAGTGTAGCTGAAGAATTAAGTTCACCATTTAGCAGTTTTTTTTCTCAGGAGTTGGTGGAGAGGACGTGTCTTCGTTCATTGAAAGGCAACTGTTTACAAACAGGTCGTTTTTCTGGCAGAAACCAAACTGAACTACGAAGTCATTGCACTCATTTCACTTTCATTAATATCTGCTGCATTTAGCTCTCTCTAATTGAACCTAACGTTGTTTTACATCAAGGAGGATCCTTGACATGCTGGTCATGACTGGAACTGTTACATAAACCTTCAATATCTCTATTTGGTGTTTATTATTATCATGAGTTGTGATTACTGGCTCTGTATCTGTTTAGGTGAAGTTTTCACAGCGCATGACTAATAAAAATATAAAGCAGCCGGTTCAGCATTACCTTGTGACCAAAGCTCTCTGCATGACTTCTTGGTCATATGGACACTTTCCCACCACCATGGTGCTGAAGTACAGCGCCTCCTGTAGGTAATGGGACAGCAGTGCACCCTGGAAGCCCAGCACCCCCCAGCGGGCCATCTTGTCGCTGCAGGAGAGGGAGAGAGTTGGCTCTCCTCTGCCGGGCTTTACCCGGAGAACGCCCGGACTGTGATACCCCACCCCAGGCTGCAGAGGGTCAGCTGGGCCACCCGGTACACACTTGGCCCCTGTTCTGTGAATGTCTGAGACCTGATGATGCAGGCCAGTGCCATCAGTTTGAGCCAAGACTGCAGAGCTGCTGGTTTGTGAGGATGTTTCCGATGTTTTGTTAAAGTTCAGCGATCCACACTGTTCTGTGTCTCCTCTGTCCTCTTCCTTTGTCTCTGCCGTCTCCTCCAGATGAGGCTGCTTAGAGATTCGCTCCTCGCCGGATTCCTCTGCTTTCCTTTTCAGGTTTCCTCCTCCATCAGTCTGTTCATGGCCCTTTACTGATGTGACAGGAGGGCAGGGCTGAGGCTGGCTGTCAGTCATGGGGATGATGGAGGCGTCGCCACCTGGTTTCAGATCGGACAAACAAATGGCATGAGGGCACACTTCCGCATGATTAAAGCCAAGACAGATAAAGGTATGGTTAAAGGTAGAATGCATATAGTCTGAAAGACAACAAAAAAGAAAGCGCCTGCAAACGCCTCACAGCTAATAACAAATACTACAGTGTAAGGCTACGTCCACACTAATGCGTTTTAGTTTGAAAACGCATCATTTTCTCTCCGTTTTGGCCTCCCGTCCACACTGAGACGGCGTTCTCGCTCATGGAAAACGCAGCGTTTTGAAAACGCTCTCGAAAATGCGTAATTTGAAAACGGTGCTTTATGTGTCGCAGTGTGGACAGCGAAAACATTTGACAGCCCTATTAAAGCTTAATATCAGTCCGTACATGCTCCAGAGAGCTTTTCTTCAAATTCTTTAATTCTCACTCGCTTTTGCAACTTTGTACTTTTGCGTTACTCGCAGCAACAACTTCACCTCATTGTCAGTCCATTTAAAAAACTCGGTGCTTTCTCAACGTTTCGCCGCAACGTTTTTCCCATTTTCCTCTATAAACCATTGTGCAATACATATTTACTTTTTTCTTCTTACACCAGATTGTATATCTGTACTTTTTTTTTGTTAATACTGTTTATATGTATATAGTGCTGCAGTTTAAAAACTATATATATATTGTGAAGTTTTTGATATATAAAGCTGAAATTTCACAGCAATCATTACACATGTCCAAACTTTGGACCATAAAAGTTTCGTGTAAATCAGAGATGATTAAGCAGGTGAGCAACGATGATTTGAGAATTACTTTCTCTCTTTGTTCCCACAGAACTGTGCCGGTCTCAGTTATAGCGCAATGTGCTTTATCACAAATGATCCCTGTTCTCTGCATGAAAAGGCTGGACTGACTTCCTTCACAAACAAGAATAATCATGTCAAGTCCTCAATTATTCATCATCTCATGGAACTAATTTTACCATAAAGAGGTTGGAGAGTTAAACATTAACAATCCTTATCAGAAATGCATCTTTATTATTTATCAGCTAACAATGCCGCTGCTGACTTATATTTAGGTTTACTGCTTAATAAGCGGATATTAAATGTTATCAGTGGTGAATATTTAACTGTTGCCATATCAACTCTGCATCAAAGCTCAAGAGCTGAAAGACTTTTCAGGCTATTTGTTTGCATCTCTGGCACAAACAGGGGTTATTACATGTTATCATTTATAAAGACCTGCATTACACTCTGCTAGAATGGGTTATGTAATCAAAAAACAGAATAAATCTAAACTGGGTAAGTTACCAAACTACCTCGCATTAACTCACAGTAACTACAGCTGATAACCTAGCCGCTCTCTGTGTGAGCAACACAGATCTGGTTTGATTTCTTTCCATCTACTTTCTGCTGTGTGTAACTGTATTCGTTATTGTCGCTGTCCTGTGTGCTGACACTCACAGGGAGTGTGGCTGGTAAAAAGGAGGAAGGAAACTCTGGGCCGAAGCTTCCACTTTCCTCGCTCATCTGCTGCACAAAACACAGAGCTGCCCCGACCGCTCACAGCCCCGTGCAGCTCCTGGATCAGGTACCTGCAAATAAAAACGCATACATATACATAAAGCAATCAGCACAGTCAAACAGCCTGCAGTGACACAGGTGGGTGCATACACGCACCTGATACATCCCCTCCTGGCAATGACCTCTGCGTGGCTGTCGTTAAGTACATCACCTGAATTAAAAAGGAAAACAAAATTTGGTTTGCACAATCGACACCTTCAGCATCTGAGACACAAAACGTCCATCTGCACACACCTGTGGGACTCATGGCGGTCTGTCCAATACACTTGGTCCCAGTTCCCAGAGAAACAACCTCCATAGCAACTGTGATGGAAAAAGAAAACTATCGCATCACTATACCTCACTCATATCAGTGTCTACAGGTCCGCTGAAATATACATTATGGACATAATTTAGAACAATTTAAAGCCTTTTTCCCCATCTTCAGAAAACTTTAAATGTCTTTTTAGCAGTGACGTTTGGTAGAAATGGGGAAAAAATGAATGAAAGTGGGGTTTCAGAACAGTGGACTGGTCCATCCTGCCGAACAACCTGAATGAGAGTCAGCTCCGCGGGTGATCTGGAGCACAGCGGCCAGCAGGGTCCACTCTCTGCCCGGCTCAGGCTTCCCTCTGCGGGGAAGCTGACTGAAACGCTCGTAGCACAACTTGGCGACTTCATCCGCGCTCACCACATTAAAGCGACGGGGAAGGCGGATGTGAGCACCAGTAGGCATTTCAGATATGATTAAATTCACCGTTAATGTCCCGGTGTCATCCGAACACTACAAAGTTGGCATTTTCATTTAGAACTGCGACTAACTCCGGTGCACTTCCGGCGAATGAGAACGAGAAGAAGTTACTTCCGGTCCCAGCAAAGGAAGAGGTACTTTCACAATAAAAGTCCTCTCTTCAGCACCCTATGTCAATACATCCACCAACCCTCTTCTGCACATCACCAAACCACCTCATCCTTACCTCTATGGAGTGCCAGGACTGCCATAATGCATTAATTAAATACACCATTAAATAATTAATTAAATGTGGCAATAATTAATTAAAATTGGAATTAATTAATTAAATAAATAGTTATGACACATGTAATTAATTAATTATTGACACATTTAATTAATTATTTATGTATTTCACATTTTAATTAATTATTGACACATTTAATTAATTATTGACACATTTAATTAATTAATTATTGACACATTTAATTAATTATTTATGTATTTCACATTTTAATTAATTATTGACACATTTAAATAATTATTGACACATTTAATTAATTATTTAATGATATATTTATTTATTTCGTTTTGGCAGTCATGGCGCCTGGCTCTCATCATGAAATAATTTTATCTGTCAGCCTCACCCATCAAACTCAGGGGGCGGGGTTAACGCTGATCGAGTCAAAACCATTGCTTTGGCCTGGTGGCCATTGTTTCTAGCACACAACAACCGGCATGTGGAAGCTAACAGAACTGAACTTTGAAAAACCCTGTTTGTGTGTCACCAAATACTGTTTTAATATTTTTTTAGCCGAGAAGGTAGTGGTTTAATCTTCATGTGTCTGGTCGGTTTGTCAAGATACAGCCTCTTTGCAAAAGTGCTTCGATGATTTCGGAGATGTCTGCCCTGTCTCACGGCAAAGCGTGGGATAGACCCGCTCGCCTCGCAAGCAATCCCACCGACAAAGCGCAGGCCCCGGTACACAGCTGTAGTAACCCCCGCTGACTTCTTTTACTGAGGTTATATTTATCAGTGTTTTATTTCCTGATGTTCTTATGTGTCCTACGTGTTTCAGTCGCCAATTCTGAATTATAACTAACATTAAAAACATGTTTAAGGAGGAGAGAGAGCAAATAAATCTGTTTAACATCTGATCTTTGGGTTTTTGTTCAGTAATCAGCGTGACCTGTGTATAAACGCATAAAAGAGATAACGTTGGTGTTTCTGTCATGTAGTAACTGCTGGCTTTAACTGTACAAAGGTTGTTCGACACTATGAAACACATACAGACTTCATGATGTTCGGCTAATATTTTTATAGTGAATATTAATCATGAGGGTAAACGGCCCTGTACACCACGGAGCGAGGTCAGCATATCCACGATATCCTCAGCTCCATGAGTTAACACAAAGTTTCCCAGCTGACTATCTAACTGCCAACTATTCCAGAGACGTGAAAATATACAGCATAAAGAAAAGTGTAAGAGACTCAGCAGCAGATTAGAATAACAGTTATACATTTAATAAATCACCAAATGAATCCAAGAAACGAGCAAACCTGTTCCGACAATTTGAGTTTGTATTCCCTCAGCTGCAGACTCGCTGCTGTTTAAATGTTTGAAAAGGAAGATTAGATATAAAAAACGTCAAACATAGACTCAGTCTGCCTTCACATTTGATATGAGGCCAGCACGTATAGTGGCTGTGTCCTGTTTTAAGATCATACATGTAAAATTGTTGTCTGACCTCCGTCGATCCAGCCGCTCAGTCCGTGGTTACCATGGTTACTGCATAAGCAGCTATAATGTTAACAGCTGGCACTGAGGAAATCTACCGGCAGCATGGGTGTTTATGTTTTTCATTGCAAAAGAACTGTCTGAATGGTTAACTGAAGTTAACTTGGATAAATTATAGTTAAGGAGTTTCACAGATAACGCCTACGTGAGCAACTGTTCACCTGAAATCAGCAGGCTATTACTGAAATACACGTGCTATATCATAAACTATGATATAAATAGGGAGGTCCTATTAACATGTTTAGTTTTAAAGGACACCTTCCTGCCTTTAGTCTCCTTCATGAGCAGTATTAGTTTTCTTCTAACATCCAGAAGTCTGCACCATGTGTTTCATAGTTTGTAACGAGCCTTTGACAGGTAAACATAACATGACCGAAAAAGCAAAAAAAAAAAAAAAAAAAAGAGAGAGAGAGTGTTGACATAAGAAGAGAAAATGCTCTCAATTATGGAGACAGGCAAATGGTTCATTTATGTTTGATGTGTGTTTATTCCTCCCTAAATATCGTCGGTGAAGTTTGCCATGCACGTCAGATTTTCCTGCGCATTTTTATACCTCTGCCAACAGAGAGAAAAAAAATCACATTCTAACAGACAGCTGGTGCTTAGAATACAGTTGAATAACTATTAAAAAACAGATGATATTTAGATGATAGTTCAGTCTAACACATGTGCCAGTGAACCATTAAACGTCTGTGAAACTATGCAGTTATGAAACGTAACTTTAACCTCAGCCAAACCGATTTGCTCAGTTGTAAATAAAACAGCGAAGTAAACGTGACCCGACAGACAGAACCTGAGTGAATGAAGTCCAGCGTTTAACCACTGAGAGCTAAAACTCAGCTGAGGTTTCAAAGCTGTGTGCCGGTGATTGGACATCAGCCGCTGATGAAGCTGCTTCGCCTATAAAGTGCTCTGTAAGGAAACAAGCTCCAGCAGCTCTGCGCTCGGGGAAAACACTATATTTACTTATCTTGTGCAGAAAAATACGCTGACATTGCTTTATATCGAGTACCGGCTGCCCGGTTAAACTGTGACTATCACCAGGTAACGTAGGCGTGTTTCTTGAATTAGCAGCAGGTGTTAAACAGCTGACAGGTGAGGAGGAGGATGCATGCAGGTAAACTGAGGGTCTGTTGAGCTGATCGCTGGTTTCGTGAGAAAAATGTCAGCTCGTTCTTTATGTTACAGAAGCACAGAGACACAAGACCAGGCGGAAAGAGACGATCGTTCGGTGAAAATGAGAATCTGCAAATGCAACATGTGGAACACGGAGAGTGGAATATGTAAACAAACCGGTTAACGTAACCCCCTGGGTGCACTCTGCATGCTAATTGTTAGCACAGCTAGTGAAATCTCTGAAAACATCTGAGCACTTTTGCAAACATGTTCTATGTTGACAACCTGACCAGACATACTTCGCGACATTCGCGGCTAAAACACTGTTAAAAGTGTAGCTGGTGACAGAAAAACGGGGTATTTTAAAACTACACCACCACCATTGCTGCCTGTGATTTGATCTGCATTCTGGGATACCTGGCTGCCCCAAGTCTACACAAGCAATCGATTATCTAGGATCGACCTGTTTTGACTTACTTTGCACGGCAACCAATCAAATGTTAGAGAAGCTGCATGGGCAGCGTTAACCCCGCCCCCTGAGTTTGATGGGTGAGGCTGACAGATAAAATTATTTCATGATGAGAGCCAGGCGCCATGACTGCCAAAATGAAATAAATAAATATATCATTAAATAATTAATTAAATGTGTCAATAATTAATTAAAATGTGAAATACATAAATAATTAATTAAATGTGTCAATAATTAATTAATTAAATGTGTCAATAATTAATTAAAATGTGAAATACATAAATAATTAATTAAATGTGTCAATAATGAATTAATTACATGTGTCATAACTATTTATTTAATTAATTAATTCCAATTTTAATTAATTATTGCCACATTTAATTAATTATTTAATGGTGTATTTAATTAATGCATTATGGCAGTCCTGGCACTCCATATACCTCTTGCCTGTGTCCAGTGGGCTGATTAAGTAAACCTCTCCAGCGTACTCACTAAATTTATTGTCTTTCCACCGCTGTAGACATAATCTGTTGTGCCCAGAGCCGAAAAATGGACGGCCAATGGGAGACTGAGAGTGAAGATTCACTCAAAGTTTGCGTGCATGGTTACATCCAAACATGCATTTTCAATTATTGTGACCCAGTCGGCCAAACCTCAAACTGCTTCGGGCTGAGCTCTAACTGGGGGACCCAGGCAGAGTGTAATCCCCCCTACAAAGACAGTGAAATAACATATGTCAACATTCCTCAAGTCGTCTCAGGAAACTTGTCAGTAAAAAGGTAACACCGCTACCCTTGATAATCAGTGTAAAACACCTTTAAAATATTATTTTTATTATTCGATTTTTTTTAAAAACAAAAACCACAAACAAAGCTACAGAGATGGTTCGTTTTTTAAATTTTCCCTAAACATTTCAATAATGTCGTTGATTCTTTTTTTAAACACAGTAATGATGGCAATCACGACAGCAATTGTGACATGGTGAATTTTTCTATGCAAAGCATGTTTTTTATAAATATTCTATTTTGGGTAATTAATCATAAACCACACATAAAAATACATTTTGAGTAAGGTTATCATTTCATCTTTCTTCAACAGTACAGTATTGTTATTGTGAAGTTCAAATCTGACATCTGGACATTGCTAACCTCCATCATCATTTGAATTTTCCTCTGTAAAGAAGTTATATACACTTTAATGATTGTAAGTCATTATGTAATTTTTGTGCAAAAGTCTCGAGCTGCCCCTCATGGGTGCAAACATATTTACAACTGGAAATACAGTATATAAGGCAAAAACAGTACAATTCTGTACAATTCTAAGGGGCCTGAAAGTCAATATTTGGGATGACCACCTTTACACTTCACCATAGATTGAACTCTGAGGCTGCTTTCATGTTATTTCTTTAAGCACTCTTCAGGAGTAGCTCTCTGAGCTCCTTGAGGGACATTTAAAGCTCCTGTTTGAAAGTCGGCTGCCTTTTTGTTCCGTCCTCTGTCAGAATGATCTCACACTGCTTCAATAATATTGAGATCCGAGCTCTGGAGAGGCCACTCCATGACTGATAGTGTGGGAGGTTTGCTTGTGTTTGTCAAACTGTGTTATCGTTGATATTTTTCATAAATTCAACAAAAGAAATGGGAACAAATTATGTGTCTTTGCGACATGCTCCTAGTACCAAAGTGCCTAAAGATACCATTTAAAATGTTTCTTTGCCAAGTTGTCTGGTACTGGTTGAGTTTGGTGCCTTTTTATTCTTGAATGACTCAGAGTTTGGTGTCAAGTAGCTTAACAAACAAAAGAAATGATCAGGTTCAAGTGAAAAAGCCGCCAGTGTCCAAAGAAAAGCTGTGAAAAACCTTCAGAAAGCCTGCAGAACGATTGCTCAAGAGCACTTTAAAAAAGAAAGTGTGATAATAAAGAAACAAAGGGTGGCTCGAATTGTTTGCACGGCACAGTAAACCAATTAATGCTGAACCTACGTCACTCACACTGGATTAAGCATTTTAAAAAGAAAGCCTCACCCAAACATCTTATGACTGAAATCTCATTTATTTGAGTTATATACAGGGGAAATCGACTGAATTTCACAATCAACAGAAAAAATAAAAAATAAAATCGCATCTCATCTCTCTGACCTCTGTAACAGAGGCGCACTAGTTCACGATAACAGCTTCCTCTCACACGCTGCCGTCTCGCTGCTTTAATATGCTTAAAATGTACGTCTCTCTGGTAGATATGTTGTACTGCATTTGCGGGTAGCTGTGCTGTCGCTGTGAGTCGCTGCTGACATTAAAACTATCATGTCGTCTGGTTTTGGTGCGGTTCTAAGCAGTGAGTAAGGGGGGGGGGGAGTGGTCATCCTGTTTAATCCACACACATACACACCATTTATATGCAAATACACAATGGCATTAACATGAGCAACCACACACACACCCACACACACGTAAGCATTCACTCTTCTGTGTTCCTGTGCCTCAAGCCTGATCCCATGATTCAGCTCACTAGCTCACTAACATGATCCTGGCCCAGGTGAGGGCTTGTTTAGCTGACAGGTGACTCCTCAGCCCTGTGATGAACAAACAAACGCAAAATAAGACCAATAACAAAAAACTATTCGTCGATTTAAGTGTCGTCCGTCTCTGCCGCCTCGCCTCACTCCTGTCCAAATCCCTCCGTCTCCTCGATGGCGAACAGGAGCTTCTCTCGGAGCTGTTCCAGGCTTCGGTAGGGAGGCAGATCCAGACGATTGAAGCTGAGGAGGAGGAGACAGAGTTACACCTCAGCGTGGATTTACAGATGGAACTTCAGGGTGACATTTATCTATTTTTTAAACGTTCCCAGGCTGCTCACAGCTCAAACAGAGGAAGTGAAATCCTGATTTTTATTTTTCCCCCTGTAGGGACAGTTTTAATCCTACCTGCCCTGCTCAGTGGTTTTAATTCATTTTAGATCATGTGTATTTTTAGCTGAAATTACTTTTGCAGCTGACATCCTGTCCGAGTCCACGTCCTTAAATTTCAACTGTCTTTTTCTTTCTCCTTTAAAACGAGAATTCCCTTCGAAATGTAGCAGAAGCGTTACAACTAAGATACAAGCGTCTTCTCCTGATACTAATCCAGGAGGTGAAGGTGACAGAGGGGCGGTCCTGAGATGGTAAAACATGCATAAAAAATGTGACTCTTGTCAGGGAGGTCCTGAATGCTGTGTGACTTTAAAAAAGTGAATTTATCAGGAATAGCTGCTCGTTTCAGACAGACGATGACCTGAGGGACTGCACAGAGACCATCTACAACATGAAGAAGGATTCGAAATTATGCAAAGCTGCTCTAGTAGAGTCCCAGAATAAAAACCTGGAGCTGGAAGTTGAGTGAAATGAGTCCACTTTAAGACGTTTAGTTAAATCTGCTGATCTGTCTATCAGATGTCTTTTTGTACATTCATTTTAGCCTCAGAGCGGCAGCTCTCTGTACTGTGAAAAGACTCTGTAATCTAAGGAAAGTGATTTAAGTAGAGAGGGGTGAAGAAGAAAGTGCAGGCAGGGTGGAGATGGGTGTCAGGGGTGATTTATGACAGAAGGATAGGTTCATAAGATTGTTGCGAGAGCTGCTATGATGACAAAATAACAGGAGGCCGAGCTGAATATGTTCAGAATTTCATTGGGAGTGAGCTAAGTGGACGGGATTAGAAACGAGTACATCAGAGGAAAAGCTCAGGCTGAGACAAAGTTAGAGAGACGAGTGCAGAGGATGGATAGTGGATATACTGAAGACAGGATGTGGAAGAGGGAGCTGCCAGGTGGGAGGGAAAGAGGACATGCAGGGACTGATGTGACAGAAGAGGATGTTGGGATAGGGTGATGGAGGCAGGTGATGCGCTGTGAGGTTTGTAAAGCTGTCCTTCTCGTTTGTAACCTTGCTAGTCTTAGGCTATTTTTAAGTTTTCCAGAGGAGCGCTTCAATAAACACCTTGCTTTTTACCCTATAACAGCTTGAACAGGCTCCGCCCCCTCGACCCTAAATAAGATCAGCGGGAGACTATGAATAAATGGATGATTCGGAGAAGCAGAACATGAGGCAGCATCTTACCATGTGTGGCTTCTTGGAAGCCAAGTCTCCTTCCCCACTTTGTCTATGCAGAACTTCTGGGGACCATTACTTCCTGCAGGACACACACACACAAACAAAACTCAAAACCTGAACTGGAAGCTAAATGCTGCCGACTCGCATAGCAGAAACTCAAACTGAAGATGATTAAGAAAGTGAGTAATTTTATTATATCTTATGAAAATGCTCTGGGATTTCCAGCTCCCAGAGCAGCATGGAAAAGCTTTTGTTTTCAGCACTTTGGTTTGGAGCTAAATGTCTGCTCAATTTCCTTACAATTGCTTGAGAATTTCCTGTTAGTGTCTGTAAACATCACAGGTCCCTCCATGCAAAGGCAGAGATCTATTTACTACAGTATTAAAACCAGGAGAATCCTCATAACCAGGACACTCCTGTCCCTGTAAACGCAGTCAGTACCTATGAGCTCGGAGAACCCTCCGACGGGCAGCCGACAGGTTCCTGTTACAAACTGAAGCAGACGGATTCTCTTCTCATTGTCCATCTCTTTCACCACCTGCAGAAAAAACGCTCAGGTCAGCGCTTTCCTAGGAGCATCAGCGTGGTAGGTGTGTGTGTTTACAGGCCCATACCTGCCAGAACCAGTGGATCTGCTTGCTGTTCTTGGTGTAATGTCTGTAGATGGTGTTCTTCTGCCAGTCTGCCAAATCGATCTCCTGCATCCCACAAAGCATCAGCTGCAAAAAGGACAAAGATGGGGGGTTACTTTAAAATTTAGAGTTTAAACTACTCACATGTGACTTCACTCTGTGTGCTCAGAGACATTTTTGCATGTGGTGGTACAGAACCCTGACGTCCTTTATAAAACTTTACTGATTACAGCCCAAATTCTCACATTTCCTCCTGATAAACGGGGCTCCTGCAGCTCAAGTCGGATGAGATTTCAGACTTTTCCCAAAAAAAGTCCAAGCTTACCCCCCACCAGCTTGTTTTGGGGTTTTTTCTCTTGGCTCATGAACTCTTTCCCTTCTGTTCCTCTTTTCTGAGTTCTGTCATTTTAGGTCTGCTTCCAGAACAAAATGTTTGCATATGAAGTCAGTGAGGGTCTGTGCCTATACAGCTCACTAGAGCTATGATTGGGGAAAACCCAGGAAACTATTCTGATGGTCGTCACACCACGTCTTTACTGATCTCTAAAGAGGTGTCAAAACAGCTCAATAAGGGTGCAGGGAGGTCCATCCCTCAAAGAAAAGCTAACGGGGTAAAAGGTTGAGACATTTACACTCAAATAACTTTATTTGAGTACATGGTGTGAGATTAAACTGCCTCAGGCTTTCACTGAATTCACAAAATATGAGTGTCACTGGGATCCTGATCCGTGTGACTTTAAATCCTCAGTGGAACCCTGGGGTGCAAATGAGTGGCATTCTGGTGCGATCAGGCAAAACACGAAGCATCGTTTTCACGTGGTGTGATTTTTGCTGGGAGACACACACAAGTAAAACGAGCTGCTAACAGCTGGATTCATGACATTTTAAGCCTAAACACCAATAAATACAAGTCTTCCTCACCTCCAGCTCCTTCTCGTCAAAGTAGCGAAGCCACTCCAGAGGCACCACCTCGTTGAAGCCGTCCAGGAAGGCTTTGGTTTGCTCCTCCACCCCGCGGGTGAACCTCCAGTCTGTCAGCAGGCTGCGTGAACAAAGAGGCTGCTTTTTATGGTTTGCTCTCCACCACAGACCTTGTTTCTCCTACGCTCATCCGTCTTCATCAGCCCAACTGTCCCCATTTCTGCTTACTGACCTGATGTACTCCTCCTTGTTCTCCTCGGTGACCAGCTCGTTCTCCCCGTCGTCCTTCAGCTGGTGAGTGGAAACCTTCCCGAGGATCTCCATGTCCTGTGCAAAATAGAGCTCCACACCGCACTCCTCCAGGTTGTTCTCTCTGAAAACACAGACGCACACATAATGAAACTAAAAACATTGGCACCTCGTCCTCTCTGTGCCGCCTGCAAGACTGACCTAAATCCAGCAGCCTTCTTGGAACAAACTGCGACACAAACTCCTTTATGTGGCAGTTCATACATAAAATATAAAAATATCAGAAATATAAATTTTTTTTTATGTATTTACTAATACTGTTAATTTAGAGAAGGGGTGTCAAACATAAGGCCCAGAGGCCAAAATTGGCCTGGTAAAAACTGCAATTTGGCCCACTGGATACCTTTGGAAAATGTAAAGGCGGGCATAAATTTTTTACCTGTATTTTCCTGCTGAGAGTCATTATCACTCAAAGTAGCAACAGATACACATGCTTCTGTTCACCATGTTTAGAAATGTATCTTAATAAAATTGAATAAAAGTGGCTGTGAATCAACAAAAACTTCATGTTTTACAGATACGGGACAGGCTGGGCAGCTGCCAGAACCTTTTCTGTAATTTTACACATTTATCGTGTAGAGAAACTGAGGCGTATTGTTGAAATTGCACTTCCTAATCTTATAACAAGATCTAATCTCAGGGATTAAATTTGTACTGAATCTTCTTTACACTGACAGAGTTTCACTTGTTCAGTCAACTTCAGATCAAAGTGGGCTGTATGTGGCCCTCGATGTAAAATGACCTTGACATCCCTAATTTAGAGTAAAACCTCACATTAGGTGGTGGTCTGATAAATTTTGTAGTCTGTCCAGCTGAGGGCGCTCCTACTCCACTGTTTGTGATCAGCACTGTCAGCAGCACATGTAACAGAGCAGCATCTCAGAGTCTTATCAGCTAAGCTTTTAGCTGGTTTGTCAACTAAAAGTCATTTAACAATTACTTGATATATCAATATGGTTTGGGAGGCATTTTAAGACTTTCAGACTTCCTGCATCCAGGTTTCTGTTGTTTGGATATAACTGGCTTAGTATGACCTATTCACTTGGACTCCTACTGTTCATTTCTTTTATTAGTTAAAACACTAACTAACTCACATGCCAACCTCTACCCTTGTGAGCATAAGGTGGCCAGAGCGCACAGATTCAGAGGAGTCATAACTGCATTACTTACTTGACCCACATGATGGAGTTATAAAACTCCGGGTCTATGGACTCCAGGTCTTTGAGAGTGGGTTTCTTGTCCAGCATTCGCTTGTAGAAAGGCAGCGTGAAGCCGGTGTCGATGAACTTTCCATGATACAAAGCCTGCAGGGAGGATTTATTACATTAGAAACCACAATAAGAGACGCCACCTGGTGTTCACCGCTCACATTTCATAAAATGTAATTGGGTTAGGCTGATGATAGCGCAAGTTTGAGTTCCTGGATGTAATAAAGCAGAGACAGAGGGAGGTTATTTTTGGCCTGCTGTAATTCTGCGATATTAGTGTTTTTTTATGGACTCTGGTTGCACATGTTTCAAATTAACGCCCGACAAATTACACATATTTTCATCTCGGACGCGCGCCATGCTGATGATTCACACGGGGGCCGTTTTGAGCTCATTCAAGTGTTAGAAACGCTTTAACAGCCAATCATACTTGCAGAAAAAATGAATGGGGCTTTTATTTCTGAAATCACTGCAGCCACAAGAACAACTCAAATCATTAAGACTCAGACGTGGACATAAACATGTGCAGCGACCACAAACGGCTCCAAACCACATCTTAATCTTTCCTTCGTGTGTGTGTGTGTGTTTTCAGAGAGAGCACACTCAGTCAGACGGAGCTGTTTAATGTTAAAAACCCTGTGAGAGTTCAGAGCTACGATGAGCCAAGAACAACACAGACGCTCACTGACTCAGTCACAGACTATCCTGTCCTGCTGACCCACCGCATCTGTGGAGGCAGAGCAGAGGGTGACCGAAGTGAGAGCAAAGCAGGTAAGGAAAAGACACGAGAAATAAAGTCAGAGAGGCTTTGGGAGCTGGGAGTGGGTAGAGACAACGATCTTTGTGAGGAAAGTCAGCAATGTGCAGTTTAGGGCTAAATATAGGCAGCTGCTGCCGGGTGTGGGCTGGGTGCGGCAGTGAAGTCATGGTGTGGGTGAGGGGTGGGGTAGCAGATGGAGGGGAAGGTGGAGGGTGACGGCTTTGGGACCTACAAATTTTTTTGAGTTGACCCCAGAATGCCGTGCATGAATGCTTCAAACTACTTCAAAACGAAACCTGCTCTGAGCGAGCGCTTTCCCGGCTGACGGCCTGTGGAATGACTTTTATGTGACGCACTTTCAGGAAAAATCCAAAATATGTGATATCTGTTCTAAACAGTGAGCAAAACTAGCTAACCAGAGATTAGAAATGCAGTTCTCTAATCACAAAGGTTAGTTAAACACACAAAGCCTACATACGTGCGGTGAAATCCATTTTTGCTGCTAAAGTAACAATATTACTATGATCGCAACACGGTAGAGGAATGTCTCGACTACATCACATCTGCATTTTGGCTTTCCCAACGTGAGCGTCGCTTCAGTTTATTAAACTGAGGTTTCACTTTAAAAGAAACACATCTGGATACAATGTTGCCGTATGTGGCGATCAAGAGAAAAAAAATGGCGCAGATGTAACAAAAGAACTGTGTTTTTTTGTGCGATTTCAATACAGCTCACCATAGCGATGAAGCGACCGATGAAGCGAAAGTACGTGAGGTGGTCGGGGTTTATGGAGGATGCTGGGTTGATCTGCAGACAGTAGTTGTTCTTGCCAGCATACTCAAACAGGCAGTACATGGGATTCAGGACTTCATGGGACAGCAGGAAGAACCACTCCCTGTGGAAGAGGAGAAGAGGACGTGAATGCACGAGAGGAAGACACGGGGCTGTCACCCTGCAGGGACCTAACAGTAACATACAACACTGAAATTAAACACCTCAAAACTATTATTTTATTTTAAAAACCCCAAAACACATTCTATACTAGCTGTACAGTCAACAGAAGAGCACATGATCACAGGGAGTTTATAAGAAAAGCAGGAAAATGAAAAAGCATTTCTCCCACACGAGAACGAGGTGCTTTTTTTCATTGGCAGCATATAATTACGACATTTATCATCCTAAACTTTCAGCGTCTTCATTTTTCACCCATTTGCTGCTTTTAATCTTCTTGTCAAAAAGACAGGAACCAATTACAAGGTGTTGCCAAGCTCAACTCTAAAATTACTGCCAAACATAAAGTCCACTGGCACGGCTTAATACTGATGTCCTGTAGACACGATGATTTCTTTAAGCTCATCGATGCCTCATGTAAATCAAATAGAAGACCAAATAAGGTTGGGTTTAATTCTGTTTATTCTGCTGATCCTTAACATGATGTTCATTTCCGATAATGGATCTCGCTGACCAGTTTATAATCTAAATAAATTCTTTTAGCTGAAAAAGAAGATTTTTCTTATGACTCTGAAGTGGTTTAGATGGGAATAGAAAGTACATTTATAGTTATAAACACATCCTACAAGCCAAATCTGACACATGAATTACATGGAGACAAAACATATAACATTTAGGATAAATACAGCCAGGTAGAACTAAATAAAAAGACACAAACAGACTGTGGAAGGATGCACGTTAGAGAGAATGAGGGCCCCCTCCACCAGCTGCAGCACCAGAACCAAGCACTCCCAAGGCCCCTGCCCTCTCCCCTTTGGGAATATTAGGGAGGAGGGTGTATGGACTGACGGACGCAGACACCTCCCAACATCCCGTCCGTGGTTCTACCCTGTGGTAGAACAGCATGATGTCACCTACCATAGGGTAAAACCACTGACGTGACACCGGAGACAGAGACACAATGCAAAACCAAAGAGAACAAAATGAGGAAAAATAACAACATGTACAGAGAGGAAGACCTGAGTGACAGCAGACGCAGCGGGCAGCATGGACACGTGTGATGGACGGATGGAGAGATGGAGGAGGACAGCAATGTTGTGAGAGGGTGAGAGAGAGAGCAACAAGTAACCCAACACTATCACACACGTCTGCACTTCTAGAAGGCAGAAAAGGCAGTTTTATATCAAAATGATGTTGCTGTAACAATTTCAGACAAAAACAACAGATTAAAATCTGCGCCATTGTGTTACTGCATCTACAGGCTGGAAAGACACACATCGGTATCACTGTGTCTAGGTTTAGGCATCATAACGGTGACAACGCTACCACCATCAGGTCAGGATGGAAACTGTAACGATGCCCTATCTTGCAGGAAATTGACCTTAAAAACAAAATTTCTTTCTCACTTTACTTACAAAAAGATTGTAGAGGACAATTTTTAAAATAAAACAATGAAGCTGGGGGGAAGAACAATGCAGAAAACAAAGATTTTCAGAGAATCGCAAGTTTTGAAAAGCAGTCATTTAAACACCACTGGTTTTTCCGTTGGTTTTTTACCCAACAGGAAGCTGGTGCAAAGATTGAGAAGCAGCAGGAACAGATGAAATACGCCATCACCAACATTAAAAACCCCTGAATTACATAACAAGCTTAACAAACCCATATAAAATGACAGAATTTGAAGATGTAAAGAGAAGCTGCAGGAAAGAGTTTTAGGCTGCTCTCACCTGGCGATGCCACCGTAGTCCAGCCCCTCCTCCCCTCTCATAATGATGTACAGCCGACGACGAAGATCGTATGGCTTCACGT
This sequence comes from Simochromis diagramma, assembly GCF_900408965.1. Lineage (NCBI taxonomy): Eukaryota > Metazoa > Chordata > Actinopteri > Cichliformes > Cichlidae > Simochromis > Simochromis diagramma. The sequence continues at coordinate 3,753,874 of NW_024386765.1, forward strand.
TCATGATCTGATGACAAAGCGTGTTATTTAGACGTAGATGGTGTCCAAGAAGTGGCCTCACTTTCAGCCATTCCTAGACTCGCTTCTAAAGTAACTAAATGATTCTCCTGATACAAGAAACTCTTTCAAATTAAAAGCCCTCAAAAAATTCACCACACAGAAACCCTTTATTCCTTATCACAGTGTTTTCCTATATAACATAAAGCACCAATGCAAAGCAGAGATAAGATAAGATGTAGTTATTAAATGTTACCATTATGTAAACTAGAAGAACAAAGAAAAATAACAAGTGTGTTTCATCCGTCTCTGACCTGCTGAAACGAGTCTTCAAACAGCGTCTGTCTGGACACGGAGATCTTCACGTGGCTGGGTAAGGCATTAGACTGCACATTACAAAAAGAAAAAAAGAACACCACCATCAAGGCGAGAAGAAAACCTCGGGACATTTCTGTAATCCCAGTCCTAATCCCTTTCTACAATTCACATGTGTCAGCATTTAAAACAGGTACAGCGTTTACAGAGCACGTCACTGCTTGATCTGTACCATCTCATTACTGATGTTTCTCTTTTTAGTCTCAGGCTGCTGGGTGTGAAGTATACGGAGGATAAAAAGCGGCAAAAAGTGAAGAAGACTATGGCTCACAGACATACATAGTTCAACTTTTAAAGATTTTTAACAAAATGGCAAATACATTTAAAATAAAGCTATGGCATCTTCATCAAATCTTCTTGAGTATGAATCAGAACACTGAGATTAAATGAAGACTGACAGGACAGATGGGAAGAGCTTGATGCTGGAGCATACCAACTAACTCCATTTCATCCAGGGGGCTTAAATAGAAACTAGTAATAAGATTTTTCCAGACACCATAAGTATAAACAAACTGGTAACGATGCCTACATATGCAACCTGAGATTTTCTCTTTTTTCAAGACGGTATCTGAAGCTCTCTGTGGATCCATGGATGCCTCCCCCTCTAAGACCTCCCCGTAACCACAATGACATCATGTGGCTTAGCTTAGCTCAGTCTGAGTTCAGTCACAGTGGAAATGTCACTTGACAGATATAAAGCGCTTGCCAATCAGTTTGGTTTGGTTCACATGCCGCTAACATGTGAATGCTCCTAAAGCCGTGTCTACTACAAAATAAAAGCCTCCTGAAAGTCCAACTTTGCGTTAAGAACGTCAAAGACTCGAAGATTTTATATGAGGCTAAAACCAAAAAAATCTTGCCTTTTTTGAAATACTCTAATTCTGAACGTGCACTCTGTTCTCCTGTTTAAAGGCTTGCACCAGTAAACAGCTGCGCTTCTATGATGGTAATGACTGAAAGTGGCAGCACTCTAACGGCACAAACTGACATTTTTCCCTTATTATCAGGATCTCACAGGTTTTCTTTCTACAGTATTAGAATGTGCACAAGCCGATGTAGCCTTCAACTCCCAATCAGTCTAATCGGTCTATACAATAATGCTTGTGATGTGTAAAACGATAGTTTCTCTCTAGTTTGGCCCTATACTGCTGTAGCTCGTGAGGAAAGGTGTGCAGTTTTAATAAAGAAAGTGATGTTTTGTCTTGAGTTTATGTAGAGAGGAAATAACTGCCTGAAAACCAAGTCGTCCAGAAAACTGAAAATATATTTTTTGGCCACACTTTTCCAGTCTTAGAGTGAATTATGCTTTTTTTTTTCCTTCTCTGGGTGAACAGATCCAGACTGCAATAATCAAGGTGAGCAAAGTGGGGAGTTTTATTGTGGCTACAGACTCTATTTAACACTTACATGGCACAGGAAACGGAACTGGTGGTATTTCCACCTGAAGCTGCGGTCGTAAGCGCCTGGTGAACCGCCCTGCCGTGACCTGCACGCGCACACACACAGACACACACACACAAAAAACAGAGAAAGTTGGTCAATTTTACAAGTTTCAACAGAACTCTAAAGGTCAGCTGACCAACAGAAACTTGGCGTCCTCTTTTGAGGAATACTTAATTTGCATCAGCTCTACAGCCCTCGAGTGTCTGAGTCGCAAAGACAGAGGTGAGCCTGGCCCCGCAGCTGTGTTAGTATAAGCTCCACCAACCCACTGTATGCGCACGCACGCACGCACACACACACACACACACACACACACAGTGGATATCTGCCTTGTCAGCAGCACAGAGGCTGAGAAGCAGAAGTAGAGTTAGACAGATGATTTGGGGGGGAGTGAAGAAGAAGGAGGCCTCTAATGCGTCGGGTCTGTGCTTGCCGAGCTGCCAGGCACATCTCGGTTTGGGTTAGGAAATGGCGACCGCAGCAGCAGAGCGCTGGCCGCGGACGCACACTCCTGCAGGATCCAGTGTAAGAAAACAGTGAAGGAGGCCTCTGTGAAATAGCAGCCTAAAAATACGTGCAAATATCTGCATGAAAAGCAGCTCGCCGATGCGCACACACACACGTCTTCAGCACTGACCACACAAGCAAATACACACTTGCATGCAGAAACACAGAAAAGCACAAACACCCACACAGATGCCAGCGCAGTCTGCAGTGGATGTGTTGTCGCACATCTGCACATTCTGGGATTTGAGACTGCTTCAAGGCAAAGCAAACACTCACAGGCTGAGGGGAAGAGCAGTGTGTGTGTGTGTGTGTGTGTGTGTGTGTGTGTGTGTGTGTGTGTGTGTGTGTGTGTGTGTGTGTGTGTGTGTGTGAGTTTTCTGAGATCCTCTGTGACACTGATTCTCTCTGACTCAAAGAAATATTCAAAACAGGAGAGAAAGGAAAGGTAATGGATAAAAAGGAACAGCAAAGATGATGGGAGTTTAGAAAAAAGATTATTTTCAGGTTTTCACCAAACGAGCGGCTTGTGTGACTTAATATTTTCAATGCAGTTATGTCAGGCCGAGGCAAAAATCACTTAAATATTTTGGAGAAAGTGTCGAATGATCATTTAATTAGGAAGTCTTTGCCTCGGCCTGTGACAGCTTTGGGAGGAAAGGGCTGAGAGAATATTTACCCTGACTCAAACCCAGGTCGAGGGTCTTTAAAGGTGGTGGTGCGCGAGTTGTGGTCCACGAAATATCGGACTCCCTCGGCGGTGTACTTCATCTCCCAGCCCGGGGGCAGGGGGTGCTCCTTGATCATCCTGCAACAGGGGAGAGGGCAGTGAGCGCGGTCCCGGCTCGAGGGGCCCCGTCTCGGGGGATGAAACTGACATACCTTCCCCTGCCAACTCGTGCTAAAACCAGAAAGCCTGCGCCGGTGTGCCACAGTGGAGTTTACCTCCTATGAGCATGGCAATGGTAGGTTTGATTATTCAGGTGGCTTCAAACCACAAGAACGCTTAGAGGACACAGAAGCAGCATGTTTGGCTTTAAGGTGAAAAGCAGTTTTCTTTCCCTGATGCTTTAGTCGCTCTATTTAAACCTACTGTGTTGATCCGAGGTCTAAAACTCTAAACTTTTGTCACGGTCAAGGTTGTGTTTAGGTTAAAGTTTAGCACCCCGTGTTTAAAAAATACAAAGTGTATTTTTTTTATTTGTTCAATGCGATATTTGATTGATCTTTTATTTAGTTGTGAAATGGTTTCAACTTTACACAGACACACACACACACACACTTATTAAGGAGTGCAACGATACTGACGGAAAACATGATAATTTAAAATTAAATACGGATGTATAAATGGTGTCAGCAGTGTGATATTAATCTGAGTAATTGTTCTTTTTGGATGCTTTTGTGTAGTTCTGACTGAGTCTCTCACCAAATCCATGCACTCCAACGCATTATCGCCACTTTTTTCTTTCTTACATGCTCTATATTTTTTAATCACAATAAATTTCATAGCAGTCGCCCTGATCTGCCTGTGAATCTGTTTCCTTTCTATCGTGTTCCCGGATGCTAGGCTAACACAGTGGCATCACCACCTCACAGTAAGAGGTGACGATGCTAATACAGCTTTGTAATAGATTCCTGTCTTAAAAAGTGCTACATAAATAAACTTTACTTACTTACTAAGAAGTGCCTGCTTTTAAATCTGTCTGTTGTCCGAGGAATTTGCAGAAATGCAGAGGGGGAACAGCGTTTTTCACTTTTCAAACCAATTTGGATGAAAATTAAGAAGAAGAACACAGCTTTTCACCTTTTCGTAAACGTTGTCTTTTTAACGTGTTTTTGCTTTGCTTGGCTAGCCTGAAAATTTGAACCAAAGACTCTATAAAAGGGTAAGGTGAAAATAATCAGTTGGCTGCATGCTAAAAAAATGAATAATTTACAGGAAGAAAATCATGCTTTTAGGATTCTAGAAAAGATCTAGAATGGCAACAAAGGTGTATCTAACACACTGAGGAGAGCAACTGCATCTCCAGAAGAAGATGCAAAGAAGGCTCAAACTCTGAAATGTCAGCGGGTCAACTAGCATGGGTGAGACGAGAGGAAAATCAGGAAAGTGAGCGAGATGACCAACGGCGCATCAGACCTGTGTCCAACATAATGTGAGGTAAAGCTGCTTTTTTTTTTTACTTATGTCAGGCTGTGAAATAAATGTTCCTCTCGGGGATAATACTCTACTCGTGTTTATATCATAATGTAGATGAGTCACTGTGTTGTCATACTAAACTGTGCATGACTACCACGTCTTGAGTATGAGCAAACACCCAAAGCGGCACGCCACCTAACAAGCAGGCCAACACATGCACGCACACAGAGATATTTTCCAGCTCGCTGTCTCACCCTTGGGTCCGAGGATCATCCCACTGCGTCGTCCGTGTGTTGTGGTTGACGAAATACACCCTGCCATTGTCCTGACGCTTCTCTGTGGAGACAAATGGGGCAGAAGGAGCATGCTCAGTGGGCTCAGAGGTTCTTGGAAAACTCCACACTCGACGGGATCAGAGGGATCACCTGACCGAGAGGAGAAGAAGAAAAAAATCTCGCCGCTATGAGAGAAAAGCAGCGAGTCTTTGTGGCATTTCGCTGTGGGGTGATCCAAATACCTCACTGGGGTAAAGCAAAATATGTGTATGTGTGTGTGTCAGAGTGACCACAGACATACAGCAGAGAGTGTATACACTGGTGCCCCATCCTCCTCCTCCCGCCGCTGGTCTGACATCTTTTTCTCATTAACAGGAGTGTGTGGAGGGTTCAGAAACAGTAGTGCTCGCATTGCAACTCCTACTCACTCCACCCCCCACTTTACTATAACCACCCCACTTGCCACTTTCCCTTCTTTTCTCCTCCATCTCCCATCTTTCTCTTTTTCAAATCGGAGCAACCGCAGATGAGAAAGAAAAAAAAAAGCGCACCCGAGAAGCAAATCAGAGCCAGCGATGTAATTGAGGTTTTGAGGTACCGCAACATGTTGAAAAGGCATCACGGGCAGAAAGCGGGGGATTTTTTTATTTTTTATTTTTGGAGAGAACACGGCTGTGATGAAGTCTGTGAAAATGTTGGCGGACCGGGAGCCGCCAGCAGCGTTCGTTTATGAATGAATGTGCGGGAAACGATTCGCCGTGGCTCCGGTTACATTGCTCTTTTGGGGCAGCGGTGGATGATGAAGAGCCCCATCAATAACGCAGCCCTCTGTAATTTGTGGATTTCAGAGCAAAAGGAAAGCGTACAGTGATAAATGAGTAGAGCGCTGAAAAGAAACCATGAGACACTTTATCCAGCTTTTCTACACGGGAATGAAAATCACCATCAGTGGAGGGATTTATCAATCAATTAACAGTTGGCTGGCTCACAGGTCAGTGTTTCAGGACAAATGTAATAGCCACAGAACCAGAAGAAAGGTTTGAAATCTCCAAAAATGTGCTTTGAGATCTGTAAAAGGGAGGGAAAATTTCACCGTGCAGCAACTGTTTTCCAACACCTCCACCTAACAGCTGCACGCACATAAGGAAAGCGCATTTTGAACCATCAAATCGAAGGTTCACGTCAGGTAGTTTGAGTGTCGCCAAACCTACCTGCAGGACCGGTGAGGGAGGCAGAATCAATCTTTTCAAACAGGCTGTAAATCTAGCACACCTGGAGACGATTTTAGAATATTCTCGTCTTTGCCTGGAGTTTGTTAACAGTCGCAGAAGTGTGTGCATGTGTGCGTGCGTTAGATGAACTCACCCCATCCAGGAGGCAGCGGGCCCAGAGGGTCATTTTCCACCGGAGCACCGGATGGCTGAGGGGGGGAACACAGAGAGAAAACAAATCCGGTTAGGACACCTTTAAGTGTCTCCTCTCATAGCTTGCTTTTGCTCCGGTTTTCTCTCGGTCCTCGTCGCCACCATCGCAAAAAAGTTGTGGAAAATAAAAACACACAACATGTCGTGAATAAACCAATCAGAGCTCAGGTGGGTGAAGAAAAACTGAGAAAAACTCATACAGGTGCTCCTAACCGTCGCGACCAAGTCTCTGCTCGACCTCCCTCCCTCAGCGATATCTGTGGCTAAGTGAGGGTGTATGTGTGGGTTATGGGGAGAAAAGGTGGATGAGGACGGGGTAGTGGGGTAGCTCCTCTCTGCCTCAGCACTGAGGGGCGACTGAGAGAGCTGGCCGGCCGGCGGCTCGTATGCCTTCCAAAAACTACACGCTCGGTAGGAGGATAAAACAACAACGCTGTTCCAATGAGCTCACTGGCTGGATGCAAGCCCCACCCCCCCACCAGCTTCCCGCTCACCTCCTCCCTACCCCACCCAGAGGTCCTCCTCCTCCACCACCGCCTCCTTTCTCTCGCTCTCTTCTAGCGCTGCTGTGAAAGTAGGCAGGGAAGTGCGATGTCTGAGGGAACTGAGGGAACATTCATGCTTGTTCCAGACTGGACACCACCCACCTCCCTGGCCCCCACCCACCCCACGCCTGACAAAAGGCACCTTTATTCACCCTGGGCCTGGAAACCACTGTGGGGTTTACTCAGCCTGTACTCATACACACACATACACACTGAAAATGAAAAAAAAAAAAGAACATGTGTGCGCCATGGTGTGGAAAGTTTGTCCATGGCAAACAGTCAGTCAGTGTATGTTCTTATGGGGGAACACACACACACACACACACACACACACACAAACATACAGGAATATATTAGCATGAGTGGAAAAGCAGCTGAAAAGATGCTTGTTAGGAGTTAGCAGAAGATTTTTATCAAAAGGGACGATTTAGGTGTGTCGCAAGCAGCTTCAACAACATTCCCTGCACCACCAAGCAGAATGCTCCTCATTCTCATGACAACATGTTGTGGTGCTGCTGTAAATAAAAACGCTGCTATTTAGCCATAAAAAGCTCCGCTTGGGAGAAAACCCCCCCGAAATCAATTAGAAAAACTTTTAGGCGGATTCACGACCTTTCTGATGGACAGCTGATCGACACTCTGCCAAACTTGCTGGGTGTTGCTGAGGACATGAGTATGTGCAGTGCCATGAGGCCCACTGTCATATTTTGGGTAAAAACACTTTGTGTTTCTGCTCCAACATGTGTGGAGAGATGACACACAAACCAGGGACTGTTTATAAAAGACGGACGCGGCGACTTTATACAGGTTGAAGCCTTAATGTTAGCATTTTGCTAAGTTGTTGCATTTGCATGATTCTAAGTTGACTGTGTGGGTGCTAATAAATGAACTACCACAAAAACAGAAGCACAAACCTCTTTAAGGTCTGTGCCAACTAGCAACACGAAACCTCTCAACTCAAACATGATATTGCATTATGTCTTTGGTTTCCTGTGTCAAATGATTCAAATCACTCATTCATGTTTGGATGAGCAGTTCCTCAAAAACCTGCAACTGGACAGTTGTAGCTGCAATAAATAACCTAATTTACACTCTTAGAAAACAGGCTGAGCACTGGTTTATTAAGGGGCGGGTTTAGACAGCACAGGTAGTCTTTGTTGTCTTCTGTTGGCTATGAAGGGAAGGTGGCAAACCAGCATTTTCCAAATGAAAGCTGGTGAACCTTCAAAGATTTTTTTTTTCCACATAGACATACTGCACCACACAAGCAATGATTATTTCCTGAGTAACCATAAAGTGGAGTACTATCCACCGAATGTCAGCATCACCTTAAACACCATCCCCCCCCCCCTCCCTCCAAAAAATGTGACTGTGCCCATTTAAAGAAGCTCTGTCATGGAAACAGTGAGGGAACTGGGATGGAAAGGACTGGGCCTGCTGGAGGAGCAAGAGTGGGCACATAGCAGGGTTAAAGGGTGTGTGTGTGTGTGTGTGTTGTTCCCATCGACAGCCAATCTATGCCCCGGCGCCCCACCCTTATGGGTTTTCTGTGACTAAAAAAGGTAAAAGGAGAATATAATGATATAAAGACACGATGACTTCATCTTGGCTCTGACCATTCAGCTCTTCAGCAGCTTCCAGACGCAGTGAGGCTGGAGGGAAGAAAAGAAAAGGAGGCTGAGAAAACAAGGGAGGGGAGAGGAAGCGAGGGAAAAGCGGCGTGCTGGCACAAATGTGTGAAATAAAGGTTGGGTATTATGGACCTGGAAGAAATACGCCACAAAGGCCTCGTTCAAGGCCAGGCACCACAGGTGAAAATGGCAATTTCAGCTGGTTGCTTTTAACACTTCAGAGGCAAGTTTAAAAAAAAAAACAAAAAAAAAAACCACACACAAAACAAAACTGAAATGCTTTTGCACTGTGAAATCCTTCGTCACATTTTGGTTGCAAAGAGGACTTGTTGCTTGCTTTCCACATCTGCAGAGAGCAGAGAGGATGGTGTGTGCACAGCTGGAGACGGGAAAATCTGAGGTCAGGGAGTTCATGAGCCAGTCAACACTTTATCTGTGTGGGTCTTTGAAACTAACACATTCAAACATATTAATGGCTCATAATTGTCCAGTGTTTATGGTGCTGTGTGAATTTACAGCTGCACACCTATATGAGATTTTTAAAGATACTTTTACAACCTTAAACTAAAAGTGATGAATAACCACTCTTTTTCTTGATGTACTGAAAGATTTTCAGATTGATTATAATGTAATTTTCTATGTTATGTGATGTATTAACAATATGCCAAAGAACATCTGACAGTGAAGTTAAAATGCTTAAAAAGAACTACAACATTTGAAGAGCAACACACTAAACTTGACTGACTTTCGAACATATTTTTGTCATTCTTTCCATGGTTAGGTGTAATAATGGGGCTAAACTGCCATGTTATCAATAACCTACTGCTGGATATTGATATTTTTCAGACTCTATGACTCTGACGACACTCACTGCTCCATCACTCTTGGTGTTAAATGAACAGAACCTACCGTATTGAAACAGGAAAAGACTCACTGGGAGACAGCGAGGGAAAGCTCATCAGGAAACCTTAATAACTGATTAAAATGGAATTATAAACAAACAAATAAACAAAGACATATGAAACATGTCCCAGGAGCCGGTTTTAAGCCCTCTGCCTTTCACTACCTCCTGATCCACACTGCGGCTGAACAATCCACGGGAGGGCTGGCCTATGTGGCTCATTCAGGCTGAGGGCCCCAGAGGCTCGCCAACCAGCACCTGCCCCACGCCTGGATCCAGGGTAGGCCTGACAAACATGGTCCACTGTTTCAGAGGTCACTTTGACTCTAAATCAACCTTAGGCCAGCCCCTCACCCGGGACCAATCTGCCTTGGGAGACTCTACCAGGGGCAAAGTGACACCTGCTGGCATCACCAAAGCTCCTTTAACACGATAAAGGCGTGATTCATGGAGGGATTCTCAGAGGTTCACAGTAGAGGTTCTACTCCTCCACATGGAAAAGAGCAAATTAAGGTGTTTTGGGTATGACCAATTACAGGGAGTGCAGAATTATTAGGCAAATGAGTATTTTGTCCACATCATCCTCTTCATGCATGTTGTCTTACTCCAAGCTGTATAGGCTCGAAAGCCTACTACCAATTAAGCATATTAGGTGATGTGCATCTCTGTAATGAGAAGGGGTGTGGTCTAATGACATCAACACCCTATATCAGGTGTGCATAATTATTAGGCAACGTCCTTTCCTTTGGCAAAATGGGTCAAAAGAAGGACTTGACAGGCTCAGAAAAGTCAAAAATAGTGAGATATCTTGCAGAGGGATGCAGCAGTCTCAAAACTGCAAAGCTTCTGAAGAGTGATCATCGAACAATCAAGCGTTTCATTCAAAATAGTCAACAGGGTCGCAAGAAGCGTGTGGAAAAACCAAGGCGCAAAATAACTGCCCATGAACTGAGAAAAGTCAAGCGTGCAGCTGCCAAGATGCCACTTGCCACCAGTTTGGCCATATTTCAGAGCTGCAACATCACTGGAGTGCCCAAAAGCACAAGGTGTGCAATACTCAGAGACATGGCCAAGGTAAGAAAGGCTGAAAGACGACCACCACTGAACAAGACACACAAGCTGAAACGTCAAGACTGGGCCAAGAAATATCTCAAGACTGGTTTTTCTAAGGTTTTATGGACTGATGAAATGAGAGTGAGTCTTGATGGGCCAGATGGATGGGCCCGTGGCTGGATTGGTAAAGGGCAGAGAGCTCCAGTCCGACTCAGACGCCAGCAAGGTGGAGGTGGAGTACTGGTTTGGGCTGGTATCATCAAAGATGAGCTTGTGGGGCCTTTTCGGGTTGAGGATGGAGTCAAGCTCAACTCCCAGTCCTACTGCCAGTTTCTGGAAGACACCTTCAAGCAGTGGTACAGGAAGAAGTCTGCATCCTTCAAGAAAAACATGATTTTCATGCAGGACAATGCTCCATCACACGCGTCCAAGTACTCCACAGCGTGGCTGGCAAGAAAGGTATAAAAGAAGAAAAACTAATGACATGGCCACCTTGTTCACCTGATCTGAACCCCATTGAGAACCTGTGGTCCATCATCAAATGTGAGATTTACAAGGAGGGAAAACAGTACACCTCTCTGAACAGTGTCTGGGAGGCTGTGGTTGCTGCTGCACGCAATGTTGATGGTGAACAGATCAAAACACTGACAGGATCCATGGATGGCAGGCTTTTGAGTGTCCTTGCAAAGAAAGGTGGCTATATTGGTCGCTGATTTGTTTTTGTTTTGTTTTTGAATGTCAGAAATGTATATTTGTGAATGTGGAGATGTTATATTGGTTTCACTGGTAAAAATAAATAATTGAAATGGGTATATATTTGTTTTTTGTTAAGTTGCCTAATAATTATGCACAGTAATAGTCACCTGCACACACAGATATCCCCCTAAAATAGCTAAAACTAAAAACAAACTAAAAACTACTTCCAAAAACATTCAGCTTTGATATTAATGAGTTTTTTGGGTTCATTGAGAACATGGTTGTTGTTCAATAATAAAATTATTCCTCAAAAATACAACTTGCCTAATAATTCTGCACTCCCTGTAGAAGATCTCAGAGTAGAGCCAGGACCCAGGCTTGGGACAGTGGTGCCCCTGAAGAAGAGCTGAAGAAGGTGGCTAGGGACAGGGAGGTCTGGTAGTTTAGGTAGCTTAAACTGCTACTGCCCCGTGAAGCAGCCAGAAATGGACAAACATTTATACTTACTTGCTGCTCTTTTCCTTCTAAAGGACAGTCTTCAGTTCAATTCAGCTCTATTCTTATCGCACCAAATCACAGCACCAGTTGTCTCAAGGCACTATATATTGTATGGTAAAGACCCTACAATAATAAACTGATACTGTGATGTATGGCAGACATGTAGGGCTGACTTGAGGTGTTGTCGTTATTATGGGTAACAGATACAAACACGTTGTTGTCACTCTGTGATTTTAAATGGTGTACATAGTGTGGAAACTAATTATTTTCAATTTTCCCAAAAAATATTTGAATGATTTTCTCAATTAATTGACTTTTAACTTGACTTAAATTCCAAAAATTATGAAGCATATTACACACTAACCTACTATAATGTCACATCTATTTGTGTTGTCTAGTCAAGTCTACAACCACACGTTAACTTCACAAATGATGAAGGAAAGCAGCAAAACAAGAACGTTTCTGCTTGAAAGTGAAACACTGTTGCTGATGAATAAGTGATGTGAATAAGTGAATAAGTGCATTACTTTATTACTTTTTATTACTAGTTCTAAACAATGTTGTCAAGCTGAGAAGACTTCTTTTTCTGAACGAGATTATTGGCCAAAATGTCTTTGGAAATTGAAAGGATACAGCACTAGCTCTTATGAAAACTGCCATGAGGGCTTAAAGACTCGATTTGACGGCACACAGTAAGTTCCTAATTGGTTTAAATCTTCTAATTTCCATGAATAAATTCACAATGATATAAAGACCAGCATGAGTGCAGTTTTATAGGCTCTGTTCATTGTTCCTTTCCTGTTATAAAAGTGCTCTATGACGAACTGAGTGTAAACAGAAGTCGACGTCACATCCAGTCATGTGGACTGTGTGAGTTTTCTGTTCAAGTGATAAAACACAGGGCTGATTCAGGTAGAGCTGTTAAGGAGTCCTTGTTGCAGCCAGAAAGGGCCAAAAGTTAGAGGGCAAGGGGGAAACGAGGGAGGGAGGAAGGCCTCTGAGGGAAGGTGAGGGGGAGCGAGTGAATGAGTGATGTGAGAGCTGAGAATGAAGAGGGTAAGAAAGGGGGAGGTTATCTGAAACGAGTCGAGATAAAACTACAGATATTTTTGAGGCGAAGCAGAAAACGGGGATTTTGGAGAGGGAAACGGGAGATTGGGGGGATTCTGGAGAGGCGACAGAAAGATTGGGGAGGGGTTAAAGGAAAGGGTAGAGGTAAATAAAAAGGAAAGGCAGAAATGGGGGAGGTGCCGGAAAACAGCAGTTAATGACTGCGAGCCTACTCTCACTGGGGCTTCTAACGAGCAGCAATTACTCGCCAAACACACATTTGGAACTTCTATCACTGCGAGGACTGCAGCTGCAATCATTATTTTCATTCCACATTAATGTGACAGTTATTTTCCCTCCTAACTGCTTTGTGGCTAAAATATCACGAAATCTGCTCCAAGAGATATACAATCTTTTTTTTTTTACAGTCATGCGATAATAAAAAGTGCACAAAATATTCACATTCGAGTTAAAAAAATGACAAAGCTATTTCTTAAAATATCTTTTTGCATATGTTGCAAACTCTTGGGGCAAAGTTGGTTGGGATGAATCCTCTTGTACCACCAAGTCAAAACTTTTTGCCGTTTGAACGATGTTAAGATCTCACTGAAAACTGAAAGTTTAAAAGCTGTTTGTTTTTTCCACATCACTGTAAAGAGAGCTAGAAAAAGACAGCCCTCTACAACCCAACTGGCAAAGGTGGACCACTTCCTCGTCAACTCTTCTACTACAGAACTGCGCTGCCCTGGCATGTGGGGACAGTGACAGATGATTTCTTCCGTGTGTTCAAAAACATCTGTAAAGATCAGTGGGTGCTCTGTCATGGATTGAGGCTGCGTTTAACCCAGCGGTGTTGGAGATGTTGTGAAAATTGGTGGAATTGTGAACACAGAAAGGTACAGTCAGATTTTGACCCGCCATGCTATATCATTTAGAAAAGCTTCAGATTAATATCACTTTCATTTTATAGCATGAAAATAATCCCAAACACACTGTCAATGCTGTTAAAGCAAACCTCGGTAGAAAGACACACAGTGGAACACTCAGTCATGGGCTGGCCTCCCCAGAGCCCGGACCTCAATGTTACTGAAGCAGTGTGGGATCATGCTCACAGAGAATTTAAAAAAAAAAATCAGCCAACATCCAAATAAGAAATTTCAATGTCCTTCAAGACCCTTGGAGCACTATTCCTGAAGACTACTTCAAGAAATTACAAGAAAGCTGCCTCAGAGAGGTCAGACTGTTCAAGGATAAAGAGGGTCACACCAAATATTGACTTTGAAACTTGTTACAGTTGTACAGGCTTTATTTTTCACACATATATATTGTAGCTCCATGTATGTTTGCAGATGTTAAATCGTTGTACCTATTTTCCATGTGCTCAACACTTTTGCACAATACCGTGCAGTAATGTGATGTTAAAAAAAGCCCAAGTGGCAGATACCACAAAAGCAGCTAACCTTAAAATCTCAAGCATTCTGTTCAAAGTGTGTCCTATAGTCACTACCAACAAAATCGTCTCACCTCCCACTCTAAAAACAAAGGCAGACACACAAAACCATCAGTAAGCAGCTGAAAAGTTTCAGTACTCGAGTGTCCAACTCCTTTACAACACTCAGTGCATGATTGCTTTGGTGCCTGTGTTTATGGAGCTTTAGACAGTCCATGTTTTTGAGCGTGTGTGCACAGTCTCATTGCAGCGGCATGGTCCATTTAAGAGGGCGACTGGCCCCTTGGCTCTCTTTAGTTGTCATGTGCTTCAGAGGAGAAATGTGGCACCTGACCTCAACATTACAGCCCTGTGAACACATCTGCACCAACACACACAGAGGAGGAGCACATGACTGCATGGCAAGGTCATATAGCTCCATATCACAATATCATCACCAATATTGCAAACTTGACTAATGGGACATTTACCAGTAAAGTTCCACCACAAACAAAAAAAACTGTAATTGGGGGGAAAAAATGGAAGAAACCTTTGGAGGAGTCATGGTGAGAGTGTGAGCCAGGCAGCAGAACATGTGGCTGTGTTCACAGGAAAACTATGAAGAGTTTGTGTGTGTGTTCCTTGTTCACACACACTGGGACCATAAATAGTCGCTGCTATCAGCAGTGTGGGCATTCCAAGACAGAGCAGTGTACTATCAACACGGAGGGCAGACCTGACTCTTGGGTTTTCTCACACACTCGGAAGGAGAGAGGGAGGAAGGGAGGGGCGAGGAAAGAAAAAGTTTCCAGCTCGAACTGAACCTTTCTGTGCGGACATTAAAAACCTGAATGAATAGTGACACCGCTTATAACTTTGTTTTTGTTTGTTCAACTATTTTTACGTTACTTATACAATCTGACATCACTGGAAATGTTTACATATGGGCTAAGTTGGCCATTAGTCAGCCTCTGCTTAGTCTGCTCAAGGACCTGATTGAAAATATTCTTCACATCATCGAGTATCGGGGCCAGGCTCGGGTGAAGAAGTAGGGTCTGTTCTCAGACGATGCCTCATTGAAGATGCTGATCGTGTTGACACAGACATACGCTTTGCTGGGAAATTCAAATGTCACAACAAGACAAAGGTCAGGGAGAAAAGGTGAATTTGAGGTTTATTAGAAAAATTTAATTAAAAAAAAATATACAAAAATTTGTGCACAAATTAAAAAGCCAAAACACTGCACTGTTGCACTGATTAGCTAAGACGAAGAGGACGTCTGTGCTGAAGATAACAGGTGACGCAGACGCCATCAAATAATCAGCAGACCACGAATCCTCCTTTAAATTCACTAGTTTGCGTGAACAACACTGCTCATTTCCTCCTTTATATATTTATTCTTGAACTCTACCTGGGCAGAAAATAATCTTTGATAATGTTCATTTATCGTACACTGGAGCTTCAAACTATTCTAGCTGCATTTCCTCCTCCCTTTAACCTTTCTTCTGATTGGCCGTCCCTCGCAATTAAAAAGTATGAAGAGCAGGTGGGTGGGGCTTCTGTCCCCATAGCTACAACTGATACAGATGACAAAACTATTACCCCCTGTATGAAAATTTGATTTTCCAAGTACTGTTAAACAGTGCAAGGATTTTTAACATAGCTTTTCCAAACACTGCTTTCATTATTTTACTTTATTTTACATAAAAATAAAATTATTTCACAAAATCAAAAAAACTATATTAATCAAATTAAACTAAATTATTAGCCTCCCTGATGCTAAATAGTCAGACGTGTATCCTCTTTGCTGGATAACAGCTTGAAGTCGTTTGTTGTAGTCTTACACACGCCCCCTATTTTGTTCTTGGCAGGATGTGCTCGAGTGACAGCTCAAAGGTTTTTATACTGTGTGTAAAATAGGTGTCAGGCTTTAACTTGATTTTACAAGCTTTGAGCATTACAAAGTCAAAGCACATCATTGGACAGCAGTGATTTGTGCTGTGGTTCAATAAAAATGTCTAATAATCCTGGTCGTTTTTGATTTTTTTCCAAAATAATTCTGTTGTTGTGTGCAAATTTAAATAATTTATGCTTTCTAAAGAAAAATAAGATATTTAGAAACGGTATGTTAAAATCCACTGCTCTGTTTAAAAAAAATAATAATTAAAAAATTTGGTCCTCATTTGTCTTAGGGATATCCTCGTTCTAAAGTCAGGGCTTTCAGACAAAGGGATTACTTTCACATAGACTTTGACCATGTATAATACAGCCATACACCATTGTAACAGGATTGTGGAGAATAAATCTGACAGCATTCAGTATCAGATCGAGATAACAAACACTGATATAGCTTTCATCTTATATGAGAATGTGAAAAAAAGTAAAATAAAAGGAAAGACTGGTGATGTAATCAAAAGAGGACTGTTTCCATTTGATACGGACACCCTGTCTATGCATATCTGCTGATAGAGAACATCAATCCAATATCAGTTTTAAATGAATTAAATTAAAATTAAATTAGCACCTGAGAACAGGACCAAATAAACAATAATTCGCCTTCTTTATAAGCACTTCTCTCATTTCAGCTCAGTATTAGAGCCTTTACTACACAGGCTGTAATTTATGATCATGCTAATTTCTCCTCTCTCTGCTCTCATTCCGAGTGCACACCTGATAACAACATTATGCTATGTAATCGTAAGAAGCCGACAGATGAAGGATCGTTTTTGAGATGATCAACTGTGCAGGTTCACTTGGCTGCTGTTTTCAGTTTAGTTGAAAACTTCTGCAAACATAGAAACAAAGGAAAACTGCTGACGCAGCAGCTGGAAAGTATCTCCAACCTACCTACTGTTTGCTGTTGCTTCGTCTATGCTATGTATAAAAGTCAAATGAGGAGATCGTGCCATTCTTTTTGGAGATTTCAGAGTGATCTGATCAACATAACACATCAATGCATCCCTAACAACTGCAGCAGTCCAAAGTAATTAATGTGTGTAAACAAGAAGTCAGGAAAAATACAAGCCACAATGAAGACCAAAGCTAACTTTGACAGTGTTTTCCGTTAAATGTTTTGCCTTCAAGTTCAAACTCAGATCATGTCAAACAGATACTGTCCATCGTGAAATCAACAATGAGTGAAACAAGTGTAAAAAGGGAGGGACCCACTGATGGATAAAAGAGCTGAAAGATGATGAGAGCATTTAAAAAATGACTGGAGCAAAAAGGACAAGCTGATAAAAAACAAGTGAAGGTTGTTTCAAAGACGACAAACACGACAAAGGAATCAGGCAGCTGGAAGCATATAAAATAAGCCGCCACAAGCAGACAGAGTAAAACAGAAAGACTGAGACGAACACACAGATTTCATAAAAACTGAAACACCAGCACGGGGAGTGCAGGGCGGGGTGTTTTTATAGAAGCCTATAAGAGTTTTAAGGCGTTTTTTTACTAATGGTCCATTGAGAAGGCTCTGTTGTTTTAGCCCCATAAGTTTTTACTGTCTGGCTGCAATCTGACCTTGGCTGCTTCATGGAGAAGATTGTGATTGTCAGAAGCGCGGCCAAACATCAACTGGCTGCGCTGGAAAAATACTATAAACAAGTTTCAAATATCATCCCTAACCCCCCGCAGACGACGCCTTCAGACTGCTCGACTTACTCAAATCATACAGACATTAGTCTCGTGGTGCCTGCGTGACAGTCATGTCCAAATCTAAACAAAGCAAACGTTTTGTGCCAAATTCAAGAATTTCACCGTCTCCTCAGTCTAAATGAAGGACGGCTTTTCCAAAACATGGAATCTTCAGCCTCAAAAGTCTGGTGTTTTTAACCAACTTTATTTTCCTCTATTTCAAACGCGCCAGAATGGGGGAGGATAGCTGTGTCTAAACGACACAAAGAGACAGCTTTACTGAGACTAGGTGGCTATTACATTAATGTTCCTTATAGCTTTATTCAGACATACCAAGATACAGTACCGCGTTCCCTCTCGTCTCAGCACTTGACCAATTTATAGCCACCTTTCAATTCATTTCAGTTGTATTTATATAATGCAAATTTACAACAGCATTTGCCTCAAGGTGGTTTATGCTGTAAAGTAAAGGCCCTGCAATGAAACAGAGAAAACTCTAATAACCAAATGACCTCCTTGGATTTTGCACTCAGCAACAGCGGGAAGGAAAAACGCCCTTTTAACAGGAAGAATCGGGCTCAGCGAGGGCAAAACGCACTGTGGAAGAGACCCAGAGATTTTTGCAAGCTCACTAGTGTAGTGCATGTTCATAAAGAATTTAACCCTGGGCATCTTTGGTTGCAACAATTCACATAATAAGAAATAATAAACTTCCAGGTTTAAAAAGGGGATATGTATCTACACATGTCTGCAAAGCCCTAAATACTGTGTAAATTTAGGGTTATGAAATCTGGGAATACGGTAAACTCTGTGTGCGTGTGGACCCTGTCCAGCGGACACTCATTGCAGGAAAAAAACTTTTAGCCAAAACATGAGAACTGCTCACCACTGCACTTCGTTTAAGTCCTAAACAGTTTAACCAGCAAGTTTAAAGGCGATCAGATGATCAGCTGTTGAGATAGATTTATGAGGAGTTGGATGGACAGACACACGTTTATGGTTTGGCTCAAAGCATTGACCAACACTGCCAGAAAAATAACCCAGAATATGTAAGTAGATGCTTGGTGTTATCTGGAAATGCTGTCACCACATAGGTTTATGCATCAGAGAGATAACAAGAGTCTGCTGTAAACATTTAAGGGCTTTAACCACCAAGGTTATTTGTTCTCAACTTGCAACACTGTAGCTTAAATGGATATATGCTACTAGTGGGGTTACTTTCCAATTGTTCCAACATTTTTAAAGTATTCAAAAACATCTTTGACTGGGCTCCTTAAAGGCCAGTGTACTGCATGCTGGAAACCACTAAAACCCTGTGGTACCTGGTAGAGGAAGCGCTGGCTGAACTGGTGCATGGCGCCCTGCAGCTGGCTGCGCTGGCTCTGCCACTGCTGGTAGTTTCGCACAGACTCGGCTGTAGGCCTCTGCCACGTGGTGGTTCTGGTGTTGTGGTCCACATAGTAGAACCTGCCCCGCTGGTCCACTCGTTTCTCCCAGCTGCAAAGGGGGACGCAGAAAGGGTTAGTCGGGGCAGCAACGGGCGCTGTGCCTTTCAACAAGATTTTATTAATCGCTTCAAGAGTGGGTGGTTGCATCGAAAAGCTGCTGATAGCAACGGTACTTATTTATGGAGACGAGGAAAGAGAAACAGACGAGAAAAGGAAGGAAAACACAGTGAGGAGGCAGATAGAGAGTAGGATTCAGGAAAGGAAAAGAGGCAGGCATAAGGAATGTTTCCGATGGAAAACTGTTTAATGCTTCCTTTTTAAGGATGTTTTAAGATTATTCCAAAGTCTCAATCTTGCTTTGGATTAGTGCTCCAGTAAATCACCTAAAAATCAGCTGTAAGAGACAGAGACTGAAGCTAGCTGAATTTTGTTTTAGTACGTTATCACTTTAGCTTAGCCTGAAATATCAAGTAGTTTATTCTCCTTAAGCTGACGCCTGGCGTTACGCATGATGAGTAAAAACAATGGAATATGTCAGGTTTCTGACTGAGACTAACCATGTCCTTCATGTGAGTGCTCAGTTGTTTATGTACATGCTATTCTTCCCCTGAGACAGGAGGTCTGGACTTGGACTGAGATAGTGACAGTCTACTTAAAGACAAACACACAAAGAATAGACCCACAGAGGACAAACGCATGAACAAAGCCCCCCTCCCCAACACACACAAACCAGCTCCCCAGGCTCACCAGGACCGACTGCTGCTCTGCTGCTATTCTTGTATCTCTGACTTAAGTTCAACAGAATTTGGTAAAGAGAAAACAGCATCGACTTCCGAAGGCTAAAAACACTCACTGCAGATACAGACCAGCTTAAAAAAATCTAAATGCACACAGACAGCCTCAGATAGAAAATAAATAGTCGTGCACAGCAGCACCACACCTCCACTCTTGTCTTGCTACATTTTTTCTTTTTACCTTTCATATATTTGGAGAACAGCACAACTGCTACTTAATGACTGATTGAAATCAGCATAATACAAGCAGTGTAGCTGGCTCACGCAGAATCAGTATGACTGGAGCCGCTGCCTTTCAGTTTGTCTAAAGTCCAGGACCACTCGCTCCAAACCTGAGTCTCTAAACAGGCTCCGTTTTGTTGCACTGAAGCATATATGCAAACTCACATTCAGGCTGCAGGAGGAGAACTGCATGGAAGATTTAGTTTACCAACCGAAGCTAAGAGTTTACTTGCTGCATCATGTTTTATTGGATGCCTGCATATTTATATAACACAAAATGGTAATAATTTTCATCTGTTGGGTATTTAAGCCTTTAGTGCCCAGCAGAACAAGCTCACAGTGAGATGGAAGAAAATAAAAGACATGCAACAGAAGATCCTGGACTTGGTTGCATCTTAGGACAAAGACACACATTACGCATTTCTCAGGACAAACAATCTTCTTGAAAAGTAACATGCATAGCTAGGTCAAGGTAAGTGGAAATAATTAGTTTTAATGCCGGCCCACAATAATAATTTTTCATCTACTTGTTAAATTGTTAGTGATGGGGGAAAAAGTACAGTTCAAATTGTTTTTAAGTCAGGCTTTTTGGTTCTAATAACCAGACAGCAGCCCCATGTTCAAAAGTTAGTAACTAAAAAATGGTAACAAATACAATGAAAGCAAGCGATCCAATAAGGTGTTTAATTAGATAAATTACTATTACATATATAATATTTAAAAACACTGCTGAGCTCTCTAAGAACTTGATATGATATTTTATATGATACTAATGTGTGACGCAGTGCATGAATGTAAACACAGACAAACCAGGAGGATCATGTGACAGCCCCGGCAAAGAAGTCTCTTTCTCAAGGACACTTCAGTAACACGGATGACTGCAAACACAGCGAGTTATTTGGTGGAGGGACAGTCTGTCTGACCACGATGCCTCTGAGCTTTCTTTAAAATGCACAAGAAAACTCTGCTCCCTCTCTGATATTAGCAGTGGCTTGTTATTTACTGGAGCCGAGGAAAATCCCAGAGCCCACAGAGGCCCGTCTGAGTCTCTCCTCAGTTGGGCTATCTGTCTCTGACGCTCTGTACCAGTTATGGTACCATGTCATTAACCATCTACTCCGTGTATTTCTTGGAATTTGTAGACTACAGTCCCATCACCATGTTCAGATCACACAGTGCAGTGTTGAGCTTCGTTTGAACAGTTCAATCATTATTTATAACTGTGTCAATCAAAAGCAACACTTATTAGCTCCGTCTCCTGTCTGTGCTTGACTTACTTAACCTGCTGAATTATTGGTGGGAAAAAAAGGTAATAATGAAAAAAACAACATTAGGTGAACAATATGAGCATTCAGTGTCGATTCCATTTTGGGTTATACTCCAAGCAGAAAGAGTTAGTTGCATCTTCAAGCGGCTGAGATGATTTCTTCTGTAGAGTGGACTCAGAGTTAGTGTGAGGAGTGCAGACAGGCCAAAAGGCCAAAGCTGGTGGTTCAGGCATTGGGATGGGACTGGGATGCCACCTTGATGCATCCTCTTTTGGAACCTTATTTCTCCCATATTAGATTGTCTTCATTGGCTCCCTGTTAAATCCAGAACCAAATTGAAAATCCTTTTCATCACTTAAGGTGATGACTAATCAGGCTGCGTCATATCTCAAAGACCTTATAGTACTGTATCAATCAATTAGAGCACTTTGCTCTCAGACTGCAGGCTTACTTGTGATTTTTAGGATATTTAAAAACAGACATCTGGAGAACCAGCTTCCAGTATAGATCTGGAAGAAAGACACCCTCTCTACTTTTAAGATTAGGCTTCAAAGTTTACATTTTGATAAAGCATATAGTTAGGGCTGGGCCAGGTGACCCCTGAATCCTCCCTTAGTTATGCCAAAATACGTCTAAGCTACTGGGGGCTTCCCATGATGCACTGTGTTTCTTCTTCACTCACAATGTG
Organism: Simochromis diagramma; assembly: GCF_900408965.1. NCBI lineage: Eukaryota > Metazoa > Chordata > Actinopteri > Cichliformes > Cichlidae > Simochromis > Simochromis diagramma. Next base: position 3,775,888 of record NW_024386765.1, read on the forward strand.
TTTATATACCTCTTTGTATTGAATCATTAGTTATTATTAATCATCTCTGTCTCTCTTCCACAGCGTGGCTTCGTTCCTTCTTCCTCACCTCACCCCCAAACGGTCACAACAGATGGCCGCCCCTCCCTGCTGGAGGTTTCTTCTAAAAGAGAGTTTTTCTTTCCCATTGTCGCCAAGTGCTTGCTTATAGGGGGATGTAGCACTTTAAGATGACTGTTGTTGTGATTTTGTACATTACAAATACAATTTAATTCAAAAGAAGTAAACTGAACAGAATTAAAATGCAGGAATTTATACCTTTAGGTGTATCGTTAACCAACAAAGAGTGGATAGTCAAAAAACAAGACAGAAAAGGTAATCTCACATGGGTTTCCCGTGGAGGGCAGAATGAGATTAAAGCTTCAGGCCGGGCTCGGTCATGATAGCTTCAATCTGAACTCTGGTTTGTTTAGCATCAAAGAAAAAATACTGTTGCTCAGTAACACAGCCGCAGATCTGATTACTGCTTAAGGCTTTGTTAAGTTTTTCAGACTGACTTTTTAAGTGGAAATCACGGCTACACTTTGGTCTGGCATGCTGTACTTCTTCTTAACTCTAACCATTTTAGTCAAGATGTAATCATTTGATGTTTTGAAATGCTATACTGGATATAAACAAAAGCTTTTCAGTTTAGTCTGTTTGGTCTAAAGAAATTTTTGAGCTTGTGACGTGTTACTGCTCACAAACCCTGCAAATGATATGATGAAGAACAATGCGAGAAGCTCTCCTCAGTCTGGCTTTGGATTGCTTTCTTTAAAAAACACTATTGCCTAACTACCCCAACCCCACCCCCTTCATCCTCTAAACAGCTCCTGATGTGTACATCTGGAGCGTTAGCGCGGTATTAGCTTGCTAATTGATCCTCTGAAGGGCCACAACGGCCATCCGCCAGCACAGTGGTGGATGGAAGTACATGTGGCATGAAGAAAGGACTTTTGTTCTCTGGGCCCCCACGCTCTCGTTCCTTGTATGGAAAATCTGAGGTGGAGGTTTGGGGGGGGCAACCTTTTCCTAAAAACAGCCTCTCTTTCTCTCTGTCACCCAGTCAAACGCTCTGAAAATCAATCAATACTCACTCCAAGTAAAAATGTGGTAAATGGGCTGAACTCTGGCAGAACACTGTACTCCAGAAGAGGGAGAAACAGTGTTCTCGTTACGATGCCTCAGCACACAAACACTACGATCAAGCTGCAGCGTTAGGCACAGTTACAGTGCAATGTGTGTGTTTATGCCAGAGAACATATAACGTGCTCTTAATAAAACAAGAAGCTTTGATCGAGCAGAAACCAAGACTGGGAGGGAACTTTATATGTTCAGCTTTAATTTTAAAGTCACAGTCCACCCAGAACTGAAATTCTTGTGGCAAGTTCACTTCAATGGAATTGCTGCAATCAGAGCTCACAGGGGTCAGATGCCCCTCCCACCAACTCAGAGGCTGTTTTGGCTCGTTTCAACAGAACGCTGTCAACTTTAGCAGCCAGTCAGCTGATGTGCTTCACAAGGGCCTCAGAACAATAAAGCGTCTCTCATTTCCTTCTGTCCCACAACACCTCTGCTTGCTTTTCCATCGTCGACACTGCTGACTCACACACTCCACTGCTGTTTAGTCATAATAAACTCCATTCTCTTTTGGCCAGTTTTGCTTTAAGTTTTACTTTTTTCTTTGATAAAACATTCTTTTTTTTGTCATTTTGACTTTGATGTTTCAGGAATGATTTAGGCATCGGCCTAAATCATTGTGGAACAGGGCATTTCAACCAAGTCCAGTCCAACCTAATGTCCTCAACCGTTCGGTGCAGGGCAATGAGATCAAACTGCGCCTTTATTGTCTACCTATGCTGACGTGCAAGCCTGGAACAGAAACAGTACGGCATGATTTCAACCTGGAACAGAACTCCACTTGTTTATCTTCAGTGGGTTTTTTTTTGTCTACATGCTGAACTCCGCTGTTGTTCCTTTTCCCGGACAAGCCAACTTTTTACACAATCAGCTCTCAACCTACGCAAAGTGTCATTACCACTGGGCAAGGACGGCACACAAGTGGGCCTCTGTATCTTCTGTAATTACCATAATCCTCCTCTCTATGTAGCCAAATAGACACAAATGTCAGACCATTAATCTGGCATAAATGGTTATTTAAGGACAGATCCTGCTTTTCCCCAGTTACGTTACTGTCAGATGGTGAAGCTAAAAAAAGTGGCCACAGATATCAGAGGAAACGGTTATTTTCAGACAGATGATGACTGAATGCCCTTTAGTTTACAGAAAGGAATGTTGACACATGCATTAGCCTAACTTTACGTAACCCTAAACAACCAGTGCACTGATGGAGAAAACACATTTAAAAGTGCTACGGGCGCACCCCGGTGGCAGTGGTCTCTCCCACGTTGTGGTTTTGGTGTTGTGGTCAACGTAGTACACTCTGCCATGAGGCAACACCCTCTGCTCCCAGCTGCACAAAGAGAGAAGAGACAAGCACGCACAAATATTAATTTACTATCACACCGAATACATTCCAGCAACGAGATATCCAAGATTTTCTTAGACTGCCAAATACATCTTAAGTTTTTTTGTTTTGTTTTTAAAGTAGTCAGGGATGTAATAAACCTCTAAATGCATCTCGCTCACCTGCAGCCATCCACACACTTAAGCTTTTTAGGGGCACTGACTCAACAAGTGTTGCTGAAGTTTTATCCTCTATAAAAAAAAAAAAAATCATTCACCTCGACCTCTGTAAACACACGACTCACACTGGAAACACCATTTTAGTCTATCAGTAAAATATTCTTTTCTGACATATTGGTGGCAGTCATCTCATTCTGTGCTTATTCATCTGATAACTATTAATGAATCCCCACTTTTAGGTTGAAACTGCAAATATACACAAACTACGCAGATTCTTACAAAACTATTGGAAGATTTGACTGGGTTCAGAGTTTCAGAGGCAAATATGGTGCTGGTGATAAAACTAATAAAACTGAAAAAGGTGAAGTAAGCTACAAGAAGCAAAAATATATATAGAAGGCAGACTTCATTTTATTGCAGGATGAGGAATGAAAAGGAAATTAAATGTTTTAGTATGGGAGGACTCAACTTTCTCACAATTAAATACTTATGACGCATTCACAGTTTACACGAAAGATCCGGGCCTACTCCAGCATCCATACAAAGTTTATCTATACACAACAACAGATTATTAATCACTGCTTACTTTTAACATTTAATGTGCTAGCATTTTTACATGTAGATACAGCAGTGTGTGTTTAAGATTTTCTTAAACAACAAATATTCCTCTCGTTGTTTCTGTGGCAGTCTTTCGTATCGTTTATAGTTTGCTGCTCAAACTACAGGCTGACTATGAGATGCTGTGACACACTGGCTCTTACCCTGCTGGGAGTGAGTCTGTGGTGGGCTCTGTGGTGCTGTTGCTGGCCTGCTCCGTGCTAGAGGTGGTGTTGGAGCTGGGCTCCACTGAGGCAGCTGGACCCAGGGCTTCCTGCTGACCAGGAGAGGGGCTACTGCTGCTGCTGCTGGCAGCTGGAGACCTGCCCGAAGGAGAAGAAGGAGGAGGCGTGTGTAGGGACACGCCGCGATTGTTCTCCAGTCCATTAGACGTCAGCTCAACCTTATCTGAGAGAAGACACGGGCAGCAAGAAGCATAAGAAAAGCTGGGAAGATGATGTGATGCGTTCTTACAGTCAATTAAGAAATTACGGTTTAAGAGTGAGTGGACTGATGGCTGCATGAGAGCTGATTTGGGACCAAGAAAGACAAACAAACGTTTTTTTGTTGATTGGTTGATTACAAGTAGCTGAAGCATCTGCTGTATATTACTCAGCTACTCTCTTTTCCCACATTTCCTTTCTCTCCACCAGTGCTGTCAAATAAAGGCATTAAACGCTTCCAATGACCTTTAAATTAAATGTTAAGTTTGTGTTACCGTCTAAAGATTGCCAATTTCAAGCTTCAAGTTTGGCATTTGCACTTGGAAGGTGTTTCTAATTCCCCAAAATGAGTGGGCGATCCTTAGGCTGCAAAATAAACACAAATCTATCCGCCTGTGAGAAAATCACCGAAGGATGCACACATACAATGTTTTTATTGACTGAAGCCCTGCAGTAGCCTTTCAGCATATTTTTCAGCCTGCTCATCTCGATAAGTTGCTTAATTTAATCATTTTGTTTAATTTTGTTTAGTGTTTTGAACGTCTTTCAAAACTGTGACACTACGCATATCTAAAATTGTCATGTGACATATTTAGGAGTGGATAAAAACTTTTTGGGTGTGTACAGATTATTTTCACTACAGCTCATCTCCTCATAATTCTTTTTTTATCAAATGTATTATCTAGAAAATGGTAGAAAGTGTGAAGAATTCCCGTTATCTCCTTTATGTTTCTACTTTTTCTGACCTAAAGTCCAAAATTTCTCTCATTTGTGACAAAGTAAAGCTTAAAATTCATTTTCCATACGAAGCATATATAAAAGCTGCTGATTAAATTTCTGTAAATAAACAGCTGAAATATTATCTTAGCCACATCTACCATTCGCTGTAGCGTGGTGTAACGTGGTTATTTTCTTGGATGCTCCATTTGAAAAGCTTCCTCAGCAGTGTAACCACATAAATGTAAAAAGCCTGCGTTCTTAAACTGTGCGTGACACCGTGGCGAGGTGAGCAGACTTTCCTACCTGCGCTGTTTCCGGGGCTGCCGTGACTCTTAGAGGACTGCCGACGAGCAACGGGTCCGGGGATCTGCTCCTCACTCAGATCCCCATTTGTCAGAGAGCTCCCTCTGGAGTCCCCCGAGGACTCACCCTGCGAACCCCCCACTGAGTGCCTGTTGCTCCTGAAAACAGAGAAAGAAAAGAAGACATATCAACATCTGCACTTACTTTATTCACCTCGTCCTTTTATATCCTTTGTTTTAACGACTCACAATTCAACCACACACGCAGAGGTGTCAGCTGCTTTTCCTCTCTGAACACTATCATATTTTCCCCAACGCTAAATATAACTTTGCTTTTCTGACGAGAAAGAGAAAAGCACGATGGCTTGCCCCCCCCAGGACTGAGGAATGCTGGGGCCGAGCTTGGACGGCGATCTCTAGATTCAGTTGTTTACGCAGCTCAATAAGGAGAAGAACTAACAGTGCAGTGTGCACGTCTGCATGTTTTTATGACCATGTTCATGCAATGAGAACACTTGAGAACAGCATAAGAAGCCTGTCATCTTGTCTGTTGGTGGCATCTCTTCATATGCAGTATAGAGATGTTGACTGCCTCGCCATGACAGCAGCGGTTTAGGCTCTTGGCTGAACTGTGCTTAATGCCCCCCCACAGTGTTTAGAGGGAAATACCATCTGACCCCATGCACTCCCGCAGCAAAGCTTGGAAATAAATGCAGCCTGCTCCACTATTTATTATCTCGCTACCATTCTAGCCAGTGAGAGCTGCGTCTGAAACCACACTTGGGGTGGGGGGGGATAACATGCTGGCACTCTGCATAAGTGCTTCAGTCGACCGTGCTGGCAATGGCTTCCTCCACTCGACCCTTTTCTTCTCTTTTCTGCATTTATTTTGATTACAATTACGCCTGGGGTTTATGACTTTCATAAACAGTTTTTTAGAAACGGGTTTGGAAAGTTTAGCATTGTATTTATTATTATTGTTCTTACTGTACCACAACGTCTGCAGACTTTCTAAAGCGGTGGGATTAAAGAAGCCTCTTTTTCTTTGAAAAGGCATTTTTGGTTTGTTAGGCTATAAAGAATCACAAAGTCTTTTAAAAATCTGACTTCTGGAAATAAACATTAAGACAGAATAATGCTGAAATGATGGCTTTTATAAATACACTATTATTCTGGTGTTCAGCTATTCAACAGGAGATAATCATGACTTGTATTTGATGTTTTGCTCGACTGATATGCCAGAAAAGTGAATCTCTTTGGAGTTTTATTGCCTATTAGAAAAAATGAGCTGATTTTTATTTTTTTTTATTTAATGTTTTAGACATAAGCTATAACTTTAGCTTATCTAATGCAATATATCCCGCAGGAGATGCCAGTACAGTCTACAGTATTCCCCACATAACTCATAAAGAAGCTCTAATGAAAGCTGGCTACAGTGTATGCACCTCCTTTTGTATATCTTGTTATATTTCATGTTATAATTCAGAAATTTTATGAGCCTAAATGTCACTGTTCATTATGACAGCCATGGAGTTATGACAATTAAGAAATCCCAGACTTTTGGGCCATCTGTCCTGCTGTGTCACCCCAAGCTCTTCAGGAGCTGGAGAGCAAAACAACAATATCCCACGACGTGCTCTAATAAAATAATAAAATAAAATATCAATTTCCCCTAGATGACAGCAAGCTGTGCAGATCCAGGAACCCAAAGTCCGTTTTATGCAGATGCCAGATGGTGGGAATTATTACACCGTGACGCAAACGCAAAAATTTGGGAAGGGGATAAATGATCCCCTTTCTTGTGTGGAGAAAACCACAACTAACCACCACATATGTTGGTAGAAAAAGATTCAGAGTCTTGAACTGAGCTATTTCCCAGAATCCCCTGTTACATGTGTAACGGCACAATGAGTTGGATGTTAACCATAGTTTTTACTCCATTAAAATATTGTTGAAGCATTGTTGAGGACTGTACCCAAATCCCAAACAGTCACAGTGTGTGTGTCTTTGTGTGCGTTTTCTGACCTGGCCTGTGATCCCGCTGTACTGGGAGTCTCCTCGCTCTGTGTCCTCCTCAGGTTGGGTCTATCCGACTGAAGTATCTCTGCAACAAAGACCGATTACATCATTAGTGGACAGACATACACACGGACACATCCATATCACACTCCTACCAGCACAGTAACAGTTCAGCAGTGAATCCTTGACTAGATAAAAATTAGTCAAGTCTCCTTTAGCTTGTGACAAAACAGTGACAGTTCGGGCTGTTTCTGTCTCCTGCAGTAGACAGCCCTGTTACTATAGCAACCCAATGCAGTCCAATAAAGAAATAAAAGAGGAGGATGTAGAGTCAGGATTGGTTTTATTCACTAAACAGTGACAGGGCCAAACAAGTGCACGTGCAAGGTTTCTGAAACTAAAAATGAGGATGTGTGAAATTAATTTAGTGTACTATTTAATTCACGCAATATTTCTGCAAGGTAAAACAGAAGGTTTAACCTCAGACACCACTGTTTATCTGCAGGAAATGTCACACTTGGTTTTAAAAAAAATTCCCAAAATGTGTAAAATGTCCATCTGCATCTAAAGGACAGAGGTCACTCTTTCGAGGACGCAATGTTCACATTTTGGACAGAGAAGACAGATGGTTTGAACGAGAAGCAAAAGAAGCCATCTATGTCCACTGTGAACGAACATCTCGGATGAGAGGTGAAACATCTTCAAGGAAACTTAAAGAAGTCCAGATGCTTTTCTTTCCAAGCTTCTTAGACTATGATGACCTGGATGACTGAGAACCTTCACAGACATAAAATGTCAAATATACAATTAGAAATGTTATATTTTCCATAATAAATACACTATAGTGAGAACTGGGCTCACATCTGTCAATCTGGACCAAGTGACAATCCTCAGGGCCGGGCCCAAATGAAGCAAACACATACTATAATCATCAAAACCTGCAGTTCCTCCAATGGCCACTGGAGGCTAGCTCTAAATTTGAGACAATCCCCATGGACTCGTATGAGAAAATGTCCATTTTCAGCAATTAAATAAAGAGGTTTACAACCTGGCACTAAAACATTGTTTGTCTTCTTTATAACGGCTGCACATGGATAGGAGTCTATGACTGACAGTTGTGCTAACAGGCAGCAAATCACTCAAATGAACCTCTGAATGGTTCAGATATTTGATCTGGACAAAAAAAAAAAAAAAAAAGATGGATGGATTTTGGATGAAATTATCTCAATAATCATAAAACTATACAAATACAACATACACAACTGATTTGCTGCACAAAAAAACCTTCAGTTGCTAGTAAACTATATATAACTAGCGAATGATTCCACGTGGTGATTCTCCTTTATGAGCAAAGTTTGCAGAATAAACATCAAGTTGCATTCAATAAAAACTTAAACTAGTGAATAAAACCGTAAACCCATCAGGATGTGTTCACTTACACCACACAGTAAGAGGGCCAAGCACTGTTCACAAATGAAAGACTTTGAGTCGCCCCCCGCTGGCCATTATCAAGAAAGCAAGATCAAGGCACTTCACATTAGCTTCGCTTTACAGACTCTGAAGATACATCTTGCGAATACAATCCATGTTTCCTATCACTTCGTTACCATCGCTGATAACAGGCGAAAAAATTTCTGACAAATTAACTTTTTAAAATCACACTTTGAAGCAAGTATTGACAATCCTGGCTAAAAAACTCGAAGCAAACTCACTAAGCAATAAATTCAGCTTCCCTAACATCATCATTATCAGTCCCAGTGTCTTCTAAGACAGCGGTCCCCAACCTTTTTTGCGCCACGGACCAGTTTATGCCCGACATTATTTTCACGGACCGGCCTTTAAGGTGTCGCGGATAAATACAACAAAATAAAACTAGTACCCGTACCGAAAAAAAGAAGATTTATTCATAACACACGTGAAAAGACCCAGGAAAACCGAGTAAACAATAAAAACGATAACAAAATAACGCTGAAAACCGATAAAAACCCTGAAAACCATACATTTCACACCTGAGCCTCAACTCTCGCGGCCCGGTACCAAACGACTCACGGACCGGGGTTTGGGGACCGCTGTTCTAAGACACAGATTTATCGTCTCACTATGAAATTTGTGGTGGTTACCTGTCCCTGCATCTCAGAGCTGTACAGTAAATGACAAAGTGCTCATACTGAGGCTTTGTGTGCACAAATAAAACAATAACCCTGAAAACCATACATATAGACCTGACACATGTGGTGGTGGAAGCACAGTTGGCGGTTTAATAGAGACCATTCATGCTTGTATGTATCGAGTAGTCTGTGCTGGTTTGTGTGCGCAGTGGTATGCGGTCTTGGCGGTGTGAGGGAATGTGTGACTATACAGTCCCAACTGTGACTGAAAGCCACAGGCCTGTAACGCGCTTTTCATTAACACTCACTTTCTCCTTTACACACCACCTTCCTTTGTGCCGTGGGCACGACAGCCTCAAATGGCATCCATGTTTACACATTTACATATCCCGCTATCTAAGGTAAAGAAAACAGGTAAAGTCTCACTGACTCACATACTTGCGCACACACACGCACACACACACAGCACTGTTTTAGAGCTATGAAAGAGCTTCTTGTGAGCAGACCTGGTGGACATACAGAAAAATAAACAGTGGTCTTGAGGAGAAACCATTGTGTCATAGCCCGCTCACTGAGTTCATCATCCCCCATCCCGCGTAATGGTCCAATTACTGCTCTGGTGCGTGTCTGTCTGAGGTGGTATGCCTTCTCAACATCTAAACTTCAGTGAAAATAACAGAGGGCACACATTTCAGTCACACAGCTGCTATGGAGAGACTGGAAGCTTTGGCTTACTTGTTTAACCTCAGTGTCCACTCGGATTAGCCCCTGTGAAAGAGAACACCTTTGATTTAAGACGGCAATAAAAGAGGTCGATGAGGCCGAGCCCAGAGGTGTTCACTGATGTTAACAACAACACAAAATGAACACATTCACACAACTTGCAGCCAGGGCGACAAATGAACTGATTATGACAACACTTAGATGAGGGTCTACACCAGAGGTATTAAAGATAAGGTTCGGGGCCAAGAATCAGCCCAGCAAAGACTCCAATTTCGCCCACTGGACAGCTTTAAAAATATGAAGGAGTGGAACTTAAACACAGACACCAACCCTAATATCCTCATTTGCCACACATCCTACTCCAAGGCAATTAAATAATAGCTAAACAATAAAATTACAGAAAAGCTGCAGTTTTTCCACAATTTACTACAGAAATGTATGTTTGTTTAATTATATAATTAAAGGACGTTTTTAGCAAAGGACTACAGGGACCTTTTCTGTAATTTTACACATTTATCATGTAGTTTCATGCTTCAAGGCCCAATTATCAAAGTTTGATGTCCCTGGTCTACATGAAGCACCAGCGAGACGGTCATCAACTGGCCATTTGTTATTTGTAATGATGATCGTAACAGGTCTTCATTGCATAAAATTTCATTGCAAATGGAGCTTATTTTTAACCTGTATCGTGATATTAGGATTTATGAGTAACTACAAAAACAAATATTGGCTTTTTAAAACCATGAAATATCGGTACTGGTATCGGTCTTAAAATTCCTACACTGCCTAAACTCTACATAACAAGTAACAGGGCTCGCAAAATCGCTGGCCCGACGTCCCGGGGCTAGCGATATCTCTGGTCGGACGACCAAAATCTATCTCAGCCCAAAATGCGCAGTTTGTGTTTAACTAAGCATTTATGAAATCACTTTATTTTTTTCCCAGTCTGTTTATTCAGTGTTGGCCACACCACCCTTTAATATCAGTCCCTATATATAGACATCATTGGGCAGTGACTGGGATTTTCACATCACATAGTTGCCCTCGTTTTGAAGATTGTAACGTCTCATCCATGGACATTTTCTTGTGGATACATGCTATACCACAATATATACATCTTCCAGTGACACTTTTGGCTGAATTTCTGTCTCACGCTCTTAATGAGTTCCACAACTCTGGCACATTTAGCCAGTTAATTAACACAGTCTAGTGTGACGTCTCAGTGTTGACCAGTGTTAGTCAGTGGGTCGGATAATCTGAGGGTGTCTGTGCTGCGGTTTACATGTGGCTCCTGCTTCTGTGGGATAGGAAGCTGTGAGTATGTGGAGTGTGTATGTACGAATCTGACAGTTACAAAGTTTGCCAAAAGTTGAAATATAAGGGTTTGTTTATGAAGCCCACCACATGCGTGCGTGTGTGTGTGTCAGAAAAGCTGCCAGGGGAAGTGAGCAAACCCCCAAACTAACAGAGCTGCGTTCAGACTGAGAACACAGAGCCCCTTGACATCACCAGAAGTAACACACTCCCACCTTTATGCACTTTGTATATTCAAGCAGCTCACATACGGCTGAGCACACACACTCTGCAGAATGTAAAACACATGTGCGCTCACACACAAGTGCAAAAAACCCAAAACAAAACAACAAAACCCCCACACATCTGCATCGACACTCAGGACAACATAAAAAACACACACAAAGTCAAGTGCCTCAGCTTGAAACCCAGGATCTGGAGGGCACACTTCAGGCCTCTCCTCCCCCTGAAACACACACACACACACACACACACTTGCATTCAACTTTGTCATCGCTGCCCCTGCAAGCTTGAAGAGGAAACCCCCCCCCCCAACTCTCGCTACCATGCACACTGCTCCAGGATCACAGAAGGCGATTGTACTACTGAGCTGCAAGCAATGAGACTCAATTACGCAATTCTCTGCAACAAATTAGACAAAAGCGCTCCTGATGTTGGTGATTATGTGTGTGGAGAGGCTGCAGATAACAGAAAACTGGGGGGTGGAGGGCTCTTTTCGTTGTACGTCAACCTTTGACCTGCACACACGCTCAAATTACAGATGCACGCTTGTTTAACTGCATTATGAGGGCCTCGTTTTCACTGCATTCATTCCTTTATATCCAGAAAATGGTCTTACTTTAAACCATGGTTCCACATTTTTCCATAAACGCGCTCACTCGCTTCCACGCCAAGACTTTGGTGAGAAGATCAAAGTCAAAAGAGCAGCATGCAAGCTTGGCTTTGTATCACGACTACTCAATCTTTACAAAATTATGCGTAAAAATGAGATGTTCCCACTAACCTTTCTGCAGCCAGCTCTAGCTGCTGGATGAAAGGATTATCCAGAAAGTCAAAGTACTCTGTTAAAGATCTGGATATTCAAATTTTTTTTCTGTTTATTTTGAATATGACAACACTGCATTTAGGTTGTTTAGGTTGTTTGGGCTGTAAAATTACATAATAATTCTCACCTTTCAGGAACCATTTGAACTTTCTCTGCAGGTTAAGGAGTTACAGTCATGTGAAGCACGCATGATAAAATCTAGGCCGAGCTGATTCTTGTGCCTGTGTTCAGCCAACAGTACCTTGTGAAGCTTTTGTGCTGTCGTGACAAACAGCATATCTCTGTAAAGCCTGTCTTTACTTCTTTTGGAAACAATCTGAATTTTGTCTGTAGCACAAACGGGAACGGACAGACGCTTGTAGCATGAGCTTGCCACCAGGCTGATAGTTTAAAAAGGCATTATGGGATAGTTTGCAGACTCCTTGTTCTTTATGCACAAAGTGTTTTCAATCGACGACGGGTCTGCAGAGCAGTTTAGTAAACTGTTTTATTAGAGTTATGCTGTTGGAAAATGTGTGACTTTGCAGAAAAAAGCAAGACCTTCTTTTAGCTTTAGATAGCAGCTCCATAACTTACATGTAGTATCAAAAGTGCCAACAAGCTATAATAAACTTTGCAGTGAAACTTCAGCTTCCTTTGAAGGCCTCAAATCCACATGGGGAAAAGAGTTGGGTGTCAGATGAAGTTTGGGATTCAGTCCTCTCCGGTAAATTCCACATCACTCTGCGCTCCCTATTACAATTTAAAGTATTTCGTAGGTCCACTTATCTAAACCCAAATTAGCTAAGATTTATCCTGGCTTAGGCCCCTGCTGTAATAGGTGCGGGTTTGATGATGCCAATCTCACCCACATGTTTTGGATCTGTCCTGCCTTGGCAAATTTTTGGTGAGGTGGAAGGCTGCTGCCCCGCCCACCTATGTTCAGTGACTTGCTGATCTCATGTCATGTCTTAGTCTTGAAGTCTTTGCAAGGAAAGGTTTTTGTCAACATTAATCGGCCCTCCCGAGTTTTGGTGTTCTGTTAACTTTCTTTACCTATGAGGAGTTCTGCTCTGTCTTCGATGCAACCAGTGTTTATGTTTCCATTTTTTTTTTTGTAAACTGTATGTATATCTTAATAAAAATATTTCGAGTAAAAAAAAAAAAAAAAAAAAGTGCCAACATGCAATGCGGTCTGATAATGATTTTCAGTTTCCAGAGCCCTGAGCAGTGATTTTCACTTCCACGCGAGGACACCAAAGATGACCGCCATTCAGGATTCTCTGCATCTCTTTGATTTTTTAGTTTTATTTTTTGTTCATTTTGTTGCAACACATATCGCTGCATCTATTTTTCTGTGCTGAAAAAACCCACAGTGTTTGCATTTTGAGCAAATCAATGCTGGGAGAGCGTCCAGCCCACCCCACGACCCTGAACTGGAGAGGCAGTTAGAAAACAAAAAAAGGATGGATGAATTGTTTCATTGCTGTTTTTGTACCATTTTCAATTAAACTCAGGGTTTATAGAATTTGCAGATGATTGCATTCTGCTTTGATCCACATTTTACACAGAGCACCAACCTTTTTGGAAACTGGGTTGATGTTGGAAAAACACTGTAAAGAACAAATAATACACCAGAAATTTATTTTAATTATCTTTTAAAAGTCAGAAAATTACAGATAAGTCCACAAAATATTAGCGGACAATGTTTTTCCTTTTTCGTGAACTATTAGATTCATTGTGTCCACACTGATTTAGTGGAATTATTCATCTGGTGCTAACTGTGATGAAGTCCTGGCATGCAAATATGGAAAGAGTTGCCGCAGAAACAGCAGGGACTTTGGCGACTGTGTCCTTACAACTTAAAAACACTGTGTATGATTCTTATGTGCATTTAAATCCAAACAATTATCTAATTATCAAAGAAAAGCCCCATTTACAGGATTTGTTTTTCCATCTTGTCCCTCTCGGGGAGATATATGTTACAACAGCATGCACACACTCGCACACCTCCTCTTAACCTCTCTTCACATCTGAACAGTCACAAAGAGACACATTTACGCAGCCCATGCTGTGGCAGGCCTCAGGCCTCACTGCTGGCTGTGTTCATTCAGCAGGATACACTGCGGGCTCTGTGTGGCGCTCTATGAAGCCTTGTGTGTGTGTGTGTGTTGCACAGAGAGAGGAGATGGATGCATGGAACCTCGCTATGGCTTTAAGAGCAGATTAAGAACACCGTATTTGTTTAAAAAAACATAGACCCAGTCTTTGCTTCCAAACCATAAAGGAAGGCAAAATGTTAGTGTAGTGCTTGGGAGCGGAAAATTCTGTTGACTGAGAGTCAATAAGTGTGTGAAGTGTTTGAAATCCTTCCTGGCAAACTATGGAATCATTTTATATTGGTTTGGGAATAGCAATACATGAATGTGAAGATAAAATATCAACTGAGGCTACAGTTACACAGTGTCATATATTCTTTTAATATCATGATTTAAGTGTAACGATATTCTTGTTTTGTTATTCTTGGCCAGACAGACAGACTACTGGGACACTATTTAAACGTCACCTAAACTCTCTACTAAAAACAACAACCGGCTTTGGTGAAATGAATAAATACTCTCTAGTCTAACTTTACAGTAACTGTCATCAGGTATGACACAATACACCTGAAGCTAGCCACTGCATAACAAATGCTTTATCCAAATTCTTCAAAACTGTTATCTTTATACAGTTAAAGCAGATAAAAGCAATACAGAGAATATTTTCTGCTGATCCAGCGCTTTCTAAAAATCAAAGTGCACTCAGTGAAAAATAAGAGTTTCTAATGAGAAGAAGCCTGAGTCACCGGGAATGTGACGGCAGAAGGCGGACAGAGCGTGCAGATGTTTTTGGCAGAAGCGAGCTGGCACAAGGGCAATAAAAAGAAATTTGTTGAGACTAACAAGAGCGTAGCCGCTGCTGCCGCTGCTTTTTCAGACACTTTCATTTGTCAGATATACGGCCTGGAGGCCAGGCCCTCTGCTTGTCTTTGGAAAGTGCGAAAATGGCAGAGGAGGTGGTCAATTTTTAGACTTTTTACTGTGTTTTGCACCAGGAAGCATTGTGTTCCAAGACATTAAGACAGCAGCTGTCAAAATCCGGTGCAGAGGTGTGATACAACATCAATTTAACAGCCTTCATGACATTACCCATGACCTGCTGTGCCACTGGAAGGATGTTAAAACATGTCAAAGTCACGGAGGCATGTCAGTGCTTCTCTGACTTTCAACAGCAGCTCTTTTTCTAAGTGGAAAAAAACGACTTTGCACACTAAGACACCTCCAGCTGTTCATCGTATGTGTTGTGAGGATGAATCCTGAAATGTTATGGTGTTTACAGTGCAAAAACTCAAAATCTTACCAAGTATATTTGTCTAATTTCTATTCAAAATATCTCATCACACTGGAAAAAAGACACAATCAGCTACAGAGTGACATTTCAGTGAGATATGGGAACTTGTTTTTAGTGCATCTTGGATCTGGAGAAACTTCACTTGTTCCATCGGCAGATTTTTTTCACTTATTTCAAGCAAAAATATCGTGTATAAGTGAAAAAAATGATTAATTAAATTCTATTATCTAAATATTTAGAAATATCTGAAGCAGCACTGTACTCTCAGAAAACATCAAAGATCACAGGTAAAATGCTGACCTTACTTTGACTGCTGCAAAGGAGACCAGGTCAGGTCACATTACTGCATGTAAAGGAGGCAGGAGGAGGCCAAACTACTTGTCAAGCTAATGAAATCTTCATTCATATAAATGTACATGAAATTACCATCAAATCTGACTTTTTCTCCATAATTTACGCCAAAGCCAATATGGCCGCTTTTGACAACGCACTTTAGATTTAAAGACTAAAGAACATGAGCAAACGTGTGTGTTGCCTGTTAGATAAAATAAGTGTAACACCTCTGGTCAACACATTAAAAGGTTATCAAAATGATCCTGGTTCCATGATAGACGTTACTTGGAATTACAGCTTGAATGACTGATGGTGATTATACTATAAACAATATAATCAATATAAACATAAAAAACAACATTATGGCATTTCAGACATGACAAACACAAGCGGTTAAATACTTTACATGGAAATAACAGGACATGGAAAGGTACAGTGCTATTACTGCTAACATTAATATAATTAATAAAACTGCAAAAATGTGAAGAGGGAGCAAACGCCTTCGCTGTCGCTACAAAACAAACATCCATTTAATGCACGCTGGTATTTCCTAATGAAATAAGTGAAAAATGTCACAGTATAGGATGTTCAAAACATCAGTAACAACTAGTTATTGATTACTCACACCTACTGACAAAGGATGGAGTCTGCTGGTTAAAGTCTACAATACTTAAACAAATTCCGATAAAAAAAGCAACAATAATTTAAAAACAATTCGATAATTTAAAGCAATTCAGTTATTGAAGCATTTATTTTCAGGTTATTCACAACATTCATGCTTCAAACCTGCAGCAAAGGTTTACTTGTTTTTTGGTGTAAAAGTGTTGCTACATAGCAGAACACTGCACCACCATCACACCACAGTCTGCTGAATCTTAAAGTTTCAAGCTGAATCTTTTTGCAGTTAAACTGTTTCTAGGATTAAAAAGACAAATCAAATGCAAAGTTGCATCAGTCTACCAAACCTTAAGGCTCACCTTCACTATTCCTGCTATTTTTAATTGCACTATGAAATGAGGTTATGGCTCCCTGGAAACGTTTGTTATTGTCCTAAGGCCTTCTCCTGCGTGGGAACCAACAAATATTTTAATTTCCAAAGGTTTAGGCAGCTGCGTAGAGAACTCAGTGACTGTGGGTTGCTGGGACAAGGTTTCGGGAAACAGAGTATTTATGAAGCTTTGAAATTTGAATCACCTCCCTAAAAATAATTAGAGTTAAATTAACTGAGGTTAAAGGTGCTTTTTGGACACTTGCATTTTTAAAAAAGAGAGAGGGAGAGAGAATAAAAAAATAATCTTGCTTAAATGCTGAAAATAATGTCAGCTTTTACTCGGCTGTCTTTAGTAAGACTAAACACAGTAAAATGTTAAGGCATGCTACTGTACAGCCACAGCATAGAGCAGGAGGCAAAGTAGGCCAGCAAAACATAGAAGGCTTCCAGTCCCACTGTTTTTAATAAACAGTGGTTAAAGTACTTTTAATAAAGTAAGACTGTTAAGCATCTGCCTAACGTTTCATCTGATTCCTGTCGACACCCACATCTGTAAAGTTATCCAGATGTGGGTATCTTTAGACTTATTTGTTGATTCTCAGTAGACCATCTAAAAACTAATACAAATGAAAGACAACAATCAACATTAGATTAAAACAGCATTCGGCTGTCACCAGTGTCACCACATAAGCAATGTACCAACAAGCTGTCGTGTCACCATGACGAAAAAAACTCCACTACAGAACATGTCAACAGCAACTGTATTTAACCTGAGAGCAAAGAGGGCAAGAAGAAGCGATTTAGACTATTTTGAACCCTTTGGCTTTTTCCAGCACTCATTACCAGGGCGGCGAGACACACAAGCATCTCACTGTACAGATATATCTGTGTGTGTGTTTGCTTTCTGGCAGTGCTACAAAATATTAAAGAGAAAGAGCAAGGGGAAAGAGGGAGAGGAGGAGAAAAACTTTAATACTGCGGTGTATTCCGGACTAATAAGCTGTCTGGGCTTCTGTGGGAAACTGTGTGTGTGTTCACTTTAATATAGCTTGTCTGACCGGTGTAAGCTTTGCCATGCACTTCTGTGTGCTTCTCCAAGGCTACATGTTTGACTGAGAGCTTTCTTTGAATGTGCTGCATGTTATTTCATTTTTATATTGTGCACGGTGCAGCTGTGAGACAAATCTTCACATCTGTGGTGTGACTGCTTTGCGATGTGCTTTTCAGGTCATTTCTGTGCGATTACCTTTACCCTTGTGCATGTGTGCGCGTGCTTGAGAGATAAAGGCAGGACTCACTGTCTGCTGCCGTGCTGCCGTTGGGCAGCGAGCCCAGATCAACAACCATGCCGTCCAGACAGACGTTGAGCTCGCCTCCTGCTACAACCGAGCCTTTGTTCTCCGTCTGCAGCACCAGACTCAGCTGGACGTTCTCCACTAGAGGGTGGAAGAATGACAGACAAACAGAGAAAGAGGGGATGAGTGACTGAGAAGGCAGAGGGACAAAGGAAAATGGATATCCTCTGTTATTGCTCTAAAAGAGGAAAACAGCGTGAAGTCACCGAATACCAAAAGGATTGTTTTCCAAAGATGTCGTCCCCATTTCACTTGGAAAATATTCTGCATGTTAACAGATATACAGAAGGTCTGACTGATCCCCTCACACGTCCAGTGCGTAAAGTTGTTTTTAATTGCAGTATTTACATGAAGTAAGTCGTCTAGCTGCCAGATTAAGTTCCACACTGCACGTATGCACTGAATCTGCCCACAGCTTCCTGCTGGGCTCAGAGGCTTTGTTTTCACATCCACTTTGTTTTTGGTTTTGGGGGGTTTTAAATGCTCAAACCATTTCACAGTTAGAGAGGTAAGACTAACATGGTTTGGACATGAGGAGAAAAAGAGAAAGATCTCAGAGGAAGTTCATGGATGTATGAAAGGAGGACATGCAGAGTGGTTGGTGTGACAGCGGAGGATGCTAGGGATGAAGGAAAAAAAACATCCTGCTTTAAATGTTTCTCTAAGATATTTAAGTTAAAGTTATATATTGCAGCTTTATTTCATTTTAAATTAGATGAAGGGTTCAGGCTTTAAGAATTAAAGCTCTTGAGCATGTACCGCTCCCATTTTTAAAGGACAGGTGTGGCATTTCTTCATCATTGACCCTGTGCACGAGAAAATGCTAACTTCCTGGTTTGAGACCGGATGTGGGGTTGTACATTTTCGGTAGCTTTACTTTGCGGTCAATCACTACTGCGAAGATATACTCCAAAATCATGTCCAAAACTCGAAAACGGAAAGATCGCGTTAAGTTACAAAGAGGAGAAGGTGGGAACACTCACCACTGTTGTGTCATAAAAAAATCTAATGATCAATTTTGACGTTTAAAGAGTTTAGATCGATCAGTTGTTTACATCACTCAACACAAGCAGAACTGCATCACTGCAGCAGAAGACACATCGTCCACATTCAGAAGCACATCTCTGTATAGTGACTGGTCTCATGATTTAAACAGGCAAATGTTCAGCATTCAAACTACAGGTGAAGAATAGTCAAACCAGATGTTTCCCGTTATGTCGATATCAGCTAGTCAAGTACACACCTACACAGCATGTTAACAAACCGTGAAAAAAAGCCCCACAAAAAATTAATGACTGCTGGTAAGGGTTTCTATACATTAGTATTTACGAAGGGTATGTTGTGACTTACCTTAAAAATTACAGCGGCCCCTCGCTATAACGCGGTTCACCTTTCACCTGCTGTTTCGCAGATTTTTTAGTGCAAGTTTGCATGCTTTTTTTTTTTTTTACGTCACATTGTGTCCTGCATCCTGATCGCTGCAGACGATCTCCTCCGTGAGGTCTCTCCTGTACGGTACAGAATCGCTGCATCGATCGCTAGCAGTGTGACTGAAGTGCAGTACTGGATGTCCACGAAACGTTTTGCACCGTCAAAAAATAAAATTGGCTACTTGATTTCACCTATCGCTGGTTATTTCTAGAACATAACACCCGCGATAAACGAGGGACAGCTGAGAAATATAACATTTGAATCCATTTTCTCTTTTGCTCTGAGGCGCGGGGGAAAAATATTGACAAGTCGATGAACATCATTTACAGATATATTGGGTAAATGCCCAAGACATCTATAGAAATGTAAATCGCCGCTTGATTCGTTCATTTGCTTAACTTGTTTTGGACCGTAAACAGGGCGCGAATACGACACCGGAAACAAAGCTCCCCACAGGAGTTTCCGCACCGGAAGTAGCATATGCTAACGTGCACATAGTCAATAGAGCTTCCATCGTATCTGGAAGCCGTCGCTGTGAATCCAAAACACAGCTGCAGTTCAAGTACAACTCAAAAACCGTTAATCCTCAGACTTTAAAAATAAATCCATCGGATATAACAGGAACACTAGTTTAACAGGAACATCGGTGGACACAATAAGGAGCTTGGCAACATGAAGACCCTGACATCCAAAGAAAAGAGAAACGTGGTGCATAATCACAGGATCCTTTTTACGGTAAAAGGTCTTCAGAACACGTAGCCAAGCACACAACACTCTCCAGGAGGAAGGCGTAATACCATCTACACTTAAGATAAAGACCGGGATGGGAAGTAGGCAGTAAACAAGTGTCTATCAGGCTCTCAAACACATATGCCAAATTAGACTTTGCCTAAAAATTGTCTACAAAGTTATCTGTACAGATGAAAGCACGACAAAGCACCTAAACTAAAAATGTTTTTATAAATATTTTCATTTGTTCAATTACATCTAAGAAGACCACGTATAAGATATAAAATGTCTGTAATAATGTGTCCTTTGATATTTTTGTTAGAGAGTGGGTACATCTTTTAAGATGAGTAGCAAAGGGAAGTTCACTCTCTGCAGCTTGAATGTGCAGGCTCAAGCAGGAGACGCCTAAGGCCATTGCATCCTAGTGCTCAACCTACCCCAATACAGGATAAGAGATCAAGATAAGCAAGATCCATCCAGTATGGCACCATCTTAGACATACTTACATTACAGTCTTATAACTCTAAGACTTGTCTGACTCAGTCAAATATGCAAGGGTAAAGAATATCAAACGCTTACAGAGGAGTTATTTAGCAGTAACCATCAAGCCAAAAGTTACAGAACACTGAAATCTTTTCCGAGGAGTTCATAACAAGGTTAAGTTAAGCTTAGCTGGCAATGTGCCACCATCACTGAGGCTACTGAAGAGGTTTGAGACATCCAATCAGTGTTACTGTTCAGTTTAAGTGTGAATATCAAATAAAACTCTCTGTCTCAGCACTGTTAACAACAGTTATGCACATTTTTACTTTGAAAGTAAAAAGAAAATTCAGGTGTTGTGCCAGTTATACATCTGCATGTCTTACTTCACTAAGTGCCTCTGAGTGGATGAAAACCACAAGCATGTGAACAAGGCTCTGGCACCCTTGGTGTTAGTTAGCACATCGTTCTTTAAAAGAAACAACTTATTCTGTAAGCTTGAGTACTTTCAGTTTTTTGCCAAATCTGCTGGTGATAAAGAAAGTTTTTTATTAGTATAGTGAGCTTCTGTCAAAGTGGGTTAAGATAAGCTGCAACAGCCTGATTAAAATAACTGACAAGTAACTATCAGAACTTCCAATGCTACAAAGAAAAGTAAGAAAAATTTTAATTCTATATATTCCTTGCAAGGCCTCGGCCACTGCGTGTAATTTTTAAGGTTATTTGATCTAATCTAACTAATGCACATGGATTTGGAGTCGGCATTTTAGTCTCAGCAGCCTCTCTCTGGCCGTGTCTGTCGTGTATTTACAGCAATATTTTCGAATTTCCTTCATAGATGGTTGGTCATGGCTTACATGATGATGTGATGAAGTCTCTGGAAGACACAGAACCTTTCTGTATATGAATGTATATGTCCTGTATACAGACTTTAAATTCCTTATACTGCTAATAATTTTGGTTACACGAAAGCAAACACTGTTTGGGTATGCTGCATATCATCAGAGTAATTCTGACAGTTCCAAAGAGGCTTTGGAAATTCACCAGGACTGTAATAAAAATGCCCAAGTGCAATTTTTAGGTAATTTTATTCACTCAAAGTAATATAGAGAAAATTTATTAAAAATATTTTTTTTTCATCATCAAATAGCCAGGAAAAAAACAACGAGGAAAAACACACAAACCTCTGTTAAGTAAGGTAGAGAAACACGTACAGCGAAATTGTGCTCGACGTGCATGGTGACTCCAAACCGTGTGTGGGTGTTTGTGTGCGTTTTTTTCTTACTCTTGCCATCGTGCGAGCGCAGCGTGTCCAGCAGGTCTATGGTTGCGCTGCCCAGTAGCTCCTTTCTCAGGGTGTGGCAGCTCCACAGCTTTAGATCCAGACGACTCTGTGGCGTCACATTACTGCAAAACGGCATGAAAAATACATCAGCTACAAATGCATCTGCTTACAGCAGCTGCATTTTATTATTGCATCCTGCTCTTCATCGCCTTTAGCGACGGTACGCAAGTTCTACCTCAGAAAAAATGTTTTAAATAAGCTGACGGGAAACAAGTACAAGATCTCGATTAAATTTTATCTGTGTTAGAGCGCTGCCACGACAGCAGTACAGTCCAAACACTGTCAGATGCATGCAGTTAATTTAATGTTCTATTGAATTGTTTTAACAATAAAACCCTGGCTCTCATGAGAGCCCGAGTGTGTGTGGTGCTCACTCACAGGGTGAGGTCTTCGTTCCACTGCAGCTCAAGGTGCCCGCTACGTTTGCCTGTTTTTTTGGTTTCACTGGTGAGGCCGTCTGCAGTCACCTCAACGAAGGAGCTCAGCCGAGAGTGCCGGTTCGGCAGCTTTGGGGACTGGGGCTTCGCCGACACCACTGCAAACACACACACGCATAAAGCATGTATCGTAGTGGAAGAACACATCTGTGGTTGTGACAAAACCTCTGCCAGCAGTGCAGCAGTGCTGTCATTTATGGCAACAAAGAATAATTAATGTTAACAAATGAGAAGCATTTCTTTTTTTCATTGAGGTTTAACTGACTGCAGCTCTGATAAGAAAGAGTCGGAGCTGATCAGATCCTCACGTGGAAAACGACAGTCTAATCACACTAAAGAATTTTAGTTCAGAATCAGAACACTTTATCAATCCCTGCGGAAATTATGTGGTCACAGTTACTCCAAGACAGCAAGAACAGCAACTACCTGAATTATATTAAATAATAAAATATATTACAAAGTTACAAGATGTAACAAAATAGCTTACAAATAGTTCTAATATTATAATAATAGTTCTAATAAACAAATATTCCAGTACATTACAAAAAACTAAATATGACACTGAGACGGCCTTCTTACTATACCAACATCCTCTGTAAAGGATGTTCAGATCGTTAGGGTGTGTGCACTGTATGCTGTGCATTAGATGGAGGAACTGAACAACAGGAATGACTTCCTGTGTCGTTCGGTGATGCATCTGGGCCTCACTGAACAGCTCCTGTGACTCGCCAACAGTGGGTGAGCGGGATTGTCCAGCATTGTCCTTTTCTTGGACAACATCCGCCTCTCCAACAACACCTTAAGGGAGTCCAGCTCCATCTCCACAATGTTACTGCCCTTGTGGATCAGTTCATTGAGCCTGTTAGCATCCGTGACCCTCAGCCTGCTGTCCCAGCATGCAACAGCATAGAGGATGGCACTAGCCACAACAGACTCGTGTAAAATCCCGAGCGTGTCCAACAGATGAGAAAAGGCCCCGGAAAATACAGACGGCTCTGACCCTTCCTGTAGAGTGCAGTGGCGTTTTTATTGTCACTGTGTAATACAAGGCAACACCCTTCTTTTTAAATCAGACTGACTGGTGATTGTATATATGCAGTTTCTTCATCCAGGTGACCATGGTAACTAAAGCTAATGCAGCAATGCTTCCAAAATAACTGGCCAAATAAGTCTTTGTAGGAGTGTTAAGATGGCTGCCAAGAGGCGATGTGTACATATAGGATTCTGGAACAATCCTGATTTTTATGAGATTGTTTTCTATTTATTATGTAATAATGTGAAGCAGCGCGGTGTACACTACCGTTCATTTTAGGTCACCTGGAACGGTTCTCAGCGGTGCTGGAGTTAAAAGTTAAATAAGTGGTTCAGTAAATTGGACAAATGTTACAGCGTACTGCAACACCCTAACAGAAACTCCTTGGACTGTGTGTACTCCTGCATGTATTCTGGCTGTTGTGAGTATTTTGTTACACGCTGTGTGCCACGGCCTGTTCAGGATGGATTTGAAGTACACGGAGTGTATCAGACAAATACAAACTTTGCCCTCTAGTGGAAGAAAGGAAACCACCTTCATTTATTTAATTTTTATTTATTTAATAAAATGTATTTAATTTATTTAATTTTGGGGGAAAAAAGAATTGACTGACCACAATAAAGCCTTCATGTTAAAAAAAAAAAAATACAAACAAAAAACATTGCACTGTTTACCTATGCTCCATTTAAGGTAGAATGAATATTTGAAAGTAAAGAAACTTTTTGCATCCACTGATTTCAAGCTTTTTTGTTCTCCTTTTTTTTTTTTTTTAAATTTGGAGTGGGGTAAAAGTGTACATCCGGACATTGGCGAGCTCAGAGGCTTGGAATTCTTGCAGGCCTGCTGAGACTCTTGTTATCGCATGTATCGGTCCTCAGAGGAGCTGATTTCTTCACACTGAATCACAAAATCACAAGATTGCAAACTGAAGAACATGCTGACTAGCAGCGTCTCGCAGAGGGTCTCTGATCAGGACTACCGACTGAAAGAATAAATGTGACAGATTAAGATTTAAAAAAAAAAAAAAAAGACAGACAGACAGACAGACAGACAGAGGGGGGTTTCCATCTGTACTTTTTCCTTTGCAGTGAGACTTTAGCAGATCCACACTGGCAGCAATATGTTGATGACCTCAGATCTTCTGAACATCTGGCATAATAGAACATGACTCATGTGAAGTTCTCTAGAAACAGGGAGGAAGTGACACGGGGAAGTGGGAGGTGTGCCAGAAATGGAAGAACTGAAGTAAGTTTCAACAGTGTGGGAGGATGTGGGAGGAGGTGGGAGAGGTGGAGGAATGGTAGACAGCCTTTGAGAGCAGATCGGTAAATAAAAAGGTGAGTCAGTGTTCATATGATGGTTATGACTCTGGTGCAGTTCAAAGACATAATTAAGGAAAAAAGTTCTGATGAACTTTTTTTTGTCTCTTTAAAGATAAGGTGCAAGAAAATTCATTTTATTCCCAGCAGACTCAAGTGATTCATGCAAAAACAAAAAGTGAGTCAATCACCTTATAGCTTCATGTTAAAATATTACAGCATAGTACAAAGAAAGATTTATACAGGTGGAGTTATCTGATGCATGGACGCTAGTTTCAATCAGTAAAAAAAAAAAGAAACAAAAATGCTAAGCTATGCCTGACTTGAAATTTTGATTCAGATCTGCCAATCAGGAAGCTCTACAGAGGTACGTCATTTCTTTATTATCCAGAAGGAGAAGGCAGAAGGCGTCGGCTATCCAGCAGTTCAACATGAACACAGTGACTCCATATCCATGCAGTTATCACTGAAGGCATTCAAAGCTCACACACCTGGCGCCAGTTTGTTCATACTGACGCTATCACTACCTGAGTTTGCATTTGCACCATCTGTTTACAGGTAACGACAAAACAACAGCTCTCATTAGCAAAGCTAACTCGAAAGTTCGAGTTACGGATGGGTTTTCTTTTTCTCAGTGGTGGAGACACAGTCTTTTGTTCAATATTTATTAACAGGCACAACAGGCACTTGTGTTTGTGCATTACACAGTTTATGAATGCATGCCTGAACACCAAACTGCTAACGACGGGCTCTAAAACAAACTAACCTAAACATGCAGACTTCAAAACGCTCAGGTCATATATCCTTATATCAGGTCTATGATACAAACTCATATTAAAAGGTAAGAAATACTGTTACTGTGATGTTTTCATCCTTTTGACCATTTCAAGTGTTGGATGATTAAACCAAGCAGGACTCTCAGGCTTGGATTAGACTCACTGTACGACACTGTTCTCAACTAAATCGATTTTTGGAACGACATTGAATGACGTCTCAAACACATGAACTAAACCTTTTGAAAATTAACACAGAAAAAAAATGTTTTAAAAAAAAATCTCTGCATTGATACAGTTACTATGGTAACTTATGCTGGACACATGACCAATGAAATCTCTCAGCACCGAGCCTGAAACAGAAAGTCTGGAGTCGTAAACAAGGTTGTGTTGTAGGTAGCACACTCATCTGGTCACCTTAATCTCCAGTGAAAAACCACCAAAACCTCAAATCAAAATCTTTTATGTGCAATTTGAAAGTCATAGACAATGTCGCATTAAAACCCTGGCAGGTGTGCTGAAGCTGCGAGCCCTCCTGCTGCCTCAGTCGTTAGAGATAAGAACATAAAAAGTCTATCACAGCCATCTATAGTGAATCTTTTTTGTTTCCTGACTCCTCCATTAATTAATAAAATTCACTCAAGTGAACATGATCTATAAGCAAAAGGCTTCCTCTATTCTCCAAGCTAGTGTCAGGTCATCATTTGGCTGTGTTTCTCCTGGGTTAATGCATAAAACTAACAAAACATCACCATCTGTGGGAGATCACTGTCATTCTGCAGGTTAAAGTGCACCGTATCTATATTTTCCTTGATTATCGCAAGTACAGATCAGGATTTTAAATATGTGATATTTTCAATTGCAAATCGGATTTGTGAAAATGAAAATCCATCAGTAGATGTGGCATTTACATTGATGCATGCGCCAGCTGCGATGTAGGTGTTCAGCTGATGAGCTGAGAGGTGTTAGACTGCATAACTGCCTGGATGGATTGAAATTATTTATTTAAACCACGGAGGGAAAATGCTGCAGTGCAAGGTAAATTCATCCAACGAACCAAGGTGTGAGCTAAGTGAACTGTAAACTTTGCGGATCCTGGTCTTTACATTTTATCAAACAGTCAAACAAACTAAAAAGGAGAGAAACCTGAGGGTGTCTGGATTGTTCCCCTCATTTCCTGTTTTATTTTCTAACAGCTGTTTGTCTTCACCTTTAGTTATTTCTATTTCCACCTCTTCTCCAACAGCGAATTACACACCTACAGGTAAAACCCCCAGTTTCCCTTTCTTTCTTGCCAGGTCACCTTTGTACTTCTGGCAGTTAACACCTCTGGGCACATCTCCGGTTTTCCAGGTAAAGTTTTTCCTCTTTGTGGTTTGTTTGAGTGTTTCTCTGTTTAAATTTTTGCCTTTTGTGTTTACATTGTGCTGAACCCTGGACTGACATGAAGTTGGGGACTTTTTGGACCTAACTTTGACATCTTGCAGTTGGATCTTCATCTCTGTACTGAATCCTGGCAAGAAGATAATATTGCATTACATTAAGAATGAAAATCCTCCCTTATCTCGCTTTATAAGTCAACGTTTATGTCAGGTAGCGACCAACGCTGCTTTTCTCAAGTCAGCAAGCTAAAAAAACCCAAATATTTGTTTGCACAACAACAAGTACAGCCCCGCGTCACTAAACTGGCCCCTCCAAAGCTGGTCGCAGCTCATCATTCATGGTTTCACAACCAAAGCAGCACTACTTCAAACAGAAAGGACATAGTCACATTATGAAATATGTTTATGGGTGATAATATATTGTCTTATGCTTGGAGAAGGGATAGCCAGATAAAGAGATAAAAAAAAACAGAAGTACCTGTACCACACTTCTGTTTGCGGTATCAACATTTTGTCTGTGTGAGCAATAAAGTAGAAAAAAAAAATTACCTTTCAAGGTCAACTGAGACTTCTCAGTGGTCTGGGCACTGCCAGGTCTGCTCACGCTGGCAGCTGCCATGACATCACAGCTCTGTAACACAATCACAAACACACAAAATATTACAATATACTGTCACTGCCTTCCAATCAGGTGTGTGTTGGGTGATACAGCTCTTCTATGCAAAAAATATTGTGGTGGAGGCAGAATTTTACTGCATTAGATGGTAAATCTGGAGCAAGAGGTGGATGACATAGCTTGATTTATGTGCAGTGTCTTGAACGACAATCTTGAAAGCAACGCAAGTTGTCTCATATTATTTTAACGTCACCAGCAGAACATAACCCCTCCTTCAGACAGAAAAGCATAAAACTCCCACCACACTGCACCTCCAGTCCTTAAACACTCACTCCAGGGGAGTGATAAGTGACGTTGCCTAAGCACATTTCGCAGCATTAGAGAGAAAGCTAGCTGGGATAACCTAATTCAACAGGGCAAAACATAATGACGTGCAATCACGCATCACTTATAACTGCACAGTTACAAAACTTCCACAAGCAGAAGGGAATTCTGAGTCTTTTAAATGACTGGAGAGGTATCACTACATTCACCGGCAGCAGAGAGAGACACGGGATGAACAGGAAAAAGAAGCAGCAGAACACAGGTGGCTCTCCCCCACCCACAGCAACAGGTACCAGGTGGTGATAGTAACGGGTGTTTTTCCTCAAGACATGACAATTTATGCCAAAACATCTGGAAGAAAACATCCAAATGGAGTTTGTTTCAAAGCAGCTGTGCAAACATTAAGGCCAATGAGCCCGACCGATGTTTACTTTAAAAACTGTGGCGTTAGATTCAAGTCAAAAGCAGGACTCAATGATTTCCACAGCCAAATATCCACCTTCTCTTAACACAGCAAAAAGCTTATTTATTGCTTTAGCTATTTTATTATTATTTTATTTTTATGGTCACATTAAAACACTTAAAAACAGATGTTACACATACTTAACTCAGCAGTCAGCTCAGATATGTTAATGACCACCCAAGCATACACACCGACTTGTTTCAGCATTTTCTAATATAACGCTTCCCCCACTAACTGGCTCAGACTTCACTGCCATTCAGCTGTTCCCACAAAAAGGATCTCTCGCTACAGGTCTGCTGCTCTCTCCTGAACTCCACCTGGCAAAGGTAGTTCTACTGCTGTAAAGATCTGCTGAAGGGCCACTTTAACCACAAGCTACACCCTACAGCTCACCAAGCCTACAGAGCAAACAGGGCCTGCCGTCTCCAGCTCCAGTCCAAGATAGTGGAGGTGAATCTCAATTGAGGCAGCCCATTTTATCACTCTGTTATTTATTTTTGACAAGGTACTGAAAAAATTAGAATTAGGGAAACTGCTTTTTGTAAGCACATGTACACACTCAGATTCCCCTCTATGCCACAAACAGAAATCAGTAGGACACTATATTCTGGCAGAAGCCACGAGGCACTTTAAAACTATACAAAAGGCCCACTCATGCAAAAATAATATAGAGTGAGACATCTAGACTCTTGCTGGTTGAGTGTGCATACTTGTTCTCCGCTCTGATCACACTGCCAGAAACACTAAATCAGAGCGCATTCACTGGGAATTCAGCTGTATTTAAACATATATATGAACTCAGACATCAGGAGGGAAGATCCACAGACCCAGTAAGGAGTCCTCTCATATCATTATCATGAATGAACAGCTTATACAGGCACATGTTTGCACAATTCATGGATGCTGTAATAATGTTCACTTACCCTGGTGTGATTACAAACCTTGTTCCACTATTGTAACTAAACCGGATTGTTTTCATGTACATGCAGATTGCAAGGGCTTTAACAACACTCAGGAAATTAAAGGGTGAATCACTATATTATTTATAGGCGAGATTACCTACCCCAAGTTGGAGCTTGTCTGAACTATTTTGTACACTCTGTGTGATCTGTAAGACACTAACTACTTATCACAACACTGGAGTACAAGGTATATAAAGCTGATTAAAGGTGTACTGAGTAGCCTGT
Organism: Simochromis diagramma; assembly: GCF_900408965.1. Lineage (NCBI taxonomy): Eukaryota > Metazoa > Chordata > Actinopteri > Cichliformes > Cichlidae > Simochromis > Simochromis diagramma. Next base: position 3,805,390 of record NW_024386765.1, read on the forward strand.
CCTAATGAATTTACATTAAAGTCGTGAAGTTGTTCTCCCTGTAATATTAAGTAAAAGCTATGACTTTCATCAAACCCCATCAACATCACCTTGAGCAAAGTCAGAGCACCCTGCTGAATTTAAAGCACCGCAAATACAATGCAGATTAAGGCTGGACTCTGCTCTGAAGGTGTGCTTATACTGATCTGTACTATATGCATCAAGGAATTAAAATTAAAAATAAAACCCCGATTCTAACACTGCTCTGCGAAGGGGACCCTCGTTTTGAAGGTGACATGCTGCAGGCATTGCAACCGAAACCAAGACAAAACCCAGCCAGAGGTGACCTGGTCCGAGTCAGAGTGACTAACCGGGTGTTGGATTGCCAGAATATCCACCTGAGGTCTGTCTCAAGGCTGCAGATAAACAGACGAGAGCTACCAAAACAAAAAGCGCACAGCATCCTCCGTCAACCTTGTGAAAGAAGCTGGATGCTGCGCAGCGTTTCTTGGCCGCTGTGAGCTGTCTGAACTTCTCAAGAACCAAGAGAGGTTTAAATGATCCTGACAAACTATTTTATCGCTGCCGTATAAAATACATTTGGCTGCTGCGCACACAATACAAACGCGGAAGGTGATCAAGGTTTGTATGCATCACCGTCAACGAGAGCAGACCAAAACGCTAACGCTTCTGGTCACGTTTGCAAAATAAAATCTCCCGTTTCGTTTTGTTTGGGTTTGTTTGCGTTGAGAGTGCGGAGACAAAAAAACAGCAAATTAATCATTTTATCAGCAAGTAGAAACTGTCGAAGGTGAGCTTCTTCTATTGAAAAACACAAATGTATTAGAGACTCACAATTTATAAATTGATCTTTAAGAATCTGAATATTTCAGTCGAATTCTAGTCGCATTTATTTCGAAAGGAAAGCCAACACACTTCCGCTTTGACTCAACGAAATTCAGCTAGCTTACCTAAAAGAAGCTAATAGCTAGCCAGCGAGCTTCTTGGTGGGATTTTATAAAAGGACATGCGGATAAAACCGGTTCTAATCACCTGACAGCAAGTAAAGCCTAACCCACAGCCTCATGGCTCTCCTCATGCCATGGTACACGTATTGACACGATAACAGTTTAGGCTTATGTGTGATCCTGGACGTACCTTTTTCAGCTGTGCTCCGCCGCTGTCGCTAGTGAACTTTCATTTCCGCCTCAGTGACAGTATCACGTGACCTAGCGTTCTCATTGCACAAAGGATTGTGGGTCGTAAACAATAATAAACAGCCCACACAATTACCTTAAATCACCTTTAATATATATATATATATATATATATATATATATATATATATATATATATATATATATATATATATATATATATATATATATGGCCTCTTGCTTTCTTACAAACCATGAAAAAATATTAAAATATGGAATGAGGAAAGCATGCCCCTACTTTTTAATAAATCTGTGTATCTCTATGTAGTTTACATCTTTATCTAAGCTCTGAATGATCCCTGGTTTGATTCCAGGAGGAGACACAAAACTCTAATCCTACTGCAAAAATATGAAGTTTGTTCGAGGTCAAATGCTTAGCCAACCTTTGTACTCATGTCCCCCACGGCCTAGTATGTTGTTATGAAGTTTGAAGACGATCCTTAACAAATTGTGGGTAATATAAAGCTTTTAGTACTTTCTACATTTGGTGGGACCTTGACCATGACCTGATTTTTTTACCAAAATTAAATCAGCTTCAGCTGTTTTTGGCATCTACCGTCTCCCAAAATTGAAAAGTAATATCTTGAAAGTGCATGAAAAGTTATAAGTTTGAAAATTTTATTTTCTGTACATTACCCCAACTCCCACTCTCCTCCTTCGACTGTAAATATCCTGATTGATTAACAAACTGTTTAAACCTGTGCTGTTTAAGTTTGCACTTTGAGTCCACCTGCTTTCACTTGCATTCATGACAGATGGTAAGTGCATTTGAAAGGTCTTGAGAACCAGCTAACGGGAGCAGTACGTATCTGCGCAAGTGGGAATTTGTAACTGTGTCCTCCAGCAGCAGGCAGCAAGTGAGCAGGTGATTTTAGTGTTGAACAGGCTGTATTCCTATCAGATGGCAAATGTTAATCCACAAAAGAACCTCCAGAGAAGAGGAACCTGATGGGAATGTGGGTATATGCATCTAGGATCTACGACAAGGAGAGGAGATGAGGCTAAGTAACTCAGATGGCTTTATTTGAAAACAATAGCCTGAACAAGTAACGGGGTATACTACAAACAAAATTCAACAGCGCCAGTCTTTCTTTGTGTTAGCTGCCTCGACAAAACCTAAAACCTCAGTCGGAGATAACAAGTATCATGATGGAAGTTATAAACTTTCTGTTGAACTTCGCTTTCTGCTTCAGATTCTGTGCACACTCACATAAGAAGAGGCAGTCTGCGGTTCTTGTGATTCGGTGAACTTATATAAATGAAGGCCTCTTAATCACACGTTGACGTGGCGGCGTCCTAGCAGCAACTTTGATTGCAGCAGGAATGGTCACATCAGGAAGAGCTTTATAAATTGATTGCAGCTGAGTCACCACCTCACTTTGCTGTCCACATTCAGAAAGCACGAATGTACAAATTTAAATAAAGAAACCTTAAACAGTCATTTATTCCAATAATATCAGCATGATGTATATGCATAGTAGCATAACTCAGGTTTGGTGTACACAGAATAATATGTATTGCTGAAGTGAAACATCAGGCATGTGCAGCTTTGCCTCACAGATGAATTCTCAGCCCAGTCATAAATGCAAAAGTGTAGGAATATCTGCTAGACTGCCTTCACTCAGTCAGTGAAGCTGCAGGAAAACTCTCCGCTCTGATGTTGGTGGTGACTGTGACGGGCGATGCTGACGGTTAACGCGGAGGCTGACGTAGTGGTCGTGAAAGTAAGTGGCCACAGCTAGAGGAGGGCCCAGCAGCAGGAACAGCCACACTAAACCGTTGCCATAGTTTCCCTGGAAATAGTTTCGGAGGAATACTGCGACCAAGAGCTGCAAGAAGAAGACATGGTGTCAGCTCAAGACACGCCCCGATTATAATAACACAGTGCATTGTGTTAGGTGTGGAAGGCCAAAAACAATAAAGTGGATCAGGTTTAATTATTAGGACTAAGATTTCAGTGTGTAATCTATGTCGCCATTTAAAGCCTTTTTGCATTTGTTAACACTGTTAAATAAAAGAGCATAAAATTCATCCATGAATGATAAAGTTGGATCCCCATACAGCAGCAGCTGCCACCAGTGCAATAATCTCACCTCAAACACCATCATGAGAAAGATCCACAGACGGCAGCTATGCAGTGGCAGAGCAATCATATACTGTGTAGGAGAGAGAAGAGAACCATCACGGCTCATTAGTACTGGAAGTTTATCCAGAGGTACCATCTTAATTTTATTGTATAGAAGTGGGCTGCAATTCAGTCCTAATCTCTAATCTCTTTTTCTTTTCCCCAGTGGGAGAAAAAAATCACGAAGTCAAGAAAAAATGTGAAGTCTGACTCAACTCCAGAAACCAAACTACCTAATAAAGCGACGGTGGATGTCACTGACGTGGGTCAGCTGTGGTGAAACTACAATGTCCCACTGATGGACTACAAAGACTCATCTCACACTGACTGCTCTGTGTTTCATGCAGCTTGTAGGTCATAAACAAGGTCATAAATCTCACTTAATTACCAGACAGAGGAACAGAGGAATAAAGATATATAATAATATACAGTAAGAATGGTAGGATACAGTAATTTACAGTAGTATACAATAGCATAATGCAAATATAATATCAAACAACTCAAACAAAGTGACGATATAACTATTCCAGTAAAATAAATAACATAACAATCAGTGCAGGTGCTTATAAAAAAATGACATAGTATTGTGCAATGAATAAAAAGAGAGTAGCAGCGTATGATGGGGGAATGAAACAAACATTCAATAACATACTGTTAAGTAATATTGCACAATCTGAATGAGAAGAAAATAACATTGATATTAATCTTAAGAAATGTCACCCGTTTAAAAAAGTCTTTCACCGTCTGTCACTGATGTAAAGTCAGTTCATAAGAATCCTAAAGGCCAGAAATAGTTTTACAGCGAAAACTTAACCAAAGTGTGAAAACAGATATTTTTAAATCTGAAAACACGAGTTCAGAGAGTCTAAAATAGTTAGACTCTCTGAAGTCTAACTATTACATTACTAACACATTTACTTTTAGCTTCACATGGGACACAAACCAAAGTTTCTGGGGCTAAAGATCAATGTTTGGTCCTTGAAAGGTCACCTGCAATCTTGGAGTATATGAGATCGTTCAGAGGTAACTTCTGGGTCTGAAATGCAGAAGTTCCTTAAACCTGCATTCTGGTTAATGACCAGCAGGGGTGGCCCTTGGATGTTGATTCACCTTTACAGTGTCTCTGGCCAGTTCTGCACAAACTTAGTCTGAACGTTATTAGATTGCTGTAACTTATGCTGGATTCCCCGTTTATTAAATGCTAGATTTGTGGGACTAAAATAAAGCCAAGGCCCTGACATTCAAGCCCTACACTCTATAGTTGCAACGATGATCCTCTAGCACCTTAAATATACTGTAGACCAGTAAGGTAAGAATCAGATACTGCCATAAGCAAGGGTGCAATGTATCCTGTGCCAAAGGAGGTAAGGAAGCATTGATAGTTCCTTTCCAAAGATGCCAGAAGAGTGGACTGTACCTCACAAAGCGCAGCAGACATCAGGAAAACCAGCAACTCGGCATGTGATGGGGAAACATTCCTCTCCACCAGACGAGTGTAAATGTGTCTTTTTATGCATAAAAAGAAAAACATGTAAGCAAAAAAACCCAAAAAAACAACCCATGTCAAACATTCAAGCACACAGACCAAAAAATGTTGATAATACCTGTGACACCACCTCTGAAAGGGAATATTCCAGTTCTTCCAGAAAGCAATCAAAGTTGTAGCGTTCCTGTAGATAAAATATAAACTGCATTAATTCTGAGATGCAAAATTAACACAAATTACAGTAAATGTTCTGCACAACTGACCACCAGTCTCCATAAAAATGGCGATCACCAAAGCGCAGCAGTTCTGCACAGAAGTTCAGGTATGAATGAGTCAAAAAGAAGAAGAGGAGCCACAGGAAGTGGGTCGGTGCCTGACAAGAAAGTATGTGTTAGCAATGCCAATATGCCACACATACAAACTCTTATCTTTAAGTATCATGGACCAAGGACAAAAGAAATCACTAACCACCAGCCCCACGAGGTGCTCCACCCTCGTAGTGATGGCCATGCTCTGGATAAAAGTATACAAATAGAAAGAAGGGTGGATTCAGCAAGGGTGGGAGCTGCCCTTGTTTTAATGAGCACACTTCAGAAGATCATGTTTCACTTACAGAGAATGAGATTTCTGATCTCTGGAAGATGGGTTCAATCCACTAGAAGGAAACAAAGGATTCTAGAATCATGAAATTCAACTTGGTTCTTGAAGATAATAGTCATCGATTTCCATGACTCCCTACTCCATGAAATACCAGCTGAAGATTTTACCCATTTATAGACAGGACATTAAAATCACTGAGAGGTGAATCAAATGCACTGAAGTCACTTTGATTCAAATAATGCTGCAATAATGGCACAGCATGTCCAACCACACCAATGAGGAACGGGTTGAGGAACACGATAAAGAGTCATGACGCAGTTTTCTAAACTCCCGAGGTCATAGTGCCTGCTTGACGCCCTGTGCACAAAGGCTCGTGGGTCCAACGAGTGGACTGTAAATGCTACAGTGATCAATGCTCTTCATGTGTGCATTTTTATGTACGTAATGAGAGGTTATAGCCAGGAAATAACTTCTTGGTGTTATACTAAAGTATGAGGACACATTTTAGGACACATAACAAAACATGTATCAGCAGAGTACATTCAATAGCATCTGTCATCATCAGTGCTACTCCTAATTCACACATACCCCCCAAATCAACCTCCAGAGTGAAACATGCTCTCATAGCCGTGCAGTGCCAGACTCCCTGAAAGGTCTGCACATAAATGCAGTGATACTAAGCTACTGTATAACAAAGAAAGGACTTCAGCGATCTGCTGTACCTGCTGCACAATGCCAACCATGATCTGGACAACCACCACCTAAAAACAGAAAATTATGTTTAATTATCCCATGTAGTGTGTGCACAATAATTTTACATTTTGTTTAGAAAAAAGACAAATATTCAACACGTGATTTAATGTGGCATACAAAACAAATCTTAGATGTCGGGACTTTAAAATGTAGTAGCTAAGTCCTTACGTTTCAAATTCTCTCCAACAATAGAGCATTTAACAGGAGAAAAGACAGAGAAGACAGGAACAAGGAGCAGCAGAGACTACAATACAATCAAACGAAAAAGAAATAACGAAACAACAAGGATTTATATCAGGAGCAGTCACACTGACATTAGCGGGGACAGAAAATCCCCTGTGCAGTGTCAAAGTATTACAAATACAATACTTCTGGTTAAAGGTTCAAAGATAATCTGATTAAAGGGCCTGAAGCTATCCAAGAAAAAGGTTTGTTAGCGCTCGTTTTGTTACCATGCCAACAGAGGATGAAGAACGCCACGGAGCGCTCAAGTCTAGACTTGTAAAGAGAAAACTGAGTCATCCATATCAGCGCTATTAATCCTTTTTACTTTTTCTATTCTCCTCTCTCATAGAACAATACTGTGTAAAAATAATGACACCAGTGTTCAGCTCACCATTTCTATCAGTCTGTGAAGCAGCTTATTAATGCGGACGTTGGGACAGCAGGGGAAGCCCCTCTGGAAGCAGAGAGTGGGGGCGAGGAGGAAATAATAGAGCTCTGAGAAAATAAAGACAGAGTTAAAAATGCTGAAACATCACTTTGAGTCACTATAAAGAAATGAAGCAGCTGTTACCTCTGAATGTCAGATGCTCATTGTGGTGTTTCTGTGATGCAGGTCCATTCTGATCTTTCTCTAAAAATAAAACAGAAGCAAAAAGCTGCAGCAGCTGCTGTTCTTCTGAGATGGGGTCAATAAAAAGTTTAGAGTTGCACAGATACCTAAATGAGCCAGACGATACCAACGATTTGTTTCCTGGTAGGAATAAAGCTTCATCCCCAGAATAGTGAAGAACAAGAGAGAGAAAAATGCTCCACCTGGTGGACAAAGCATAAACGTGCTTTTCAGACAATGAGACACATACACATGGAAGTCCTGGAGTCCAACAAATCTGCAGTACCAGTGCGATGCTGTCACGTCATCCCCTCCCCTCACCCAAACCGGTCACGGCAGGCGGCTTGGTTCTGCCACAGGTCTCCTTCTTAATAAAGGGAGGTTTCCCTTCCCACTGTTGCCAAAGCAGTTGGTCGTAGAGTGGTCAAATGATTGTTGGGGTTTTCTCTGTTTTATTTGTATTTTTGTGTGGCTTATAAAGTGCTTCGAGGCAACTGTTTTGATTTTGTGCTATATAAATAAAACTGAATTGGATTAAACTGAATGTCAACATGGATCAAAATCTGATCTGAATCTGTTTCCTGGTATACTTAATGAAGTGGCCGATGACTGTATTTTATAAGGGAACTCAAATCTATCGGTCTGGATTACAGTAAATATGATGCAGGTTTGAAGTTACCTGTTGACATTGCAGGCTCGTGTACGATGACGGCAGGAGGAAATAGAACCAGCAGCCCCAGATTAGTAAGGTGTAAACGATGTGCGTTGGAGAGAGACAGCATAGCCTGACAAACAAAGATTTGTTATTTTTTCTGTGTCAAAAAGTCCCTCTCTGGAAAGATACATCCTTTCACATCTAAAAGAGAAAATAATAAGCTATCACCTTTTCCTGGGACCTCTCCAGAAGCAAAGCTATCAGAGCAAACGTGTTGGCAGCTGGGAAAATAAGAAATTTGTTCATTCACAACAACAAGTGTGCTGCTGGAGCCACCTATTCTCTCTACTCGAAAGTAATCCTGTATCATTCATGATGTGTTTGTTTCTCTGCCACAGTCCTACGGATACCAATGGTTCTCACCCAGAATGAGGATGACTGACGGCCAGTTGCAGTTGTCCTCAATCAGATGTCCCAAAACTTTTTTGACATCTATCAAAAATCCATGTCTGTTATGAAGAGGAAAACAAAGTAAGCTTTAGTAAACAGTAAACAGAGAGCAGGGATGTATTTAAACTGGAAAAAATACTGTAATGAATAGAAATTCTTGGTCTTTAGACCAAGAGGTTTTAATATGTTCATGTGACACATTCAGTGTGGCGTTTCTCCTCACAAATTACCATCCAAAAGTCTTCTAGATTCAGAGTGTGTTGTGCTGTTGTGAAGCGCAGTGCTCGTGCTTTAGCGTTTCTTCCACTAAATGTGCCCGCAGAGTCCCAGCATATAGATTTTACACTGGAGTAAAGCATGGGAGGTTTACTAAACATGAAACTTTAATGGTTTACAAAAAAGCAAGTGTGTTTGTAGGTGAAGAGTCTGTTTTATAAATGGATGTGAAGTCCACCAAATCTGAAAATTCAAACCAAAAAAAGGACAGAAGCCAGTTATACTCACTGTATGAAATTCTCCAAGAACAGGTGAGCATGAGTCAGGACCTTAAAAATCAGAATGACAGCGTTTTTATAACTCAACAAAATCTTAAATGTATTTCCACAAATGATAAGGCAGGGCTGAGAAACTAACCAGCAGGATGATGATCCAGTTGAGGATGCCTCTGTATCCAGTAAAGCTGCTGTTAGAGCTCAGCAGAGAGTCTTGGATGCTGTGGCAGCTGCACAAAAACACATTTTCATCTTCATCAGGCTTATTTTTTTTGTTTTTTCCTGTAAATATTATCCTGTCAGCTCTAATATGACTGCATCGCAAAAACATTCCAGGTCTCCTCCAGTGGTAAACAAATGGAAAACCACTCAGCTGATGTTTTTTTGTTGGTTATACGAGGCCCTGGGATATAAAGAAACTAAACATGTCTACATCTGATTGTGTGTTTAATATATTTTAGCCCAAATTCAGAGGATTTTAAATTAAAAGTGACACTCAAGAGTCTGAAGATGGTTTACTATTCATTAACTGTTAATTTGTAATGATGGTGCTGAATAAGTATTTAACGGGATGATCTCTGTAGTTATGAAACAGGGTGTTTTGGCTCTACAATGGGCCACAAAGACCACACGGTACGAAAACACAATGTCAGAGAGGTCGGTGTAGTTGTTATCCACCACCAAAGTTCAAGGATTCAAGGATGCCAGTGTTCACATTTTGGACCAAGAAGACAGATGGTTCAACCGATCACCTTCTTTTGAAGCTTTTAAGATGTAGGAGAGGGTTTTTGAAGCTGTGTGTGAGATTAGAGCTTCAGAATTAGATGGCCACGCCTGCTGTAACGTGTGTCGTTACTTGTTCACCAAGATGTCAAGTATTATTCCTCATCTACGTTTCACGCTATCCTCCTGAACAGTTATTTCTGCACAATGACAGCCAGGTCTGATGGGTTCTGTGAGTTTTTATTATATGATGCCTTACACGTATATAAATCAATGCATTCATAATTTTTTATTTGTGCTGTTTATTATTTGAGTAAAATATGTGAACACTTCATCTGCTGGTGAGGTCATACATCTGCCACATGGAGACACGAGGAAAGCAGCAGAGAGCTTACCAGAGCAAAGATGCGTAGGGGTGTTCTTCTTCACTGGTTAGATCAAATGTAGAAAAGGAAGTGCTATCACAGAGGCTTATACCGTCTTCTTCGACTGAGGAGGAGGAGAACCTCTTCCTCATCGAAGCCATCTTTAACTCCAAGGATCAGTCCACCGAGGTGGAGGTCACAGATGTTTGAGTCCACTTTAAGAGTCAGAAAACGGATTTATTTAACTCTCACAAATCACATTCTCTTATTAGATATTTGATTTGAAATATTAAGATGATCAAAGAATAAACATAAATATTACATAGTGTCATATTTTTATCTGAATTTCATGCAAGAAATAAAGTGTAGACCAAACTCTGCAAATTCCTGCAAATTCCTATTTACGTACACTGCTTAAATAATATCAAAGTTTCTATTCTATTCTACCCTAAAACTGGGCTCTGAGGAGGTCAGTTGATATTGTTCCAATGGGTGCTTTTTATATCCAGTTATGCTTTCCTGCATTTGCAGTGTGTTTGGGATCACTGTCATGCTAAAAAATAAAAACCTTTCCCAATCAGATGTTTTCCAGATGGTATTCCATGGTGGATTTTAATGTAATTGTACATTTCTGCATTTCCATCAGTTTTCTCCAACACGACTGGCTGAAATGGAGCTCAAACCATGACAGAGCCTCCACCGTGCTTCACAGATGGCTGTACACACTCACTGTCGGGCTTCTATTTTGAACTCTTCCATATACAAAAATTTCAGATTTCCTGTTTCCCTTCATTGAGACAGGATGTCCCTTAACACCTACCCATCCTGCGCAGTTTCCTCAAAGTTTTTGAATTCTGACACATGATTGACTCCAGAATTCTGCACAGTTGTTTACTGTACTTGTTAAAATTTTCTGCAATGATTTATTGTCTTTCTAATCTTTGCCATGTTGAGACAATGAGGCTGTAGGTTGTGCAGAAAATACGAGTGCATCATCAGATCATTTAAATGCAAACTGCATCTTAGAAAATAATTCCAACCAAATCGCTGTAGTGGATTACCACTTTGGTGTTTTATCGCTTGTATACGCGGGTGAACATTAAGTAAGATAAAGTTTTAGCCTTTACCCGAGCTTTAAGTTCAATTTGTGAAAATTCGGCAAGCATACAAATTATTATTAAGCCATTTAGTTCATGAGAAATTAGACTTTAGATGTCCTTTCTCCCTCAAACGACCCGTTGTCGCAGGCATCTTATGCTTAAAAGCCAAGAGGTTACATTTTTGTGTTGCTGCTAGGTCGATAAAATGTACGCCGAATGAAATAGCTGCCCGAAATACATTAGTCAGTCTAACCAACTCGTTTTACAACCACTGCAACACCGGGTACTAACAAGTCAAACTTTTCATTTCTGCCAATCCTAAAGAAGCTCGGTGTGACCTTCTGAAGCGAAAGAAAAACGTCCTACCGCGTCATCCTCCGCGTGCAGCATCCTTCTACCAGGTCCACATCTCAGAGCATCCGCCGCCTGTCAGCTGACTGCCCGACACAGAGCTTCTCTGACCTCTGAGCCCTCTGAGGACTGAGGAGGTGCGTGAAGCCACGAGATCCTTTTATTGTGAAACATTCAAAATAAAAGCCCACTTAAAGTAAAAAAGACTTTAATTTCTGAGATGCCAAAATAAAGGCCTGTAGTCTGATTGATTAATTGTCATTTTGGTGCCTTATACGGAAGCCCGTGGTTTATATACACATGTCATTTATTGTTCCTCCAGTATCCAATTCATATTTTGCACACAGTAAATGTCACAACAGCAGATTTAAAGTATTAATAGATTCATAAGATAAACATTTTACATAAAACAATGTTTACAGAAATTGTTACGCTTTAAAACATTCATTTCTCTTGTACCAAAAAGGGATTGTTAACAAACGATTAACTTTGTGCATAAAAATCAAAGAGTTGTCTGGGAATGAAGCCTTGAACTGATCCAAGTTTAGAGGTGTAAAATAAAAAGCGGGGAAATAGAAAGCAGGGTTCCCAAATGAGTTTTCTCCCAAATGACTTGAAGAAAACTCCTGCCAACCAAACATTACTATGTTTTAAGTCAGATAACTAAATGTGTAACTGTTAATACTGAAACTGCTCATTTCGATCATTACTGAGGAAATAATTGATGCAATTTATATGAAAAAAGTTATACGTTTTTCCCTTCATCCACTCAGCACCCAAAGAACTGTACGCCTTCACTTATATATTCCGACTCTTTAGACCTAATTAATTACATTTAACCTTGATTAAATATATCATTTTAAAAACAGCTAAATCTGGTATTAAAACCACATATTTATTCACAGGCTGCAGATGCAGGTTAGTTATCACGAGCCCAGAAAAACTGAAATAAGGACACTTCATGAAAAAAGATAATTTCCTTTAGAAAATATTTATTTAAAAAAGGAACATTTAAGGAAAAATAACAGTTTAAAGTGTTACACTGACAGCAAAAACGATCAATATGCATTTGGCTCAAACTCCAAATTAAGCAATGATCTCGCAAACTCATTGAATTTTACATTTCTAGTGACTGAGACTCAATTAATTTATTATGACCAGAAAACACAACCCACATTTTAATGGATCAGATCTCAGTGATCCTGCCAGCCTGCAGGGAGGACACAGCAAAGCCATTTCTGGATGTGAAGATCAAGCTGGTGTGGAGGAAGGTCCTTTAGTTGATGATCAGTACGTCGTTCTGGATCTCGTGGCTCAGCTGGGTTTGGAGGTCACTCAGCTTCTTCTTCAGGACAGCCAGCGCTGACATGACAATGGTCTCTGGCCGCAGGGAGCCGCATGACTCCACGTTGTAATAGAACCTGTGCAGGGAGAAACGTGAGCCGAGCTGCGTGCAAAGTTTCCTTATAAAAGTCAAAGTCATTCAACTTCAGAATTTAGTTTGAAACTTCCTGGATTGCATTCAGAGCCTAAAACACATGCACGGTACTGAACGTGCTAATCTTTGCTTGTGTCTGGAGTTCATTTCAAGCTCGTTTTGGTAGACCAAGCAAAAATAAGAGAAGGTAAGCGATCACAGCCATCTCATGCTTCTTTATTGACAGTAGATTCTGGCCATCTCCAAAAGCCTGTGTATTGATGTCTTTGCGAATATTTAGGGTGGAAATATGCAACACTCCTCATAGGCTTGCCTCAGGACATTTTCATGCAGTGGGAAACACTAGTGTGAATGTTCGATTCAAATAATTCAGGAAACTTGTTTGGTTTCAGGGTTCAAAACAGACCTAGATCCTTCTGGCTAAGGTCAGGTAATGCAAATCCCAGTGGGCAGAATAATAAAGATGAGAAAACATCATGAAGCTCTTTGCTAACCGTTCCGGTTTCCCGTTGGGGTCGTAAGGGGCCTGAAACTCGTCCTCTTCGATCTCTGAGTACTCGCTCTTCGGCCTGGGAATCAGTGCATTGGGTGTCAGTATTTTTATGATAATTATTCGTTAACAATGTAGTTTTTAGATGAGCCAAACTGGGAGGAAAACCTACCACTCCTCGGGTCGTGGATAAACTGTGTGTCTCAGTGCATTGTCGGGGTCATACTCGAAGGAGACCCCCGCTGTTGGGTTCCACTTGGCGTGTTCCTTCCCAAAACCTTTCTTAGCGTAAGCTCTGAGCCGAAGTTCCTGACCTTTACGGAGCTTCACCAGCAAAATGTCTGCGTGGTATCAGAGTACAAGAAACATTTATGAAGTGATGTGAAAACAGACACCAGGCAGAGACCTCAGCAGTCGGTATGTACTCGTTAATACAGCTTTACCATCTTGCTCGACGTAGTCGTTGGGATCGTTGTCTCGACTCCTGGAAGTCACCTAGAAAACCACAATGCACCACAGTTAACTTCACCTCTGCTTCCAGTCAACTAACGATCCTAGAAAAAGGAGAAAAGCCTCACCGGGATGACTCTGGGGTTGTTAGACAACAGGTCACGCGAGGTCACGTGACGCGTCTGGTCCTCGTTACATCGAACATCCAGGGTGAGCTCCACAGAGCACTCCTGACAGAAATCCTCACAGGTGCAGTCCTGCAGGAGAATTTGACGTTGTGGTGTTAAAGCCGGCGCCCGCATTCAAAAGTTAGGAAGCTCTTGGCTTTGTTCACAATCTGATATCATGTATCGTTCACACCAGGGAACCATCAGGTTAATGACCAGTCTGAGTCTGTTTATGTTGTCACAGGCAGCTGACAAATCGTGTGTAGAAACCACAAATGTCTGAAAATTATGAACAGCATCTCTGAGTCTCACGAGCAGGAATGGCACTCTAATCTGGCAGGAGGAGTTTTTGCAGGAAACAAGAGAGCGGTGTCCCCTGAACAGCAAGCGTGGCAACACAGATAAGCTTTTAAAAATATGTTGGAGAAACAAAGATAAACTGAAACTGTGGTTGGCCGTGCTACAAATGTCTGCTTACCCTGGAATACTGCATTTTGTCCACGATGTCGTCGCTGGTGAGTGGTATGAGCCCTGAAGATACAGGAAACACTCAGGTTTTTACAGCAGCCTTCTTTGATCTCTCGCACTGCCACAGGTATTACACAAGCTCTCATACATACCCACTCTGTGGGCGATAAACTCATCGTGCAGTACAGACGAATTGGCGTCGATCTGGATCCAGTCGATGGCTGGAAATGAAGCAGTGCAGTGCAAGTCAGTCATTTAGGCTCGATGAGGTGGGTTTGATACTGAACGCTTTCCCCAGAGTTCTGGTGAAGCTACACAACTTTATCCAACACAATATCTGTATTGTTTCGCTCTCCATGTCGTAACAGCAGCTGAGACTTGACTGCTTACTTATAGAACTGTACAGAGGACCCCACCAGAACTTGGCAATGTTAAGCAACGACACACACACACACAAAAAGCTACTGTACCTATTGTAGGAACCTCCGACATAAAGACACGGCGGAGGGAGTTTGCGACCCTGAAAAAGAGAAGGAAAAAAAAAAAAAAAAGGTTTCAGATGAATAACACACCGTTAAAGTCCCCCTTAAACTCCAGACTGTGCTTTCAGGTTTTTATCAGGTGTGTGCTTCACAGAACGAATTCTAATAGTCCAAGATCACCTGAAATCTGCGACTGAGAGGGCTGAATTATACAAACATTTAAAAGGGCTTCCAGTGACGAACGATACCAAACTATTACTGATGCTGATTACTGATCAAAGTTTGTTTTTTGTTTTTTTTTAAATCAAAAAGGCATTCCTTAGTCATAACATCAGCAAACTCTGTATTTTCAGATTTTGGACTGTTCAGACATTAAAAAAAAAATTGCACTCCACATTTTCACGTTGTGATGTCACAGAGGCGTTAAGATTTTTATCTGGAATGACTATAATGGACAAGCTTAGAAGTGATGGATAGCTAGATTTGAATTATGAGGGACATTGAAGACTGAGTAATATGGAGACAAAGTTAGAGAGGGAAAGCTGATCTGCTGTGGCCAAACAGTCACTGAAGTGAGAAAATAACCAGGAGACTAATTAAATAAAGGAAATATTTTTCTAGCGAGAAACAGCTGATTTTTTTTTTTATGATTGATTGCCTAATCAATGAAATGTTTCTTTTAATTATCAGACAAAACACATTTTACAGAATTGCAAGACAAAGAAAACTAAATTTTAAGATAGTGTCCAATGAAGTTTCCTCAGCTTTAATTGGCGTGTTGTTAGACTGCCAGTTAAACCTGGTAATCTAACAAAGGAAAGGCAGGAAAATACTTTAATCTTTAGGAATTTTCATTTCCTTATTTAAAGAAAAGAAAAAAAAAAAAGCTTAAAAGAGAATGTACACTTTAATCAACGCTGGAAAATATAAAAAACTAATGGAGTAAATGTTACTGTGTAGTAAACCAGCCCATTTGACTTATCTACTTATATTTCTTTATTTTTACAGCCTATGTATTTACTTATTGGTTATTTGCATATGAAACTTTGTCCTAAATGGTAATTTATTCACAGTAGACTAAAGACCCATTTAAAAACATGACCTAACTAATGTGAAGCACCTGCGTTTACTTCCACATTCAGCTAGCTTAACATACACTTAAATAATAATTATATTGTACATTAAATATTAGTTATACGAGTTAAACGAAAGCAGCTTTACACTGTTACTCGGCGTGTTTTGGTGCTGAGAATAATGGCCGCCCTCGTCCTCCTCCAACACTGCACAAGGGAAAATATACTCGTACTTACGCCAAATCCGTGTTTTCGATGACAAACTTGACATTTTCATCTGTCAGCTCTGTGATCTTTACCGTTGGCTGGTTAGCATACGGCATTACTGAAGCTAAATGAAGCTAAACTAGACGTTTCACTATCAACACACTTCACACTACCGCTGCTTCTGCTTGAAGACCTCCACGGAAATATTTACGAGGCGCTGATTGGCCTCGAGATGTAAACGCGTACAGTGATTGGGTCAAAAGAGGCTCGAAGGCGGGTCTTCTTTTAACCACCGGGTTACAGACGACGGTAGCTCCCTTTTCAAAACAAAAGCACAAACTCTCAAGTTTGACTTGCTCGCAAACATTATCTGCATATTCCTTTTCAGGCAAGAACTTTATTGTCTCATATTAATCTAAAACAAATATTTCAAGCGTTTAGATTGGTGGGCAAACCAAGACATTAACAGACAACGTATTGACGTTTCAAAATTGCCTTTTCATTGTAATACAGTTAGACCAATTACAATTAATGCAAACGTCCCAAATCAGACACTTTAAAGTCTCTATATACAAAACTTTAACTGCAGAACATTTCAAATCATTCTGGTGGCACAGGGTTTTTGCTCTAGTAAAATATAGTGACTTTGACCTGAAACGTAGTTCTTTAGTGGGAAACTGATTTCACAACTGAAGACAAACCAAAAAAAAAAAAGTTAAATATACAATTACTATTTTATTGAACTTTCACTTGATTCAACAACTAAATTACAGATCTGTGTCCTTCTGTACAAAGGAAAAAATGATCTGAGCAGGAGAGTGAAAGGATCAGCGGGTGAGTTTCTGCAGGTGATCAGAAACAAATTTGCTCCTTCTATTGTTTATTAACAGCCATAATCCAATATTTCAGAGTTCTGCTCATCATGTGGACGGTCGGGATCGGTGCTTCATCTTCTCTGGTTCAATCCTGTGAGGTTCTTCAGCTGTGAAAAAGAGGCGTGCAGACATTAATGAACACAGTTTCCTTCAAGAACGTGAGAGTTAAGAGCACAGATCTAAGAAGAGGATGAAGACTTAAGTATCTCCGCTAATCCTGTGGCAGAAGTTATGAGAAGAGTGAATTTAAATGGTGAATATAACACAAAAGACTCACTGTAACAGCAGCTCCCATGAGTCCCTGCACCACTGCTTCACCTGTTGACTGCACCTACACATCAAAGTGGAACATACAGCTTACACATGGCTGAAGAACAGCTTCAGGTGTCACATAAAGACTCATTTTTACATGATTTCTCTTAAAACGCTAAATCTCAGGTCATTTATTTGTTATTATCGTTGCTGGGTGATGCTGCAAAGCGATTAAAGATGTGCTTCTGCAAAAACATTCAAAAGAAGTCAGGAGTGAGTCTTTAACAATGTTTCACTCTCTACCTGTTTGGCTGTGGTGGCCATGTTGACTACATCTTGGATGCGGTTATCGAGGAAGCCCCAGGTGTCCTGGTAGTCTGGAGAGGAATCCTGAATCATCACCAGCTCTGTGGTGTTGTAGATGCCCGTCAGCGCCGCACGCTTTGTGTACCAATTCATCTACAACAGAAATGAGTCCTGCAGTTTTACTCCTAGTCCACATTTAGTTCAAGGTAAACTCAAAAGTAAAGTAAGTAAAACGGATGCAGTGGCACATAAAAGGTCAGCTTTAAAGAAGAGCACACAGGAGACTGCACCAGAAAACAGTGCTGTGCAAAAGCCTTGAACTGCCACTCATTTCTTTAGATTTAGCCAGGAAAATGATTGCACCGCTTTATCGCAACATGCAAACTTAAATGTAAATACAACAAGAGCCAACATGGGGCTGGTTAGTTAGCTACAGCTTAGACAATATGTATGTGATAGTGGTGATTTTGTCCTTGCACACAGTGTGAGAGCATGCATTGCCTGCAAATTTAAGCACGACTGGAGTTTGTGTTAAGGCTGCAGGTGTCAATAGTTTTCCGAGGTTACACCTTTACTGAAACAAATCAAATATTACCAATTACTACAAATGTATCAATAAAAAAAATGTAAAACGATCACTCATGAGAAGGTCGTTAGCCCTCTTTTTCTCTTTGTTAGTTAAACAGTATCTGTGATATAATCTGCTGGCTGGAGCGATCATTCGCTGTTTTTATATAAATGCTCAAGTGGCACCTGCCAGCCAATAAGAAACAAGTATTTTCAGTGTACCAGCAAGGACAAAGTGAGGTGTCGATAGGGGCAGTAACCTGGGAGGTGGCAGGTCGGATATTTTGAGGGTGGTGATGAAAGGGGGACAGGAAGCTATGAGGAGGAGGAGAAGAAGAAGAAGAAGAAGAAGGGTGACAGGATCCACTCACGTCTGTGGATCGGTCTCCAGCGTAGTACCAGATGTCGTCCATCAGCGTGGAGAGGTGCTTCAGGCTGTCGGGGATGTTGTGGGGAAGCAGCAGTAGGCTCATCGCCTGAGAAGACAATATCAAGTAAAGCTTCCTGACCTGTGAGCACACTCAGAAGCAGCTCATATTCTCAGTGTTCCATGCTGTACCTGTGGCCATGTTTCGATGTAGGGGATGTACATGCGCAGTCTGGTCTCTACAGCATCTCTTATAAAATCTGCAGTCTTCTTTGGTCTGCAAGAGAAATCTGTCATTTTACATCTTTCACATTTTTTCATATTACCTGTCCCGCTGAGTGTTTTATTTTCCAGCCTAAAGCGTAGGTGAGTAATCGACCTGAATTAAACCTGAGCTCAAGCTGAAGTCAGTCACTGCAAACCTCCAAACTTCATGTGGCCTTTAGATTAGCTCAAGAACAGTGCACAGAGAGCATTATTGAATATGTTTCCATGGCTGAGCAGCTGCATCCAAGCGTTAGATCACCAAGCACAATGCAAAGCATCAGATGCAGTAGTGTAAAGCACAATGGCACTGGACTCTCGAGCAGTTGAAACGTGTTCTCTGGAGAGATGAATTACATGTCTAGCAATCGGATGGATGAGTCTGGGTTAGCACAGTGCAGACTGACAAGTACCGCTGTCCTGGCAACCGGCAAAGTGTAAAGTTTGGTGTAGGAGGGATTATAGTGTGGGAATGTTTTTCAGAATTGGGCTCGGCCTCTTAGTTCTAGTGAAAGGAACTCTTAATGCTTCAACACACCAAAAGGTTTTAGATAATGTCATGATCAAGTGCATATGTTTGTGAAGGCAGAGAGCAAATACTTGTGACAATATAGTGTAGCTGAACTGCAAAGTGAGCTGCTGTGTATACATACTCAGCTTGGCCCAGCTGGACCTGATTGTGCTGTTCAGCCAGGATCTCCGTCAGCTGCGCATTGCACTGAGCGATGAAATGTAGGACCAGGTCTCCGGATCCTTTCTCGAACATACCGGTGGAAGCAGAAGACAAACCCAGACTCTGGTACAGACACAACAACCACAGCGTTAACGGTGCAGCTTACATACGAACACAGGGCTACACGATAAAGTCTTTGAACTACTCTCTCACCTCAGCACCAGCTGCGATAGCTTCCATCGACCAGCCGTGCAGAGGAACAAACTCCAGAGCGGCAGTCAGGATTCGAGCCTGAAGCTGCTCCTCTGTTTCATACTCCTCATCTTGCTCCCCGCTCTGATCCTGGTAACTTCACAAAGACAAACGGCAATGTGAGACCAAGTGTAGCTCTCCCACATCAGAAAGCATCTTGTAAAATTCCTGTTGAATGACAGAAGTGACTAATGTAACGATTACTGACCTGGTGTTTGGATCGGTAGACTGGTCGGCTGCCGGATCGGAAGCAGAAGCCGCCGTGTCCTGTTCAGCAGAGCGAGCCTGGTAGTGCTCATGGTAGGTGGTGGATGAGGAGGTTGAGGAGGGAGGCTTGTCAGATTTGGACTCATCCTGAAGCCTCAGCCCTGCACAGTGGAAGCCTCGTCTCAGACTGCCGCACTGAGGGTTTGTTGCTGTTGGTGCAGCCACCACTGGAGCATACAAATATATGGATTTACAGATTCATTTTTAATACGGTGTACTTGTTTATTTCTCGTAATAATCGTGCTGTATCGAATCTCTATCGCCTGTCACTTTCCTCCCAGTGTGTGCTGTTGTTGTTCACACTTTTACCAAACTTTTAGAAAAAGGATTAAATGTGACAAACCACAGTACAAAGTCTCACATTTAAATTAAACTCAAGCTCAGTGAAACCTGTACAATTTATCACATGGTATGACTTTATTTCCCCATCTGTTACACTTAAGAGAAATATTGGTGAGAATGCTGCACTAAATACTTGTTATACTACACTCATTGGTCACTACATCAGCTGCTTGTTAAGGCAAATATCTAATCAGCCAATCATGTGCCAGCTATTCAGTGTATACTGGCATATAGACATGGTCAAGATGACCTGCTGAAGTTTAAACTGAGCATCAGAATGGGAGGAAAAATGACTTTGAAAGCACCATGGTTGTTGTGAGAGAAAATTTCAGAAACTGATGACCTGCTGGGAATTTCCACACACAACCATCTCTAGTTTACAGAGAACTGTCTGAAAAGAGAAAATATCCAGTGAAAAGCAGAAGAACATCTCTGAACGCACAACAGTGGAAAAATGTTGCCTGGTCTGATGACTGTCGATCCTCGTCTCAACAGTTCAGGCTGGTGGTGGTTTAATAAGGTGGGGGAATTTCCCTGGCACGCTTCTTGAAACCAGCTGAACACCATTCAAACACCACAGCTTGAGTATTGTTGCTGACCATCTCCATATGACCATCTTCCGATGGCTGCTTCCAGCAGGATGAACACGTCACATCATCTCAAACTGGTTTCTTGAACATAAAAAGAGTTCACTGTACTCAAATGGCCTCCAGTCACCAGTCCTTTGGGATGTTGTAGAACACATTCATAGATGTGTAGCTGATAAATCTATAGTCTCGGTGTGATGCATTCATGTCAACATGGACCAAAATCTCAGAGGAAAGTTTCCAGCACCTTGCTGAATCTGAGCCATGAAGAATTAAAGCACCTCTGAAGGAGAAAGGGGGTCTAGCACAGTGCTAGCACCTAATAAAGTGACCTGTCAGTATAGGACATATGGACTTAGCTTTATTCGTTTATTCATTAACTATATATATTCTATATATGTTCTATCAAATTATTCCAATAAAATGTGGGCAAATTATAAAAAATACCCCAGTATTCCAAAGTATTCCAACGGGAGCATTTTAAAATTGATTTATTATACTAACTCAGTATAAATTAGGCTGTTTAGGTATCAAACGATTGATAGCTTTCATAGTTTAAGTGTGTATTTCAGTGGAAAATGTGCGGTTTGGTACATTTTTTGCAAACTCTAATCAACAAATACTGAAGCTTTACCGTAAATACACTCCGATAGGAGACTGCACGTGTGTGTGTTTCACAGAACTTGCAATGATAAGAGGAAAAGGGAGCTATAATTAGGGGTTTCATTAGAAACGCTCAGACAGCTTGTATAACTGCAGACAGCACGCCCCCTCCCGGTGTAGGAACCTGTTTACGTGTTTACCCTGCAGTCACCTGTGAGGTCTGCCCGGCAGAGCCAACCCGGATACTACAAACCTCCTAATAGCCCGGTTTTTGGAGCTACACTCAGTTCCCTGTTGCTGATATCGTCCTTCATGATCACCTTTGGCGCGATCAGCTAACGCTAATAAGACGCTCGTTCTAAAGGCGCTGATAAAGCAGACACAGACACGCGTTCTGGAAAACGTGTCCCCGGCTCTCCGGTATAGTCACAAAACCAGCGGTGACCCCTTCTTACCGCTGCTCAGGCCACGGAGTGCCCTTCCAGCCCGCAGACCTCTTAGTAACGCCGCCATATCAGCTGCTCACAGCGGCGTCACCACCGTGCGACTCGCTCCCACAGCGGAAATCCAGTCAGAGCATTTCAAAATAAAACGCCTGAATTAGGTGTGTATGTTTGTGTGTGTGCGTTTTTCATGTCTGTGTCCCAGTAATCATAAACTTGGCCATTATTGTAGCTAAAATTTACATATAGAGCATTTAATTTCCCAAACGCGAACACTCTTTTTCAGTGTTTATACATTTAAACTCAATCACGCCTGTAAATTACAATAAAACTAAGACCATCGAATTACGCAAAAAAAAAAAAAAAGAAGTAATTTTAATAAATTTAATAGTTAAAAACTTTTCCATGAAAAGGTTTGAAAAATATATTTTGGATTATCCTGTATTAGGTAAGCATAAACCTATTGCGTCTAAATTAATTCATATAAAGTCAAGTATACATAATGTATGAAGAACCTTCACGCAGCCTGTGGGCCAGGCTCAAATACTTTACTTTGAAAATAGGAACCGGAAACACGCTCTGACGTAATTGTAGCTGAGTTTAACTGCCATCAGGACAGCAGGCAAGTCTTCGTGTAGGCTCGGTTTACGTTTTGTTTCTTTAGTTAATTCTGCCACCAGAGGCCTTTTAGGAGAGCAGTAGACAAACGTTAAGCCTTTGATACTGCGGGTAGCCGTGTACCGGGAGCTGCTTGGTGTTCACGCCGTCGTTAGGAGCTGATTACGAGCCTCTGCCGGTGCTGCGTCACGTTGTTTGCTCCTCGGAGCTCCTGAAACACCGGAGTCAAGAACAAACCTCTAATTATTGGTATATCACGTAAGCGGTTTTCTGTTTTGCAGACTTTAAACACATCTCTTCACTGTCACTTACAGAGCGACAGGGAACCTTCTAGACCTTTGTACGATAACATTAGAATAACATTTTGTAATTTGGCTCTGATTGGATCTTAAAGGCTTTTTATTACACTCATTTGCACTTCCACATTTATATTAGAATAGCTTTACATTAAGATTCACACTTATATAAATACCCCTTTGATTTGATTTTTACTGTGATTTTTACTTTAACTAATAATTAGTTAATGTAAGAAAACATGCCTTTCATGTATATTGATACTGTGTTTTTAGGAAATCTCGAATGATATTGTGCCCATCTTTGAAGCACTTTGGGTCAGCTTCTGTTCTTCAAATGTTCTGTAGGATATGAATAAAATAAACGTTACAGTCAATACAAAAAATTTCAGACATGTTTCACAGTGCAGGTTTGAGGTATGCGGCCCAGGACAGATCCCCTAAAGCTTCCTCAACATCATCTACCGCTGAGTAATTACATGTCTGAGAGGATGGTGTGTCATGTATGAGTGCTTGAACACAATATGAGGTACCTGTGCTTTTGGTAAATACACCTTTAAAGCTCACAGAACACGTGGAAAGACAGAGATGGCAGTTTAAAACCATTCCCACATAGTCCAGTGGAGCCATGTTCCAAAAGACTTGAAGCTTTAACAGCTGCCAGAGAGGCTTCTGCAGAATACTGAATCAAGACTCTGTGTAAGTGGGAGTGGAGTTGAGCACTGGATGAATCTGTTGTGTCTTAATGTTACAGACATGCCAGTTTGGCCTTTCTTGCAGCCTGGCTGGTTCATCAAGTTACAGACCTTGGGTTGAAATTTTACAACCTCCACAGACACCAAAGCTGCAGTTTCTTTTCATTATTGTTTCCACTGCTGCTTGTTTCTAATGAACAGCTTAGCTTCGACCCGGCTGCTGTATACAGAGTCAGAGAGTCTACACGATAGCAGGAAGAAAGAGTTCACTTGCTGTTGATTTTCCCAGAACAAGAATTACAAAATTTACTTTTTTGTTTTTGTGCAAGTACATGTGGGATTTATGTTGTCATGGTGGAGGCCACAGCAGCAAAAGGATGGAATGCTGCAGTAGTCATTACCTACACCTTCAAACACACAAACTTTGATGCTGCACTTTCAGGTATAAAAACTTGAGTTCACTTCCTCCAGGAAATCATGGCAGACCTTGGCATCAGAGCAGGAGACAAAGTGGTGCTGGTGTGGGCTCAGCCTTCAACACCTACAGCCCTGAAGCAGTACGCAGAGGAGCTGGGAGCGGTCGTCGGTCCGGATGGCAGAGTGGCGGTGGAGAACATGGACAGGCTGCTGCTGTGTGAGTTCACCTGATCATTTCTTTTTAACACATGCTCTGACTTAACCTCTTAAGGAAAACTGCTGAAACAGCAGCTGTAGACTGTCATCATCACCACAATCAACACGCGTTAAATTCCCCTGCATCTCTGTCATGAGTTCATGTGTGCAAATGTCTAAAAATAGTCACAATTACAGTACTTATCGTAACTGCTACTTAACTACTCAGGAGAACAACTGTTAAAGAGAGGTGCTTTCTGAGGTGGCGGGAATTTAAAATGCACTTCATGTACCTGGTGCACACAGATCTGCCTGTAAGAGGTTATTGATGAAACTTGCAAATGAATATTTCTGAGTCGACAGAACTTTAAGACAAAGGAAACTCGAATCCACAAAGAATATCCATTTTCTTCCAGTGCACCTCCACACTGGGTCTTATGGTTAACCCACCTCCTACGTCTCACTTTGAACCCCTGCTCCATTGTGAAATACTTTAGTTTCCAGTTCAGAACATAGACATTAATTGTCTCCTCCTGTCCTCTCCTCAGCCTCTCATGCGGCCTCCACCTTCAACTGGGTGCTCTCTTGCCTTCTGGCTGACAGCTCCTCCATCCACACTTCAGAGACTCTAGCAGAGATAGCCAGAGTGCTCAAACCTGGAGGGCAGCTGGTCCTTGATGAACCAGTTACAGGTAAGAGACAGTAGTCCATTCATCCATTTGCTGCTGGAAGATAAAAAAGATACTCCAGATGTCCCACTTAGCATCTCCTCCTGAGGGATGCTGAGATACTACGGAGTCTCATGAGAGTCTGGATCAGAGTGTTCTTGACCCTGTGATCTAGTGTGCATTTTTTTCACATCTGAACCAATCACTGTTCAGTTATTAAAAGGTTAAACACCTCCTGAAGTAGGAGCTAAGAGACCCCAAAAAGACAGGGTTCCAAGAAATCTTCTAGTACCTAATTCCTGCAGTCATAAGAGCTGTGAAAAGGTTCCTGTGCCCCTGGAACTGGGGCATTTTAAGGAGCTCCAGCATTACTCTAACCTCTCCAAAAGTTGATTCTGTTCATCTGGACGTAGCGTTTTGTGGGAGAAATGTTTCATCACTCATCCAAGTGACTTCTTCAGTCTCAGCTGACTGCAGGTTTCCCCAATCTTATAAACAGTACATTTGCATAATGACTGAAACCAGCCCACTGAAGGAACAATGGGCTGGGAGGTCAGTTCCTTAATCTTAATTATGCAAATTCTCATGACCATTGATCAACATTAACAACAAACCATTACTCTGACCGCTCTCTGGAGCCTGCTACTCGTCCCGGCAGGTGACTTGTAAGGATGACAGGTGAAATAGTAACCACTGGCAATGCAAAGTGTTCAGGTATCAAGTTAATCTCACTTCAGCAGCATGACTGACGTGACTTTGAATGAGAGTGAAGGACACTGTTGTTTGACACGTGATACAAGAGTGGCTTAAGTGTGCACTGTTACAGTGGAAACGCATTAACGACAGCAGTTTAGGTGTATTTATCCTCTGTGTCGATGTGTTTTAATGTGCTGAGTATATCTGTGTTATAGAATCAGAAGGACAAAGTGTGAGGACAGCTGAGAAGCTGGTGTCGGCTCTGAAGCTGTCCGGCTTTATGTCAGTAACAGAGGTGAGTAGTTCACACTAGGGCTGTTCGATATAACGATATATATCGGGTGACGATATAAAAACGTCTGTCGTTTCATTTTACGCTATCGTTTGTTTCCTAGTGTGGCAAAATAAAATGTTTACTGGCGATATTTTTCATCGTTTGATGGTCACTGTAGTGGTTATGTTAATTTGTTAAAGTTCTCTCTTTCTTTTATATTTAATATGACCACACTACGGATGGACAAGCGACTGTTTTTACGCGTTGCCGTTAGCAACCACGATGGTAAAACAATGGCGTGGCTCCGCCGTCTGCTTGTTTGTTTTGCATATTAACCTTTCACAATAAAGCTCAAGATCCTGTTGAGACTTTTCAAAATAAACTGAATCCCGTGAAAGAGTATGCAGTATTTACGGATGAGAAGCAAAAAAGAGCCGTCAGGTGCTAAAAAAATAAACCTTAGACTCAAACGTTAGAACAGGCTTTTCCCCGCAGCACGCCGTGTAATAAATACTCACAAAGAAAACGGCGGCCGTTACAACTTATGTCTAAAAATGTATAGCTTCATGCATTGGCCAAAAGTCATAACTCCAGGTACACAACGCCCAGCTGAAAACACTTCATGCAAGTCGAGCTGCCCGAGATTCACGGAATTTACAGAAAATTTTACATGTTTGTGATTTATATCGTTATCGGGATGATAGATGTCTTATATCGGGATATGAGATTTTGGTCATATCGCACAGCCCTAGTTCACACTGTGGAGTAGAGGGATGTTTTCCCCAACATCTGTAACTGTGTACTCCAGCAACATGCATATTCAGGACATTATTCCACTTAGACCAGCTGATCTAATGTCAAACCTTGAGGCACCGGTTGACATGTTGTGGAGTTAGTTTTGGGTTTAAATTCCTGGAAGCTTGTCTCTGTAAACAGATTTTGAGTCTCCAGCTGCTTGAACAGTGAGGAACATGATTGGAAGAAAGAAGTTGGTATGGGTCTTTCAGTTGCTGGCTTCTGAGAATCCCCTTACTGAGGAGGTCTAATTATTGTTAATAGTTTGACCTGATGGTCATTTTTGCTTCCTCATTCACACAGAGCATCATCTGCCTCCATCGCATCCTATCCCTGCCATCCTCCTCTGTCATGTCCATATTCAGCATCCTTTGTCCACTATATCCACCATCCCTCCTCTGCACATGTCACAAGGGTTTTCCCTAAAACCTGCATACCTTTTTAGTTTTATTTTATTTTTTTTAAATTTGCTGAGATTAAAAAAACGTGAACTTTTGGGCAAAACGCTACACTGCCACTTTCTTCCCAGCCCAATAACGGTGTAATAGGAACAGGGAAAGTGCTACACCGACATGACGCCACATCCTACCTTAACCAGTGCTGATTAATAAGGGAGGGCACGGCATAACTGCTGCTCTGAGTGTGCTGCACATCCCAGAGTGTTAGTATGAACATGGAGGAATCCTCAGTTCACCGTGGGTCCACCAGTTAAGCAGTGAATTTAGCTGCTACACGTTATTTCTGTGGGTCTTCACGTCACGGGTGGAAAAAAAAATGCTCCCAGCTGGGCGTATTCACAAGGCTGGATCCAGCCCCTGATTTTGTGCCATGCTTATATCAGTTTGCTGTCTCGTCATTCAGATCAGCAAAGCAGAGCTCAGTCCTGAAGCGCTGAGCTCCCTCAGGGCAGCCTCTGGTTACCAAGGAGACTCCCTGTCTCGAGTCCGCATATCTGCCTCCAAACCCGACTTTGAGGTGGGGTCATCGAGCCAGATCAAACTGTCGTTTGGGAAAAAGACAGCCAAGCCAGGTAGGCTTCATAAGTACGCTTTGTTCTTTCTCCTGTTGTCTCTGAATCCACAGCTCACCGTCTCAGTCAACTGTGATCTAATGTAATAGGCTACAGATGCCAGATTCCCTTTAGTTTGTAGAGAGGTTTGAGTTGATGATGATGATAGGGATGAGCCCTGTGGTGCAGGATTACAGATTTATGGCTCTAACAAAGGAGAAGTTACTGTCTGGGCATTAGGAATACTTTATGTTAATAAACAAAATAACCTCAGTATGTAGGTTTTTTTTGTTTTTCTTAATGTACTTTAAGAGTGTTAAGCTCTATGATTATGGCTCTGAGTTCTGCTCAGTTTAAAATGAAAGAAAATCCAACTGAAGAAACATGAAGTACCACTATGAAGTCAAGAACAATCAGGTTAGGAATCTGCTGACCAATTTAAAAAAAACAAACAAACAAAAAAAAAAGTTTTTACATTTTAAAGACTATCAACAGAAGGCGAGTGACTTTCTCGACTCTTTATACAGACACAATAATCCAGTTTGTCTGCGATCACTTTTTTTTTTCTTTTCTTTTTTTTTTTTTTAATGAATGTAATTTCCATTTGGAGGACGAAACTTCATTTCCTATTCGGGGTGTCTGTCATCCTCACTACAGTAGCATTTTATTTTATTATATTTTTTTAACAATGCTGCATTTGCATCATTATAAGTGACGAGTGAGTCTGTGAGCTCCTCAGACTGTCTGTGCTGTGAAGCTAATGTTGGTTAAAATGTTTGATTTCAGCAGAGAAACCTGCTCTGGATCCCAACACGGTGAAAATGTGGACGCTGTCAGCCAACGACATGAACGACGATGATGTGGTGAGTTTGTACACAGACTGAAGCGCTGAACCACGCACACGTGACCGTTTATTAGGCAGGCTGAAATCCTCTTTTAAAGAAAAATATATATATTTCAGCACGATGTAGTTTGTGGGGAATTGCTGATTTTTCTGCAGTTTGCTCAAACCTGGAGTAATGCAACACATAAATGACACACTGATGTTTTTCTTGTCCCTCGTGTTTATGTTCTGTGTAGGATCTGATGGACTCGGATGCTCTGCTGGATGAAGATGATTTGAAAAAACCTGATCCAGCTTCTCTTAAAGCTCCGGCCTGTGGAGAAGGAGCCGACAAGAAGAAGAAAGCCTGCAAGAACTGGTGAGGTTTTGTTTAAATCTCACATATTTTAGAGAGATTTAAGACCAAGATCCGAGCTTTCAGAAATGTCAGTGCACTTTTAACCAGATATTACACGATTTACCCATGCACAACCTTTGGGCTCATGCTCATTTTCAGCTTCATGACTTATAAAATTTATGTTTGAGATGTCCGCCTTAAGGACGTCTGCTCTCACTGACAGCATACAGATCCAGTGTTATGAGCAATCTGAAGTTTGCAGCGATCTGAAACTTTTGCATGAGCATGAAGGACATCATGTGACGTGATGCTGTACTGTATGTTTGTGTAGCACGTGTGGGCTAGCTGAAGAACTGGAGCAGGAGAGTAAAGGAAAACAGAAGACTGACCTGCCAAAATCAGCCTGTGGAAGTGTGAGTGTATACTTTCAAAAGCCTGCATTGGTTGCTCATCCCTCCTCTGGTTCTAATAAAGAAATAATAATTATCTTTGTTCTGTTTGTGGCAGTGTTACCTTGGCGATGCTTTCCGATGTGCCAGCTGCCCGTACGCGGGGATGCCGGCGTTCAAGCCGGGAGAGAAAATCGTTCTGGACAACAAAACACTGACGGATGCTTGAAACACAACTTCAGCAACGCGCACTGCTCAAACCTCAACACGTGACATTCCTCTCTTTTCCGACCCAGTAGACACGATTCCCTCTGATTAAACCCCGAGGATCAGTGAGGCACCTCGCTGATCCATTTTGTGTATAATCCACACGGGAGTAAATATGCACTGAGAATGTTTGAGTCCTGCTGTGATGAGATTTAAAACATAAAGTAAACTCTCAAGATGCAATTACACCATACAGAAATGTTTTTTCCATCTGTCAGCTGGATTGCAGGTTCCATCATTGAAGCTTCAATAGAAATGATTCATCGTTGACTACAAAGTCTATAGTGAGAGCGCCTTCACCTGAAGGCTTTCTAGGTCATACTGAAAAGCTGACATGCTTTCTTTATTCCTTGAATTTAACTTCCATTTACACCTGATCGCTAACAGCTGAAGAACCGAGTGGAAACATATTGCTGTTTAAGATTTACGAACGCTGACATCGAAACCAAACCGCGTTTAAACCGTTCAAATGAAGGGTCTGTATGTATGTGGAAGGCAAAGAAGTGTTGTTGCCTCTCTTTGTTTCATTGCAATAAACTAAAACCAGCCTTACAATGTTTAAACATATCCCATTTATTTCACTGCATGTGACTTAATACTTAAGAAATGGTTATTGGTAATGTGACTGCAGGTGGCCCAGGATCTAAATATAATCCTTTGCTCTGAAAGAAAATAATTTAGCCGACTCTCAAACTTTTAAAAACATCTAAAGTTTAGGAAATTAAGAAACTTTTTTTTATAGCATTTTCTAGAGAAAACTATCAAATATTGTTTCCCTACAGAAGACAAAAAATACAAAATATGAAGTCACAAAACTTATTTGGGCAAATTTGACACCTCGTTAGCAAAACATTCATGTCAAACAGCAGCTTTAAACACTCTTTATGACTTCTTTCACAAAAACTCTGACACCAATTTAAAAAAAAACAACTTTATAAACAATTTCCTGAATATCAAATAAATAGTCTCTCAAAACAACATTTGGCTTCACTAGACTGTAACCTGACTGACAGCTGCTACATCTCTTCTAAGACGTTTTTGTGTACAAACCTTTATTGTAATGAGAATTAAAAAAACAACTTCAAACAGACTTAATGTCCAGCTGATACAAAATATCCCGCAGCGGTATCATCTCAGAAAGTAAAAAATAGAACTGGTGACATCCTCACTAAGCTTCTCATGTTCCACACTCTGAATTATGGTTAATCATGGAGATTCAGTCAGAACGGAACATGTTAAATGTCAGGTTTGGTAAAAAGTGAGCTGTTCAGTCGGTGATTGCTCGACGTCACTGAGACGTGACACTGAAGTCCATCCTAATATCTCCTAAACTGGGTTCAAAGGTGAAACTGTAAGACACCGCGGCCCTGCCGTCACCTGAGATCTCCCACGGTGACCCGAAGAAGTACACTCCCTGCTTCCTGTGTCGACTCCACTCGCAGTCGCCCTGCAGGAGAAACATCTGCTGTAAAACCCAACAAGTCCACTGTGTCCGCAAACTTCACACTCCCAGTGAAACGCTCCACCGAGGACCACTTTTAGTAATCTTTAGTGATTCTTTAAACTTATTTTGCTTTAATTGTTTTTCATTTACAGTATTGTATATGCACTCATAATCACTGTTCTTCTCACTGAAACAAAACAGCTCTACCAAATAATAGCAGGTAAAATCTGTTGACATTAGAAACAACCAGGAGTACTGACAAGCAGCCGATGAGGGTTAAGAGGGTGCAGCCACCCGGCTTCCTTCTGAACTGCTGCAACTACAAAAGAAGATTAAAATTGTATAACAACTACACATCTGTTGGTGGTGCTGGCGAATGCCTGGATAAGAGGTTCTCCCTGTCGTTCCTCCCACAGCCCAAAGACATGCAGTTAGTGGTGATTCTAAATTACCCATAAGTATGAACGTGAGTGTAAATGGTTGTTTGTGTCTCTGTGTTAGTCCTGCAGCCTGTCCAGGGTGAACCTCTCCTCTCACCCTGTGGTGGCAGCTCTTTCAACACTGTGTTAGCAATTAAGTTAAAGAGAGTCATTTAGTAAAGACATTAAGCTCTAATCAGAGGCAGTTACCTGCTCATTGATTGGTCCATTGAGACCTGCGCTGACAGTGATGTCATCTGTCAGGTGGTACTCCATCCACAAAGCAACACCATGGCAACGACCTTCCCTGAAAAGCACGTTTAACATAGAAAATATGTTACTGACTCGACTCTATGAAGCAGAAGATGAACGTCAAACCTCACAGTAGTATTTTAACAGCATCAAAACACAACAATAAAAGGAGCTCTACGGGGTGAGAGAAAACCCCGAAAATCAGACGTCCCCCGCGAGCAAGTATTTGGATGGTGGGAAGGAAAAACTCCCTTTTGACAGGAAGAACCAGGCTCAGGGAGTAGCTGCTTCAACCAATCGGGAGTTAGGAGAAAGAGAAGAGACAAAACAAACTACAGAAAAGAAAAGACAAATAACACAACAGCCACAATGATGGAAAACTGACATATTAGACTGACATGTATGTCTCAAATTAGTTCTGGCACTGATTAAAGTAACTGTACCTAATGAAAGACAGCAAGCCCTGGCTGCTGATTGGCTGCTGAGGGAGGCACTGTGTGAAGTCAAAGGTCATGGTGGCGGTGGACTGGGTGAGAGCCCGACAAGGATACTCCCACAGGGGGTGTGGCTCCGCCTCACGAGACTCGCGGAAATCCAGAGAGCGCTGAGGGGACATAAGGATTTATTTGGACACAGATAGTTACAGTTGTGATCAGCAGGAGTCGATGAGCTTCGAATTTATACCAAAAATTAATAAAAGTTGTTTCACACGGCTCATTTGTAGATCCACTTCTTTTTGTAATATATTTTTATTACATTATTTCATCTTCACAAATTGGTATGTACATTTATATGCAGATGACACAATGTTTTACTGTACTGTTGATTCTGCATTGAAATCTCCCAAATCACTCATTAGTCACTAACTGCTTTGCTTTCATTATGTTTTCTGTTCAGTTTTTGAAGGCTGAAGTTCAGCAGTTTGAAATGATTCAGCAAGCTTGTGCACATGAAAGTCCTCTCTCAGGGTCAAACTAGTATTTAGAGGTGTCTCTGTTTGAGTATTTGTCTTATTCCTGACACCTTCAATCCTAAAAGCTGATAGAACTCACAAAATAGAAGTAGCACAGAGCACCCTGACGGTAAAGTTCAATAAAAACGACTACAGATCATCTCTAATGAGTTTTTAAGATAATGCTTTTTACTGATCCAAATGTTACAGTATTACCATTAAAGTAGAAATAACTCATTCAAAACCTCATTTAACATCCAGTGAAATCATCTCATTTTACCTGGACCATTTCATCCATGGGCGTGACATCGAAGCCCTCGCAGGTTCCACACGGCGCTCTTATCCTCCACAAATCCTACCAGGCGGACAAAGACAGAAACAACGCGTTTATTTTTTTGGTTAAATAATTGGATATATATGTCTAAAATAACTGAATCTCAAATCACAGTCATTCCCCTCCACGTGAGAGGAATCTCACAGCATGTAGAACTGAAAGATGGAGATGCAGAAATGCAATAAAGAAAATGATCAGAGTATTTAACACCTTCACCTTCATGAACAAAACAAAAACAATCAAACAAAATAGCAACTTGTTTGTTGCCATTTGGATGAAACATTTAACAGCGTCTTCATCTGTGAACAGTCTTCATGCTTAGGACTTATAAGTATTAACCACTGAATATGACCTGAATTCACATAAGCAGCCGACAGCTGATAGATTAAATATTTATTTGATTGGTTAAAGTGTAAAGTCTGAAGGATCATCGCAGAAACAAGTGTAAGCCGATTTCCACAAAGAGAAGATTTTTTGGTTTTAATATTTATGGGTCCCATGTTCAGATGATAACAACAATCGTAACAGCCTCACCTGGAACTCCACAGCCACCATGTGAAGGGAGGCAGAGCGGGGCAGGATGCTGGCGTCGGGCCGCAGAAGACCTGCCAGGGCGGTGCGACAGTACCAGAAGAACAGGGAGTGCCACGGCAGGAGGCTGGTGCTGAAGTACGGTTCACCCATCAGGATGGAGATCTGCACAGGAGAGGCCAACATCACCTCACACATTTCAGTTTCCTTAGCACTCATGTGGGTGGGACTCCTGACGTAAAATGCTCTCTGTGATAACAGATTAATAGATGCTCCCAGTTTGACTGGACTGGACCAGGTTATGTGTTACCACGGTGATTTAGCCAGGTCAAAAGAGAGCCACTTTCGTGACACAGAAAACTCAAGACTTTAAACTTGTCAACCCTTTAATCCTGCTTTGTGGTACATCCTTCTAAAGGAGTCTAAATGTGTTGCATTCAGATGCTTCCTGGTTGCATCGGGAAGACGACGGTACCTGTTCTCCTCCTACATCATTACTGGTCAGCTGCTCCGGCCTGATCTCCAGCAGCTCAACGCGTCCTTTCATGGAGTTGGCTTCCAAAACCTGCAGAGGAAGATGCTTTCATGTTGATAAACAGGACGTAACAAGCAGGATAAGACACAGTTTTGGTTATATGAAACCATTTTATCATCTTTTTACCAAAATGAAACAAGAATAAAAATCATACAGTGCCTGAAACATTTCAAAGCATCACCGCTGAGAATGATCTGAATGATTACCTCATCAATAACCTGTTTAGACATTTGGGAGTTCTCCAAACCGAACACCTGAGTAGAAAAGGAAACACATGGAAGTGAAAACAGGCGTGACGCTGATGATGTCACGGAGCGACAGTATCTGTGAGGTGAAAGCGGCGTACCTTCTTGGCTCCGAGCATGTGAGCGAACACAGGAAGCAGACTCCCGTCACTGACGCCGAGACACACGCTGTCCTCTCTCAGCACCTGAAGGTCACCCAGCTCGTTAAACCGCAGTCGTATTTGAGAATATATGAATTTACACAGGCGGCCTCGATGCCTCCACTTACGCTGCGCAGAGCGCTGACGTAGCTCTCCGTACGCCGTCTGTCGTTAAGTTCGCCGAAACGCGGCCGAGTCCAAACCAGGTGAGCCTGGCAGGTGCAACATGGCCGAGAGGGAGGAGCCTCAGTCTGTGAGCCCCGCTGGCTGAAACGATCGACATTCAGACCAGTTTGTGACAATTCCCAACCAGGAGGACATGTTTGTGAGTAATGTCTGATAATTCAAGTTATTGCTGTTAAACGTGGTTCTACCATCCGCTGAATCACAGGGTGCAGCTTTTCACATGAATCTTTTCACTCATATTCAGTGAGAACAATCACACTGATGTCTTCTTGGTGAGCTGCAGGCAGATTCAAGAAGTCTCTTAAATAAATTGTTCAAAGCGTATACATGCGTCTGAGCAAACTGTACCTGCGAGGCTGCAGGCTGTACCACAGACTGTAGTCATCGTGGCAGACCATCAGGCTCAGCTCCTCTCCTTCTGTCACCTGGCTCTCCACAGGCAGGAAGTACACGCTCTGCATCCAGTGGTCGCGCCACTGAAAGACACGACAGTGACCGATGATTTATCGATTTACTTTTTGCCGTGACCAAAAAAAATGTCCCACGTGTGGGACTAATGAAGGTTTATCTTATCTCATACTAAACGCAGTGAGTCAAACCTCAGCTGTTTATGCAAAGCTAAGAAAATACCTTCATATATTTTAGCTTTAAAAAATATCAGTTCTGGCTTCTTTATCCTGTCAGTTGTGGATTTTACTGCAGTTTCATTATTATGTACAAGATGGAGACATGTTCACTGAATATAAAGTGAGTGCACTGAAGTGTTGTTCCCTCTGATATTTAAGAATATTTGTGGCACTGCTGCCTGAGCTGTTAAAGAGCTTGCTGTAGTCTGATGCTACTGGCTGCTTAAACACAAGCAGAGCAGTAACTCACCGGGGCCATCTTTGGCTCTTGGTAAGTCCAGCTGGGTGCCATGGTGCACACTATGGACCCACTGGGGTCCATGTCCAGGTCCCACCAGGACAAAACCACCTGAGCCCGGCCGCTTGACTGAGCCACAAACTGGGAGGAGTGGGCCTGGAAGGCGCTGCTTACAGGTTTGCTAAAATCCACGCTGAAAGGAAAGGATGACAGTCAGAGAGGGATATGAATAACTGCAGATGCATACGAGCAAGTGTCTCCTTTCTTACGTGAACATGGTGCAGACGGGACCCAGCGGGGTGAAGCTGGCAGGAGACACCTGGCTCAGCTGGATGTCACACACCGCGTGAGCTCCGGCACACCGGCCCACTGCGGGCGGAGGGACCAGCCTGGCCCCCTCCACCTCAACTGGCTGCAGCTGAGCCCAGCTCCACAGAAGCTCCGACTCTACCAGCTGGGCGTAGACGGTGGCCCGGTGAGGGACGGCCTCGCAGCGCTCCTGCGGGGCAGCAAAAGGAAAGTAAAACTACCGGAAACAGTCCAAACCTTCAGCTGTGAGGAAGCTGCTGACGAATGCAGGAAAAGTGTGACAGCACACACCTGCATCAGGTTTTGGTGGGCGTGCTCGTAGCTGGGCAGAGCTCCTTCACCGATCAGCTCAGTATCGAACAGCTCTGTGATCAGGACGTTGGCCTTCACCTGCATGTCTCCATCTGGAAAACAGGGTTCTGGTTATGAAAACAGATGCACTGCTGTGTAAGTAATGAATGCTGTCTTTTTAAATGTCCTCTGCTTGTTTGGTTTTGTGCTTGGAGTGAATCGTTACAGTTTGGGAGAAAAGAGTGATGTTAGTAAGTTAATATATGGACAGAAGATTTAATTGATTTAGGGTGAGCTGTGAAGTTGAGATTCATTAACACACAGCCTGATGCAGTACTGCCGTGTCTGACCTGGTCCCACAGTGACGTCTGTGGAGTGTTTGTTAATAATCTTGATTTTGCCGGAGAAGCCGTTCTTCTCCACGATGCACTGCGCCGCCTCGGCCATCGGCTTAAAAACCTGCAGGAAAGCATCACAAAGTTATTAACTGATATTAAAACACCACAAGGGGGAAATGAATCCATGCTGAAAGAGAGCGATCAGTGATGTTCACCTCCACGGCGTAACAGAAGTCAGCCCCGGCCGTGATGGCCATCATCGACAGGAGGCCAGTTCCGGTGCCGATGTCCAGCACGATGACCCTCTCGCCGCGAGCCTTCACTCTGGCTACAGCAGCCCGGATGCCCTCATAGTATTTCTTATTCTACAGTGGAAGACATGTTAGCGGTGTTGTTGTTTTATTTCTGCTGTCAAACACGACACTTGTTATATGTGTTATCCATCTATTTGGGTTTATTATTAGTAATAATAAAAGCACTTCTGAGAGTTCTGAGGGAAGAGGGACTTTTTCTCCAGGTCTTACCCTGTCGTGATCGTGCAGCATGTCTGCATAGCAGGACCTGAAAGATAAACCGATGAAGGATCATTGTAAATTTTAAAAAACTGATTAAAGAAGAAAAAGATAAAAATTAGTCACTAATGCAGTTTAAACGTATAAAATCAACATTTTTGAAAACATAACCAACAAAGAACATGTGCCATAACAAAGTCAGTCAAAAGTCAGTCAAAGGAGCTTAATTAAAACGGAGGAAAGTTAAGAAAAAGATAAATAAGAAAATGAATGTACAATTTAAAAAATATATTCATGTTCTGTGTACATTTGGATTTAGAAAGACAAACATATAATTTTTTTTAATTTTATTTTACAATTCTCATTTTTTAGGCCATTTTTTCCAAGATATTTTTCACTTCAGTTAATAACGTTGATTTTTCAAAACCTTTTATTGATCAGCAGCAGTGTAGAGTGAGACTGTATCTGTATTTTGTTTCCATATCATTATTTGTGCTTTTATATCTCATATTCTTATCTTTATTGCGCATTTTTACATGTTTAAGTTGAGAATTTTCATGACAAACGTTACAATTTCTTTTGCCGGCATCACTGAACTTCCATACAGGATCACAGAGTGGCGAATATCTTCAGTGTTTCTAAGGATCTTTGTTTTCAGGGTACGCAAGACATCTGTAAACCACATCTGTGGTCACTGGACGCCCTGAGCATACCTGGCTATCTCCTGGTGGTAGTCGTACTCCTCGCTCTCCTCCACCCAGTCTAAAGCCCCGGTGGTCGGGTTGGCTCTCCCGCAGAAGGTCTTCATCTCCGCCACGACACTCGGACCGCTCTGCGGTTGAATGACGGCTGGTTTCACCTGAATATTCTCTACAAGTAGGCAAGTAAACACGATCACAGCAGCAGCGTTTCTCCAAAGGAAGCCGCCATCTTGCCACGTGACGTCACGTAGGCGGAGTCACGTGACGCTTTGCGTCGTTGATATTTTCTTTTTTTGGTATTTGTGTCGTTATTGAAGTTGTAATTTAGGAGTTGGTTATTAAATACATTTATAAAAGATAATCGGCCTTGTGAAAAGCTAAATTACGAAAATAAAAATGACAATAAAAATATTAGAAAAACATGAGAAGAAAAAAACAGAATAGAAAAGAATAGAAAAGAATAGCCCTTTATTGTCATTGTACGTGTACAACGAAAGTGTGGGTGCTCCAAACAGACTGTAAATAGTAGACAGCAGGAATTTAAACAGCTAAAAAAATATTAAGAAAAAACAGTATAATAATTCATAAAATAAAAATATAAATGATTTCAAAAGTGACTATATTAGTTACTAGAAACAGCCTTTGCAAATAAAAAAACCTGAATGAATAAAATTAAAATTCACACCTAAATCTTGCTTTCATTATCAAAATAACGTTTCATCATTCTCGCGAGATTCAAAGATTTTTACTGTCAGTTTGCTGCGTGTACAGGACATCCAGCAAAAATGAAATGCTGTTTCTCTCACACACCGTAAAGAAGAATTAAGAGGCAAGAAAGATAAAGGACACTCTAGCAAAATATATAAAAGTCAAACACATTTACAGTGCAGTAGTTCAAGATATAAATAAATACTTTATGCCAAGTAAAGAACATAATAAATAAATAATACTGCATCTGCTGATTGATAGTGATTTCATACTTAATATGTGCCTTATGCTTTTAATAATAGAAATACAAAGTTTACTTGATAAAGACTTTATTAAAACACTTATGGAACAGACTTTATGCTCTTTAGAGGCTTTGAACCAGAAATGTAAAACCAATAACAAAACACCAAACAAAAGACAACAGTTGACTTTGTTACATAAATACAATAAATACTTTCTAAAAAAATGAGATAAACAACATTTGGTACAAACAGCAAGCTTGAAATGAAAACACAGTTTCAGAGTGATTACAGAGCAGCTGCTCTGGTGGGATGTTCACAGCTGGGAAATCTCAAAGAGAAACCACGTTCATCTTTAAATAATAAACTATAACTTATACACACTTTCATTTGTTCTTTTTTTTAATGTATGCACTTTCCTAATTTATCATCCATTTTTATGTCACCTTAATTTTAACATTTCAATGCATAATGCCATTGTTTCATGTCATATTTTTATATTTTATGTCACTTATATATTTAATGATTCATCAGTGTCTCATTTTTATTAATAATCCAACCACGTATTTAATATTTCTTATTTTCAGTTGAATTTCATTCTCATCTTTTATTTTTTTGTCACTTTTCTTTCATAATGCCACTTTCTATATGATCATTTCTTTATTTCATGTCTTTTTCTTTCATTTTGAAAGCTTTGGTTTTCAATATACATTACATAAGAGTTATGCTTTATCTGAATTTCTACTACACCTTTTATCTATTTTACCATAGTAACTTTGACTCAGCGGGGAGCAAACCCTGCCAAACACCCACGCTGCATTAATGTGTATACGCATGCTGCACAGCCAATTTAATTTAAATTCAACTCAAAGCATTTTTATGTTTGAAGCCCACCAATATCATAGATCTGTCCCATAACCTCTGTCTTCCCTCAAATCAGATGAAAATCTCCACAAAAAAAGTTTAAAAGTGTCTTTTTTTCAGTAGGAAGTTTTTAGTTTATATAAAGATATCTAATATGCAGCATTTTGAGTCTTAAAAATGTTTTCTCACAAAGAAATGATCAAAAAACTTTGGTGCAGTTTATCCAGGCAGATTGTTTGTTTCACATAGAAACGTTTATGCTGATGTGAGATTTTACTCATGCAGGTCAAAGCAATGCTCAGCGCTGACTCTTTAAAGTGACAGGAAGCAGAAATAACGTTTAACCAGTAACATGGTGGGTAATGAAGAAGAACGAAGGCAGCGTGCAGGCCTGTTTGTGCTGTTTGTCACTTTAAACCTGAACCAAAAGTCCCGTTTGGACACGAATAACATCAACAGCTTTTTAAAGTCTGTGAAAATATGACAGCGTATCGAGACTATTGAAGGTTAAGGGAAAATCACAGTATTTAAACTCCTTTTGAAACGTAGTTTGTTGTTTCTCTTAATGACTGGAAAGCTGTTGCTTGTGTTCTAACATTTCCTTTTAAAGATATTTAAACAAATTGAAAGATATAAATTTTACCTACATTTTACTTGGAAATTGTTAAATTAGATGTTTTTCCCATCATAAAAATTCTGTTTTCCTTTTCTTTCTTGTCTTGATATTATTTTTTCTCCACAAATCATACATGTGTGTTTCTCAGAATTGTATGACTTTAATCTCAGGATTTCTTCTTGCTTTACCCAGTCGCTCAGTTTCTCTGTTTGTATTTCTTTACCTTTAGTAATTCGCTCTCATTGTAATGGACATGAACATTCAGGTAGGAAAAATATAAAAAACAAATAAATGTTAATAGATGAACACATTTATTTATCTTCTATCATTTGCTTAGAAATAACAGAACTACAGGACGTCTGGTCGCTGTTAATGTGACAGTTTGAGAAAGTGGAAAACAGAGTTCAGAGAACAGGTTACTTACCTGAAGCTGAATACTTTTTCACTTTGATAATAATATAATCCCCAGAGAAAAATAAGTCATATATGGTGTGGACTGATAATAAAATCACCCAGCCTGCCAAAGAGAAATAAATTCCATCCAAATGGGGCTACAGAGAGTGTATGAAGTGCACAATAGTCCTGTTACTGGACTTTAAAAATCATCCACGTCCTGTTAACTCTGTTGCATGAACTGCAGAAAACTCTGACAGCGACTTCTGGAAGTATAGAAGACTTAAGGCAAACAAAACAACCCCCGCCTCGCAGCTGATATTGGACCTGGACCAGCAAGTCGCCACCTCAAACCCCTGGTAAGCTGGAGGAGAAATAAATTCATGTGCATCACCGAGATCTTGAATCCTTTGGTGAGAAGAGATAAATAAGGAGAGCTGGAGATTCTGCTCAGCACTGTTTCTAAGTGTTTATTTAGGAGCTCCCTGCTTTTTACACGAAACCCCTGCAGCTATGCACACTTGGCAGTTGGCAGGCAGAAGGCCATGGTGGAGGGAGGCACCAGGATGTCAGTGAAGATGGGTCGGTATCCGACGGGAAGAGGGGGAGCGCTCTGCTCCAGCAAATCCAGTACAGCCCCTTTGATGTCCCGGGAGACGTCGCCTCGGATTTCCAGTAGCACGGACACGTGCTCCTCACTGAGAGAACAAACACAAAATCTTTTACTACATTATTCACCAAAGGAAATGGACTGGTTCTTACACAGCACTCAAAGCACCTTACACAACTCACCTCACTCACACAAGCTCTTACGTCTATGTAAGTGCTTTCTATGTAACATTCACACACATTCATGCTCCGATGGATGCTTGGGGTAAGTATCCTGCTCAAGGATATTTGGCTTGGGCAGGGATCGACCCGCAAACCTTGCGATTAGCAGATGACCTGCTCTACTTCCTGAGTTACAGCCAGATCATTTTAAATCGTATAGCATCGCTTTGATGACACCTTTTCTTTCACAATGTCACTTGATTTTAGCTTTTCCTTCTACAATGTTTACGCTTTTGATCATTCTGTTTTATATATGAGTTTATTTATTTCGCATTGATTTTTCTCTCCTTTTCACCTGACAGCGTTACTTTAATTCAGACCATTTCATTTTATCTAAAATCAAATTTTTATTTAATTCACATCACCTTATTATACTCTTTTTTTC
Organism: Simochromis diagramma; assembly: GCF_900408965.1. Taxonomy (NCBI): domain Eukaryota; kingdom Metazoa; phylum Chordata; class Actinopteri; order Cichliformes; family Cichlidae; genus Simochromis; species Simochromis diagramma. The sequence continues at coordinate 3,846,679 of NW_024386765.1, forward strand.
CATAAATGTCACACTTTATGCCTTGTTTAATATCATGCCTCATGTCTCACGGCCTGAAAGTGAGTATAGACTAAGTATAAAAACTAAATGTCACGCTTTGTCCGTGTGCAAACCTGTGTGGTGAGAAACAATAAAAAAGATTAAAGACTTTAGATGTGCTTAAAGAACTTTAAACCCTCCTGCTGTCATCTCACAGAGGTCTGAGAGATCTTCCATCAACGGTGATGCTAATTTCTAGAGGCCTGATTGGTCAGCAGGCAGTGAGTTCGTGTTATGGCTATGTTCAGTCTGGGTTTTTCTTTTGCAGCTTTGTTCAGGTAAGTTATTTTCCTACTCCTGTGGTGCGTGCAATCATAAAAAAGGCTTTTCTCCTTTGAAACACGCTGACTGACTGATCATGAGATGAATTAAACCTCAGAAACAACCCAAAGACTTCTTGAAACGTCCCCGTTTTGTCTGCTCACTTTGGAAGAATTTGTTCTGTTGTTTGTTGTTTCTTCACTCACTGAACAACCAAAGACAATCAGGGCTGTGGCAGCTTTATTAAAGACGGTGTTTCCGAAAGCTGACGTATGACGTCTACAATACAACTTTCTTCTGAACAACACTGGCAGTATTTGTTTTACACATCAAGCTTATAGAATGAGCAGCAGTTAGGGTGGAGGAGGTGCTGATTACCTGATGTCAGGATATTTGGCTGCAAGTCCAGACACCTCCAGTGTGAGCATGTTGGGGTCTTTGAGGCGGATGAATTCGGCCAGGACAGGGAGTAAGGCCAAAGGGTTCACTTCAGGTGCTGACCCTTCACCTTCCTGCTGAGACAGATAGATGCACGTGTGGCTTTGAGTGATCGAGCACGGACAGGTATGAATATTCTGTGGAAATTATTCAGTTAAGACATCGCAGCAGATGAAAACACACGATTCTCATGCAGTACAACGGCAAACTATATGTATACAAATACCCCAAAGTGCTCAATGTTAAATAAATAAATAAATAAAATACTTATGTATGATTGTTTCTACTCAGCGTGTTATTATCAAAGAAACTTATTTGACCACTTCTTTAAAAATAATTGTTCTACCAATGAATTTAATTTATAGTTAACAATAAAAGTAGATCATTAGAAGTATTTCATTTTGTCATGCAGTAATTCATATTACGTTTCTATTTAAAAATGTGTTTATTTCCATTTTTTTCTCAATTTCTTTATGTTATGTCATATTTTAGTTTTATTATACTTTAGATTATTCAATTTTAAAAAAAAAATATTTCATCATATATTGTTTAAATGTTTAAAAATTAGTTAAATTGTACATCAATGTTTATCTAATTATGCATTTGTAATTTCATGATTCACATGATTACTTTTCTACTTTTACATCCTTTGATTTGGTCTCTTTTTTATGTTAATCTTATATTAATTATTTCATTTTTATTTCAAAATATCACTTGATTTTGTTCCATTTCATTTCATTTTTATGTCCTTGTTCATTTTATAATGTTACATGTCATGTGTATTTTGTTAATCTGTTAAATTAATTGAATATTGACCAGCACGGGCCTAAATAAAATACATTTTATTGTAGTATGAGTAATGTAGTACTCATATTTCTACAAAGTCTCGACCTTAACATACTGATATTGTTCAGTGTTACATAACCTGGTACATTTTTCTGAATCATGTGTAATAATATTGTGTAATAGTACTTTATACCCACCAGGCTGTGGAAGATTTCTCTGAACAGCTGGTCGTCCTGAAGCATCTGCTGAGCGAGCTGCCTCCTCTCCTCGCCACTACGACACACCAGCCTCTTCTGCATCAGAGCCCTGACGTACTCCACCACCATCAGCCACTGGGCCTCTTCCTGCAGACGCTGCACACACAGAATGTATAAAATAAATATGCACTATGAGACTTATTCCTGTCTTTGGAGGTTATTTACACTTTCTTCGGTTATTAGGTTCTGTACCTCTAGACCACCTTTACCCTCGACACACACAGTACATTTCTAAACCGCTCTCTGAATCTGATACCTGCCGGCAGGGAGGCCGAACGCGCAAGTACAGCTCCAGGTGACGCTCCAGGACGCGGCAAAGTTTGGGGGTCGGGTCTCCCTGAGCCAGCCAGGGTCGGGTGAGCAGGCCTGGGAGGAAAGGCTTCAAATCCAGCAAGAGCTGATCCATGACAAGCCGGCACGCCCGCCGCACCGCCCGGTCCAGAGCTGCCAGAGGGTTAGGAGGAGTGCGAGTGAACTGGCCTGCCGACTGGGACGACTGCTGCTGCTGCAGGCTCTCCGTGGACTTCCTGCACCGACAGTGAACAACGATTAATCCTCTCTGAGACCACACACATCTTTGCTCCTCAAATCGATCTAACTGTTCACTGCACCGATCTGGCAGGTCACTACAGCTGTCAATAAAGATGGATTTATGAACAAACATGTCCCTGCTTTCTTTGTCTTATACGGCACTAAACAAGCTGTTTTTAGGACACTCAGATTCCGAGCCATGATCTTCATCTCTGGAAAACTGAAACGCGGTGCTTCGAGGCTCCTGAAACTAATCACATTTAGAGCAAATACCGTTTCACAGGCGCAGCTATTCACTGTGTATCACATGACATACACCCTCATGTTGTGATGGTCTGCTTGCTTGCTTATAACGTTTCCATGCCGATGGGTGGAGCAGAACATCAGCTCAACTGGAGTGTTTCCTCAATTAAACTCCACCCTTCCTCAGACCATCAGTGGCTTTTCTTTCACACAGATCTTTGCTTTGTGCCACTCAACATGTCCAGATACACACATGTCATCATTACTGATGATTCTCACCTCACAGTTAGGTTTTTCTTTGTCTTTTTTTAATTTGATACCAAGATAAATTAGTATTTAGTGGCCTTCACCCTGTATCTTCCTCTTTTGTCATGGCTTTAGAGCCAAGCCAGTGTGCAGAAAATTACATTAAGACAGTTAATTATTAATGGCTAACTGTTATGTGACTTATAGCTAAACTCATAATAAAGATCAGGACTCAACCTGTGTATCGGGATTATGTCCAGTCTAAAAATATGCAAAGGAACCACTACTGCATGTAGTGGCACTGGGATGTCTTTGCTTCAGAACTTCCCCGTGGAATTCTTCCGTTTCTATTTAAGTTTTTTCAAAGTGATATTAAGAAATAATAAGTGACCCCACACCATCAAATGATGGATGGATTCAACATGAGAGCACTGAGAGTGTGCACGTCCTGGAGCATTTATCAATCAGAAGCTCCTGTGTGTGGTGACTACTTACTTCCACACCTGCACTGATGTTCCACTACAAACTTACTTGAGGATGATGCAGTTGCTGATGGAGGCCAGCAGATAGTGGAGGTAGAACTTATTTTTGCTGTTGCTCAGATCCCTGCGATGCTCCTTTCCAAATTCCACCAGAGATTCACGAAACCTGGAGGTTAAAGTAGATGTAATGACTCACAAAATTATTGCAAAAGGAAACCTCCGGAGCTGAAAAATGCAGCAGGGAGAGCACAAACTGTAGTTCTTCTAACTTCCCACTAGAGGCATGCTCCAAAAAAAGAGTCAACCCCAACAGACTAATGAATCCAGCTGGATACTGGATTTAGGGGCATATCCATGCTGACTGACAGGTATCCTGACAGAGGTGGCATGAGCTGATCCATGCTTGCTAGGCCTCACCTCTGTTAAGTGGAGTCATTAAACTGAACCTTCTACCCACTGGCTATTCTGCTTTGACTTTGAGGCATTCTCTTCCAGAGAAACTGGGACATTTTCTCTTTTTGGACCATTTTCTTTAAACCCTAGAGATGGATGTTTGATGTTTGATGTGACTGAAAGTCTCAGAGCAGTTTGAACCTTAGCAGGTCGCCTTGACCATGTCTGTATGTCTAAATCCACTGAGTTGTTTTCGTGATTGTTCGCGTTAATAAGCAGTTAAACAGGAGCATCTACTGAAATGACTGGTGAGTGTACACAGCAGCATTAAGGAAATGATAAAACTTGATCTGACTTGAAGTCTACAAACAGTGTAACCTGGTCTAAAGAGCAAATACTAAGCAAAAGCTGGGTGCAGTATGTTCAGGAGCACAGACACACAACGTCCATGCGCACACACCTGTTCAGGAGGTTCTCCATCTCATACAGTCCCATCTGTATAGTCTGATCTCGCAGGGACTCGCCGATCATCAGAGCCACCCTGGCGTTCTCCTCCAGCATCTACCACCGTGACACACAAATCAACACAAAATACACAGCATAGTTATATAAAACACTCCGAGAAGTCCACACCAACTCTACATTCAGTGGGGAACTTGAACTAAGTTTAATAGCAGAGAATGTGAGATCTTTGTTTCTGCCAGTGCATTTCCAAGAAGCACATAATTTCATTACATACAGAATCTGAAGGGTGTGGACAGGGATGAAGATCATCATTGTGATTACATTATCACGTGATTACATTATCCAGCTCCAAAACCAGGACAGAATCCACAGTCATGCTGCATGCGAGGATTGTGAGATGCTCATTTAAAGGTTTATTAAAGAAACTTTCAAATGTGTAAAATTTGCTCCACGTCATGGATCTGTGATTGTATTTATCTGATGTTTTTATAGCACTGGTTACCTGTGTGATGATTGTGGGCAGGCTTGTTTGGTAGAAGCCCTCATGGTCTGTATCTGGCTCCTGGTCCCTCTGCCAGTCCTGCAGCTCCACCTGCAGAGCTTTGTGCATCCATTCAGATACACTCTTCTACAGCAGCAATGACACACACACACACACACACACACACACAGACTATGTGTACTTAATGCAACAACACAGACAGTTTCAATATATAAAACATCTGTCTTCTGTATATGCAGACTGTATCCAGTGCTCACCCGAACACTCTGCACGTATTTGCTCTGCAGCTGCTCGAGTCCCTCTGTGGAGATTAGAGGCCTCAGCTCTTCTCTCTCCATCTCCGTCACCAGCTCAGGATGACCCATCATGTCTGGGCTGCCAAAACAAAACTGCCACGTTCAGATTTTAGTGGTTTTAATAGTCATTGTAATGAAGTATTAATGAACTCGCGGCTTCTTGTGACGTTAATGGCTGAACGTGGGTTTGAAGAGTTCAGCCAAAGGGTGGCGTTTCATGCTAATAAAAGTCCATAACTTCACAGTAATAACAAAACAGAGATTTGAAAGAAAAGTTTTGCGTCTCTTGTTTCTTCTTTCTTCCAATCTTGTGATTAGCTCAAGATTAAAATCTTCCAAACTGCTGCTTAGAAATATCCTGAAAAACTCTAAAAAACTTTATGGTAACAGAGAAAGGATAAAATACAGATTCTGATCACGAGCCTCACCTGTTGTAGATGTGCAGCACCCAGTTGAGCACAGCGAAGATTTCACCGCTCTCCAGGTCCCAGCTGCTAACCTAGGCCACAAATATCACTTACATGTAGACAGTGATGGTGGTCGGTGTTTAAAAAAACACTGACCTGGACAGAAGAAGACAGATCTGTAGTATTCATGATGAGGTGGCATTGTTCATTTCACCGACCTGTGTCAGGTGGGCATGTAAACAGCGGTGGCTGGCCCTCAAGTAGGCTCCAGTCAGCTTGTATTGTTGCGGGACGCAGTGCTCCAGCAGGTGGCGTACGGTGGCCAGGTCGGCCATGATGCCGTGCTGCAGTGCAGAGAGGTGACCTGCCAGACCCGGACCACGTGTGTGCAGATAGGAAACACTGCGAAACCGCGCCGCCACCGCCTCCTCTAGTACCTGGGAGTATGAGTGAACTGAGACATACATTTGTATATTCAAAAGCAGAAACTTGGTAACAGTGTTTGTATCAGGTGCCGCTGACCTTGAAGAAGCACGCTCTCCAGCAGCGAGGTCGTCCAGGGGGTAGGGGCCTGCTGTTGCCTCCGCCGCCTCCCCTCTCCTCCAGCAGAGTTTGGTCCAGCGCCTCCTCCCGCTCCACAATCCTCACAGCGGATACAAACGGCGTGGGGTTTTGTCGGGCCAGAGCCAGAGCACTGCTCACCACCGCCCACAGCTCCTTCCCTGCAGCGCCAGGATGAATGTGGAGTATGAAGATATCAGGTTTCAACCAGCAGACTTTGTGCTTTCATCATCAGGACCACAGAAGCTGGGATTAAAGATTTTATTAAAGCTGCTAATACCCAATGGCACTCTTTCCATGACACTGCTTTTTCTACACGCTTCTTTGATGTATTCTTGCCGCATATCCTGGGTGCATACTAAATATCGCTGAATGTTATCATTTTTTTCTTTTATCAATAAAGATTTTTTAAAGGTTTCTTTCCAGAACAAAACTGGTTGCTACAGCTGCAAATGCCTGAAGGTCAGTTATTTAAAACCATGTCTCAACAACTTTAAGCAACTTATATGAATGAATGGTCTTTTTTTTTTTTTTTTACAGAAACATGTAAATCTGATTAACAGTGATGTGTTGTTAGGCTGCTAGGAGAGGAACTTTAATGAACAATGATGGTTAAGCTTGAACAGATTTTCCCGTATCTTAATGAGTTCCTCACCCAGTGCATCGACCAGGTGCCGGACTCCAGAGAAATATTTGGCCACCACTTCCTGGTCTTCAGTGCTGAGTGCACCTCCTGCGGCCTTGTTGAGCTGCCATAGAATATCATCCTGCAAGTACTCCAGATCCATCAGCTTGGCATGGGCCTCCAACAGCCGCCGGGACTCCACCAGGCGCTCTGTCTCCATCACCATGCTACGCACTGGGCAATAGAGAGTATGTGGAGGTGGTTTACATGGAACTATAAGAATTACCAAAAGAATTATTAAACATGAAAAAGTTTACACTGCGCTATACACAGTTTTTTATAGTTTCTGTATGAAGTCATTATGAGTGGATATCCCGTAATGCGGTCATCATAGCTGACGGTAGAGCTGGGCGATAGAACGATAACGATATGTATCGCGATATAACTTTTACTCGATAGAGAAATTAAGCTATCGCGATAGACCTCGCCGCTCTTGTCCTCTTAAAAAATAAAAAAAAATAAAAAAATAAAAAGGTCAGCCAATCCAAATTAAGTAGCGCAGAGCCGAACCAATCACAGCCGCAGCGTCACGTCGCGTGACTTGTTACGTACAGCACAAGTGCCAAGCCGCACGTGTGTTTGTTTGGGAAGCAGCCAGCAGGTAATGGAGGAAATGAGTGCGCCGACTAGAAAAATCAACCGAGCGTGACCGAAGAGAAAACAGATGATGGTTCCAATGCCGGAGAGATTGTCGAACGGAAGAGCCATAGAAGTTCCGTAGTGTGAAGGTATTTCGGCTATTTCAAGTCTGACAAAAAACAGAGTAGCGCGCACTGTAAATTGTGCCGAAAGCAAGTCTGGAAATACAATAAACTGGTGCATGCGTCACACTGTGCGCCACGTTATTGTTTCGGTGAAATGAATTTCTACAATACTGTTACTGTTAATTCTACCCTCTGCAGTGTTTAAATGCTTACATATACACACAGTTACTGTCCGTCCACACATACGACTCGGTTCTGCTTCTATGCTCCAGCTTTGTTTACTTTTTCCCACCGAGGCTTCTAGACTTCTGATTGGCCAAGATTTCTGCATGGTTAGGAATCTAGCGCCACCTGCTGCTTTGGCATGTTCATAGCAGCGTTTTCCTTCATTTCTGCCTTTATGTGTGGACGGGATTATTTTTTAAAACGAAAACGGAAAATCTCTGTTTTCAAAAATACCCGTGTACGTGTGGACGTAGCCTCAGTCTCTGACTGGAAGCGCTAATTCGTCATTCGGCTTTTGTCAGACTAAAGTAACTGTTAAAACTGTTTGAAAAGCTCAGCTATACAACAAGGAGAGATTGAGAATTTCCTTTTAGTTCTCAGTTTATTTGATATTGACAAAAGTTAGTCAGTTTTGTCTGTTCTTCTGTAAAACAAACTAAGATTTATTTTTAGAATTAATATTTTGTTTCTAAGTGGAATTGACAATTTAGTCTGTTTCGTTTGTTCTATTTTGAAACGTAAACGCTTTAGCGGCTGCCTTTTGTGTAGTTTGCAATATTTGCCTTTATTTATCTGAAAAAGTCTCATGTTCCTTAAGTACATCTACCCTGTTGAACTTATTATGGGAAATAAATATTTAAATAAAAACAAGCTGCTGATTATTTCACATTTTACTTGTGAGCAACGGCACATTTAAATCTTACAAATATAGTTATTTGGCTTATATCGTGATAGATATCGTTATCGCCTGAAATGAAAAAAACATATCGTGATATGAAAAAATCTCATATCGCCCAGCTCTAGCTGACGGTGACATTAGAAGCCCCACCCACCTGCCATTTAAACATGGCTGCAAAGGGCAGCCAATCAGAACACCTCTTTTAGGCATGCAGACATACCTCTGAATATCAGGCAGAAAAATAAGGGGATTTTCCAACCAGCAATAGCGTAAATGTCATATTCAGATACTTTTAAAGCTTTTAAGGCCTCAGCATGGAAAACTCAGTATCCTTAAAATACACATTAGAGCAGTGGGACACCTTTTTTATATGTTTTCAAATCATAAACACACAGAAACAAACAAAGTCACAGTTAAATTTGCCAAAATGCATCAATGTAAATGTTTTATGGTGTTAGTGTCAGCTTTCAAATAGTTTTCCTGAAATCCTGTTCCAGCATAAAACTGTGTAAAATGATGTCATCTCTAGATTTAAAGTCCTTTCATGTCAAATTAAAACCAGTTATAATAATCTGCTCATCATATAACAGGATTAAGGCAAATGTATGCATGTATGTATCCAAAGCGTGATGACAGGGACATCTACGTTAGTCACTTTCGTCATGGGATCCTACTTTCATCCACACAGCTGCTTCTCACCGGAGTAAAGTCGTGGCAGGTTGCTAACGGCAGCGAGGAGCTGACTGTGGTTTGCAGACACCTCTCTCAGTCTCTCCAGAGATCTTCCCCCCTCTGTGTTTTGATCAGACTCCAGTCCAGCTTTCTTCAAATCACGTGACACTTCCCTCAGCTCAGTCCGGGCCTCGCGGAGCTGCTCCAGACCCCAGCCCACTCCCTCCAGGTACGACTGGACCATGGACTGGAAAGAAAGGGATTGCAGTGTTAATGTTAGGTCTATTTACAAAAAACGGAAAAACAGCAAAACTTTTCCTCTGTCCTTCCACCTCCCTACATGCCATCTTTCTTCTGATCGGATGTAACGGGACTAAAAACCCTCCTGAAGGTTTTCGTGATTTTTGGTCAGCAGTGGTCTTCTATGGATGCCATTTTTTTTTCCTCGTCTCTTACTGAAGAATCATGACCTCTGACCTCTACCAAGACAAGCGAGGCCTTTGATGTTGTTCTGGGTTCTTTTGTTACCTCGTGGATGAGTCGTCGACGAGCTTTTAGGGTAATTATCAACACCACTGTTCCAAGTGGTGTTGATAATGATTCAGTGGAGTCCCAAAGTCTTAGAAATATCTTTCCTTTCCAGACTAATAGACATCAGTGACTTTGTTTCTCACTTGTCTCTTTAGATTGCAGAATGCTGTGTTGTTCATTGAAATCTCAAGTGATTTCTTGAGTCAGCAGGTCTGGTGGTAATCAGTCCAGGGTGTGGCAACGGAACTTGAACTCAGCTTTCCAAGATAAAAAATCAAAGTTAATTCATGATTTAAGAAGAGGGGCAGGTAGCTTTGGATAGCTTTTTTCACCTCAGTAAATAAAATCATTACTTTAAAAACATATTTTCTGTTGAACTGGGTTATAACTATAATTACAACTTATTTGATGACCTGAAACATTTAAGTGTGACGAATAAGAAAAAAAGAAAGAAATCAAGAAGGGGGCAAATATTTTTTGCAGCACTGTATGCAACAGAAAATAAGGAAGAGTAGATTAGGTTTCTTTTATGTGCCTTATTGGGATAATTTAAACTGCTTTAAACTACTGCTCCATTATTGTGCATTGATGCGTATTTGTGGACTGTGTTGTCACCTTCAGTCTGGTGTGAACGGACGCTGTCCTCTGACTTTCTCTCTTCCTGTATTGACTGAGTCGCTCCAGATGTTCAGGCCGACAGAAAACACCCGACGCCCACTTCAGGGCAGCGCCGCGGGCCAAACACTCTGCCCTCTCCACCTCAGGCCACACCTCAGGCTGTGGCACCATGTCTGAGAGACAAAGAGAAGAAAATATCAGGCAGGGAGATATAGTGAAGCAACTCGCCCATAAAGAGGCAGGCCTGCCCTTAAGCATACTGTTTTATTGTCTTTTCAAGCTGTAATTTACACCATGAACATCACAGTGTTGAAACTTGTGACTGAGACGATAAAGTCTTTTACTGAAGTCATAGAGGAAGTGAGCAGCAGGTTGATTCCCCCTGGCCTTTCTGTTCTGTTCCAGTCTGTTGTGTTTGAAACACCCCCTGTTGGCCATTAGATAGAATGCAGGTTTAATTAACTTCAAAGCTACAAACATCTTTTATATACAGTCAGTGTCACACACACCGCAAAGAGGCGTGTTTTATCCACTACTTTCTTCTAGCACAAGATATATTAAAACTACTAAGTTCACAAGTTCATGTTTGGGTAAAATGTAAAGAATAAAAATTACATTTTATTTTTATATATAAAAGACTCTGAGCTGTGTTAGTAAGCTGCTGAGCCATCCTGTGTCACTAGAACAGCTTCAAAGCTCAAAGTCTCAGGACTCCACAGGAGGGAAGGAACACCACTCTTCCAAAACATATCCCCTCATTTGGTATTTTGATGTTCCAAAATCTCCCTTAGGTGTTTAGTGAATCTCATTTTCATTTTCTCATATCATTTTCATCCTCATCAAAGCATTGAGCCCTTATGTCCTATCAGTGGGGGGCATTATAATCCTGGAAATGACCACTATCAGAAATGTTTCATCACAGGGTAAAACTGAACACTCAGAATAATTTTGTTCTGAGTTGTCGTTGTACATTTCTCTAAGAGGACAAGAAAACACAAACAAAGGTTTAAGTTCACCGTTTATTATATTATGTTGATCTGTTTTAATCTGCACGCGCCAACTTATACTGCATTAGACATGTCAGAGAAGTTCTAGCTTTGCAGTAGTAAATTATGGATGTTAGTTAAACTATTATGCATGTTTTATTATAATAAGATGTTCTACATTTGTTCCATTTTATTTCCATCTCAGTTCAGCCACTGAGATTCTGCTTTATTTTTTACCTCTATGTTGGAATAACAAAGCTAAGAAACAACACGTCGGGTGTGTTGCTGCATTGACATGACTTTCACTCGGTAATGCTTGATTGATACAACTGCAATAAATCTATGCATACAGTGCAAGTAATTTAAACATTTAATTCTGTGTTTTTTAAGTATTTACAATTATTGTTTTTCTTTTGCAAACTTTTATTTTTGAATAAATATTACTTCCTACCACTGTTATCCTGTCAGGGCAAGCAAGGCAAGCAGTGCTTTCCTCATCAAATCTAAAAATAGATGCAAATTGAAAAACAGTGATTTTTCCTTTCACTTTGATCTTAAAGCTTCTCATCTATTTGTGCTAATTTTGTGCTCATCTCCCATTAACAATGCAGGAGCTGGGCAAGTGGAAGACAGCAGCTTTTTTTCTGGTGGATAAACTCTGGTTTTTCGCTGACGGGACGGGAGTGTGTGAAACAATCTGGCTCAGCCTTCACTGCTCTGAGATCAGCTATGACATGCACTACATATGGAAACACAGCTAGCAATAGCAACTAAATGAGCTTTAGTGATTTAGCATCAGTGATGAGTTTGGTCTTGCTAACCACCTTGGCCAGCATGAGTCATGTAGAGTAAAAAAGTTGTTAATAACTTCTTACATTAGCAAGAAAAGCTGTGACGACGGTAGAGAGGGGAAGGCAGCTCTGACCATAAAATAGGCAAGTTGACTAGGGTGCAGTGTCAACAGTGCTTTTAAATGAGTATCTATGAGAATGTCTGACAGTATTTAATTTAACCAGCTGGTTTGCCAACACTCCACGTGACATGATGGAGTTGGAAAACAGAATCTAATGAGACAAGGGGAAACAAAACTAAACAAAATGCACATGAGATAAGAGACTAGCAAAATAAAACAGGAAGTAACAAACATCCAAACAATTACACTAATATACAAACTAGTCACTAATGGGAACGCTAAGAAAAAACAAAAGAAAACCCTATATAATCTGATCTCTAAGCAAAATACTAACTGCTACCCATACACCACACTAAAGTCAAAGGTCAAGAGTATACAAAGAGGGATACAAAGAGGGGCATTAAATAAAGGATTAAAAAGTCCGCAACTAAAAAAATTCCAAAAGCCAACGGGCAGGGTCAAAAAACCAGGATCATGACACAACATTCATTTTTTAATATTGAGAGTTAACCATGACAGATACTACTCAAGTCTCTGTTCGCCTTACTGCAAAACTCACCGCATGCCACCGCTTCCTACCCACACCTTCCAAATCAAGGAAATGATAAAAGTCTGCTCGGTCACATGATATTAAAGATGGGAGGTCAGCACAGTCAAGGGGAGCGGACGCACAGCAGAGCAAGGGGGGAAGCAACAAGGGGGACCAAGTGAAAGCTGCTCTCCATCTGATCGAAAAGGACTTCTCTTGTCCTCCCTTTCTTTACACCTTCCTTTAAAACTGTAATAAGTCCGTTTGATAGTAATATTTTAACACAGTTTATTAATTAGCTGAAGGACAGTACCTCTATGAAAAAATAATGCTAGCTGGTGCTCTTCTTTGTACATAAATACTTCCCTTCCTTTAAGTGTAAAAAAACATATTCTGAAACTGTCCATGAGCCACAAGCCGTACAACCGTAAACTCAAGTGAAAAACATCACTCCCTCAGGTTTTCCATATTGAATCATCTACAATATAGAGATCACAGTGGAAAGGTAAAAATATGTACTTTATTTCTTCTTGATTCAAACAAAATGTGTGATTAAAACAATATTTAACATTTAAGGCAACTTCACTCCTAAGCAGTAACGCTAGCACCACAACAAAAGGGAGAGTGAGACATTTAATTCATGTGAGTAACGACTTACTCAGTGACTTCACTGCAGTTTTCACACCTGGCAAAGCAATCCAGTGGACCCATCATCTAAAGAGTCCAATAAACTCAGTAACAAAACGAAAATGCTTGATTCCATATAACAGCTGAGAATCAAATAATACAGCATAAAGTTAAAATATTCAACTTGTATAAACATTTAACTTCATCGATTGAGGGAAAAGGAATCTGACATATTTTAAAATTTATTTTATTTATTTATTTTTTACCTCTGATAACTTTCTTGTGCTTGCAGTGGATCAAACAGTATATTTTGTCCCCCAGAAAACCAGAGCTCACGTCCTCATTTTAATATTGATCAGACCAACAGAGGAGCTGTGTACTGTCAAAGGTTTCTGTTTGACTTAAAAACACTTTCCCCTACAACACTCAAGATACTTCTGGTATCCCGCGGTTCTTTACAGCAAAAAAACTGTGTGTTTGTTTGTGTGTTTCTTACAGAGGAACAAACACACAAAACATGCAATAAAACTTTAAAGTGCAAGCGGAAATGCAGAGACAACATGTTAAATGCCTTATACTCACTGGGTGTGACTATAGTTCAGGGCTATTGCCATCATGAGATTAGCTGCGTTACTACAGGGAACAGTATTTGATCATATTTAGACATACTGGGCTCCAAGTGAACGAGTGCTTCTAAATGTCACAGTTTAAAATCATTTGAAGGAAGTTTTGAAAGGTGGTCACAACCTTTCCCATGACAGAGGAGCTTGAATTGGCTCGATTATGTGCTAGAAGAGAAGTTTCACTCCCTCGGCAGCGTCATTATTTCTGTCACAGCAGCTCTGCTTCAGAGAAATGCTCGTGCAGAAATGTGCAGTGATGAGATTTGTTCCCAGCTGGGAAGCAGCCTGTCAAGAGCGATTATGGATTGCCTCACTTAATGTTGTTTTTAATCGCTTTCTCATTTACCAGCACAAGAAAAGTACACTCTGATTTTGTTACGGCTCCCAAAGCTGCCCCCAAATATTCTCCCATAATTTTCTCTGAATGTTCAGTATTGAGCTACCCACCACAGAACATTACATTCAGTGAGGAAAAATACAGACTTCTTATGAGATTTTTATTTTGGAGAGCTGGTGAACTTTCGCTTATTATACCATTAACACAGCTTTGACTTTAAAGCCTTATTAATCAAAATGTAATGAAGACAGAGGAAATAATATAAATAATAGATACAATTTAACAAACTGAGTACCAACACAGAGAAACCTAACCCCTATTTACACTTTCCTAGAATATAGTTATCGTCAATACACTTTGCAGATAAACCTTCATATCAACCCTCAGAAATTATAGATAAAACATCCCCCAAAAGGTTGATTCTGTGCATCTGGACGTAGCGTTTTCAGTAGGAGAAACGTTTCGTCACTCATCCAAATGACTTCTTCAGTCTCAGCTCTCTGCAGGTTTCCCAAACTTTATAACGAGTACATTTGCACAATGACTGAAACCAGCACCACTGAAAGAACAATGGGCTGTGAGGTCAGTTTCTTCATTAATAGGCAAATTGCCATGACCACTGATCAAAGACCATTGGTCCACCCCAAGGATCGGATCCCTCGACACAAACAGAGTAACATAGTGTACGCTGTTAAGTGCCAGGAGGATTGCCAGGATTTGTACATTGAGGAACCCAAACAATCTCTGGAGAAGCAGATGGCACAACACAGAAGAGCTACCTCGTCAGGCCAGGACTCTGCAGTCTGTTTACACCTACAGGCCAGTGGACACTCTTTCAATGATGAGGATGTAACATCCTGGACAGGGAGGAACGCTGGTTTGAGGGCGGAGTCAAGGAGGCCATTTAGGTGAAAAGGGAAAGACCATCTCTGAATCGAGGAGGGGGCCTAAGGGTACATCTTTCAATGCTGTGATTGCAGCCGTTCCCCAACTCTCTGTGAATGGTACTCATGGCCATTGATCAATGAGCTTTGATCACTGGTCATGACAATTTGCATATTAATGATCAAGGAACTGACCTCACAGCCCACTGTTCATTAGTAGCACTAGTTTCAGTCATTATGCAAATGTACTGTTAAAAGATTGGGGAAACCTGCAGTCAGCTGAGACTGAAGAAGTCACTTAGATGAGTGACAAAACTTTTCTCCCACAAAACGCTACGTCCAGATAAACAGAATCAACTTTTTTGGGGGGCGGATTTCCTTACTGGATGATTGAGCATGCATCAAGACATAAATACAACACTGAACGGGCCACAGCAGATCATCTGCCTGCATCTCACAATGTCCCTGGCATCCTCCTCTACATGTCCTCCTTCACTAATTCCACAAAGCTTGTCTGAGGTCTTCCTTTTTTCCTCCTGCCACATTTATCATCCTCTGTGAAATATATCTCTTCTATCGAGTCTAAAAATGGCATCATACACATGACCCCCTGTCTCTTGGGTGAAAGATCAGGTGATTCCAAGACTTCAGTGAAGTGACAAGAATCAGGATTCTTGTCTTCTTTGTATATAGTAAAAAGAGACAATGCCTAAAAATGTACATAGCTTCCAGCATATCCCGAGTTACCCAACAATTCGGGAATGGGAAGTGCTGCGCAGTCAAACAATTCTCCCTGTCCCAATGGACGGACTATTTTATAGCCCAGACCCTTTGTGTTGTGCCTGTCAGGTAAGCAGGATATCATATCTCATCTGTGAGTCAGCTAGAACACAGTTAGTCACATGACTGCCTCAATTGGAATTACACAACATAATTGGTCTTAATGGAATAATGTACTGGTTAGTGACTCAGCAGACAGCAATGTGCTGCGCTGGGTCGCCTGGCTTTCTGGCACTCTGGAGGTTGAAAGGTTACAGATCTGCAGCACAATGGACAATATGATGATTTTGCAAAGATTGCAGAAAATGATTTACTGCTGATTTTATATGAGAAGATCCTGATGAGTTTAAAGCTGCTACTTAATGTTCAGTAGTTGGTCTAAAAGTCAAATATAAGTGGAAAGGAGTGAGATCAATTTAGCTGACATTTTCAGATGGCTGCATTTAAAGATGCTGTTTCTTATCATATATGTGTGATAAGAAAACCAAGAAGGTACAAACAACAAAAACATGCTGATGCAGAAGCTACAGTGTTTTCAATCCACATCGACTCCAATCCTCTATCTGAAGAGGCACTTTCCCCTTAATAACAACCGTATGGTGAGTGATTTCTTTTTAAATCACTCACCAGACTGAATACTGTTAGGTTGGCCTCACCTCTTCTAATTTCCTGAGCTGGACCTCTCAACCAGGTTTGTGCTGTTTGGACCATTTTAATGGAATTATGTGACAAGGAATATGAGCCACAGTGTGTCCAAGAAGCTTGTGCTTTAGTTCAATCTAGCATTTTGTGTTTTTTGCAGTTTTTTATATTACTTAGCATAACATAACTAAATAGCAGGTATCTGTGTCTGTGCACTCATTCAGTTTATGCCAGGAGCTTGCTAACCGAGCTAACTTAGAGCTCCAAAATGTAGACTTCATGTAGCGGGTGGCTGCATACATCTTTTATATTTGTGGGTCATTGTTCTCAGCATATCTGAGATTTCTGACATTAAACACAACAGCACACGGTCACTTCAGCAGCTGCAGTGGAGCTTTCAGTTATACAAGATCTTTAAAGCCCTCATGAAATGGATATTCGAACATTCACAGGTTTGAAATTGCATCATGAGAAAATTAAACTTTTATACCCAAACACAGTTGGAGTGTCTGTAGTTTTCTCGCCCCCCAGCAGAAACACTGGACACAGGGAGAATCCTGTATCTCACAAGCACTGGCTTCTTCAATATTTCATCAGTCACTACAAATCAATCCATCAGTGTGAGGCAAACTCCTCTGGTGTGTTCATTCATTTCTCTCACAGAGAAGTAAGAGTGCAGCCTCACGCACAGCTTTGTTTTGGTTCTAGCTGTTAAGAGGCTTTAGAAGAAGTGGGTGTTGGCTACAGTCAAGCAGTGTGTGTGTGTGTGTGTGTGTGTGTGTGTGTGTCCCATTACCTTCTGGTTTGTCACCACCATTCTTCTGATCCCCAGCTGACATTGGAGTTCAGTTTTTAGCCGCCCATCCACCCGACGAGTCTCCTTTTCCCCTGAGGGCCGGTGCTGAAGGTGCCCAGGGCGCAGATCTGATGGAAGACAGTGAAGGAAGACACTGATGAGGAAGAGGAGAGGAGGAAGCAGAAGAAGAAGGAGAAGGAGAAGAAAGGGTGGAGGAGAGAAGGCACATATCCATTCTACTGAAGGCTTTCCTCTTTTCCTCTCTCTCACACACATACACTCTCTCTCCAGACACATCCTCTGCTGAGAGGCCGGCAGGAAAGGAGGGGGAGTTAAAGGAAGAGAATAATGCCTGAGGGTGGAAAGAGAGGGGAGGGAGGGGGAGAAAGGGAGGGTATAGGGTGATGTGCTGCTTTCAGGAGCCTGTGCAGAAGATGGTAAATGCTGTTAGAGGTGATTGTTTTTTATAGTTTTATAGCCAACAAAACGATTGCAAATAAATAGTTGATTATTAGCGTTTTCTTTCAACTAGAAGAATTGAATTTCATTTTTACAACAGTCCGTCATACCTTTTTTACTTTTTTAAAGGTAAAGACCCCATGATGTTAGAGAGAACCCCAGTAATTAGAAGATTCCCCGTGAGCAGCACTTGCCAATAGTGGGGAGGAAAAACTCCCCTTTAAAAGGAAGTGACGTCGAACAGAACTCGACTCAGGGAGTTCAGGGTGAGGAGACAATACAGGAGATACAAGAGAGATAATAAAGTGGCAGCAATAACGACATATAAACACACATGGAGTGAAAGGAAGGTGGAGGACTTCGTATGTCGAGTGGTACGATCCCACAAAGCACACTGGGAGGACTTATGAAGTTTATCTAATGAGTTAAACTGACTGCAGTTCATGGCGAGCAGTATGATAGAGGCAAATCCATGTTTGCACAATTTAAAATATTTCAAAACATTTGGTGAAACACGGTGGCTCACAACAAAACATCAGCTGGACTGTTGATCATGTCGTTACATGACAAAGAACAAAGGAGAGGGCTTCAGATATTTCCTCTCTGTTATTCTGAATCATTAATTTGCCAAACATGCATGTCTTTGGAGTGTTGGAGAAAGCTGGATTACCTGGAGAGAACCCAGGTAGATAATGGATTTGAATCAAGGACCTTCTTTCTGGGCGGCAAAAGCACTAACCACTGCACCACCATGCTGCTGCCATCACTACCAAATCACATGAACTATCCTAATAAAAAGAGAGCAAAGCATGAAACATCTAGTCACACCTTGAGGCGACTGTTGTTGTGGTTTGGTGCTGTATAAATAAAATTCAGTGAACTAAATTAAGAGGAGGATATACTCATCCATGGCCACATCCATCATTTGGACCTGGAAACATATCATTAGATCATCAGTTAACAAGTGGATCACAGCACAAGTACCAGCGATAACCAAAAACTTTGGCAGAAAGAAATGTTTGATATGTCATCTAAAAACTACAGAGGCTGTCTGTTTCCTCAACCCAACTGGGAGCAACTGATACCCAAAGTCTCTGCCTCCCATTCTACTTTTTGAAACTCAAAGAAGTGGACAGTCTGAAACTATCAAACTATGAGGTCTTTAGGATATGATGGGGCTTAATCATTCAAGAGTTTGTATGTGTTAAGGATTTTAAATTCTGGATTTAACAGGCACCAAGAGGTACTGCGTGAAATGGATA
This sequence comes from Simochromis diagramma, assembly GCF_900408965.1. Lineage (NCBI taxonomy): Eukaryota > Metazoa > Chordata > Actinopteri > Cichliformes > Cichlidae > Simochromis > Simochromis diagramma. The sequence continues at coordinate 3,865,538 of NW_024386765.1, forward strand.
AGAGCTACAAAACAAGACAACAAGATCAAGAATAAATGCACAAATTTAACTGAAACTTCAGTACTTAGAGTTTTTGCTTCACCCAGCTGTTGGTGATATGTCGCACGTATAAACACATCACTGCTTAACCCATGTGTTATCAAATAACACTGTATCCCATGGTACACTTCAGTCACAACACTGAAACGATTGTTTGTTATGGCATCTTAAAAATGTCCCATGTGACGCGAAAGCATCACATGGGAAAGATGACGAGGGGAGGAGAGCAGGAAAACAATCCAGATGGTGGCACATGGGGTGGGGATGGGGGGGCACAGCGAATGGACCCAGTGTTCCAGAGGACCCCCTCAGGAGTCTGAGAGTCTCCTCGACTCAAAGGGAAACCACTTAACAGAAAAAACAATGTATAATGCATAAGTCATTATCTTACAACCCAGTGGAAAAGAACAGAGCCAACAAGTAATGGAGTCCTTGATGAGTAGTGTTGTATTGGAAGGCACTTTGTAGGTGTCTCAGATGATTTAGTCAAGTTCTGGATAAACTGTTGTGGAACAAAATGTGTTGAAAATTTCCACTCAACAAAAACAGCACATGTCATTGACCCTCTCTGATCCTCTGCAGCTGTCTCACCAGTACCGGCTACTGCCCCCGAGGACAGTTTGTTTATTTGCGGACCAGTTGAGTCCTCTGACCCCGCCGCCCTGTTTACGCCTCCAAGCTTCCCGGACCTCTTCACAACACAGCGAGGAGCGTGCCAAGTGGCCCCGTGGCCGGAGCCAGCACAAACACAGTCTCCCATCATCTTTCGGTGCTGCATTACTGATTTCCTCAAGCGAGTTTAGCATTTCGGCACGGGTGCTCTGCAGATTGAATAACAAACCAAACTGAAACGGACTTTGAGAGAGGCTGAGAATGACTGATGTGGCCTGTTTAATGTGTGAGAGCTGCATCTCCAAACAAAGAATCAGACGTGGATTGCACCAGGTGAAGTTTTTTTTTAGCCACATTTCTTTGTGGACTTGAGAAATGTTTTGAATCTACTAGAGAGTAGCTTTCCTGAAGTTTAATGAGGTCTAACGATCGCATTAGAGATATCTATTCTCTATGACATCACACAGAGTCAAAAGTAGAACAAGCTGAAGTCTGAGCTTTTGGTTCACACGGATGAAGAAAAGACAATAAGACAAAAAAGTAGTAGCTTCCCTTTTAGAGCATCTTTTTCCTTACTCGAAATAAAAGTTTTCCACAAATGGCCTCCAGAGTGTGCAAATCTGTCACCACCGGGTCGGTATTTCAGTGTTCGCTCAGCTTTTGAAAATATTCCATTGACCCACCTCAGCCCATCGAGGGTCCGGAGCTGTGTGGGTGTAACTTTCTCTTTGATGGTTCGCTGAAATCGCACATACCCAGAAAACTGACTGGATTTCTTTTGAATCTCTGGTGAGATGTGTGATAGCTGGTGTGCAGTGTTTATGAGCTACAACTAAAATCACTTTTTTAATGCTTCCTTATGCAGCTGGCTGACAAAAAGGGGAGATATATATGTAAATTAGCTGTATTGTGAATATAGCTGTATATAGAAGATGGAAAAGGCTTCCAGGCCTGAAACTTGAAGTCAGTGAGGAAGCAATTTAAATGGATTACTTCTGATGCCCAGCAGAAGGCAAAACTCTGATTGCAAAAAGAGCTCAATGAGGAAAACAAAAGCCCACTTTACTTACTGGTTCAAAGCTGGTTCAATTTCAAGCCAAAAAGACCTTTTTTTTTTTTTTTTTTTTTTTTTTTATAAATGCTTCAGTCAGAATCAGCTCACTTGTGATATCTGGTGTCGACAGACTGAGATCAGAAAAATGCAAAATGAACCTTCACAAACTAATAACTCTCCCAGATCTTTAAAAGAGAGTTTGTCTTTAAAAACACCATCCCATTGTTGCATGATCTCTAGAAACACTACCTGCATAGGTTTCATATTATTTTTCACAAGTTTTGTTAGCATAGATCTTTGATAGGTACAGAATAGCATTAGCTACTAGACTGTATATAGCAGTAGTCCCTGCAATATTGTCCACTACTTTGGAACTTTGAAGCTTTAACATTAGTGTTTTGGCTGCCACCATATTGACTTCTTTGGAGGCAGAACAGACCATAGTTGCATGAGAAGGTGGAGTAGTAAATATTGGCTAATGCTAGCTAGTTCGGGGTACTAGTAGCTGAGAAGGTAGAGCAGGTCACCTACTAACTGGCAAGGTGGCGGTTTAAACCCTGGCTGCCAGTCTGCATGCCAAAGCATCCTTGAGGAAGATGCTGGACTCCAGGTTGTTCTCTGATACGCTCGCTGGAGTGTGAATCTTATTAGGCACAGATAAAACAATGCTTATGTGAATAAGGTATGTCATATAAAAGTGCAAAATTGTAGGAAAGCACTATATAAGAACCAGCCTGTTTATAATTTAGCACGCTGCACCAAAATAAAGTGCAACACATAGCCACTTGCTAATAGTGCTAAGTAGCTAAGTGCTAAGGACAACATGCAGCTCACAGCTCCTTGTGTACATCCACATACCTTTAATACCATTATTAAACCAATTCACCCAGTATTAAGTTATTCACAGACTATAGACCTACCTATATTGGGCAAGTTTAGGATTTTAACATGAGACTGATTCATTTTTGGAACCAGCCTCAAGTAACTACTAAAGGAAGTTCATTTTGGGTTGCAGTTTGTTTGTGGACCCACGGGCATCTTATATTATTGTGTTGGTGAGAAATTAGGATGAACCATATCAATAAGCTGGAAGATGCTTTAAAAAAATAACTGAAGTTTATGTGATAAATTACAGGTATCATTATAAGCTTCACTTTGTCTCTTACTTTAAGCACACTACCCAGACAACTCTGGGCACCATCAGCTCTTGTATCTTTACCACACAGGCACCGTTTCCTCCAGAGCCATGTAAGGAACAGAGCTGAGGGTGACGCACCAGGATGTTGTGCAGAATGTATTCCTGTCAGGGTGGGACGACACTGATAAGGACAACAGGGCCGCTGACCTGACGTTCTCTGCTCCTGTCACACTGACAGCAGGGCTCAGTGCAGTCAAGTGTTTCTTCCTCCGTCTGTGTCGCTGTATGCTTGGTCGCTCCTTCTGCTGCAGAGTCTTATATGAACTCACAGCGGCCCTGCAGGATGAAATCAGATATTACTACTGAGACCTTTACACCTCAGGCTTTCCGGTCTGCTGGAGGAAAATATGTCACCATCTCCTGGTTGCAAAGCAATACAATGCTGCCTTGAACATGCTTCAGTTATAGTTATAGTCAACAGTGTATATGATGCGCAACCAGCATGGATCCTAAAACCCAGACTTGAACCCTCAAACAGGCCTTTGAAGGAATGGTGCCCACAAAGAGAGCTGGGCATGTTTTCATTTCATTTTATTCATCTTTGCCTTTACAGAAATTACAGAACAGAAATTTTCTATCACACCTTCCTGCCTGAAATTACTCCAATTGATTCATGTTTGGATGAGTGGTTCTCAAGAAAGTTGCAACACACATTGTTTAAAACCCGGCTCTGCTAAACAGACACAATCACACACATTCTGGGAGTTTGTCCTTATAGGTGTCCTTTCTTCATGAGCATATTTTATGATGTGTTTAAGGTCAAAGTGTAAACTGTAGCTACAAAAGCAAAACAAACCTCTGACGCACTCACATTTCTCTAGTAAGACTTCAAATTTAACGAGCAGAAATTGTTTCGTTCGAGCATGTTTACATAGCTGTAATGAATAATGAACTGGCTTCCATCTGTACTGATCTAATAGACCAGTTCTACATTCCTGCCCCACAATCTAGCAAAGCTCTGGCAGGCATAATGCATCGCCGCCCTGCACCCAGGGGATGAGGCTGCTGACACAGCCGTACGGCCGTCCTGAAAGCTCAATCACGTGACCCACTGCCCCTTGTTGTTGTCATCACCTTGAGCACCGTAACACCCAGCGGCGCCTCCACCCAGAGGAGCAGTGGGACGAACAGGAAGTCTAATTCTAGACTACTTCCTGTATGGCATTCCTGACCTGAGCAGCCTTCCTGCCAGATTCTCTTAAGTGCCCCATGTATAGCAGGTTTACGGCTGAAACGGCTACTTTTACATGAATACATGAGCAGGAGAGTAATTGTAGTAAAACCTTTGGGGATCTGTGCACAGGCTTTCAAATATTTTTTGCATTAGTAGGAAAAAAATGGTGTTTATTGTTAATAATTGGTCATTTGTTTAAAAATCCCAGTCTGCATCATTTAAACCCATCAGTCAGAACACTTTTGTAGCAGTTATACTTCATTTATTTTACCGTTTGGCTTCCATTAAGTGCATAGAATGAGAGTTCACATCATCAACATTTAGAATAAAGTGACAGAGATGGACAATAGCAGAACATCAGGCAGACAGCATTCATTGCAGCAGCGTGTCAGGGGCCTCCCCAGCTGAAATACACGTAAAATATGATTTTATTTATCTGCACTTGTAATGCAGAAGACTGACACTTTTAGAAATAAAACAGATGCACTGACTAGCAGTTTCATGGCTGATAACTGACGACATTCAGGGTATTTATACACATTTTATCATTTAGATTCATTTAATTTATTCCCTCTTGTGTGCCAGGAGGAGAAATGCATGCATACTGTATCCAAACATATGGATATATGGAGGCTAAACAACAGCTACTGCTCTTACTAAAAGGCAGATTGGCTGATATATTTGAACAAGACCAATACAGATGCTTACAGATTTACCAGTATTTGATTGATTATGATATATGTTGGTGCATCCCTGGTTTTCAGCACGACATCATATTAAAACTAATTATATACAGACTTCACCTCCTGTAGATATTCCATAGAATTCCACAAATTCTTTGGAAAAATCCCAAGATGATTATCTGTCAGTAGAGAGGTCTGAACGCCTGCCGAGAATAGATTTTACATTACTTACTCCCATTCAACACCAGCCAAAATTAATTCTACAGTTTTAATTATTAGTGTTTCTGTCCATTTCAAACACGAAATCCCTACATACTACAGTTAAAGATTTATACCTGTATATATTTATTAGTGTCTCTATATAAATTTTAGCCTTCCCATTTAAATGATACAAAAAATACAATCTGAATCCAAATAAATGCAAATTATAGCAGAAACATATATGAGGGTATAAGGCAAGAGTCATCTCAGATACTGAAAGTGCCCTATATTATTGCCAGCAGAGGCTGAAGCAGCTGATTGCCACAAAAACATAGATATATATATATATAAAATGTAAATACTCAGACAGCTGTGACTTGGGAACCAAAAGGGGAACCAAACAAAAGTGTTTGGATTCAGGTTAAAAAGAAACACATACAAGGAAAAAAAAAAAAATCTCCCAAAGATAAATCAACGAGACACATGTCAGAGAGGCAAACACTCTGAGATGAAGAGTAAACCCTGAAGCACATCCCAGCAGGTGTCTTAGTGATGTGTTACAGTATACTCTCCCTCAGGTTCCCACTGCTGGACGTGTTTGCCTGCTGACTCTCTGTTTGGGTTCGATTCCACGTGTGAAAGTCCAAAAGAGCCTGGTTGAGCTTCTCCATCCAGTCCAGCCTCTCCTGCTTGGTGTCTGCCGAAAACCAACACCTGAAACAGGAACGGCCTTCGTCAGTTTGTGTGCAGCTATTAGTGTCCAGCCTCCACCCAGTGAGTGGTGTCACCGAAAGGTGTTTCCCATCAGCTGTCAAAAACACAACACCCACTGTGACATCACTAGCTGGGTGCAGCCAGAAGAGCAACGTCATGCGTCATGCTCACTGTAAACAAATGTGGAATAGACTGGCTTAAATGTGTAAACCAGTCAAACAAAATTAATCAGTGAGAAAAGTAGATGAGCTCAATTTTGTGAGCAAAGCCTTAATTCTCTTAATTTTTCCAACAAGCAAGCAAAACGAGCCATCATGCACAGAACAGAGGTCCTGACAGTTAAACCTGAGCTTTTCCTGCTGGATAAAAGTGAAAAAGTCAGTTTGCAGCTGTGATTCACACTGAAACTAGGCTGACAACAACACATTAAACACTTCGCTCTAATGTTTTTGTCTGTTTGTGCAAGCAAAGACCTCATTTTCAGGGAGTCAGGGTCGTTAAATTCCTACTTACTTGGCTGCGGCATCCTGGCTGAGGTCTTGCTCCTGCTGCGATACGCTGCTTACCAGCTCAAAGGTGAAAGGTCGAGCACACAACTCCCTCTTGACAGGCCTGACGCACTGACTCTGTGAGCTGGAGAGAGAGATGCTGCCTTCTGCCTCCTTAGAAGTTGAACACAAAAGACCGATTTAAGTTCACTGATGGCAACAATTAAACTTGGCCAGTTACAGGGTACGCCCTTCAGAGTCGCCTTCTCATGAGTGCCTGTGCAGGTGGTCAACTACACATTTACATTTAAGTTGCTTACCTTGCTAGTTAAAGCCACAAACAGCAGTCCCTAAAACTAATTATTCCTGTTTTATTAATGTAACAGTTTCTTAGATTTAAAATGTCAGGGTGCAAACCACTGCTGATTGGAGCTAGAGCTGAAAACAGAAAACTCAGTTTAAAAGTTTTGACACTGCAGCAAGCAGGCATCGCAGTAGCACAGTCATAAACTTCCACTGCGAAACCTAAAAATAGCATCCACCCCCAGAAGCTACTCAGACATGCACAAGAAGATGACACTGAAGAGATGGCAAAATTTAAATCAGATATGCTTTTTGATTTTTATGGGCTGGAACTTCCATATTTCACATCTATGTAATAAACCTGCTGGTTCATACCTTTGTTTCTCTGTCATTTGGATAGTTCCAGTAGTACAGGTTGCATTCCTCCAGGACAAAAAAGCGGCGATGCCAGACCCCATACCCACTGATCAACTCGAACATCGTCTGGGAACACAAACACAGCAACAATGCAGTTAAAACAGGTGTTTAAATTTAGAGGAAAATGATTTGATGTGTGTAAAATTTAGCTGAGGCAGGCTCTGCACTCCCTACAATGTCACTTTAAGAAACTGAGACATGACTTCAATTTCAAAATTTTTCCCCTTTGATATCTGGAACATTAATGTGTGCCTGGCACTTTGTCTTTGATTTGACTCACTGGTCCAAATTATCTGATGCTCACGCAACGAAGGCTTCAAGCTTCCAGATCACACTCGTGATTCATCTGCGTGGCTGGCTTAGAAACTAGTTGTTAAATGGCATGAGAGAATTTTTTCATTTTCAGACAAAGCGCTTAAGCACAGTTTCAGGAAGTCTCCACCTATGCTAACATGAATCATAGCTGCCAGCTGGAAACAGGAGTTTTTGTTCTGGTCTGCAGCCTCTGTGAGCTCAGCATCGTGACACCGAACCAGCTGCATCTGCTACAGAGCGGCAGACGGAGTGTGAGTGAGAATGGAAGAATAAAGTAAAACACCCAAGAAAATATCCTGCTAAGATAAATCTCTCTGTGACATACTCAGGTTTTTCTTTAATATAAAAATATATAATCAAATATATAAAATTCCTGACCAGGAAGCCTTGGTGCTGGACGTCAGAGTGGCTCTTGCTCTCCAGCTGCAGGTAGATGTTGCCCTCTAGAGGGGAAAGAAAGGGCACCTAAAGCCAGAAAAGGACAGGGAGGGGCACACAGTGTCAGACTGGCAGGATTTTAAATGGTGGTAACAGAAAACAGCATTTCAAATACATCCCAACATGCTTTTCTACACATAATCTAACAGATGACCGGCAGTGGTCACTTCGACAGCGAATGCTGCCGTTTTCCACGGAGTAAAGATAATTTCAATCTGCAGGAATCAAGAATATAGGAGAGAAATGTAAGAACATGTACACTGACTACACATGCAGTAATATGTATCAGCAAGTTGAGATCACTTTATCATTTTATGTCCTTGAGAACAAGTTTCACATTCAAAATGGCAACATAATGGATAGTCTTTAATTTCTGAGATTTGTTCAAGTTCTTTCTTATCTAAAGTGACAGCAAAGTTATTTACAAATAACCCTCGAAGGTTTTTATGAATTATGAAATAGGTGAGTTTTCAGAGAGGTGGAGGGGTGACAGAATTGTGAAAAAGTGAAACCTTTTCCTGAAATTCATCTCCCAGCAGCCTCCTGACTTTGCCATCCAGTTTCATCTGAGTGAAAGAAGCAAGAAAAGAGGGGGAGGGAGACAGACACGTTACATCACCAGTGGGCCCGTGCATGTGTGGAGTAATAACAAATCAAAAGGGGGAAAGCATGCGGGGTGGTGTTTGCAGCACTGTGCTTCTTCCTCTCAGGCAGCTGCAAATCCCAAAGACAGTGCTTTTATTCAGCTGCATCACTCAATCAGCAAATTCACATTTACACAACTACACAGACAAAAGAAGCTTCCATTTGTCCATCTTACTTTTTACTTATCAAACTTTCAAAGACAAGTTTCCATCGCCAAGTCCTATTTCTCTTTACCAAAACTCACATTTCCACTAGGTTCCAGAGTTGCTGAATAATAAAATATTTGTAAAAATGTTGAACAGGCTTTCACCAACAGTCCTCCTCAGTGTTCACCCCAGCAACAGACACAATCTTACCTTATCCAGGGGGAATTTGCTGTGTCCCAGTGAGGCCAACGCGATCTTATGAGAGCCGACCAGACAAAAGTTACTGGAGCGACGGGTGATGAGAGGAGGAGCAGCAGCTGAAGGAGCAAAAGCAAAAACATGACTAATGTGCAACACTTAGAGCTGGAAGTATATCACCAACCACCATTATAACCATCTTTGTGCCAGTTTGTTCAAAGAGTGAAACAGGACGAACTGAAGCCTCATCGGAGTGTTTATGCTTCAAGTCAAGTTTATTGATATTGCGCCAAATCACAACAAAACATAAGGCAATTTATATTGTAAGATAAAGACCCTACAATAACATAGATAATAATACACCCCAATAAGCATGCACTTACAGCTAAAAATCAAGTTCAGTCTAAGACTTAACAGTGAACTTCAAGAAAATAAGATTTAGGATCCAGCTAAAGAAATACTAAAGAAAATGGAAACTATACTCCAACTGAAGCCAATATAAAACATTTTAAGGCCTTTGGTTATAAATATGCATTTAAGACATTTGAAGACCTGTAACCATGCTGCTCTTTGTGCACTGACAAAATAAAATAAATTAGTGACCAAAATAAAACAACTTACATGTTGAACTGACGCTGGATCTCTGCTGGAAAATAAGACAAATGAATAAATAAGAGTAAAACTCAAAGTATAACCACGATTTGATGAAAAATAAAACCGAAACCTCACCGTGAGAGTATTCAGAAGCTTTCTTGGAGTGACCTGCACATGAGAAGGCAACATTAATGAATTTAAACATTGTATATATAAACATGCAGTGAGCTCAAAAATGACCAGCTTACCCGTGGCTTGGTGGAGGCCCGCTCCATGGTGCAGTTACTGGCTGAGGTTTGGGACTAGATGGCAGAAAAACAACATAATAAAAATATAAAGTAATTTCAGTTTTAGACAACAACACTCCACATTTAAAATCAACATACGGTAAACACAAAAATAATAATAATACATATTTTACACATTTGGTATATTGAGCAGTAAGAAGGTCATTAAAAAACAAATCAATTTAAACTGCCTTTAAAACCAGCACACACCCAAGCAAAGGGCAGCCTAACCAGAGCCTTATACAATCCTGCTGCTAATGCTGAACGACCACAGCTATTCACCTACACTCGTATTACTGATAGGCATTAGTTAGTCTCCCCTGGCTTCAGAACTTATAACTGAAGTAAATCTCATGAGCTGTCACATAAAGAAAAAACAGTGGCTTCTGTATTTAGGTGGGAGGACTCCAGGACGGCCCCTCTCCCTACAGGATCGCCAACTAACAGCACGCCAGCTTACAACAGCCTTCCATCAGATACCACAGAGACATGCCTGCAATGCTGCAGCAAACAATCCAACCAAGTCTCTTCAGCTAATCCATTAGATACACTGCAGATGTGTGTATTACGTATTACATTAGCACATCTGGCTGCAACATCACCAGTTCACAGTTAACGCACATGAAAGGTTTATAATGATTTAAAACGTGTATAATGTAAATAGTCATAGAAAATGAAGCTCTATAAATTGTGACTGACCAGGCTGTAGACTTCCACATCAATCTCAAAGGATGAGCGAATATCCTTCCTGAAACATTAAGACGAAGCAATGCAATGCATTAGGATACTTTGCATATCAATTACCACTTAGTAGAGTCACAAAATGAGAAATCAAAATGCTGTTTCAGAGCCGCAACATGAAACGTCACATAAGGTCAAAGGCCACAAACATTTGTTCCAGTTTAAGAGTAGTTGATGAAATGCAGCTTACATAGTGACAGATGTGGGGAAGGAGATGGTGTCTCCGTTCTGAGCATCTGCAGCTGTGGCCAGAGGGGTGGCGACGATGTTGCAGGGTCCGTAGCGGATAAGAACAAAAAAGTAGTGACTTGGTCGACCTAAATGACAAACAAAAACAACATCGTGAATGTTAAGAGTGAAGCCATTAAAAACCAAACAAAGGCAGAAATCCTCTCAGCTGCGGTACCTGCACGGTTGTGTGAGGAGCAGACATATTCCACCTTGAGCGGCAGCTGGATGTTTGTGATGCTGACAGTGCCTCTGCAGGGCTGCTGGGAAATGGATTCACTGTCCTCCACTGCTGCCTCTCCAGATTCTGAACTTCTCTCCTCCTTCAGTCTGGCCACCTCAGCCAGCAGGGCAGAGCGCTTCTCACCTGAAACAGAAAATATATCATAAATGCAAGGAACACAAAATAGATAAATATTATAAGATATATGAGCAAAGAATTGAAAGTTGTGGATATCACACTGTCAGTTTTGACTGGTTCCTAATCTTAAAGACCAATGAATGACCAATAACGGCTGCGGAGAAGAAGCTTAGATGACAGGAAAGTGGCTTATGTGAAGAAGCATTCCTGACTCTATATTGAACAAAGATGCGGTGGTTTAAAATCTTGCAGTCTACATACACGAGACCAGCAGCAGTTTCTCGGCTTCGGCCTCCTCCAGTGAGCCTCGCCCGTGCTCCTCATCCGTACAGCAGTTCAGGGCCTGCAGCGTCTGGTTAATCACAGTCTGCAGTTTCCCAGCTTCTTCATTAAGAGCCTGGACACAATCGACCAAACCCAGAGCATCACTGATACATGTAATATATTCAAAAGGTTCCACAGTTTTTGGGGTTCTCACTCTTTAAGAAACATTTTGTTGCACTACAGTTCCAGATACAAATAACATAAGAGTGTTATGAGAGGCGATCACGTTCGAAAGTATTAAGTTCCTCTGCATAAAAGTCTCCATTAAAACATTCCACATGCTTGAAATTTAGACGATGAATGTCGAGTTTCCATAATTAAACATCATTTGAGCTTTTTAAATTCATTGCTCTACTGATTTAGTCCTGCTCCATTTGTTGAAATGGAGAAAGACTTCAAATTTCTGTTACTCCCTGTGTAAACTTCAGGACAGGTAAGTTGTTGGACAACATTGAGCTTAGCCTTCCGTAATATCAGTGTTTTTCTAAACTAGTCAAAGCAAACTACACACCGTTATTTTCTCCTTGATGTTGACAGGCGGTTGAGGCTTGGGCGTCTCTTCAGCCCGTCTCTGAACCCCCGGAGTGACGCTCTGAACGATGGGAAGCTTACTCTGCCTTTGTGTGCGGTAGGCATCGACGCTGACAACCAGAGAACAAACAAACATTAACATAAGGATAACAATGTTTGAGAAACAATGTGTGAGTGCTGGCACAGTTCAAGAGTTCACAGAACAGTGTGGGTAAAGCATCATGGAGCTTTCTGAACATGCACAACATGTAGATTTGATTCGTTACACATTAGGCACCAACAACCCCACCAGACTGCTGAAGAGCACAATCTCATGTGTTGGTGCAGACTGATTCAGTCGTTTTTACTAACAGACCTCAGACTGTGCAAATGAGCCCACTGTGAGATCTGATAATGATATTATTGCAGTGTAACTGCAGTAAACTGATAAAATGTTCATGATCCTGAATTTGGATCAGATAATTTTTTTCTGTTTTAATAACTTGGAGGAATTATCCCATTTTTATGAGGAACTAGAGAGTTGTGTAAATGTATGGAGATTAGTGACTACTGCCAAGGCTGTACCAAAAAAAACAAACAAACAAAAAACTTCTATCCTTTACAGCACAGGTGTCAAACTCCAGGCCTCGAGGGCCGGTGTCCTGCAGGTTTTAGATGTGTCCTTGATCCAACACAGCTGATTTAAATGGCTAAATTACTTCCTTAATCACGTGATTCAGGTGTGTTGACCCAGGGTGATATCTAAAACCTGCAGGACACCGGCCCTCGAGGCCTGGAGTTCGACACCCCTGCTTTACAGCTTCAGAGCTCACTTTATATTTTATGAGCCAACTCTGTAAGCATCTTTTGGAGTATCTCAAAGCTCTGAAAATTTGGGTTTTTAAACAATTTGAACACAAATGTATTACTATTACTCTTTATGTTTGGCAACAGTTTGACTGTGAAAAGATAACAGCTGGGATTGATTATAATCTGTATTTGTGTATGACCATGTAACTGCTGCGATTACCTGTACAGGGGAGCAGATTCAGCAGGATGGGCGCTAGTTTCATCTGGCGTCAGGAGCAAAGGAGGGATGGGCTCCTGGCTTGCGGCCAGTCGCTGTTGTAGGAACATTAGCACACATGTCATAAGTTGTGTTGTTTACAGGGCACTCGTTAATGCTGTCTGCTAGTGGAGGACACCAACTCTTTCAGCTTCTGAGTGTAGCTTCTATAGACTGGAATAAATCTTACCAGTGGGGTGACCACAGCCTCTACAGACTTGCTGAGAGGAGAGAGGATGCCAGTGGGAGGAAAGTTGAGCAGCTCATCCCTGATGCCATCAACCTTATCACTCTCATCACTCTTCTCCTCTTTGGCCTCTCCCTCTTCTTCACTTTTTTCCTTCTCCGTCTCCATCTTATCGTTTTCGACAGAGCAAGCCCCAATACCACTGTCGTGATCCTCAGGGCCTTCCATCCTTTCAGCATATTCGAGCACCTCCTCGAACATCTGATCGATAATTTCACCAGTGTTGGTCTCATCGCGAAAGCTCACTTCAGTATCTGAAAAATATCACAAATGTATGAAATCACTTTGAATCATTTTCTGACACTTCAAATGCTTCTGTGCAAATAGCAAATCTGTGTTTTAGACATCAAACAAATAATTTCGTACGTTCTTCTCAGCACAGCTCTGATGAAATAATTGTAATTGTTCAATCTAGACAAAAACCACCCGTGTATTTGTGCACCATGGACCAATACCATAATCTTTCAAAACATGCACCTCATGTCCAACAGACTTTCACCCGTGAGTTTCCACCTCTCCTAAAGTGTCCTCAGGTGGCCCAGGTGCTCACACTGCCCTCACCTGACACGGCGGTTTCTGTAGAGGTATTGTTGTCAGACACCCCTGAGCTGTTGATGAACTCGGGCTCCAGAATAAAGGAAACCTTCTTTGAGCTCTCTCCTCGCTTGTGAGTGTCTTCTGTCAGACTAACGTCAAGATTCACCCTTTCATCTACAGATTCCTGCCCCACCTCCAGGTGATCAGCTGGCTGGATCTCTGCTGAGGTCTGAGCTCCATCAGCCTCTGTTAATGCGCCCTTGGGCTTTACCACAGGTTGTGCCTCATCTTCTAGATTTCCCTCTAGTCCCGCATGCTCATTTTGTTCATTTTCAAAAGAAGTAGGCAATGCTCGTTTGCCTCCATCTGAGCATGTGCTGTCTGACTCTTCTTTTATACAGACTGTCTGGGTTTCCTTTGACTGTTCAGCTGCATCATCATCGTGACTGCATAGTTCCATGTCTTTCTGCTCTTGTTTTATTGTAAGAACATCACTATCTGCTGTAAGTAGACCCCGACTACCTTCTTTACATGACTCCATGCTCTCTTTGTCTCGGTCTAAAGTACACTTCCCTCTCATTGAGTTTTCTAAACAGCTTTCTGGTTTGGATTTGTCATCTTTTTGTATTTCAGAACAGCCAGCGGTCTTAGTAGAGACATCAGAACGTGGACCATCATCCTGGATGTCAGTGGGTTCATTTTCATCTGTTTTCTCTTTGTTCATTTGGGATGATTCCCCTTGCACGTCCTTCACACATGCTTCGTGTACTTCATCTATGGCGGATTCTTCCTCCATACACACTGTGCTTTGAGGATATCGCCACATCCTTAACTCCTCATCTGTCGATGGTTCAATCTCCCCGTCACTACAGCACGAACTATCCATCTTTTCATCGTCTTCAAAGGCCAGCATGTCAGAGCTACCCTGTTCACTTACTGTGGACTCCTGTGATGTTTCCTTAACGTTTGACTCATGTGGAAGAGTTAATTCTGAGAAGCTTTGCTCATTAGATGCAGTTAAGTCAGACATGTTCTGATCCTCACCAGAGGGGGGTTTGCAGAAACTGTGATCCTCGCTAAAAGAAAGCTTTAACACAGTTTGGCCCTCTGGTTGTTGAGGACCTGGCTGCTCTTCTTCATTAGCAGACAGAGCCTCTTGCATCTGCCTGGGTTCTTCACTGAGAACACACTGTTTCTGCATTCCAGTCTCTGAATAAGCTGCAGGAGCTTCAGAGTGACCGGATGTCATCTCACCTGTTGAGAAACAGGAGTCTCGCATCTCATCACTACACACCTTTTATAGCTTTATACTTGTTAAACCTTCAGAGCAGTTACTGAACATACTGAGTCATTTATATAAAGAGCACAAAATCTGCACTGATACTGAAACAAACTACTATTTTAGATGCGAAATGAACTTGCAATTACATTTTTTTATTAATTAATTACATTTGCAAGATGTAATCAAATGTGCTCTATTAGTCACATTATTCCTAATTATTGGTTACATAACAGACACAAGAGTTTACAAAATATTCTGAAATGTAAAACTTTTCTCCTTAAAAATGAGGTCAGACGAAAACAAATTGAACAAATGGCAAGTGGCCTGAGATCCCTGGTACATAAGTGCTGTTCGAATGCGTTTGCCCCAATACGGATGTTGCATATGAATTCCAATACTAATTAGAATTGTTTTTGTTTCACATTATAGAAAAATATGCTTCAATTTTAAATCTAAATGACACCCAAAGCCTTACCTGTCATATTAAGAGATGCGCTCTCTGCATTTGTCGTCGGAGGTTCAGTGAAACTACCGTCTTTCACATCAGCGACACCTTGATCCTGCCAGAAGATCAAGAACAACAGGATTAAAGAATAAGAAGTAGGAGTTTTATTGACTATAATGATACTATGTTGATGACTACATACAAAAGGAAATAAAAGTTCAGATAAAAACAAATTAATTTAATTAAGGGACAGTAAATTGTAAAAGAATTCTAAAAATTAAAAATCATGAAATATAAAATTCACAGGAAGAAAAAACAGCCCCTAAACAAAGTGAACCAAGAAAATATTGACAGGGTGCAATAATGCTGAACAGTGCAAGTCTGTACAATCTTCAAATGTACAAGAAGTGCATGAATCCACCACTGCACACCAAACATGACCTTTGTTACCACAGTGACAAGCCAACATCCCCAAAACCATAGAAGAGAAAAGAAGGTGCACAGTAAGGAATGAAACTCAGTTTTCTAAAGAAATTCTGTCTCCAGCAGTGCTTCAAGACATATTTAATCAACTGATCTCTGCCCAAGTCTATGTGGCCCATAATACCAGGTGACTAGACAACGCAGGGTTTTACACTACTGACTCACATCCCAGAGGCACGTGGGAGGCCACTGCACTCTCCTTTTTGATCTAGGAACACTGGAGGAGGGACCTGAAGGGCCACAAGGAGTCCTCTCCTGTTTATATAAACTGTCATGTTAAAAAAATCTATGAAAACCAACAGTGAAAAATGAAAAGTACAGTTTACAAAAGCTATAATCCACAAAAACGAGTTAAAACCCGAACAAAGTTTTACTCAAAGCAGGACGTGCCGAATTCTTGTTGACACTGACTGTGTGCATCAATTACTATTTACTGTTTCACAGCTGTGATACTAATCCACACAGCTATACTTGATGGCAATTCAAGCATGAAGCTTTAATTTACCCATCGATTTTAAAATAACAGATAATAAACTATGACAGTTTATTATCAGAGCTCTGTAGGTGGAACGTCAGGGTCTGAAAACTCACCTCTGCTAAAGCGGAATCTGAGCTGCTCCGTTTCAGCCAGGCGTTCTCAGCGATGGGCTGAAACGGCACCTGACTCAGTTCATGCTCCCGCTCCTGACCAGTGAAAATATATCAGATTTTAGACATTTATCACAAGCATAATCAATTATCCAGTATTTGAATATTACAAAAAAATAATTTCTTTCTATGTTTTTTTAGTATTAGATTTAAATAATAAATAAACAAACAGAAATAACAAATTTCCCCCCTTAAGAACCAGCACGTGGGAGTATTGAATGTGCATTTCAGTGATTAAAGCTGTTAAACCAACCTGGCGGATGCGAGAAACCTGCTTTGAGCTGGGTGTAGTTGAGCCCTGGAGTTTTTGTTGAATGACTGATACAAAGCTGGAGCGTGTCCGGGGGTATTGGCTGGCGGGGCTTGGGGTGTTGGTGGGGCTACTCTGGAAAGAGGCCATTTTGAATCGCTCCATCCGCTGATTGAACTCTGCCTCACCTGGAAAATATTTCAGACAGTGTTTAAGTCAAAGGTGGGGTACTAAAGACCAATTACCTTAAATAACTCTAACAAGGTGGAATGATGGCCTTAAGCTTTTGTTGGTTATCAAATTGAACCAATGAGCTAAATTAATAGAAAAAAAAAAAAAAAAAAAAAAAAACAGTCATCAGGTGAAAGACTCAAGACCTTCATATTAAGGGATTTTTCTGGGTCCAGACGCTTCTCATGCACACCCTCTCTTAACACTGCATAGATATAATGCAAATAACAGTAATGCTTCCAATATAAAGTAACAAAAGAAAATATTTGTGAATGGAAATGACAGCAGATGATTGGAAATCAGCTACTGCTCAAAAACAAATTATTTAACTCTGAGTTAAATCATTCCATAACTCATGTTAGCCAGATGTATCATAAAAAGAAACACCTGTCATGTTCACTACTGACATACATTCACTGCACATGTTGTGTTATTTTAGATTAGAATTTAGCAGCTGGGTGTTGCAAACTCAGGGACGGGCAGTAAGGCCAATGTCAGGACTGAACTTCAGTCTGTGTCCCTCTGTAATACACTCTAATTAATGGAGTCATTACAGTAAGCAATCTATTTAGGCTTCAGTCTTTAAGACTGAAATTGTTTGTAGTTAGTTAATAACAGGTGATGTTGATAGAGAGGTTTTTGAAAGTGTGCTCATATGTAATCTCACCAAGGAGAGGCTCTTTGTGGCCCTTGCTGTCCCCGCCTGGATCCGAGAGGCACCGCTGTGCAGGAGGAGCTCCTCCTAAAATACAACACACTTTGTTACAAACTACAGGAATGATCCAACTCCCACACAGTCACTCGGGCTCAACAGAAATTACTCAACATCTTGACAGCAGGTCTTATCTTGCTTGTAAATAATCTAGTTGACTTTTGATCTGCTATCTTAAGCATTACCTGAAATGCTGCCAAAAAACAGAGAAGTTTGTTAGCTACCCAAATAAAGCCAGTGGTGCAATAAATTCCACCTTTGTGAAGGTTTTGTCACAACTGTACTGTACAGATCAGTCAAGTATTTTGTCACATGTTCAGCATGCATGAACTTGTATGCAGAAAACAGTCATTTACCATCTCTTCTCTGGGTGAGCTGTTGAACTCGTGACCGGACTGAGGGAACTATCGGTGTGTCGGGTTTGGTTTCAAGCTCTGCTCGGCGTCCAGAGGAAGATGCTTCAGGGCAGTGGTTCTCCTGACCGGCCGCTTCCAGACGGCGTCTCTTCTGACTGTCACTGGTCTCTGACACAGCAAGACATAGGCGACAGGCATAAGGGACTCCTTCTTGTAAATATATGTATATTTTGTAAATATAAAGAAGAAGGAACCTTGACATTGGTTTAAGCCACAAACAAACCTGGTGCTGAGCAGTTATTGTCCTCTGAATCCGACAGCGGTGCTCTCTGTCTCTTCAAGCCCATATTGTTGCCATTTTCCTCGCCTGCTTCCATATCGAGCTTCAAAAACATTAAGCACTGAATGATTACTTTTAAGAGGTCAGTTTCACCGATTTGAAGATAAAACTCGAAGTCCATGAACAGATTTACTAAAGAGTAAAGCGGTATCAGCTAGCAATAGTTACTTTCCCAATAGAAACAAGCCACACCAGAAAAAAACCTGATCAAAATCCAAAGAAATAACTGCATGCCAGATTGAATTTAGCTTTGTAATTTCAACAGTGACTAATGCCTTTACCGATTTTCCAAATAGCCGCCATATAACCAAGTTTTATCCTGTCTATGGCCATAAAGCTTCACTCCCGACCAGGCCTGCTTCGAAAATCAGGTCAGTAAACTCAGTGACATTTATCTGCCTACAACAAAGTTAAATAAATTTGCAAAATTAAAAATGTTCTATTATTAAATGACACAGATTACCGCAGCTAAAACTAAACGTGAAAACGCCCCGTTTCAGCTTGGCTCGTTTTTAAAAACAAAAACACTGCTGGCTGATTGGGCTAGCTCTTAAGCGAAAACTGAAGCATTTACTTAACACAGCGACAATTTAGTTATCTACGCCAAGTTTTTCTTCTCGTCTCCGAACAACCTGTCACGCTAAAACATACTAGATTAGCACGCTGAACGCATCCACACCCTGGGTCAGCTTGGCTAGCTCTTTTCAAGCTAACCTATCTAAGGTTAATGCTAGTTTAGCTTCCAATTAGTTAACTTAATCAACAGAAACTTAGACTGGTAGCTCGAGTTTGTCTCTATATGTTTTGTTTCTAAATGGCTCCCCCCCCCTTTTTTTTTTTTTTTTTTTACCTGAGAAGATATCCGTAAGAAACTACAGGTGTTACACGGGTCAACCTTAACTAACAGAAACCACGAAACAGTCCTCTCGTTGTTTGCTCTCTTCTTCTAACTTTGAATTTCAGCGGGTCTTCTGACGTCAGAGGAACGAGCGATTGCAGTACCGTAAATATTCATAAAGAGCCCCGATCTGATCTTTGCCGTGCGGTTCCTGTGGGGCGTTAAAATCTGATACTGCGTCCATTCTCCAGAAATAGTAGATGACCTCTTTTAGTTAAATACCCACCGATGATTATTTACATATTTGTTTTCCTACTAGTTGATGTAAAAACGGCTTTTGTGGAAATTAGGTGTTTATATTACGGTAAAAAACAGAGTAAACGCGCGGACGGTTGCTGACTTTGGTAAATAAGGTTGTAATAAGCTTTCCCTCCCTGGAAGTTATGAAGTGTATCACATCTTTGCTGTTACACAACTGTCGTATATATTTAGCTTAATAATGATCTCAGAGCTCGTCTCTAGTATGTTGTCTGATTGCTGTTGTTGAGGTTCCATTTAAAATATCTAAGCTACACCTATATATATGAACAGCCTTTAATTATTATGTGATTTCTCTGTTTGATGTCCTGCAGACAGCCAAATCTGTTGTTAAATATTATAAAGCTCTATGACATACATGCAACGAGTAGTTACAAAAATGACCAGTAGGTGTCGCAGATTGCTTTCAAAGGTAAGGCTTGGCGAGCATCTTTGTAACTTTGAGAAAACTTCATACTAGACAGTATAAAGCTGGTATGAAGGTGGAATTCAGTGAATGAATCTCAGCATCATCAGCTAATGAATCTGTGCTACACTTGATGTAACCTGACCATGAGCATCACAGCTGCCGTGCACCAGTCACACACTGTCCTGTAGTGTAAACCCATGACAGCACAGCAAACCAACCTGTTTATCCTGCACTAAAGTATATTTGTGCAACCTTTAAATAACACAAAGTTAGCATACCCCAGTTTGTTTTTCAGCATGATTCACAACATACAAAAATGTCACATGTAAAGACCAAATAAAACATGAAAATATAAAAACATGAGGACATATATGTAAAATTTCAGTTGATCAGATACTACTGAGCAGTCCTTACCTTTAACTGTAGCCTCTCCTCCTCCTTTCCTGTTCTGTCTTTCATATCTTTTTCCATCTCTGCGTAAAGTTAGTACCGCATCCCCCACTTATGGGCAACTGCACTGGTTCTGGTGATGCCAGAAATATGAAAAACACCAGTCCATGTTATCTCCTGACCATGGTGATTAATACAGGAACATGATTGCCTTTGACATGAAACTGTTTAGGCCCAAATCTGCTGATATTTGAAGGCCTGCAGCAACATGAAACAATAACTCCCCTTAAATGTGTTAAAACAAAAGCAAGAAGCCTGTTTTAAAAATGTAAGGAGGAGAAAGTCCAGATTTTTGTTTATATATGTAGGGAGAAAAATAAAAGTTGCCAGAAAAATAAATGCTCTAGTAAAGTACTGATACCTGAAAATTGAACTCAAGCACAGTAACAGAGTATTTGTACTTTGTTACATCTCACCTCAGTGCGACAGTAGTGAAATTTAAAATGGGCAGAGACAAAGAACTCTGAATTGAAAAGATGGCAGTAAAAGTATAACTTGCAAAGGAGAAATCGTGTAGAATCATATTTGTGTGCAAAGTCAGCGAGCTTCAAAGTCAGATGCTGTTTGCTAAACTCCACCCTGATGGTTCAAATCCATAAAACGCAGCACACCTCAGAGCAGCAGACCATAGAAATCATGGGACCTATTTCTAACGGAGCCTTAGGTCCACCATGCCCTGCTACACCAGAACTTGGGATTTCTGCTACTCTAACTACCAAATTCCACTTTAACCCATATGTTGAATCAGCAAATGGTGAAGATGTATCTTATAAAGTTGATAATAATGCAAATTAGTTGAAGTTTCTAAATTATTTCTCCTCAGCAGTTCAGTATGACTGGATTTAAAAGGGAATTGTTGTACTTGGGTGAAGTTCTTTTGGCGATAGTCAGTTCAAGCTTTTCTCTATAGTGAAAAGCTCTTTTTTCCCTTGTAAAGTAACTTGCTCCAAGAGCCGACAGCAAACCAGTGACGTGTGAAATGATTCTGCTGACACTGCTTCAAATGTATGTTTTTCCACACTTACACTTTGTAGACAGTTCCTGTGCACTCACAGCGCACGTTTCCAACCGCAAACAGTGAGTTACATTCATTTCCTCCCACCTCGAAACTGATTGTGGAATGAAAAACCAAACCACAGACGGACAAAGGTTGACCTTTCCATGTAGGTCCAGTCAGACCATCTCTTACACAGTGAGAAATATACACGAGCATATTATAATGAAGGAATTAGATATTTGTTATTGTAAAAACTAATCTGATACAGTACGTGGTTATAAACAAATAACCCAGTAATTTATATGACTGTACACAGACTTTGTTTTAAAAAATAAATAACCCTTTTAAGCTACTTACATTTATTTAAATTGGATTTCTGTGTCTTTTCCTGCATGATGAATGCACTGCAGTGTTATAAATATCACTTCCTTGTCCCCGATGTCTGCAGCATAAACCCAGGGAACTGAATTTGAGTTTGAAGTCAGTGAGGTCAGGAGGAGCAAAATGGGCTCAGAAGCAAAACATCATGAATTTGAAGCTCTACTGAGGTATTTTATTTTTCATTTTCATTCTATCAAAGGTTTTATTTTTCAATTTAAATCTTCTTTGTAATAGAAAGTCTAACAAGGTAGGAACTGGAGGTGGCTGCAGTAATGGCCTAGCTGAGCACCTGAAGGGAGGAAACACAGCATTTGTTGATGTGCATGGGTTCTAGAGTCCAGGTAGACATTTTCCTCAAAGGATTAAAGGGAAGCTTAATATTTACAGTTAGTTTGTCTAATTACTTCTAACCAGAAATATTCCTAAACAGTTAATTTTCAGGGTGGATGGAGAGTAAGGATGAGGATCCAAATGCAGGAAGCCAACTTTACCTGAAGGTGAGCCTTGAATATGACGATTAACAGGGAGACCAATATAACAGATTATAAAGTAAACAAACAATGACCCCAAAACAGTGAGAATTTAACACAAGGCTTAACGGGAGAAACAAACAGAGGAAGCAGCAAAGACTTTGGAGCAGAAAGAACTATTTATAGTAGGCAAAATAATTATTTGATTCCTTGGTCCCACACTAAACATCAAATCCAACGAGCACAGAAACTGACCCTTCACTTAGAGTGAAACCTCAGCAGAACTTTGAACTCAAATATATTCACCAAGAATTAAAGACCCCAAACTATGAAAATGAAAAATTATTCAAGTTATGCAACACTCTCTAATCATGTACTAGAATCATGCACTACTTTAGCTCATTACCTGTAAAATGTAAAATGTCACTTGTTGAGCTTTTTGAAAAGTTAAATATGAAATTACCTGCCACTTTTTGAAAACGTTTTTTTTTAACATAAAAAAGCACTACTCTTTTTTGTTGTTGCTCACTCCAGTTCTGTTCAGCTAGCAAGACTAAAGTACTGAAGAAGTCAAAGTCAGCTTTATTGTCAAAAACCATATGTACAGATCATACACAGGCCACGGCCCTCAGAGTTACACTAAAACAACAGGAAGATAAAAAGATCAATACAATCTTATATAAACAACAGTGTTCAACACAGTCCGAGTGTTTGTGGGTAAGAATTTGTGTGCAAGTGTGGTGAGGGAATCAGTGAAGGGATGGTGAAGGTTCAGAGTTTCTTATGTCTGGGGGGTTCAGGGGGAAGAGGTGAATGCAGGTCTGGAGTTCATGAGAGTTGAGAGGGACAGAGCAGGGAGAGAATTCAGCATCCTGACAGCCTGATGTATGAAGCTGTCTCTCAGTCTGCTGGTTCTAGCCCGGAGGCTCTTCAGTCTCCTTCCCGATGGCAGCAAACTGAAAAAGTTGTTGGACGTATGAGTGGAGTCACCTGTAATGCAGAGGGCTTTTTGGGTGAGGTGGGTGCAGTAGACGTCCTGGAGGGAGGGAAAAGGAAATGTAGCTTTTTCTATCAGGACACAGTGCAGGAGCCACATCACACATTGGAATATGAATGACATACAGACACAGACAGTTGATTGTTTGGGCTTGTTCTATCAGATATATTGAGACCGTGAAGTTCAATATTTTTCAATTTTTATGCTTAAGGACAACAGATGGAAATTAGCCCTTGGCTATAATCTGGTATGTTTACATTCATGTAATTTTTTTTTACATTTATGTTCATTAACATGCACTGTCCTAAATAAATAAATAAATATGCAGATTGGAATGTGACTTTGTGGAATGTGTCAATTTAAAGTTGCTTTGTAAACTGTTGCTGGAATTTTAACCCCTTTATTCTTTACCTGCTTAATTACAGCTGCAGAATATAGAGAACATTTATTTTATGCTGATTTCAATTTTTTTTTACATTATCACAATATCAACTTCATAATTTGGGAATTATGTTAATCCAGTATGTAAAACTCAGTTGATAAAGTGTCTTCCCTCATTAATATCCCATAATCATCTGAAGGTGGTCTTACTGTAAGATGGGAGCATTGAAGAACCACATGAAGTGCCAGACGACATCAAGTTAGATGGCAGGGTTAGTGAGTGCAAAGACAGAGTGCTGAAAAAGTCTCCAATGTTTTGGTGACTAAGAAACTCCAGAGTTCCTCTTCTGGAACTAAAATTGTGATGTGGGTTTTCATGGCCTGTAGGTGTAATGTGTAGGTGACCCCATACGTTTGTCCATATAGTATTCCACACCGCCTACCTCCCCTTAAGCCATGTTGACCCAGGTTGATGTGACTGTGTCTCAAAGAGCCTCATTTGATGAGCAAAGTTTATCTTAGTCAGCACTCTTAGGTTTTCTTTAAGCAGCTCTCCAAAGCTTTGAGGTGTGTTTGGCTTCAATATATCCAGGTTTATCAGTTACTTTCACTATGCCATTTATATAAGCATTTGTATCACCTTGTATTATTTTGCTTTATTCTTCATTAAAGTTTCATTTCACAAAGCTGAACGACTCCATCAGACAGTGAATGTAAAGGTGTTTTCATGCTGTGGCCTTTGTTTTGGAATTCATCAGTATGCTGGTTATGAAAATGTGTCAATAAAAGCAGTTGAAGGTGAATGTGCACAATGTGACATATTAGGACGTTTACAAAGGCATTATCTGAATGCGGGAAACTTCTCTGATCTGCACAAAAGGTTGCATGAATGTAATGTGGTTCATATGCTGCTGAGAGATGGTGGTGACTATCAAAGCGGAGCCAATGAGATTTGATAAGGGAATCAGAGGAGTCGTTCAAAGGAATAATACATACATACAAAAAACACCTTTCATAACAGGGAACACCCTCAGGTGCATTTTTGTAAGTCTCTACTGTCACTGCACTGGATGAATTTTACTCATCCATCCTCTGCTTTTCTGTTGTGGGGTTCCCTCTAAGAATCCTTTGCCCTTTCTATAATAAGTACAAGTGATGCATCAGAAAGCAATGACATTTAAGTCACTCTTTTATCTCAAAAAACAAACAAAGTTCTTCAGCTAGCTGCATATCTGGACAAGAAAATAGAACACAGTGGTTTCAAACTGTTGATGCGTATGTATTTTGTCTACACGTCATTAAAACACTATACATTTTCTTTTTCACAGTACGTTTTTTGTGTCACATGCATGTGTTTAATGGCAACACGTGTTTCTTAAATTGAGGTTTGCAAACTGGCACGGTTGAAAGTAGGTGCATGAAATGCATCTAAATAGGTTACGGGTGCATCTGTAACCTGGGTTTTGTACACATCTAAAAGCAGCACTGATAAGATCTTGGGAACATCATGAAATCTCCATCACTTCAGTCTGCACCACGAAACATTTGCATAGAGATGAGAACTGAGTCACGTTGTGCTTGTAACGTAGTTTACCCTGGAGGAGGCAGAAACTTTAGCTGCCATTCTTTGTTTGTAAGCCCTTGGATGAAATTTTTTAGCTAAGAAACCCTGAACTTTGACTTTTTACACAAGGAGATAGAACGGTTTGAGAGCTAGTTTACCCAACAGAAAAGAGGTTCTATATCTGAAAATAGTCATGTTATGAAAACTTCAAAGCTCTCTGCCTACAGAGTACAAAGTGAAAATGTGGTGGAACTGCACAGTAAAAACAGCACAGTTTCTTAGAAAACTCTCGAGTGTTGTTTTTTCCAGTTCTCTGTGGCAACATCACTGAAGTAGAAATCCAAACCAAATATTTCTGCCTGTAGGATCGAGACAGTCTAATCCACAATTACAATAAATTCAGCTCCCAGGACACAGAGATTTGACCTCTGAAGCCTCATTTACTGTTTCTTGTTCTGCAGTTAATTTCTAGCCGATATTATAGGCTCTGTGTACATGACCTTAACGTATATTTCCCTCCCTATGTCAGCAATGTTAACAGTATCTAGCAGCACAATCACCGGAGCTGGAAAAGAAGCCAATGCTTCATTCAGACTGCACTGCCCTGAGTAATTACATGAGCTTGTTTCTATGATTCAGACCCCAAAGACTTGCAAATAGAAATAACCACCTTTACAGCAGAAATTATAAAGTTTAAAGCTTGGTAACAAAATTCACAAAATCTGTCCATGAAGGGATTTTTTACATAACTATCCCCTTTAAACTGTACAGAGGTGAATAAGGACACAGCCCATAGCCACACACTATTAGCCAGTAAATTCATTAATATAGACCTCTTGACCTCATGACCTCTCCTACATGTGCACAGAGCCAGTCTGTGGGAGTCAGAATTGTGGCTGGGCTGTAAAGGATCAAATACTCAAATTTCACTCAGTGTCATACAAACCAGTTTAGAACTTTTTTGTGATGTGTGTGTTTTTTTTATTTTCAGTTAATTGTCTCTCTCCATTAAGATGAAACTATCATAAAAATCAGAGACTTTTCATTTCAAGTGAGCAAACCTACAAATTTAGCCGGCAATCAAATAATTTTCTTTCTTTCTTTTTCCTCAGAATTTCAGTGGAACAGTCAGTTGCCCCACTTTCACTTGTGTAGCTCTAAATTTGGTACAACTACAGTTAAGTAAGTTTTTATCAGGTTCAGTAAGATCAGTACATGCTGACTAATTGTGATAAGCATAAAACATCTCAAATCTTAAGCTTTGTGGTAGAAGCAGCAGGAGTTTTTTGACCCCCAGCCGGGCCTAGTGATGGGTACTCAAGGACTTGCAATTCTGCATTTGGGTTGTGAGTCAGTCTATTCCCCATCTGCTTGGGGAAACACAACTAATTTTGTGAAAACCACACACAAAATGTCAGGCATGATTGTGATCAGTTTCCTTTGTCTACTAAAACCCCGTAAAAGAACCTGAAAACTAGAGGTAACCTGTACAGATATAAACACTGATTACACTCTCCCCCACTTCCGCTGATTCTAATCTGTCAAATGTCCCCTTACTCTAACTTTCTTCCGCAGTTGCACGAGCGGTGGTTTGAGTGTGCTTTCGTGTCGGGGATTTCTGAGTTTGGGGCGGAAAGGTTGACATCACAGAGATAGAAAAGGCATAGGATTTATATTGGATGCACGGCTGGTCAACATCAGATAAAAACACGACGAAGAAGATCCTCCTCATCCCTCCTCTCTCAGCATCATGAAGACTCTCTGCTTCTCTCTGGGACTGCTGCTGCTTGCAGCCTGCTGCTGTGATGCCATCCGTGAGTGTTTATTCCTTTATGACTCCTTGCATTTGCTTGAAAATTTACAGCTGACATGTTGATACTGACTTTAGTCTTTTACCTTGCTCTCAGCGAAAGGCGTAAAGTTCAGCACAGCTCCTGGAACCTGCTGCTTCAACTTTAAAATAAATGCAATACCGGTGAAGTTGGTGTCCTTCATCACCCAGACGCACAGCTCCTGTCCCAAGAAGGCATACATGTAAATTTGATATTTTCAAACAGGACTGGTCATGAATAAAGTATAAAAAGGGATATGTGAAGTTTAGACAGGCCGTCTGCAAGAACTCAATCAAAGCAGTGTGAATAAAACGATTTTTGTGTGCATGTTTTGCAGAGTCCACACTGTCAGAGGAAAAAAGATCTGCTACACTCAGAGCTTCCAGTGGGCTCAGGACATGTATCGGCTCCACAACACTGAAGGCAGCAGCTAGCCGCCACCAAGATCGTCAGCTATCAGCTATCGGCTTTAGTTAATAATTGACTGCTTTTTTAAGGCCTTATGGCTTCGCTTTGTATTTGTATTTTCATAAAACTGGCTTAAAAATAAACAAAAAAACATTATGCAAGTTCTCTGAAAAGACTGTTAGACGTTTATGTGACTGATCAGATGTGTGTTAGGTATGTTTTGTGCAGGACAAGAACTGTAAAGAAATAATAATACAAAAGTCCTTTTTACTCTGCTGCCTCAAGCTCAAAGCTGTAAAAAGATCTTTATAATCTCATTAAATACAGATCTTAAAAAAACTGTCATTCAGTGTTTCACAGTCTCTTGTTTTCATTTGAACAACTCTTTGAATCTGTAAAAATGATAAAAGGTATTCAGAGATAATAACCAGAGAAACAGCAAAATCTAGAACTGAATTACCTTTTAAAACAGGTTGGTGCAGCACCACTTCTGCCTTGGTGTATTTTTGAAACAAGCCCACGTTTCAGCAGGTTTGAGTAGTTTCACCAGCAGACGCGAGAGCAACTTCTATGAAAAGATGGTTGCATGTGCTGATTCAACCGGGGACCAAATTTTTGCTCACAACCTGACTGAATTTCCTAATTGTATACAAAATGATCAAAACGTGCTCCACCTGAAGGAGCAAAATTCAGTTGAATCAATCAATCAATGCTTCTGTATTAGTCTAATAATGCCATACAATATACAGTATATAAATCTACTAACCTCATCAGGTTTACTCCATTGTTTTAGGCACGACTGTAAACATTGCACTCGAAGTTATTTCGGTACATTTCAGCTTGTGAAACTGTCATTTTTACACCTGTGAGGATTTTTTTTGTTTTGACACCAAGTAAAATCTTTACGTTGACTAAAAACGGCTGAAGAAAGATACAAAGATCACGAACCCAACAGTGACTGCTGGTGTGTGCCACAGGCCTCGCAGTCACCTTTAGGAAATTTATATTAGCTCATTTTACTGGCATGTATGCCATGACTCATGTGTAATTCTGGGGTACACTGACATTCGTAAGCACATTAGAAAGCATGTAGGGGGATTTAATCTGAAACGAACAAAGACGACCTGCACCAGTCTGCATTTATCGGAACGTAGTTAAACCACAAGCTGATCTGTCATTGTGATAACATCTGTGAGGTTTTAGTTCTTGCGCTTGTTTCTGTGTTAACGTGTACTTATCTTAAGTCATCCGTTGTCTGTGTGTGTGTGTGTGTGACCACCCCTCAGCGATGGTTCAATCTTCACTGATAGCATCAACACAGGCTGCAGACCTGCAGTGCAACACACAGCATTATCGGTTCAATCTTCAAACACAATTTACTGCAAGCAGCTGGGCAACAATAACACCCACCACCCCAATCTAGGTCGCTTATAAGATGAAGAAAATTTTACACTTACGTAATTAAAAAAGTTCAATCAGTTAACGGCTTATAACACTTGTAACGTGAGACGAGGTTTATTTGTCATATATATATTGAAAGTCTACATAAAGGGACTGTGTTTACCATTTTTAAGAAGAGGGTTTCAGATAACGAGGTGTGTGTACAAGTAATCTCTGTGAAATAAAAGCTCATGCTTCCTAAACGACATTTTGAACCGTGATTCAATCAAAGTCCTCTAGCAGATTTTAGGAATATCAATCTGGAAATGAATAGAAGGTGTTCTATATACAAAATATGGATAAAAATAAGTTACATTTTATTTAGAATACCAAATCACAACAAGAGTTTCCTCAAGGTGTAACAGTGGGAAGGAAAAATTCCCTTTTAACAGGAAGAAACCTACAGCAGAACCAGGCTCAGGGAGTGAAGGGAAGCCAATACAGGAGAAATCTGCTCTCTCTTTCTAGTGCCTGTCAGGACTCTTGCTGCAGCATTTTGGATTAACTGAAGGCTTTTCAGGGAGTTTTTTGGACATCCTGATAATAAAGAATTACAGTCGTCCAGCCTAGAAGTAATAAATGCATGAACTAGTTTTTCAGCGTCACTCTGAGACAGGACATTTCTAATATTCATTAGTTATATGCTACTCGGACCAACTTTTGCTCTCAGAGTTTCTGTGATTTTTCCTGTCATATATTTAGGAAACTGCAATAAACGTTTCTCAGACAATTTGGTCCATGTTGACAACAGAGCATCACACAGTTGATCAGCTGCACATCCATGATGTACAGCTGATCCATGACTCATTTGTTCCACCACATCCCATGTTCAGGGAGGCTGTGGTGTTTAAAAGATGGGCAGTTAGTAGCCAAAGTGGGGCCCAAAGTGTGCCAAGAAAATATCCCCCACACTGTTACCCCAGCAGCAGCCTGAACCATTGATATCAGGATGGAGCCACGCTTACATGCTGCTTACACCAAATTCTGACCTTACCATCTGACTGTCACAGCAGAGATTGAGACTCATCAGACCAGGTAACAAATTTTCACTCATCTATTTTGACATATGGTGCACCGAGAGATGCTCTTCTACATACATTGGCTACGATGTAACGAGTGGTCCTTTGAGTAACTGTTGCTTTCCTATTAGTTGAAGCAGTTTGACCATTTTGTTCTGACCTTCGGGATCAATTAAAGCATATTCTCCCACAAAACTGCTGCTCACTGAACATTTTATTTTTCCTGAGAATTCTCAGTAAACCACAGAGACGGTTGTGTGGGAAAAAGCAGATCAGCAGTTTCTGAAACACTCAGACCTGTCTGACACCAACAACCAGGCCACTTTCAAAGTTTTTAAAGTGAACTTTCCGATGCTCAGTTTGAACTTCAGCAAGCCATCTTACTTAAATGCATTGACTTGAAAATTTCCTAAACCAGCAGGTGAAGTTGGCTTTTATGCTCTTCTGCTGCTTCCTTTCAGGAAATCAAATTATATAGAGCAGGGGAGCAGGTCACATCACCCCAGTGACCCCGATAATGGAGAAGAAGCCTCTAACACGTTAATACTGTCAAAGGGTTTATTTGAATCAAAACCACCATCTTTGCATAATGAACCACAGAGAAAGAATCCAAATGCAGGACATAAAACACCAAGAAAGAGTAAAATCCAAATCTTTAACCCAAGACACAGGTCAAGACATTAGCAGGTGATAATATTAGAGCAAAGACCTGACAAAAAAGTAAGGTAAAAAATCAGGTAAAATATCCATACACAGAATAATAACTGCAAACATGAGAATCACAGGCATGCTGGAGTGCAACTATAACAAGACAGACTAAAGAGTTTAATGAGTAATGGGAAAAAGGTGTTGCACAAAAAGGGCAGGAAAGAAGACACAAGTTAAATAGACATTTTACATATTGCAAATAAATTGCTGCTAAACAAATAGAGAGATAAATTAAAGATGAAATTTTTTTTTATTTTGAGTTGGATTTTATTATGATACTGCTATGTGAACATGAATAAACCCCGACAACCAGACACAGGGTGGGCATCTGGCTGGCCATCCTTTGATGTGGTTTCTTGGTTAGGGGTCGAGATCACTGTGGTCTCAAAAAAAAGGAAAAGAATAACATTTTTACACTTCATGTCTTTAAATTTGATTAAAAAGACGGTATGTGTCAAATTTGACCTAGAATACCTTTGTTGCTCAAACTCCATGCATCTCAGAAATGTTATTATGTTACTGTACAAAAAACTGCTTAGTAATAAAAAAACACATTTTTAAAATACATTTCGTGTGCAGATGCTTGTATGCGTTGCCTGATGATTCTCGCACAGACCATCACTGTAACCTGCACACTGCAAGGCTCAGAAAGTGATGATTAAGGACTATTGGTGACAGTTATGAAACAACATTAGAGGTTTAATAGTGGAAACATTATGACTATGTATGATTGTTGGGTCTGTGTTTCCACATGCCCCGCTAGTTTAGAGACTTATTCCTCAGGAAGAGCGGAAAACAAGACAGAACATCTTCAACCGGCTTTTTAACTCGCTAACGAGGGAAGTTTGGGTCAGAACCAGCTCTTGGAGCTCACGCTCCTCACCTGACTCCAAACCCAAATCCTTCAAAGAGCAGCTGTCCTCGTAGCCTTTTTATTGACAAACTGTTACAGTACACATCACAGAAAAAGCACCTCCCTCCGTAAAACCCCCCTTGGTGACAAAGACAAGGCACTATGTGTGTGTATGTGTGTGCGCACGTGTATGCATGTGCAAGAACGTGTGTGTGTGTGTGTTTGAGTGAGTGTGTGAGAATGTGTGTCTCTCTGTGTGCGTGACTTCCAACTGTTTCTAACAACATCCTTAGTCATAAAATGGTAATCTCCCCCACACCCAATATATGTTTCACCATGCACAACACAATGAAGCCATCGAAAGGGCGGTCAAAGGAGCTTGCAAAAAAAGCGTCTGGACTTCTTTAAGTTGCTTGAAGACATTTCACCTCTCATCCGAGAAGCTTCTTCAGTTCTAAGGTCAAATGGTGGAGAGTCCCAGATTTAAACCTAGTGGGAGTATCCCCCCACAGAGGGACAAAAGGACCCCCTGATGATCCTCTAATCTCCTGAGCCAAGGTGTGAAACTGGGTGTGGGTCCCAATCAGCCAGGGTTTTGGGTGAGCTCATTGTGAAACCTGGCCCCACCTTATCATCAGAATCAGAATCAGAATCAGAAAGGGTTTTATTGCCAAATGTTGAGCGGGTTTACAACATTAGGAAATTGCTGCGGTGCTTCAGTGCAAACATACTGTTATAAATTAAGCTTAAATAGACATGAAAATAAAAATGAGAATAAGAATTAAAAGTGCTAAGTAGATAGATAGATATATACATGATATATACA
Source organism: Simochromis diagramma (assembly GCF_900408965.1). Classification (NCBI taxonomy): domain Eukaryota; kingdom Metazoa; phylum Chordata; class Actinopteri; order Cichliformes; family Cichlidae; genus Simochromis; species Simochromis diagramma. Next base: position 3,897,696 of record NW_024386765.1, read on the forward strand.
TGAGTGCAGGTGGTGATCAGTGCCAAACATGGAATGATGCAGTGAACACAGCGTAGGGTCATGTGATAGTGGCGGGGACAGTCATACGGTTATTGTTCATGTGTTCAACAGCAGAGGGGAAGAAACTGTTCTTATGGCGAGAGGTTCTGGTGCGAATGGACCGGAGCCTCCTGCCTGAGGGGAGCAGGTCAAACAGACTGTGTCCAGGGTGAGAAGGGTCAGCTGAGATCCGAGCTGCACGCCGCAGTGTCCTGGAGGTGTACAGGTCCTGCAGAGATGGGAGTCTGCAGCCAATCACCTTCTCAGCAGAGCGCACAACACGCTGCAGTCTCTGTTTGTCCCTGATAGTGGCTCCAGCGTACCACATGGTGATGGAGGAGGTGAGGATGGACTCGATGATTGCAGTGTAGAATTGCATCATCGTCCGTGGTGGCAGGTTGAATTTCTTCAGCTGCCTCAGGAAGTACATCCTCTGCTGGGCTTTCTTAATGACGGAGGTGATGGTGGGCTCCCATTTCAGGTCCTGGGTGATGGTGGTACCCAGGAAGCGGAATGAGTCCACAGAGGTGATGGGGGTGTCAGTCAGGATGATGGGGGGGAGTGGAGCTGTGTGCTTCCTGAAGTCCACAATAATCTCCACTGTCTTCTGGGCATTCAGCACCAGGTTGTTGTGGCTGCACCAGGACACCAGACGTTCAACCTCCCTCCTGTAGGCAGACTCATCCCCGTCCGAGATGAGTCCAATAAGATATATCATGCGAATTCCTGAGGTCAGATGGCCCAGGATGTGAGTGGGCATTAAGGCGTCTGGGGAGGGAACTCAAAACTGGATTATAGATGGCAGACAGTTGGTGTCGTAAACCACCGCCTCTGTTCAACGACGAGCGACCATCTTTGAGCCCAATCCACAATGAGCTCACCCGAAACTCTGGCTGATTGGGACCCACACCCATTTTCACACCTTGGCTCAGGCGATTAGAGGATCATCAGGGGGTCCTTTTGTCCCTCTGTGGAGGGATACTCCCACTAGGTTTAAATCTGGGACTCTCCACCATTTGACCTTAGAACTGAAGAAGCTTCTCGGATGAGAGGTGAAACGTCTTCAAGCAACTTAAAAAGAAGTCCAGACGCTTTTCTTTGCAAGCTCCTTTGACTACGATGACCTGGATGACTGAGAACCTTCACACAGGCATCCAAAGGGCAGGAAGCTTACCAAACATCAAACAGAATCTTCACAAGGGATGTGTCTGTGATAAAACCTCCCCCAGCACAGAGTGGCTGGAGAGGTGGTCAGAGACAAAGGAATGTCTTGATCCTATAGATTGAACTAAGACTTTACAAATTTAAGAACCACAATGACAACATTCAACAATTAGACTTAACAATGATGTAAAGACAATGCAAAGGCTTTGCAGAATGAGTGGTTTGGCTGACCTTGTTTTATCACACAATCAGAGTGGCGGTGAGCCCCTCAAACTTCCTGTTGCCTTATATTTGTTTTATTGAATTGAATTGAATTGAATTGAATTGAATGAATGCTTTATTGGCCATATGCAGGTTGCCCCGCAGAGGAATAGGACCCCCCCCCCCAACTTACACACACAACAAAGACATCACATGGGAATACAGTCGGAGATCGGCAGCGTTGCAGAGAAAACACTGAAAAATTACACGACAATGGGAAAAGTACAAGAGGAAAAAAAGAGACCTCTTCTCACGCTGGGCACCTATGGGAGGACAGCATGAGAACAGGAAACAAAAAAAACTCCTCTGCACAGAGAGCACATTAATGTCCACATCACAACATTAGAGCACGTGACTAGCCACAGGGGTGGATAGGGGGGTGGGGGGTAATCCGAAGGAACACAGCAGTCGACTGAGACTCATCAGACCAGGTAACAACTTTTCACTCATCTATTTTGACATATGGTGCACCGAGAGATGCTCTTCTACATACATTGGCTACGATGTAACGAGTGGTCCTTTGAGTTACTGTTGCTTTCCTATTAGTTGAAACAGTTTGACCATTTTGTTCCGACCTTCGGGATCAATTAAAGCATATTCTCCCACAAAACTGCTGCTCACTGAACATTTTATGTTTTCTGAGAATTCTCTGTGAACCACAGAGATGGTTGTGTGGGAAAAAGCAGATCAGCAGTTTCTGAAACACTCAGACCTGCCTGTGTCAAATTTGACCTAGAATACCTTTGTTGCTGAAACCCCATGCATCTCAGAAATGTTATTATGTTACTGTACAAAAAACTGCTTTAAAACATATCTTTAAAATACATTTCGTGTGCAGATGCTTGTATGCGTTGCCTGATGATTCTCGCACAGACCATCACTGTAACCTGCACACTGCAAGGCTCAGAAAGTGATGATTAAGGACTATTGGTGACAGTTATGAAACAACATTAGAGGTTTAATGGTGGAAACATTATGACTATGTATGATGTAAAGACAATGCAAAGGCTTTGCAGAATGAGTGGTTTGTCTGACCTTGTTTTATCACACAATCAGAATGGCGGTGAGCCCCTCAAACTTCCTGTTGCCTTATATTTGTTTTATCATTTTTTTCCCACTTTTCTTAGAACGACTTTGAATATGCAGATGAGGACATGTGAGCATGTCAGACTTAAGCCGAGGGAAGCAGGACAAATCACTTCAGATCTGAAACACCAGCATCACCAGGTCTACAGCGAACATGAAGACTCTCAGCCTGACCGTGGGACTGCTGCTCGTGCTGTTTACTATTTACTACTGCGACGCCTCACGTAAGTCTGTTAGTCTACTTCCTGCATCACACTGGAGGGAATTTCAACTGTGAACATGAAATTCTTCATTTTTCTGTATTTTCATTTTTTAAACAAAAATGAAACTAATTATTATCTCAGGGAAATGACAAATGATTGAAAGATTTTTATATTTTAAAAATTCCCCTCTTGCGGCTGTGGCGGTCTAAGCTCGGATCCTCTACCAGGACTGTGTTACATATATTTGTGTGTGCATGTGTATACAATTATATTTTTAAATATGAAGCTGTATATAATCATATATACAATTTTTTACAATTTTTGTTGGATGTTGAAGTTTCAAAAGGTTATTTAAATATCCAGCACCTAACTTTGCCCTTACTGTCCAAGTATAAAAAGATATCATTAGCATAAGCTAAAATAAATTTAACCATTTTCTTTTAAAATCTGCTGTCACATAAAAATAATACAAATAATATCTACATTTTAAATTATATTAAAAAATAATATTTTTGTTAAAAAAAAAAATCCCAGAAAACTGTTGCTAAAACTTTAGCTTGCCTGGGGTAGCTGTACATCTTTAGCCAACGACTAATTTGCATCTACTATCATTTAATATTTTAAATTACATATATATAATTTTACTTTACATGCTTACACACTAGTATCTGCACAACAGAAAAAGCCTTACCCAGTTTAAAAAATAAAAAAATCTTACACTAGGACATAAAATATAAGCTTTCAAACTGTAAGTTTTGTTTAGATATAAATTGAAAACAATTTGCGACATAGAGTCGTAGCACTAAAACATACCCTGTGTTTTTCTCTTACAGCTTCTGGAATGGGTTTAGTGCCACCTGATCTTTGCTGTTTTAAATTCTTTGATAAAAGGATCCCAAAGGTGCACATCCTCTCCATCAGAAAAACTCACAGCAAATGTTTAACAGAAGCCTTTGTGTAAGTTTGTACTTCAACATCTCTTTGCTGCCCTCACTAATATTTGCCAAGCATTGTATTATCCTTCTTTTCTATGAAGAATAAAATCTGTGATCTGAGAACAAAATAATGACACTGATTTTTTTGCAGGATCAACACACCCAGAGGCGATTACTGTGTGAGACAGAATGATGACTGGGCAATGGAAGAGTTCGTCAAACGCCACAATTAAGACATGAAGAACCTACCATGACCCCAATGACCGGCAACCAGCGCTGGAGTTTTAGCTCTTTGTACTTTGCCTGCTTAAGTAGTCTTACTATTATTGAAATGCGGATACTTTTATTTTGCATTTATCAGCTTAATTATCAGCATAAGTTTAGTAAAAAGTTGCATCTCTGAAAAGGGAATTTGAGTATTTGGTATTTGTTTGTCTCTCACTCACTTTGGCAGCAGGACTTTAAAGATCTAAAGATTGAAATTCAAAGGGATTTCACTCGGGTGAGGACAAAGACAGCTGCAAACATCACACATTCCTGTTTAGTTAATGAATTCTCCCTGAATACTTGTTTTGTAGTGCAATGTTTCTGATACGAGTCCTAATCAGGACAAAAAAGTAGCAGGCACAGAAATATGCTAATTTATGTCACTTTGATTCCTGCCGACCTGAGAACAGAGACTATGTCAAGTCTTGTTAAACCAGATTACCCCTGCAAGAGCTTCATGTGACGACGATAGTCTTCAAGTTGAAGTGTGACAGTAACAATGAAGGAAAGTTCTTCTATAATAATACACAAACAGTTACCCTGCTGCAATATGAATCGTTCTCCACAAAGATATAAATCACTGCTGGAGGACATCACTGAAGAATGGAGGGCTGCTTCTCCTCAGTCAGGGTGTAGCTGATTTAGATCAGTCTGTCTTCTCACCACCGTGTTTCACTGTAGCTTCGATCCACTGTGGTATCCATCCCTCGCCTGTTTCTCTCCTTACATATGCCCTTTTTTTCCTGCCGCTAATATCTAACTGAGAATTATCATTAAAAACAATTTTAAATTATTTTGATGCCTTAGACGCTTACATGATTTCCATATTCAGATAAAAATAGTGCACACGAAATTTAATGTCTCCAGTCATTTTACCATTTACTTTTACCGTGCCATTGTTATGCAGATACAGTGTGTCCAAAGCATTTATATATCTCTGTATATTGTTTTTCTTTATTCATTAAAGTTGCATTTCACAAAACTCATCGACTCTGTCTGACAGTGAATGTTCAACTGTGCTTTTATGCCGTGGCCTTCTCTTTGAATCCATCAGAATAGTGAATAAAATCAATAAAATATCCTACATAAACTTTAAAATATGCTCACTTTCCTTTAAAATACAACAAATTTTCAACTATAAAAATGCTGGTGAAAACATTTGAGTAAAAATTGTTTGTCATTTTAGGAAAACTTTATAACAACAATCACAAGGGTGCTGAATTTCTCGTCTTGCACCCAAGTTCAGGTATGCTTGTTGTATTTATGTAGGTGCTTGTTAGTGGTGAGCGCTGCACATTCGGGACTGTGGGAATCATTGAGACACTCAAACACTGAGCCATGGCTCTGTGCTACATACAGAGATTTCTGCACCTCTTGGTATTTAGTGACACTTTGTATATAGTTTATTTTATGGCAATGGCAATTTTATTTAGCTAGTACATTTCATTACAAGCCAACTCAATGTCCTTAACACAGAAAAACATAAAAACCCATGTTGGTTTACAATGCCAAAGGCAGTGAAAACGGCAAAATACAATAAAACTGTTCTGTCGTGATGGGTCATCGGAGTCTAATCTCCAAATACATTAACTATCTCACTAAATCATGTTTAAATTCTTCCAAGTGATCTTTCCTTATGAAATAGTTCTTAATGATAGAAAGCAATTCTCATAATCTTATTGCTGTGATTATCAAAACTAAGAATGATACCAATTCCTGACTTGCCGACTGTATCTTAGAGACAGAGGTGATAAATATGAAAAAAATTGCCTCTGACTTCCTGTAACAGCAACTAGTATTTCTGTCTTTTCTCTGATCAGTTCTAAAAAGTTTTGATACATCCAGCAATTAATGTAATCAGTTAGCACATTAATGTTCAAGGAACTGACCTCCCAGCCCATTGTTCCTACAGTGGTGGTAGTTTCAATCATTATGTAAATGTACTGTTTATAAGGTTGGGGAAACCTGCAGTCAGCTGAGACTGAAGAAGTCACTTGGATGAGTGACGAAACCTTTCTCCCACTGAAAACACTACGTCCAGATGAACAGAAGAATTTTGGGGGTTCTGTTTATAAGTTGATAAGTTTGTGAACAGAGGTTAGATCATCAGAGGAATGTGATAAGTACAACTGTGTATCATCTACAGAAGAATGGTAGGCTATATTATGATTCTTTATGGCCATACTGAGTGGAAACATGTAAAGGTTAAATAGTAATGGACCCAGGACAGACCCCTGAGGAACCCCTTGTTGAATTTTCATTTGTGCAGATCAGAAACTGCTAGTTGAGACATAAAAACTTAAAAACCCTTTAGATACAAAGAGAGACATCATCAAAAACCGGACCTGTCAAACCAGCTGTGTCATGAAGCCCTTGAATCAGAATGTCAGTGCTGAAAACAGCAGTGAGATCAAGAAGGATTAAACTCTAAACTCTTAGTGAGTCACTATTGATCTTTAGGTCAGTGATGACATTACAAAGAGTTGTTTCTGTGCTTAATTGGTTCTGAACCCTGACTGGTCATAACGACTGTGAGAAAAAAGGAATTTATTTTATTTGTCATAATACTGTTGACAAATAGTTTACTGAGAAAAGATGATTATGTAATGCTCATTACTAAACTCTAAATTTCGTCTTTTTAAAGTTTCCATTTCAGATGATATTTTTACACCTGATAACACTGCATACAACCTCATAAAGCATAGTGTTTAACTTGGTCTTTAATATTGCACTGTAACATATCCTGACATGTTCTACTTGTAACTATAGTGCAACATAGAAATTATTCATTTAGAGAAGTAGTTTTATGTCATTTACCATGGCACACTGTTTCATTATAACACGACTTCTGTTTGCCAACGTGTAACGATGCTGCACAGCAGGGTCATTGCATTTCATAAGCTGGTTTGCACTGAATTACATGATTTGTAGTATAAGTGGTGGGACTGCCACATAATAATGGGCCACGACTGATTAACACATGAAGCTATAGCATTACATCCAGCCTGTGGGCCTTGGATTTAATGTGTGTGGCATACACCAAAATAGCCTTATCACCTTTATAAGCTTTGATCTTCACTAGTTTAACTGAAAGAACCCAGCGTCCTCAGATGCCTTCGGATGAATTCACTGGTTCTGATGAGTCATTTCTGTCTTCTTGATTTGTGTTAAGCTGTATTTTTTCAGTGTGAACGACCTCAAGATGCTGTTCACTCTTTGTACAGGAAAGGTTTTGTCTGCCACAGTTGTTGATATAATCTTGTTGAAGACAGCCAGAGCAGTTTTATTTTGTCACTGTGCTTATTTGTCTTAAATGAACTACAGTGTAAAGCACTCTGGAGCACAAACCTTCGCTGAGGCAGCTGTTCTTTAGAAACGTACTATAAGTTTGTAGTGCAGTAAGATGTTTACTTTGTTTACACAAGCATTACGTAGGAGTACGTAATGATAATGGGTATTGCTTTATAAATAACTGGACACGAATAGTTTGAGATCAATAAATAATGTTGTTCTGCTACTCTAAAGCTATATCACATTTTGGGGTCAACTTGAAGGAAAGGCAGATGTGAAATGTGACATGATATTCTAAATCTTAATATGGTACTTTCTAAATGTTCACAATACACAGCACATTTGTAGGGATTGTAGTTTTTAAGTTATGAAGCTTGTTGTCAATTTTCTGACAAAATCAAGCGTTAAGTTGACCTTGAAGAGCTCAGTGGAAATAAGCAAAATTTTAATGGATTGTTAACATGAGCTCTACTCTCCTCCTAAAGGTTTATCTGAATCAATGCAAAACCTTTCTTGCAGATTCCAATTTAAGTGACAAAAACTCACATTTCTTTCTCAATATTTTGGGTACTCATCAGGCAGGAGACCAACAACCCCATAGTCAATGCGGAACAGTGGTGAAAGAAAAAAAGGTTTTTTCTCACTTGTGTTTTTTAAGTGGCAGCACGGTGGCATGGTGGTTAGCACCGTTGCTGCACAGCAAGAAAATCTTGAGTTCAATTCCATCATCAGGCTATCAGGCCTGCAACAGAAGCAAAACAAAGATGAAACAATCAAGCGGTGACAGATGTTGTAAACAGACGCCAAATATTTTCACTCATCAATGAGACCTGAAACCCAGGCACCGAAGTGACTGAAGAGGTAGTGAAACAAACAGACGGAGGCCAAATTCTCACAAACTGTTCCCTTGAGGAGCGAAGAAAGCAGGTGAAACATGCCAGAGGAAAACATTCCATAAGAATTTGCTGCCAGGTTGTTTTACTGGAAGTTTGTTATTTATCTAAGACGTGTTGTGTTTGTGCAGCATTTTCAAAACTATCATAAAGTGTGTTTAGGTTGGTGTCAGGAACATTGTGCCAACTTGGAAGTCAAAAAAGCAGCAATAAAGGCTCAGTTTTCAAATACAGTCTCAGTATCTTTATCCTGCAAAATGTCCAGCAGGACTGAATTTTTCAGACATGACCAAACACAGTGCGTAGAAGTTCCTGCTGAGGCCTTGCAGTTCAAACAGAGGTGGAAGCTGATGATTCATTTGTGTTTTATGTGGTGAGAGTTTCACACGCTGCAGAATTTTACATTTCAGCAGGGTTACGCAGTACAGTTACACACTGATAACTTTTTTGTATGATCCCAAATCACATCCTACTCTTCTTCAGTGATGTCTACAGCAAGTTTATTTTTCCACACCTGTGCTACAGCATGGATGCTCATTACATCCAACACATCAGTTTGATTCAAGGCACTGTAAAGATGAGATATGGCTTTCTTGGCTGGGAGAAGTAACTGCTGATATCCTGCTTTTAATATTGAAAGTAGTTTTTTGGGGGGGTTTGAAGTCTGAGAACTGAATGTATCTAAAAAAGAAAGTAAACTTGGGGATGTTTATTGTTTACCACAACGATGCCTGCCAAGTCTGCTTCTTGTGCTTTGTTAGTTCTTTGAATCTTCTGTCTTTCTCTTTATTCAAATGGAAAGTGAGACAGAGCGAGGACATAAAACAGGAGCCTTTAATCTGTATCCTTTAATAACAAATTGTGCTTTTGTTGATGTTTGTTGCCTGATGAGCATTAGCCTTAATCATTTCTGATATGCTGTAAGTCATTAGAAACAGACACAATATTGAGTAATCCCTGTTTTTTTGATGCAGCTAATTATGCAGAGACGTTGCACGGCAGGTCTTACCACACTGCTGCTGATGAAGTAGATGATAATAAGATGTGTTCAGCTGAAGAAGGAGAAATCAAATCTCCACTCAATGATCAAGCTGGGGGAGAGAGAGAAACTGAAAACCAACACTCATTATTGTCAACGGGGCCCGGAGGCCAGTATGTGGGTGGGGACCCGAATCAAGAGACAGGCGGAGGGTTTTTCACAAGCTTTATTATAAACAGAGAGATAAGCAATGACACCATGGAAATGTGGCAGCGAGAAGATGGTTTCTGAATTTGACCTTACTTTGCAGGTTAGGAGCGTAAGGTTCTGGAGGCCTGCTTACCACAGTTAGGTATCTGACGAACTGGTCAGTCTCCATAGCCAGTCTTGTTAATGCTCGCACTCAGGTGGGGCTCGGGCCTATGCAGGACAGTAGTGATGACAGGGTCTCTCATTGGTACATCCCACACTTTATGGTAGGTTGTGCTACTGGCTTTAAGTTGGCCTCTAGTGTTGTTCGCCATCCAGTCCATCTATAAAGATAATGCATGCACTGTAATGACTTTGAACTGGTGGCGAATACATCTAATAGAAGTGCTGCCTCGCTGATTGCTGTCAATGGATATTGACGAATGGCTATAGCCTGGAAATATGGTGCACCTAGCATTCAGCAAATATACAACATGTAAACATAATACATACATACTACATAATATAGTGTGGAAAAACTGAGTATCAATATACAAATGCATCAGATATCAGCAAATATCTCAAATGTTGTCTCGCGATTCTACTGTCGACTTTCAGTGCAGCCTGAGTAAAGGAAAGTTGTGCAGACAGTGAAGATTGGGACTAAGCATGCATTATCAGTGCATGTATTTATTGGTAGAGCACTGAGCAGTTTGTTTCAGCATTTTATCAGATATATTGAGTCCCCGAAACTTCCTGTTGTCTCATGGTACAGAAAAACCCCAATCTATTAACCACCTTTGGGGTTGTTGATCATTTTTCCACTTTCTTAGAATTCGTTTCAATATGCAGATGAGAACGTGACTTAAAGCAGGGTGATCGGACCGATCATTCAGACATCTTCTGAAACATCAGGATCATCAGGTCTACAGTGAAGTCAGCATGAAGACTCTCAGCCTGACAGTGGGACTGCTGCTCATGCTGTTCACCGTTTACCACAGCGATGCCTGTAAGTCTGCTTCTTGTACTTGTGTTAGATTAGTTTTTGAATTTCTGTCTTTCTCTTCATTCAGACACAGAGTGAGACAGAGCGAGGACATCAAACTCATATAAGTTCATGGTCATGAAGACCAATGTTGATCTTAAATTCTTTACTGTAATTAAAAGTCAGATTGAATCCTCGTGTAAACAAGTGTGGTCACATGTCCGGCATGTCCTTCACTGAGACAGACTTTTTTAAAACTTAAATTCTTTTTTCTATTTTCTATGTATCTCTGTCTTTTATGTCTTTGCTTAATAATCTTGCTCCAAGACATAAAATAAGAGCCTTCAAATGGTATCTTTCATTAAGATATAACAAATTGTATTTTGTTACTTAATGAAGCATTAAACTTCATTATACAGTGGGGCAAAAAAGTATTTAGTCAGCCACCGATTGTGCAAGTTCCCCCACTTAAAATGATGACAGAGGTCAGTAATTTGCACCAGAGGTACACTTCAACTGTGAGAGACAGAATGTGAAAAAAAAATCCATGAATCCACATGGTAGGATTTGTAAAGAATTTATTCGTGAATTAGGGTGGAAAATAAGTATTTGGTCACCTCAAACAAGGAAAATCTCTGGCTCTCACAGACCTGTAACGTCTTCTGTAAGAAGCTTTTCTGTCCCCCACTCGTTACTTGTATGAATGGCACCTGTTTGAACTCATCATCTGTATAAAAGACACCTGTCCACAGCCTCAAACAGTCAGACTCCAAACTCCACCATGGCCAAGACCAAAGAGCTTTCGAAGGACACCAGGAAAAGTATTGTAGACCTGCACCAGACTGGGAAGAGTGAATCTACAATAGGCAAGCAGCTTGGTGTGAAAAAATCAACTGTGGGAGCAATCATCAGAAAATGGAAGACATACAAGACCACTGATAATCTCCCTCGATCTGGGGCTCCACGCAAGATCTCATCCCGTGGGGTCAAAATGATCATGAGAACGGTGAGCAAAGATCCCAGAACCACACGGGGGGACCTGGTGAATGACCTGCAGAGAGCTGGGACCAAAGTAACAAAGGTCACCATCAGTAACACACTACAACGGCAGGGAATCAAATCCCGCAGTGCCAGACGTGTTCCGCTGCTGAAGCCAGTGCATGTCCAGGCCCGTCTGAAGTTTGCCAGAGAGCACATGGATGATACAGCAGAGGATTGGGAGAATGTCATGTGGTCAGATGAAACCAAAGTAGAACTTTTTGGTATAAACTCAACTCGTCGTGTTTGGAGGAAGAAGAATACTGAGTTGCATCCCAAGAACACCATACCTACTGTGAAGCATGGGGGTGGAAACATCATGCTATGGGGCTGTTTTTCTGCCAAGGGGACAGGACGACTGATCCGTGTTAAGGACAGAATGAATGGGGCCATGTATCGTGAGATTTTGAGCCAAAACCTCCTTCCATCAGTGAGAACTTTGAAGATGAAACGAGGCTGGGTCTTCCAACATGACAATGATCCAAAACACACCGCCCGGGCAACAAAGGAGTGGCTCCGTAAGAAGCATTTGAAAGTCCTGCAGTGGCCTAGCCAGTCTCCAGACCTCAACCCCATAGAAAATCTGTGGCGGGAGTTGAAAGTCCGTGTTGCTCGGCGACAGCCCCAAAACATCACTGCTCTCGAGAAGATCTGCATGGAGGAATGGGCCAAAATACCAGCTACTGTGTGTGCAAACCTGGTAAAGACCTATAGTAAACGTTTGACCTCTGTTATTGCCAACAAAGGTTATGTTACAAAGTATTGAGTTGTATTTTTGTTATTGACCAAATACTTATTTTCCACCCTGATTTATGAATATTCTTTACAAATCACTACCATGTGATTCATGGATTTTTTTTTTCACATTCATGTCTCATCACAGTTGAAGTGTACCTCTGGTGCAAATGACTGACCCTCTGTGCCATCATGTTAGGTGGGGTGAAACCGTGCCACAATCGTTGTGGCTGACTAATACTTTTTTTCGCACCACTGTATCGGTATGTTAGAAGCAGCCACAGGGACTTGGAGTAACCTAGTTTTTTCTCATGTTGTACAGCTAAGGCCTTGTAATTCACGCCGACTCGTTGTTTTCCGCTTCTATTGTGACAAGCCGGATGCCAAAGTGTGAAACATCGTATTCATCTTGAAAACTCAAACATCTGCCCAACACCAGATTTGTTGTTTTGGATAAGTTTGTCTTTCACTGTTTCGTCTGTGGATTGATCATAAGTTGTACCACTTTGAGTCATGTATAAGCAATGTATGATCGTCCACATTGAAGCCGTAACTCTGCTATTAACTGCAAAATATGTGAATATGAGAGCAAAATAATGATTCTGACTTTTCTACAGGATCAAGACACCCAGAGGGCTTTTCTGTGTGAAACAGACTGCAGAGTGGGCAATGGAACAATTTGTCAAACAAGAGAGAGGAACAACTAAACCAACGCCACAGTCAACAGCTCAAACATCTTTCATGACTTCGATGAATGCTACAAGCCGAAATGCATCAGTCACTCCATGAAGTTGCTTCAGAAACTTTTTATTTTTTGCATTATCACAATATCAGCCTAATAATTTGTGGATTATGTCAAACCTCTGGCAAATAATTTTCAGTATTTAGTTAATGAACAAAGCTATTGGGGCACATCTGAATCTTTGAATTCAGGTCTTTTCTGTCTTGTTGCCGCAGGTGTATCAAATCCACCAAAATGCCATTTAGTCTGTGCAAACACTTGTGAACGTCTGAGTTGTTATGTTGACCCAGCTTGATGTGACAATATCTCAATATCTCAGTTTATAATGCAACAATATATAAAAAAACATGTATGGAATCATTTGCTTTCACTGTGCCATTTAAACGCTGCATTGTTTTGCTTCATCCTGCATTAAAGTTTCATTTCACAAAACTGAGCGACTGAACCTGGAACAACATTTATTATGATGATGTGGGAACAACACCGACACGAGGATAACAGATCGTGCCCCTTTGTAACAGTGAGGCAGACCACGACAGGTATAGTGGAACAAGAGGCATTTATTCACCATATAGCTCAGAACATGACAATGAGAGATTTTTCAAGCCTTCTCTCTTCACAAAACAACAACCATCACCCTGACTAATTGAAGCTGGCACCCTTAAATACTCTCAGCTGTCACAGGCTAAACCATTATTCCACTAACAGGTGAGTTCTAAAATCCCACCCCTCCACCACGTTATACAATACATACATTTCAATGAATAAATATATACATACATTTTACATTTTCATATTAATAAATATTTTACACTTCTGACACCATATCCATTATTATAAAAAACCCCAAAACCCCAAGACAAACGATTCCCCACACTCGATTAACTCATGGCCTCTCCCAGAACCAATAAATGGTGTCTGAAGTCCTGGAAACGTTTGCCCCAAAACCCTGAAGAAGACACAGGAAAGAAAGGTGAGTAATCACGTCTCGGTCACTTCTTTGCACCACCTTTATTTCTAGACTTGTCACACACACATTTGCGTTAGTTCTCCTTACTGGTAAACCTTATTTGCTCTCAATCACAACCTTTCCTTTTCACAGACAACGACTACATTTCTTGATGAGTAGCAGCTGTGCAGGACCTGGAACAAAGGCTACCAACTAATTTTAAAATGCACAATAAATATTCAATATCCCCAGATTCCACCAACATGTCTCCTGCCACACCAGAGGAGACAAGACTTTAGACCATGTGTATTCCAACCTGGCTGGAGCCTACAAAGCCACACCCCTCCCCCACATTGGACAATCGGACCATCTCTCCCTGTTCCTCACACCTCGGTATTCACCACTCATCCAACGTGTGAAACCTGCTGTGAGGACAATTAAAGTGTGGCCAGAGGGGACAGACGCAGTACTCCAGGACAGATTTAAAAACACAGACTGGAATATGTTCACCCACACAGACCTGGACCAGTACGCCTCATCTGTACTGGATTACATCTCCAAGACCACAGACAGTGTCACCACCCAGAAACAGATCACCATGTACCCCAACCAGAAGCCTTGGATGAACCGGGATGTTCGTCTCCTCCTGAAGGCCCGCAACACCGCCTTTAGGTCAGGAGATGCACACGCCTACAGCACAGCCAGGGCTAATCTAAAGAAGGGCATCAAAAAAGCCAAACACCATTACAAAAAGAAGGTAGAAGAACACTTCTCCAACTCCAACCCCTGACGCATGTGGCAAGGACTCCAGACCATCACAGACTACAGGACCACCAAACCCTCCCCCGCATCCTCTGATGTCTCCTTCCTTAACGAGCTCAACAACTTTTATGCTCGTTTTGAGCGAGGGAACCCCACAACCACAACCAAAGCAGACGTGACGCCAGACCACCAACCTCTGACTCTCTCCCCCACCGATGTAGGAGCGGTGCTGAGCAGGATCAATGTCCACAAGGCTGCAGGCCCTGATGGCATCCCCGGGCGTGTTCTCAGAGCGTGTTCTGGGGAGCTTGCAGGAGTGCTCACAGACATATTCAACCTGTCCTTGGCCCACGCTGTGGTACCGGCCTGCTTCAAATCCACCTCCATCGTCCCGATACCCAAAAACTCCAACCCATCTTGCCTCAATGACTACCGCCCAGTAGCACTCACCCCCATCATCACTAAGTGCTTAGAGCGACTGGTCCTAGCACACTTCAAATCCTGTCTCCCCCCCACCCTGGACCCCCACCAATTCGCATACTGCCAGAACAGGAGCACAGAGGATGCAGTCTCCATCGCACTGCACTCTGTCCTCTCACACCTGGACAACAACAACACCTACGCCAGAATGCTGTTTATAGACTTCAGTTCAGCATTCAATACAATCCACCCCTCACAACTCATCAGGAAACTGACAGACCTGGGCATCAGTTCCCTCATCTGCAAATGGTTACTGGACTTCCTGACCAACCGCCCCCAACATGTCCGGCTGGATAACCACTGCTCATCTACAATCACGATGAACACCGGTGTACCACAAGGCTGTGTGATGAGCCCTTTCCTCTACTCCCTCTTCACCCACGACTGCAGACCTGCTGATGGTTCCAACACCATCATTAAGTTTGCAGATGACACCACGGTGATTGGCCTCATCAGTGACAACGATGAGGCCGCCTACAGGGAGGAGGTGGATCGTCTGGCTGAGTGGTGCGACAGAAACAACCTGCTGCTTAACACCGAGAAGACCAAGGAGCTCATCGTGGACTACAGGAGGAATGCTGACCCACATCCACCCATCTACATTAAGGGGACGGCTGTGGAGCGTGTGAGCAGCTTCAAGTTCCTGGGAGTCCACATCTCCGAGGATCTCACCTGGACGACCAGCTGCTCCAAGCTGGTCAAGAAGGCTCACCAGCGCCTCTTCTTCTTGAGGACTCTGAGGAAGAACCACCTGTCCTCAGACATCCCGGTGAACTTCTATCGTTGCACCATCGAGAGCATCCTGACCAACTGTATAACAGTCTGGTACGGGAACTGCTCTGCCTCGGACCGGAAGGCGTTGCAGAGGGTCGTGAAAACTGCCCAGCGCATCGCCGGAGCACCACTTCCTGCCATAAAAGACATCTACAGGAAGCGGTGTCTGAAAAGAGCTGGGAAAATCATCAAAGACCCCAGTCACCCATCACATGGACTCTTCACCCTCCTGCCCTCTGGGAGGCGCTACAGGAGCCTCCGGACTAAGACCACCAGGTACCGGAACAGCTTCTTCCCCACAGCTGTCAGACTCCTGAACTCTGCCTCCTGACATCTGACCCACGTTAACACATGGACTGAACATACACACAATGGACAACTGTACCCTCAAACACACAATAATAACATGGACTGAACCACCACTCACAACCACCAGCACTTTATATAGCCTCTGTAGAAATTATCCACATATCTCACTTATCTTAACTGCACTACTGTATAGCTCTGTAATAATCATTCTGTACATACGATAATTTTTAACCCTACAACTGTTTACAAGTTGCATAGTTCCCATTTCTGTATAGCTGTATATCTCAGATTCTGTAAAGTTATTTATTTCATATTCTGTATAGTTTTTCATATTTATATCCTGTTCATAGCCTGTACATAGCTTGTACTCACTACAGCCTGTACATACTTATAGTTATAGAATATTCACAACATACTTCATACCGTGTACATTATAACATACCATAATAGACCCATTTCTGTAATATACTCACATATCTATATTATTGCTAATATATATTGTAATATATCTATATCACTAAAGCACTTCTGGATGGATGCAAACTGCATTTCGTTGCCCTGTACCTGTGCATGTGCAATGACAATAAAGTTGAATTCTATTCTATTCTATTCAATAAATAATTAAACTTGTGTGCAAATCTATGCTTAAAGTGCAACGTAAGGTGCTTTTAATAAAGTGAAAAGTGTGCCCCTATAACTGCTATACAAATTATTATATAAATGGTAGTAAGGGAGTCCTCTTCCTTTCACCCGTCTTTTAAAAAAATGTAGCACGCTTGAACACCTTTCTTAGTATTACAGCTCAGGATAGGAAAGCGTTTTTCCATTTCTTCCATCATACAATCTATAACTGAATATTTTGATTCTGAATATTTGTTTGCTGTGTGGGTCTACATGTGGTCCAAGGCAAGAAGTAACAAGAGAATCATTAAGTTTTCTTGCTTTCTCTTTACCACAATATCAGTCGACAGGTCATCAAAGAAGGATTCAGTATAGCAGGGGTAGACAACCTTTCTGATGATGAGTGCCATCTAAAATTTCCTCAGAGGTCAGTGTGCTATATGATTGCATTAGCAATAAATTTAACAACGCTCTATATTAACAGTTACACACTATATAGAACCACTTTATAGAATTATATTTGTTCGCAGATATTGGCCACTATCAGCAAATAGTTATCAGCTATTTTGAAACAAAGAAAGACACTTTTTATCCATACCAGCAAATGAACTGTACAACAGAAAATGCAAATGCTATTTATGGCCTCCTCACAACAATGATAAGAAAAATAAACTGGGCCAATATGGCATGTTTGTTAATACAGGGATACACATGTTAATGTGATCTCTGGTCTCCCACTCAGAGACACAGGTCTCAGAGTGTCCAGCATTCAGACGGCTACCTGAGGACACTCTTCATGTGAGAGAAAATCTGCTCACACAGATATGTAGAGCCAAATACTATCAGTATTCTTCCTCTGCAATGTTCTGAAGACAGTTAAACCTGTCAGGTAGTGATGTCCAACAGGTGAACATGCAGCTCCATGAACACGCACAGCTGTGGATTCCAGCTGCGTCTGTATTTCTGCAAACTTTGACCCCCACAGAGTTGAGCTTTTCAGTTCAATCAGCTGCATTTTGATGTCCTCTGTGTCCAGCTGGTAATGCGAGACAAATCCAGCTGCTCAAGCTTTCTGGTTTGATCAGAAAAGAAAACATTGGTCCATACACCTGAAAGTCCCCAAAACACGTTGTGAATTTTGTCTCGAGTCTACGGATGTATCCGTGTATTGCTGATGCTGCGCTGAACGGAAAGCTCCTGAAGCTTTTGAAGTGTCAGAATGTGGAAAGCTAACAACGTCCCTCTCATCAGTAGGCTAAGTTATTTTTAGCCAATTACAAGCTGAATCTGGTAGTTGGGGTTGTTAGCTAAGATACCGTCATTAAGAAGAGGCACAACTAATGTGTCTATGCTAGCTGATTTGCAATGTGTGTCATGTTTCGGCTGTGTACAGGCAGGAGAAGGACCCAAGGGCAAAACTCACAACAATGAAATTAAACTCAAAAAGCTGCTTTATTGCAGAATGGTATGGAAAACTAAACTGGAACGTGGATGACTAACACACAGGGACACACAGCCATGAGAGAGACTACAACACTGACAAAGAGAAACACAGAGCTTAAATACACAGAGGGATAATGAGGGAATGAGACACAGAAGGAGAGCACAGCTGGGAGTAATCAGGCTGGACGAGACAAGGGAAGCAAAACTAGAAACACTCACATGAGACACGGACCTTCAAAGTAAAACAGGAAACACTGACTGAATTCTAAACATGCAAACTTAACAGCAACTGGGGAGACAGAACATAGGAACCTGAAACATGGTACCAAAACGTCACAGTGGACATAACATGGAACACAGGGAAGCCATATGACATAGGTGTCAAACTCTGGCCCGCGGGCCAAATTTGGCCCGCAGCCTAATTACATTTGGCCCGCGAAGCCATACCAAATTACTATTAGAGCTGGCCTACTGGTATTATACAGCTAATATATATATTGTTTAGTATTAAGCTTTGCTTGTTCCATATTCAGTTTTCCAGCAAAACTTATTTGAGTCCATAAGAAAAGATTCATTCCTATATCTGGAGGAAGATTTTTTTTTAAATAAATATTAATGTTAGCCCGCGACTTTGTTCCAGTTTTGAATTTTGGCCCACTGTGTATTTGAGTTTGACACCCCTGCCATATGACAAAGCCAAAGAACTAAACCTATGATAACCATAACAGACCTAGGGAAACAAGAAACAGTACAACAAAGGACTCAAAACATAAACCATAATATAAAAACAAGATCTCTTCAAAATAAAATAGGAAACATAATGAGACGCAGACATGAAACACATGAAGAGCAGGGGAGACTTAACATGGGTTGGAAACACAAGGGGGAAATAATAAGAACTAGAAACACTTAGGCATGATAACAAATGAACTTAGGAAACCTGATAAGCTTAAACATACACTATAAACATCAAAAGAACTAAAACTCAAAACACTGGGTCATAAGACCCAGGATCGTGACAATGTGCACCGCTGGCCCGGCCATTTATTTTTTTTAATACACCTTCTCAGATTAATTCACTGCGTGTCGTGCCCAGGGCTGGACTGGGACAAAAAATCAGTCCGGGCAAAATAAGAAAGTATTTCTTTGTGCCCCCCTCTCCCTGTTAATGCCCTCCTTGGCCCCCTGGCAACACTTTGCTAGAGCCGCCCCTGCACAGTTACCAGCTGTCAGCTACTTAGCAAAGGATCCTGGTGTTTTTTGTCTCTCAGAAACAGTTCATAACTTCCCTTAAACTCATTCATGTCACGTAAAAGGTAAACCTGTTTCTCCATCACCTGTTCAGCTCTGATGATTCAGTAAGGACATCTCCTGGTGTCATCCTCATGTTTCCCTCTCACCACATATCCAAACTGACATCATGACCAGCAGCTTTTACGGCTGTGGCTCCAGCAAACATCAGCTGATACTAGAAAGTAATATTAAATAAATTCTAACAACAGCTGATC
Source organism: Simochromis diagramma (assembly GCF_900408965.1). NCBI lineage: Eukaryota > Metazoa > Chordata > Actinopteri > Cichliformes > Cichlidae > Simochromis > Simochromis diagramma. The sequence continues at coordinate 3,917,349 of NW_024386765.1, forward strand.
AAGCTTAAAAGTGCTGCTGTTGTTTAGCGCGACACCCGGCGGTTTCCTCTTTCTGGCAAAGTGGGCGATAAACAAGAGAGAGAGGACGTGGCAGAAATGCCGATCAGCTGATTATTGATCAGTTTCATGATTGAAGTAGCAACAGGAGAGGGAGGGGGAGAGAATGAGAGGAGAAGAAACAGCTGCAGCGTAAAGACACAGAATAAATCAAGCATTGTGTCTTTTTTCATTCTAGCTAAAGTACAGGACAAACTGTGTTCCTTCTCAGCTCAATCCAAAACACGTAATATTTTCTCTGAATGAGGGACGATTCCATTTTTTACGGGATGGTTGGCAACTCTACTAACTAACCTTATGAATAAAATAACATTCACTATCAGCAACATCACAGCACCCACCCAGCAGTATAGAAACTCCGTCATGATAGCTAGTACACAGTACCAGTGATTGTAACTGATTGTAAAAACTCAGCACAACGAAAATAAACTCCACCTAAACTTGGTTCATATCTGACCCAGATAGACTGCAGGTCATAACTTCTTACCTGAAGTTCAGTTCACCTGACACTCAGACCGGCGGCCGCCTCGGGTCTTTCCTCCTCTTGCCTCCTCTTTCCCTCATCCACCTGCTGGCCTCTGTGGAAGCTCCGCCATAGCCACCACCAAACAACTGAGTTATTTTTACACATCTGCCAGCATCTGGCCAATCCACCACCTTTTATTGTTTATACCGTTATTAAAAAAACAAAAAACATCGGCCCATGAAAACGAAATATCACCATCGGCCCGTCCAGGTGCCCCTGCAGTGAAGTAATGAACCATTGTCTCCGCGATTCCACTAGATTTATAGCCTCAGACAGGTCAACAGTTTTGGACTGAAGCATTTCTGATAACATGTTAGAGTCACTCAGAGTGTAAGGCTTCCAGCAAAATATCACATCCATCTGAACCAGATTCCCCCTTTGCTTCTACAGCTCTCTGTGCATTGGTCTCTGATGAGATCTCTTTTAGTACACACAAAATAACCAGCAATCTGTCCATGATATTGCAGCACAGTATATGTCAAGAAGATCTGCACATATTACGAAAGCACTGCAGTTCTCTTGGTGCCCCATGAAACACTTCCTGCTGCACTGTCAGTCTTATGTAATGGATGAAAGATGCAGGTATAAATAATTGTTCTAGCAAAGAAAATACATTTCCTGCATTGGGAACTGTGTCCTTTATCCATCCTGGTACACCAGAATATGACCCACTCATCACAGATGCTCCATCATACTCTTGGTCAGCGTGGTCACAGCTGAGCTATGTTTTAAGTAGCAGTGAATATTAGAATTTCTGCTTTTATCTTAATGTATGTCTAGTTTTTAAGAGAAGGAGAAATTCAAAACAAAGGAGACATGCCATTTTTAACATGAAGAAACGCCCAGAATCACAGTGAGCGGGTCACAACGTTAGCATTTTAGATCTTCTATTGCAGTTAAAGGTCAGCATGGTTGTGGTCTGTTGTAATACAAACAAACAAAAGTACCCAGCATGAATGTGTTTACATTTGATCAAAGCCACAGTCTTTCTCTAACTTTAACTAGAGTACTTGTAGTTGCTTAAAACTATGAGGTGGGATCAGTTATAACTGTGCCTCCAATGCAGCTTGAAATATGGTGCAGCTAGCATTGAGACAAATATGCAACATGCAAACATCCATACTACATGTTTTTGTGTGAAAAAGTGAGTATCAATACACAAATGCATTTTTAATATTTTGTGTGCAGTAAATGATTTGAATAACCTGAACTGATGCACATCAGACATGTGCAGTTGTCTTATGAGTTGCCTTGTGATTCCTCTGCAGCCCAAATAAAGAAAAGTTGTGTAGAAAATGATGATTAAGGAATATTGAGGAAAATTATGAAATTACAGAAGAGGTTTGACAAAATAGATATACAGATATAAAGATGCAGTGCATGCAATGTAAGGACCACCTGGAGTGGTTTGTTTGAGCTTGTTTTATTAGATAATCAAAGTGATACCGAGGCCCTGAAACTTCACGTTGTTCTTTCTCAATATTTTGTGTACTCATGCCAGGACACCAACAACCCCATAGTTAGTATGCAACAGTGGTGAAAAAAAAACAGCTTTATGTTTTTTGATTCACTCTTTTGGTAAAACAAATGGCTCAGCACAACACAGCATGTTACTACATGAAAATATGAAGGTGGTAGGAGAGAAATAAAAATAAGTAAATATTAAGCTAATAGTGCACAGCACAGGCCTGCAATAGAGGCAAAACAAAGATGAAACAATCAAGCGGTGACAGCTGTGGCAAGCAGTGACCTTGTTGTAAACAGCCACCAAATATTTTCAGTCATCAACGAGACCTGAAACCCAGTCGCCGAAGTGACTGAAGAGGTAGCAAAACAGACAGACGGAGGCCAAATTCTCACAAACTGTTCCCCTGAGGAGCAAAGAAAGCAGGTGAAACATGCCAGAGGAAAACATTCCATAAGAATTTGCTGCCAGGTTGTTTTACTGGAAGTTTGTTATTTATCTAAGACGTGTTGTGTTTGTGCAGCATTTTCAAACTATCATAAAGTGTATTTAGGTTGGTGTCAGGAACATTGTGCCAACTTGGAAGTCAAAAAAGCAGCAATAAAGGCTCAGTTTTCAAATACAGTCTCAGTATCTTTATCCTGCAAAATGTCCAGCAGGACTGAATTTTTCAGACATGACCAAACACAGTGCGTAGAAGTTCCTGCTGAGGCCTTGCAGTTCAAACAGAGGTGGAAGCTGATGATTCATTTGTGTTTTATGTGGTGAGAGTTTCACACGGTGCAGAATTTTACATTTCAGCAGGGTTACGCAGTACAGTTACACACTGATAACTTTTTTGTATGATCCCAAATCACATCCTACTCTTCTTCAGTGATGTCTACAGCAAGTTTATTTTTCAACACCTGTGCTACAGCATGGATGCTCATTACATCCAACACATCAGTTTGATTCAAGGCACTGTAAAGATGAGATATGGCTTTCTTGGCTGGGAGAAGTAACTGCTGATATCCTGCTTGTAATATTGAAAGTAGTTTTTTGGGGGGTTTTGAAGTCTGAGAACTGAATGTATCTAAAAAAGAAAGTAAACTTGGGGAGATTTGTCTATTTGTTCAAAGAACAGCCAGATATCACCTTCACCTTAGAGAGAAGTCTTCGAAGAAACCTCAAGAACCAGAGTCAGTGGGTGTGTGGCTGACTTTAGCATCTTAAATCTTTTGTTGTGGTTTCTTGGTTAAGGTTTGGCATGATAGGGTCTGGTCTCATACCAAAAAAAAAAAAAAATATATATATATACACAACATGAACATTAAAACTGCTGTCCTTCTTTAACTTTAACTATAGTGCTTTGATTGCTTTTACCTGTTGGTGGGACTCTGGTGTAATGGTGACTCCAATGTAGCTCGGAAATGTGGCGCTGCAGACGTCCAGAAACATGCGAATATACACTCATCAGACATGTTGCTGTATGAAAATCTGATCAGTAACATAAAAATGTTCGGTAACTCAGTACTGATGGTTTGAATAACTACCTGCTGCCTGTTTATTCTCACACAGACCTTCACTGCAGCCTGGATAAAGCGAAGGTTTTTAGAAAGTGATGATTTGGGACTATCGGTGAGAATTATGAAATGACAGGAAATGTTTAATCAAGGAAACAGGATGAATGAACGAACCACAAAAAGAAGAGTTTATCATCAAACTACATCTTGACATTTGCAACTTGACCTACTAACTTTGTGATATAAAGACAATGCATGCAATGTAAGAACTTTGTAGAACAATGGGCGTTTTGTTTGAGTTTGTGTTATCAGATAATCAAACTGATAATGAGTCCCTGAAACTTCCTGTTATCTCATGGTACAGAAAAACCCATTCTATTAACCAACTTTGGGGTTGTTGATTGTTTTTCCACTTTCTTTAGAAGTGCATTGAATATGCAGATGAGAAAGCGACTTAAAGCGGGGTGTTCGGACTGATCGCTTCAGACATCTTCTGAAACATCAGGATCATCAGGTCTACAGTGAAATCAACATGAAGACTCTCAGCCTGACGGTGGGACTGCTGCTTGTGCTGTTCATCATTTACTACGGCGATGCCACACGTAAGTCTGTTAGCCTACTTTTTCTTGACTGGTGGGAAACTCTACTGTGAGAATTCAATTCTGCATTTTTTTTCTTTTTGTTTTTGTTTTCTTTGAAAATGATTGTAAAAGTATCATTTTTCCTAAATTTAGCCTCTGACTAATTAAAAGGCATGTACTTTGATGCCTCTTTAAATTAAACACTAAATTTTACATTTAAAACACCATCTTCCTAACACAGATAATTATCTCAGCTCGATGAAAAGGATGAAGAACACATATTTTATTTGAAACAGCTTAAATTTTTCTGTGCATTTGTCTTTTTGTACAAACACAAGTGCAGCAGCTAGGCCATCAAACTCATCTATGTTCACAGTACATGCTGAACAATATTGATTGCACTTTCAGCAACATATCTGTTCTTCTACATTCAGGCCATCTACGGGCATTTCATGTGCATTTTAGATTTATCATCACAATTGATGTGCAAAAAAATAAAAAATAATATAGATGATCTGCACAGCAGGAAAAGCATTGAAAGCAAAGAAACAAACTGAAAAGAGAAAAAATCTCTTTTCAGTGCTATGATGTTGGATGTGCGTCTGTTAGCCCACTGTCCACTCCAGGCAAAAAACAAATACAAAAAACTGTTGTTATGACATAAAGGAAAATTTCAAATAATGACAGGATTTAAAAATGTATTTGAGAACTAGCCCAGTGTCAGATTGGTGACCCGTTGTCTACAACATGGACAACAGTGGAAAGAGGATGGACATAAGCATTATTAAAGAAGCCTGAACTAAATTAAAAGAGATAACTGCTGAATTTCACAGATTATTATTTAACCCCATGAGATTAATAACAATGATAATTACAACAATAAATCAATGGACTTTCAATCTTGTTTTCACATGTATGTGCAAAGTATGAAAATTTTTTAACAGCTAATCTTAAAGTTAAATTTCAATAAATCTTTTTTTATTTTTGCAGTATTTGTTATCTTGTGAGGCTCAAAAGCGTCCAGTTAGCTATTCCTCTAACTTTATAACGCTGATTTGATTTTCCAGCATCTTACTTTTTCTACAAATCTTACTTATTTTATTTTGTCATTTGGTGTAATTACTTTGCTAAAATAAACATAACCAGTTTCTGCTCATCTCCTTGAATGTAAAAGGAAAACATAAATTTTAAATAAAAAAGTAACACAATATTGCCGCTAAAAGCTAGCCAGCCTAGTTTAGCGCTGGTTTGAACTTCCTTGGTTTGTGACTAATCAAATCGCATTTTTCTCTTTGTCCAAAGATGGAGTAACAGCTTTACTGAGGCTCTCAAACTGATTTGTGTTTCAAGAAAAACAGTGTTGCTCTCAAGCAGCATATTCTTATAACACCTCTAAATATATCATTCTGTTAATGTAATGACATCCATTTGAATCCATCCATTACCTGTGCTTTTTGTATCTATCACAATTGATATAAAAACACAGAACTACAGTATTTTACTTTCTTCTGATCCGAATAGCTTGAGAAAATCTTTAAATATATATAAATTCCCCTCTCGCCCCTGCGGGCAGCTTTGATCCTTCAAGCTCGGGTCCTCTACCAAACACCTGGGAGCTTGAGGGTCCCGCGCTGTATCTTAGCTGTTCCTAGGACTGCGCTCTTCTGGACAGAGATCTCCAATGTTGTTCCTGGGATCTGCTGGAGCCACTTGCCTAGTTTGGGAGTCACTGCACCTGTTGCTCCGATTACCACTGGGACCAGTGTTACCTTCACCCTCCACATCTTCTCCAGCTCTTCTCTGAGCCCTTGGATTTTCTCGTTCTCTGTTCCATCTCTCTGATGTTGCTGTCATTCGGAACCGCTACATCGATCACTACGGCTGTAGTCTTCTGTTTGTCTACTACCACTATGTCCGGTTGGAAGTCCCACAGGATCTTAGCTCGGTCATTCTCCGTCACCCTTGGGGGCGTCTCCCATTTTGACCTCAGGACTTCCAGGCTGTACTAGGCACAGATGTTCCTGTACACTATGCCGGCCACTTGGTTATGGCGTTCCATGTATGCCCTGCCTGCTAGCATCTTGCACCCTGCTGTTATGTGCTGGATTGTCTGAGGGACATCTTTACATAGCCTGCACCTGGGGTCTTGCCAGCCATGATTAGTGCCTCTGTGCTGTCTTTCAGTCCAGCTTTGTCCAGCCTCTGGTAGGATTTCTGGACGTCAGCCACCTCCGCTATCTGCCGGTGGTACATACCGTGCAGATAGTGGAGGTGGCTGACACCTCCGCTGTCTGCACTATAAAGGAATAAGAAAAGGAAAATTAGACCCTTACATTCTGGCATGTTGTTGGACATCCCTCATTGTGATGTTTTTTCTTCATTACATTTTAACTGTGAAATCGAGTTAATAATCTTGCTCTAAGACATAAAATATGATCCTTCAAAGTGTATGTTTTATTTAGATATAATAAACATCACTGAGGTGCCTGCTGAGCGTTGACCTTAATTACTAAAAACATGAAAAAGTATTTGTGATGTGTTGGACATCAGTACTGACAAATCTCTGATTTTCCTCTTACAGCTCATGGAGTGAAACCAACACCTGACCTTTGCTGTTTTAAATTCTATGAGAGAAAGATCCCAACAAAGCAGATCAAATCCATCAAAAAAACTCACAGCAAATGCACGACACCAGCATTTGTGTAAGTTTGTCTTTCACAGTCTCTTTAACACAGTCACAAATATTTGCCAAAATAATGTATTATCCTCCACATAGAAGCTGTAATGCATGGGGTAGAGCAGGTTATCTACTGATCGCAAGGTCGGTGGGTTGATTGCCGGCTTTCCCCCAGTCTGCATGCCAAATATCCTTGGGCAAGATACTAACCCCAAATTGCTCTCTGATGCATCCAATGGAGTATGAATGTGTGTGTGCATGTTAGTTAGAAAGCACTTAGAAAAATGTGTTTGTGTGATTGGGTGAATGCACAAGTTGTGTAAAGTGCTTTGAGTGCTCAGAAGAGTAGAAAAGCGCTTTATAAGAACCAGTCCATTTACCATTTAAAAGTTAATATGGAGCAAAATAATGATACAGATTTTTCTGCAGGATCAAGACACCCAGAGGAGATTTCTGCGTGAGACAGAATGAGAATTGGGCACTGAAAGCATTTGTCCAAAGCAAATAACACAATTAAGAGATGGAGACTCTACCGCGCAATAAGCCGAACTGCATCAATTACTCCATGAGTTTGCTTTTTAATCCAGATGTATTGCTGTAGTGTTGACCTCTCAATAATGTGCCTGCTTAATTACTGTCAGCATTTCTGAAGACAAGATACATTTATTATGCATTGATTTAATTCAAAATAAAGATATCAATTTTAGAATTTGAATGAAATGTTAAAAATTATTTTTCTGAGGTTTTCTGTTTCGTTGCCACAGGTATATGAAATCAAACACATCTTTACAATTGGCAGTCTTTACGAGCATTTGTGAAAGAATCAGTCGCTTTGAAGACTGTGAGACTTCTGTCTTTGAAATACCACAATCATCTGAAAGTGAAAGCATTCAGTGGCAGATTGGATAAAGTTACATGGTGGGGTTGGTGAGTGCAGAGACAGAGGGCTTTAAAAAGGTATCCAGTGCACTGCTGACTCAGCATCATGTGTTTCCATGGCCTGTGGGTGTAGCGTGTAGGTGGCCCAAACTTTTGTCCATATAGTATTCCACACTGCCTACATTCACTTACAGCATGTTGTCCCAGCTTGATGTGACAAACTTGTCACATGTCCCAAAGAGCGCTGCTAGGCTTTCTTTGGTCTTGGAGATGTTCTTCAAAGCTCTGAGGTGTGTTTTAGGCTCATTAACATTCTGCTCTGTAACTTACTTTCCCACAAACATCCAAATCACAGTCGAAGTGCATTTCTCAAGAATGCAGTGCCACTTGTCCTCAGTCAGGGTGCAGTTGATTTCAGTTCAGGTTACCACCTGTAGAGCAGGAAACACCTCCTTATATTTCATTTTATTTTCCTGCTGCTTATCTCTAACTGAGCTGTCGTTAATTTGAAATATTTTTGATTCTGCAGACTTTGAGGTTATTTCCATGTTTAGATTTGTTTTCACTTTGCCATTGTGATACAGATGCAGTATATCCAAAGCATTTGTATCTCACTTTGTATTGTTTTGCTTCATTCTTGAATAAAGTTTTGTTTCACACAAATCAACGACTCCATCTGACAGTGAATGTGTTCTTTTATGCTGTGGCCTAATTAATGGAATTCATCAGAATGCAGGTTATAAAAGTTTGTTAATGTAGTTGAAGGTCAAAGTGGAAAATGTGTCATAGGGAGAACTTTCACAAACTCATTATCTGAACGTGGGAAAATTATCTGAGCTGCTCTGAAGTTGAATGTGAATCTGCACAGACGTTTAAGTAAACAAATGCAATGTGAAAACTGGAAGTCATCAATAGTTATCAAAAGTTTAAAATTAAAGTGTAAAGAAATATTTTCATATTCATAAATTTTGAATTTTCCATGTGAGAGAAGGAGTGGATTACTTTAAGACTTCATGAAGATGTGCTTTTTAGGGGGTAACCAGATTAGGAGTACTGGCCTTCAGGCCCATGTGACAAACAGAGGGAAATGGTCAGGCTGCTTTGAGGTGACAGGATGGAAACAGTAACTCAAATAACCACAGCAAAAGCACACACCGAGTGCTGCTCAAGTCAGTCATAAACAAAACTTTCCATGCGGAGGAGGAGGGGTGGATATTACTTTAAGTTTCCCTAAAGAAAAACACTTTTTAAAAAGAAAAATGCTTTGACTTTATACAAAAGCTAACAAAACTTTCTATGTAGTTTTGTTAGCTTTTGTCATTTCACAATTTCAGATGTTAAACAGTAAGTGACCATATATATAGCCTGCTATGTATCAATAGTTCAGGCTGCTGCTAATAGAGTAAGGGTATGGAAGATAAACTACACTGCTGGCAGGGTTTAATACAACCAACTGGCACTAAGAATAATGAGGGTGCCCAGAGGACAATAACAGTATGTGTGTATGAGATTTAAAGATCATTGCATTTCATTTTTATTTACATTTTACAAAGCATCCCAAGATTTTTGGAGTTTTCCAGAGGAACAAAATGCTGTTTGAAATCCACGTAAATGTTACCACTGGAGGGTGAGCAGGCCAATGGGGAATTTGAGGAAGGTAATTCAGATTGGTTTGATGAGTGTAGCTGCTTGCATGGTGATGAGGACTGGAGATAGGAGGCTCTTCAGTCGGCAGAAGGACCACTAGAAACAAGGAGACGTAAAAGCAAGAACACAAGGTAGCCTCTTGGAGAACTCGGTTTGGACTGTTACACTCCTCTTTGGAGGCAAGAGACGAGCACAGCAGGTCTTATTACACTGACATTAATGATGTAGATGATAATCAGGCGTGTTCGGCTGAAGAACGAGGAATCCAATCTACGTCCAATGACCAACTTGGTAAAGAGAGAAACCGAAAACAAACCAGCACTCATTATTGTCAACGGGCACCGGGTACGTGGGAGGGATCCAGACACTGGCAGAAGGTTGATCACAAGCTTAATAATAAATAATAAGAAAAATAATAATACATACAGAGAGATAAGCAATGACACAGTGTGGATATGTAGTGGGGAGTTTCTGACATGAAGGTACATGAAGGTATTTCTACTAATTTACATTGACTTTTACCATTATTATTTCAGTGAAACAATAAACGACCTTTCTATTTTTTAATGTTAAGGTAAAACAATCTGTAGTATCCCCTTAAAAACAGCTTGCTTGTATGCTGATAAGGACTAAGAACAGGAGGCTCTTCAGTCAGCAGAAGAACCACTAGAAACAAGGAGAGCACGTAAGAGCAAGAACACTTAAAGAACTAAGAGGCCTGTTACACTCCTCTTTGGAGGCAGAATATTATGCAGAGACGCGCATAGCAGATCTTACCACACTGCCGTTGATGAAGTAGATGATAATTGATGTGTTTGGCTGAAGAATCAGATATCCAATCTCCACCCAATGATCAAGATGGGGGAAAGAGAGAAACTGAAAACAAACCAACACTCATTATTGTCAACGGGGCCCGGAGGCCAGTATGTGGGTGGGGACCCAAATCAAAAGACAGGCGGAGGGTTTTTCACAAGCTTTATTATAAACAGAGAGATAAGCAATGACACAGCGTGGAAATGTGGCAGCGAAGAGATGGTTTCTGAATTTGAAGCTTACTTTGCAGGTTAGAAGTGTAAGGTTCTGGAGGCCTGCTTACCACAGTTAGGTAGCTGACGAACTGGCGCTGAATACATCTCAAGTGCTGCCTTTCTGATTGCTGTCAGTGTATATTGACAAATGGCTATAGCCTGGAAATATGGTGCACCTAGCATTCAGACAAATATACAAGGTGTAAAGATAATACATCCATACTACATATTATTGTGTGGAAAAACTGAGTATCAATATACAAATGCATCAGATATCAGCAAATGTTTCAAATGTTGTCTCGCGATTCTACTGTCGACTTTCAGTGCAGCCTGAGTAAAGGAAAGTTGTGCAGAAAGTGATGATTGGACTAAGCATGCATTATCAGTGCATGTATTTATTGGTAGAGCACCGAGTGGTTTGTTTGAGCGTTTTATCAGATATATTGAGTTCCTGAAACTTCCTGTTGTCTCATGGTACAGAAAAAAACCCAATCTATTAACCACCTTTGGGGTTGTTGATCATTTTTCCAGTTTCTAAGAAATGGTTTGAATATGCAGATGAGAACGCGACTTAAAGCAGGGTGATCGGACCGATCATTCAGACATCTTCTGAAACATCAGGATCATCAGGTCTACAGTGAAGTCAGCATGAAGACTCTCAGCCTGACAGTGGGACTGCTGCTCGTGCTGTTCACCGTTTACCACAGCGATGCCTGTAAGTCTGCTTCTTGTACTTGTGTTAGATCAGTTTTTGAATTTCTGTCTTTCTCTTCATTCAGATACAGAGTGAGACAGAGCGAGGACATCAAACTCATATAAGTTCATGGTCATGAAGACCAGTGTTGATCTTAAATTCTTTACTGCAATTAAAAGTCAGATTGAATCCTCGTGTAAACAAGTGTAGTCACATGTTCGACATGTACTTCACTGAGACATATTTATTTTTTTAACGTAAATAGGAGCCATTAAACTGTATCTTTCATCAAGATAAAACAGATTGTATTTAGTTGCATTAACCTTAATTATATCTGGTATGTTGGAGAAGTCATTAGAAGCAGCCACAGCACTGAGTAATCCCTGTTTTTCTGTTACAGCTAAGGCAGTGAATTCACCCGACTCTTGTTGTTTTCGCTTCTTTGACAAACGGATCCCAAAGGCGAACATCGTCTCCATCGTGAAAACTCACAGACAATGCCCCACACCAGCATTTGTGTAAGTTTGTCTTTCACTGTCTCTTTGATACAATCACTAATGTTTGCCAAGTAAGTCATGTATAAGCAATGTATAATCGTTGAGATTGAAGCCGTAACTCTGCTATTAACCGTAAAATGTGTGAATATGAGAGCAAAATAATGATACTGACTTTTGTACAGGATCAAGACACACAAAAGGCTTTTGTGTGTTAAACAGACTGCAGAGTGGGCAAAAGAACAATTTGACAACCAAAAGAGATTTTGACCCAGCCTGATATGACAATGTCTTAAAGAGCTTCATCTGATGAGGAAAGTTTATAATGCAACAATATGTTAAAACATGTATTGAATTATTTTATAATTTTCTTTCACTATGCAATTGAAATCATTTTTCTTTCACATTGTGTTGTTTTGCTTTATTCTTCATTAAAGTTTCATTTCACAAAACTCATCGACTTCATCTGATAGTGAATGTAAAAGTATGTGTGGTTTGTGGCTCAGCTGCAGGGGAGGGGTGGAGTAGCGGGTGCAGGGTGTGGTGTCAGGTGCCCCTGAACCCAGGGGCGATTCTAGGATCAGAGCTTTGGGGGTGCTGAGCACCCAGAGAGCTGCCCAGCCAGGCAAGATAAACCTGTCTCTCTCAGTCCCTGCATCCTTAAATGTTGTCCCGAGTTCTCTCTGACTGTCACTTTGGTGCATTTAAACCCCTGCATCCTCCCTGTCCTCATCGTCTGTTGTCTTAGTCTCCATTATCAGTCATCATAATTTTACCATCTCTGTGCAAGTCAGCAAATTTCTTTATTAAATCACAAGCTTCTTAAATTCATCAAGTCTCTCTGTGCTTGGGTCCTCGTCACAAAACATGACATCACTGTTTTGTGCATTTTAACACAATTTAATCCCCACATTTGTGAAAGAAAAGCAAAACACTTTTTTGAAAAGTCTGTAACAAAACCATCAAATCTGATAAAGGTTATTTAAATGCTGCTAAAGAAGAATGGATTGGAATAAAAAAATACACATCCTGACCTTAATTACTGGGGGAGAATAATGAATGATGCTCATAGTGAGTAAAAAGTAAACTGAGTGCATTTTTTGGACAGAGATTCACTTTTAATGTGTATGTATAATATAATAAAGATAAATAAAAATACTCCCAAAACAGAATAAATTATTACAAAATATTAATAAAAACTATAAAAATGAAGGCAACTTTGCCTGTGGTAGAATGTATACAATGTATGAAAAAATCTTTATTGCAGATGCTAATTTTACTAATTTAATAATAATAATTTTGTGTCGTAAGATTTATGACTTTCATGCTTTCATAGTGGTACTTGGGAGAGCTTGACATTTTTATCAGGTGGTACACACTGTAAAAAGTTTGAGAAACACTGATAAGTTAAGTGTATGTGTGCTTTTGGAAAACATTTAAAGCTGCAGTACAGAATCTTTGAAACAAGCTTAAAACATTTTTAGAATATAAACAGAGCTTCTGCTTCTCTTTACAGCTCCTCACTCCACCAGGGCTGTTTGGCACTTTCTGATAGTGTGCAAATGTGATGTACATACTGCGGCAGTCATACAGACAACTGGACGGTCCAAATGTTGGCCTACCTATTACTGACTGAGGTTTTATCAATTATATTGTTATGTTGGAATGTTGTTAAAGAGGGTCAAAAATGTTTCAACCCAGTTTGTTTCGCAGATTCTGTACAGCAGCTTTAATATAGGGAGAACACAACTTCCAGATTGTGTGAGTAAAATTAAGTTTTTTCTCTTTGTCAGTTTAACAGTTTCTGTTGTGCCCGTCACTGTTCCCTGTCTGTTTTCTTACCTGGTTCTTCCTGACCTTGTACTTTCTCCTCACGTTCCCTCTTTCCTCTCTCCTTCTTTGGACTGACAATCATACACAAATAGATTGTATTCAATTAGATGAAAAATTACATTAATATGAAAAAAATTCTATTAAGATCACTAACAAAAAGTCCTCTCTCAGTGTACTTTCAACCAAAAGGCAAATAACCAAACCACATGAACATCTAATAAAAGATATAAACATTGAAACACTGATCCAACATTATTCTTGGTTGACGGATCATTTGATCTTACACTTTTACCTGAATGTGGCTCCTTTTTTTGTAAAAACTTCCTTATATCCATTATGAACCTGGCTGTCTCTCTGTACACAAACACACACACATACACGCACAACAGGAGTTATAAGGTTAATGGGCATCCAGTCAGTTAGCTAGTTAGTATCCATTTCAAACAGGACAGTGGTAACAACAGCAGGCTGCGGACAATTCTAAGTTTTTGATTTTAAATAGGCTGTATACATTTCAATGGGAGCAACAAGATGGTCAAATGTCACTGAATTTACTACTGAGCAGGACGGATTGTAGGGTAGCAAACGTTGTCGGAAAACGCGTTTTAGACACTGCAGGTTACCTGGTGTAAGGTTTTTCAGCTAAAAAGAAACATGGTCTGACTCCTACCTAACTATATAAAGAGTAACTGAAGGTTAAATGCAGCTAATATGTCCTGTTTTAAGCCAGGCACTTAAACCTCCGCAGGTTTGACAGGTTTGTGAGTGTACACTTTATCTAAAACCCTAGTGAGGGTTTACTCATGTTTACCATTGGGTGGCTGCAGCTCAGGAGGTAGAGCAGGTCACCTACTGATCAGAAGGTTAGTGGTTTGTTTCCTGGCTTCTCCAGACTGCATGTCAAGACAGTGAATGTGTATGAATGTAGTTAGGAAGTGTGTTAATGTGGATTGTTGTATAGAGCACTTTGAGTAATCTGGGAGAGTAGAAAAGCACTATATAAGAATCAGTCCATTCACAGTCGGAACAGAGTTTTGTCATGTTACTTTTGCACTATCATGTTCCGGCACATGTTGTTATTACATGGCTTGATTAAGGTACACATTAGGCTGACATCTTGGGCCAGCACAGGGCCAGCAGTGTGTCTGCAACTGGCCTTGTGCTGGCCCATGTGTGGGCCACCTCTGGCAAACCAGATCTGGGCCACCAAAGGGCCGTCATCCTTTGCGGTATGTGGGCAATGTGTAAGCACATTGTATGGGCCAGATCCGGGCCATAACAATTTTGCTATGTGGGTAGACTTTTGATGATATGGTTGTTACGCCCCAGTCTAGGGGTACAGGAACGCAACATAAGTTTGAAAAGATTGCCCCGCCCTGGTCCCCAAAACCATACACAGAGGGAAAACCAATGTCTTAGTGAATGGTGATTTATTTCACTACACTGCAAAAATGAAGCTCCGGGGTGAACAAAGGCCAAAATAACAAACAAAACAAGCTAAGTCAGGAGGAGGTGCTATCTAAAACCCTATGTGAAATCAAACATCAAACAAAAGACAAGCGCTACACCTAACTCCCTAACTGAAATAAACAGGAGAAAACAGTGCAAGGAAAAACAATAAGGCAGCTCACCCCTTCTGTTGCAGTGCTATTTACAATGTGCTATTTACAATGAAAACTAATGTACACACTATATACAGAACTGAGAAAAGTCGCACAAAGTCACAGGCACAAATGTCTCAGGTTTTGGAGGCCAGGGTCAGGTCTGCTGCTGCTGTCAGTGGCTGCCCCCGGGACAACTGCTGGTGGAGGGATTTTGAATGCGACCACATGATCGCCGGACCAATCGGCAGCCGTCAGCTCATCCACTCAGGGACCTGCAAAGACTTAAAGGCACAGACAAAGGAAACAACCACCAAAACAGATTATGGACAGGGCCATAACAATGGTATATTATGATATATTTTCTTGTCCAACTTTGGGCCCCTTAATTGCGACCACAGTGTACCCATCTTCTGATTGCAGCTTCCAGCAGAATAATGCCTCATGTCAGAAAGGTGAAATCTCCCCAACTGGTTTCTTCAACTCGAATGGCCTCCACAGTCACCAGATCTCAATCTAATAGAGCACCTTCATGATGTGATGGAACAGGAGATTAACATCATGGATGCATTCTCTCATGGAATTTAGTGCTCGTGCTCAAGAATACTTCCACAAATTACAGTCCATGAACACAACTCACTGTGGCATCCGCAAATGCAGGTTAAAGCTCCATCATGCATAGAAGAAGCCATATGTGAACATGGTCTAAAAATGCTGGTGTTTTCTGTTTTTCACCAACAGGGTTCACTAGTGAATTCAGTTCAATTTTATTTTTACAGCACCAAATCACAACAACAGTCACCTCAAGCCTGACCACCTTTCATAATATTACAGCTCAGGATAGAAAAGTGTTTTTCCATTTCTTCCATCATACTATCTATAACTGGAGAACATTTTTTGATTCTGAACATCGTTTGCTGTGTGGGTCTGCATGCGGTCCAAGGCAAGAAGTGAGACAAGAGAATCATTAAGTTTTCTTGCTTTCTTTTTCCCACAATATCAGTCGACAGGTCATCAAAGAAGGATTCAGTAGAGTAATGAACCACTGTCTCCTTAAGCAGTTCAACTAGATTTATAGCCTTAGACAGGTCAACAGTTTTCGGACTGAAGCATTTCTGCTAACATGTTAAAGCCACTCAGAGTGTAAGGCTTCCAACAAAATTCAGACCCATCTGAACCAGAATGCCCCTTGCTCCTACAGCTCTCTGTTGGTCTCTGAAGAGATCTCTTCTAGTACACACAACAAAACAGCAATCTGTCCATGATATTGCGACACGAGGATGCTGGGACCTGACAAGCACAGGGTCATGATTGCTTTCCACATTGAACATTTCTAGGAAAATGCCCCTTTTATTTGAGTCAGTACACTGTGACCACTCTTTCAAGCACCTGTTTCTGGCGATGGCAAGGGCCGTCCATTACAGTCATCAGAGTTTAACAGAACCCACTGACTTTAAACATTGCTTTCTCCCAATGACGATATCCCACAGCTGAAGTAAATACACAGTAACAAGAGTCTCTACTCTGGGAACATTCCAACCAAAGGTGTATTTTGTACCATTCTGGGAGCACCCTGCTTGATATGTCTTAGGAAACCTCAGATCACATGGTTGTGGGGCCTTCACTTTTGAATTTTGCATATGTCTAAATTCACACACAAAAAAGAAAAATATACCAAATCTAAAACTCTGCGCAATAATCGACTTGGAGGAGTGAAAAAGAAATTCAAACTAAAGGAGCACTCATAACATTTTTACCATGAAGAAACGCCCAAAATCAGACAACGTTAGCATTTTAGATCTTCTATTGCAGTTTCCTGGTTAAAGGTCAGCATGGTTGTAGTCTGTTGTAAAAAAAAAAACCCCCAAAGAAAAGTACCCAGCATGAACAGTGAATGTGTTTACATTCAATCAAAGCCACAGTCTTTCTCTAACTTTAAATAGAGTGCTTTTTTTTTTTTTTTTTTTGCTACTTTTAGTCACTACCATGAGGTGGAATCATTTATAACTGTGCCTCCAATGCAGCTTGGAAATGTTTCTGCAGCTAGCATTCAGACAAATATGCAACATAAAACATCCAAAACAGATGTTATTGTGTGCAAAAGTGAGTATCAATACACAAATGCATTTTTAACATTTTGTGTGCAGAAAATTATTTGTGTAACCTGAACTGATATACATCAGGCATGAGCAGATGTCTTACGTGAATGAAGGAAAGTTGTGCAGAAATTGATAATTAAGGAGTACTGAAAATTCTGAAATGACAGAAGAGGTTTATGGAGAAAATTAATTAACCATGAAAAGATCCCTGTTAATGAATTTGCCATCTAATTATAGCTTAATATTTGCAGCTTGACCTACTACTCTGAGTTGAGATACAAGTATGCATGCAGTGCATGCATCGTACGGACTTTGTAGAAGATGAAGTGGTTTGTTTGAGCTTGTTTTATCAGATAATCAGAGTGATATTGAGTCTTTGAAACTTCCTGTTGTCTCATGTTGCAAGAAACCCAATCTATTTACCACCTTCAGAGTTCTTGATCATTTTTCCACTTTCCTTAGAACTGCACTGAATATGCAGATGAGAAAGCGACTTAAAGCGGGGTGAACGGACTGATGAATTCAGACAAAATCAGTCATCATTCAAACATTAGCATCATCAGGTCTACAGTGCAACATGAAGACTCAGCCTGACGGTGGGACTGCTGCTCGTGGTGTTCGCAGTTTAGCACAGCGATGCCTGTAAGTCTGTGTTAGATTTTTCCCAGGTTTTCACGCACAAAATATGAGTAATCCTGAGCATCTTATCTTGCCATTAGAAATTATATGTTGGTTATTTTTGTCATGTATCTCTTTGACTTTTGCACAAGCATTTTTTTCTTTGGTTTTTCTTACCTAAAATAAATTTAATTAGTGTGTAACCATTTCCAGTGGAAAATGGCCTTGTTTCTTGTTTTTGCAGCAGTAGTTCTTTGAATTTTCTGTGTTTTTTTCTTTGTTCAATCACAGAGTGAGATAGCCATGATGTCAGCGTCACTGATGTGTATTGTCATGAAGACCAATGTTGATCTCAAGTGAGCTGTAAGTTCTTCACTGTAATTTTCTCACTGTGCAAACTCAAACTAAATCCTGGTGTGAGCTGGTTGGTTAGTTGGTTACATGAAATAATAATTATTATCGTTGTTACTTAGGGCGATCGTGGCTCAAGATTTGGCAGTTCGCCTTGTAATCAGAAGGTTGCTGGTTCGAGCCCCGGCTTGGACAGTCTCGGTCGTTGTGTCCTTGGGCAAGACACTTCACCTACCACCTACTGGTGAGGGGCCGATGGTGCGATATGGCAGCCTCGCCTCTGTCAGTCTGTCCCAGGGCAGCTCTGGCTACGACTGTAGCTGCCTCCACCAGTGTGAGAGTGAATGAATAGTGGAATTGTAAAGCGCTCTGAGGGTCTCGAAAAGCGCTATATAAATGCAATCTGTTATTATTATTATTTAAGTTAACTGTATATTTCTGTACATTTAAGTATTATTATTCATATTGCCGCATTTATTGACCTTGTTTATAGGTAATTTCATTGTTTAATCACATTAAAATGTTCTTAATTTAATGTTTAAAAGCACTTGAAAAAGGCAAAATCCCATGTAAAATTAGGGCAACAAACTGTATTGTCATTACTGAAAATAACCGTATTTTTATGAAAGTTATTTTCTGGTATTATTTTGCCGGAATATTAATGTTTTTTTAGGATTTTTTTTTTTTTTTACAGTGTACTGTTCCTGTTCAACTCATATCTAATCATCCAGTCAGCCAAAGGAGATTTAAGTGACTTTGAATGTGGTGTGGTTGTTATTTGCCAGTCGAGCTGGTCTGAATATTTCATAAATGGCTGATTTACTTGAATTATCCCACACTTTAGGGTCTCTATGGTTTACAGAGAATGGTCTGAAAAAGAGGAAATATCCAGTGAGCGGCGGTTCTCTGGGAGAAAATACTTTGTGAAGGCCAGAGGAAAATAAACTGATTTGAGCTGATAGAAATCGAACAGTTATTCAAATAACCACTGCAAAACCACTTAATGTCACTCGTCAGTTACAAAAATTAACATTAGATTGAAATTTGTTCTGACTCACCAAAATTAGACAATAGAAGATTTGAAAAATGTTGCTTTGTGTAATGTGTTTAGATTTTGGCTGCAACATTCAGATGGTAGGTTCAAAATATGATGTAAACAACATTCTACATCCATTCTCCCATGTATTAAAAACTCAAGCGTAGGTGTTGATTGCCTGGATCTTGTGCTTTCCATTCAGCTGACTCCTCAGGACTTGTCTTACCCTTTGCAGGTAAGGCAGGTCATCTTGGTTCCCATTTGCCTGTAGGATTCCTAGGTATCTGTAGCTGTCCTCGATGTCTCCAATGTTACCGTATAGTAGTACAATCATCTCAGTTCTGACTACTTCTCCTCTCTTCGTTACCATCCGACTACACTTCTCCAGTCCGGCTGACATTCCAATGTTGACGCTGTAGATCAGGGGTGGAGAACTCCAGGCCTCAAGGGCCGGTGTCCTGCAGGTTTTAGATATCACCCTGGGTCATGTCGTGAAAATTTCAAGTAACCTGCAAACACTCAGTGAGCGTCTTTTGAAGTGGAGTTTATTATATACACTGCAGTGGAGACAACAATGGTCTCTAATGATAGATATCTTATATACAAACTGGCAAAACTCAGAGACAAAGAGAATTCCAGAGCACATCGCGTCACTCTATACCTGCCAGTTCAGCTCATCCTTGAAACCTTCCCTTCAGAGAGAATAACCACCAGCAATCACCTCCCTTTCCCCCCCAGAAATGAGCAACAGCCCCCCCCCCGCACACAGGTGCCTGGATGTCTCTGGCCTATTACAATGGCCCCACTGTGAAGGTGTGATAAAGCATAAAGACACATTTGTGATGCTATCCTATATGTATATAACTAAAAAACAAATACAAAAGTACATTAGATAAATACATAATGTGGTAGGACTCGACTTAAGCGGTCAAAGAAGTGCAGGAGACTGATGCTGTCCAGTGTAGCAAGTGATTTATTCACCATTTTGTGGCCCAACAATATTTACAAAGAAACAAATAAGAAACTCAACTCTATAACTCAGTTCAAATAAACATAACTGAACTTAAATCAACGGAAATTAAGGTCAACCTGCACACAGCTACACTGACCTGAACCTTTTTCCCCAAAACACCTGAGTTCTTCTGCTTAAATAGTCCACTTAACCAAACAATTTCTCCTCCGGACTATTCCATTCAGTAGGTAGGTAAGATGAACATGATTATATTCAAACCTCTACTACTCCTCTTTACTGGCAACATAAACTCTGTGGTGTAATCAATACATATTACAACAATAAATCTATTTCTCCATAAACCCTCTAAAATCAACTTTATTAAGTTATAAGAGTTCTTCCCCTTCTGCACTTGGTCTCTTCCTGTGACCTCAGATGAACCCAGAAGGTATAAAGCAGGAAGTAAAACTACATTTCCTCCTTTTGTTTCTGCAAGACAGGTAGGCAAGGTAAGTTCTTAACTTAACAAACTTGTATGAATTGATTTAAACCAAGATGTTATATTATATAATCTGTAAAAGTGCAAAACATAAACAAACCCGGGATAGTAGATGTTTGCCTATTGCAGATTACATGTGAAATATGGTTAAATCAAAACAAGAATGTTAACTAAGAATATAGACAAATGGTCTTCTCACCCACTTTGTCACACATAAGATAAAGAAATTTCCCATCACAGTCAACACACCTGAATCAAATGATTAGTTCATTACCAGGCCTATGAAAAAGGAGGTAATTTAGCCATTTAAATCAGCTGTTTTTGATCAAGGTCATGTCTAAAACTTGCAGGACACCGGCCCTTGAGGCCTGGAGTTTCCCCACCCCTGCAGTAGATCCTTCACTGCAGCCTGAGTAAAGGAAAGTTGTGCAGAAAGTGAAGGTTGGGACTATGCATGCATTATCAGTGCATGTATTTATTTGTAAAATAATGAGTGGTTTGTTTGAGTTTGTTTTATCGGATTTATTGAGTCCCTGAAACTGTTGTCTCATGGTACAGAAAAAAACCCCAATCTATTAACCACCTTTGGGGTTGTGGATCATTTTTCCCAGTTTCTTAGAATTCGTTTAAATATGCAGATGAGAACGTGTCTTGAAGCGTGGTCATTGGACCGATCACTTCAGACACGTCATCATCAGGTCTACAGTGAAGTCAGCATGAAGACTCTCAGCCTGACAGTGGGACTGCTGCTCGTGCTGTTCACCGTTTACCACAGCGATGCCTGTAAGTCTGCTACTTGTACTTGTGTTAGATCAGTTTTTGAATTTCTGTCTTTCTCTTCATTCAGACACAGAGTGAGACAGAGCGAGGACATCAAACTCATATAAGTTCATGGTCATGAAGACCAATGCTGATCTCAAGTGGGCTGGAAGTTCTTCACTGTAATTTTCTTACTCTGAATCCTTGCGGAAAAAGTGTGGTCACATGTTCAGCATGTCCTTCATTGAGACAGATTTTTTGTTTTTATATTTTCTATGTATCTCTATCTTTTATGTCTTTGCTTAATAATCTTGCTCCAAGACATAAAATAAGAGCCTTCAAACTTAATCTTTTATTAAGATATAACAAATTGTGTTTGTTGCCTGATGAGCATTTAACCTTAATTATATCTGATATGTGGGAGAAGTCATTAGAAGCAGACACAGCACTGAGTAATCCCTGTTTTTCTGTTGCAGCTAACGCAGTGAAATCACCTGCCCCCTGCTCGTTTCACTTCTTTGACAAATGGATCCCAAAGGTGCACACTTGAAGTTGTTTTGTAAACTACAAGTGTTGGTGGATCAGCAGGTAGCTGATCAGCTGCATTGTTGTCTCTCTCTCTCTCTCTCGCCGGGGCGGAAATTATTGCGGGTCCATGCCCTCGGCCCACTCACCTGTGAAGTGGAAACACCTGATTCTCACTGATGCTACCAGCATTTAAGCAGAGGGATGGCAGCCATTCATCGCCGGATTGTTGCGTGACTCACGTTAGTGTATCTCCGCTCTCGTAGTATTAGACTCTGAAGGCTATATCTGTGCCTTCGTTCTAACGTGTTCACTCTGTGTTTAGATCCCGTGGACCCATCCCTGATTTCCTGGTGAAGATCCCTAGTCATGGACAGTGTTGGGGAGTAACAGAATACATGTACCGTCGTTACATATTTAAAATACAAAATGTGAGTAACTGTATTCAGTTACAGTTACCGTTTAAAAGGGTGGTATTCAGAATACAGTTACTTTGTTGAAATAAAGGGATTACACGGCGGTCTTTTCCTGTTTCATATGTTCGGCTATGCCCTCTGTTTTTGGTAATTCCACGCCGGTGGAAACCCAAACAAAACATGTATTAAGAGGTTCAAATGCCTGTGTCTCAATCTCGCGTCTCATAATGACGTGAAGAAATGTTTTTTATGAAGGCAATAGGCAGAGTGTTGCAGGCATCGCCCTAAAGAATGTAGCCTCATGGGCAGTGTAGTCCGTGCTGCAGGGAGAATGGACTGCCATACCTGTTATGTGCCTGTGAGCGAGGGAGGGAGAAAAAGGAAAAGTACGAGCTGTCACAGAGCAGAAACGGGAGATGGGTTGCCGGGCCTCTGATTGCAAAAAGCCGCCTTAAAGCATTTATGAAGCTGTCTGTGCTCATTGATTCGATCAACTTGATATGGACTGCTCTTGTTGACAGACATGAGAACATCACGGCCCACCTTTTAGAGCTAGCTTGTCCTCCTCTCGTGCGCCGGGTTACAATGTCCCATGGCCCGAACACGTCTACACCCACATATGTGAAGGGGGGTGCAACTTGCATTCGTTCAGATGGTAAGTTTCCCATTTGCTGACATTCCGCTTTTCCTCTCAATTTCTTGCATGTGACACACTTAAAAAGCACTGTGCTGATAGCCCTTTTGGCCCCTACCATCCAGAACCCTGCAGCTCTAATTGCACCTTCTGTGAAATGTCTTCCTTGGTGTTTCAGTGTCGTGATAGTGCCGTATTAAGAGCGTTCCCAAGTGGTGTCGGGCAGGGATGATGAGAGGGTGAGTGGTGTCGGGCAGGGATGAGAGGGTGAGTGGTGTCGATGCCCAGTTCAGATTGTATGATTCGGCCCCCAACTCTTAAGAGTCCATTACCATCTAGAATAGGATGCAGTTTCCAGAGACTGCTTGAGGGGGAAATCGTGATTCCTTCCTGAATACACTTTATTTCCTCTTTGTAGCACTCACTCTGAACTAGGGATGGGTACCGGTATCCGGTGCCATGATGGCACCGGTTCTAACATAAACGGTAGTAACCAGACCGAAAAGCAGCGCACATTTTGGTGCTTTTTTTCTGTGCTTTTTTTTCCTGAGATGTCATACACTTTGAATTCTAGCCAATCATTTTACGTTTCCGAGGATAGTAGGCGGGTCCAGGTACGTACATTCTTTTAGAGCAAAGCTACAGATTAAAAATGCCCAAGGCGAAGCGGTTGAAGTCTGGCTGTACTTCACAGCAAAATATGCAAACTCAGCAGCCTGCAACAAGTGCTTTAAGGTGATACTGTGATACTGTCAAAGGAAGTAACACCTAGAATCTGATGAAACGCCTGGTGACGCATAGCATTCTTTTTTTTTAAAAGCCGAGAAATGCACCGTATTTGATAGCTTGCTGTGAGACCTCACACCGAGCACATCTACTGTGGGTGGGTTGCCTGTTATCGGACCCGGAGTTAGCAACATCCCCCAAAAACCCGAAGAGGTGGTGTTTCTCAGCTGGTGGCGAAATGCCAAAGAAGCGACTTAATGTCTGTTGTTTTTTGGACATTTAGATGGTGACAAGCAACATGTGTAAGGTTAAATGACATGGTCAAGAACGCAAAGGTGCTTGGTAACACAAGTGTCACTATGCGTTCCTAATTTTTGTCATGCATGCGTAACTGTGTACCAGTTTTGTGCACCCCTGATTATACTAGTATTTAAATATGAAAGAAATTTGCTCTGATTCAATGGCATCTTTTGACTCATCTACAATGACTGAACCTGTGCACTCTCTTTAGCTTCTTTAACTTCTCCTCAGCAACCATTTCAGCCAAACATGACAGAATTTGGGTTGTTTTGCTGGTGTACAAAATATTTTTTGCTTGTTGTTCCAGTCTCCTCCTAACCACAGGGTCATGATTGCTTATCATGTTTAGCATTTCTAGGAAAATTCCCCTTTTATTTGAGTCAGCACACTGTGACCACTCTGAGCTATGTTTTTAGTAGCAGTGAAGATTAGAATTTCTGCTTTTGTCTTACTGTATGTTTTGTTTTCAAGCACCTGCTTCTGGCGATGGCAAGCGCCATACATTACAGTCATCAGAGTTTAACAGAACCCACTGACTTTAAACATTGCTTTCTCCCAATGACGATATCCCACAGCTGAAGTAAATACACAGTAACAAGAGTCTCTACTCTGGGAACATTCCAACCAAGGGTGTATTTTGTACCATTCTGGGAGCACCCTGCTTGATATGTCTTAGGAAACCTCAGATCACGTGGCTGTGGGGCCTTCACTTTTGAATTTGCATATGTCTAAATTCACACACAAAAATGAAAAATATACCAAATCCAAAACTCTACACAATAATCGACTTGGAGGAGAGAAAGAAATTCAAAACAAAGGAGACATGACATTTTTAACATGAAGAAACGCCCAGAATCAGACTGAGCGGGTCACAACGTTAGCATTTTAAATCTTCTATTGCAGTTCCCTGGTTAAAGGTCAGCATTGTTGTGGTCTGTAATACAAACAAACAAAAAAGTACCCAGCATGAACATTGAATGTGTTTACATTTAATCAAAGCCACAGTCTTTCTCTAACTTTAAATAGAGTGCTTGTAGTTGCTTAAAACTATGAGGTGGGATCAGTTATAACTGTGCCTCCAATGCAGCTTGAAATGTTTCTGCAGCTAGCATTCAGACAAATGTGCAACATGTAAACATAACACATCCATAATACATATATTCTTTGCAGAAAATGATTTGTGTAACCTGAACTGATATACATCAGGCATGAGCAGATGTCTTACGTGTTGTCTCGTGAATCTGCTGCAGCCTTCACTGCAGCCTGAATGAAGGACAGTTGTGCAGAAATTGATGATTAAGGAGTACTGAGGAAAATTATGAAATGACAGAAGAGGTTTAATGGGAAACAAAGGAATGAATGAACCATGAAAAGATCCCTGTTAATTGAATTTACCATCTAATTATAGCTTAATATTTGCACCTTGACCTACTACTCTGAGTTGAGATACAAGTATGCATGCAGTGCATGCATCGTACGCATCGTACAGACTTTGTAGAAGATGAAGTGGTTTGTTTGAGCTTGTTTTATCAGATAATCAGAGTGATATTGAGTCTTTGAAACTTCCTGTTGTCTTATGTTGCAGAAAAACCCAATCTATTAACCACCTTCAGGGTTGTTGATCATTTTTCCACTTTCCTTAGAACTGCACTGAATATGCAGATGAGAAAGCAACTTAAAGCTCAGGAGGCCACTTCAGACATCTTCTGAAACATCACTATCATCAAGTCTACAGTGCAGTCAACATGAAGACTCTCAGCCTGACGGCGGGACTGCTGCTCATGGTGTTTGCAGTTTACCCCAGCGATGCCTGTAAGTCTGTTAGATTTTTCCCAGGTATTCTTGTT
Source organism: Simochromis diagramma (assembly GCF_900408965.1). Classification (NCBI taxonomy): domain Eukaryota; kingdom Metazoa; phylum Chordata; class Actinopteri; order Cichliformes; family Cichlidae; genus Simochromis; species Simochromis diagramma. The sequence continues at coordinate 3,943,095 of NW_024386765.1, forward strand.
TTCACACACAAAATATGAGTAATTCCGAACATGTTATCTTGCCATGAGAAATTATATGTTGGTTATTTTGTCATCTATCTGTGCGATTTTTGCACAAACATTTAGTTAATTTTTTTTTAATTAAAAAAGCGGATAAAATTTTCCAGCATCTTACCGTGCCTTAAAGAATTATCATAGTATATTTTTTCACTGTCTGTATATGTACAGGTAGCATTGGCCTTACCCTAAAGTAAATTTAATCAGTGAATAGCCGTATCCACTGAAAAAAGGTTTTGTTTATAAATTTAAAAAAAACCCACACATACACACACACGTGTGTGTGTGTGTTTATATATATGTGTGTATATATATATATATATGTGTGTATATATATATATATATATATATATATATATATATATATATATATATATATATATATATGAATAAAGAAATTACATAACACTGACGCTAAACGCTAGCTAGCGTAGTGTGGCAAAGTAAGCAGACTAGCAGGAGTTTCGACCCTTTTTAGAGTTTGACTAATTAAAATCAATAAATAAGGTATTTATGTATTTACAAATAATGCTTTTTAAAGCTAGTTAACTAGCTCAATTGGACCAATAGGATGAACAAGACTTTTTAAAATTGTTTTTGCAGTGATGACGCATGAACCCAGAGTTGCCAACTTAGTGACTTTGTCACTATATTTAGCGAGTTTTAGAATTAGAATGAAACTTTATTGTCATTTCACATGTCACAAGTACAAGGCAACAAATGCAGTTTGCATCCATCCAGAAAGTGCTTTAGCAATAATATAGATATTACATAATATGGATCTATTATAGGTATGTTACAATGTACATGGTATGAAGGTATGTTATGAATATACTATAAGTGTATGTTCAGGCTATAGCTGTAGTGAGTGAACAAGCTATGTACAGGCTATATAACAGGTTATACATATGGTTAAAAATGTGAAAACTATATAGACTGTTACGCAGTCAGTTCTTCTTTTACTATTACTTATTGTAGATCACAAGGTTTAAAACTACCCGCTCATTAAAAAAAAAAATCTCCGCCAGAGTGCCTATTTTGTGTCACTTTTCCCAGTCCCAAGCAAGATAAAGGGGGAGGGTTGGAGTTGTGACAATAAAGTAAACAACAAATGCTAAAAGAAATTTAACTTGTAGTTCTAAATATATTCTAAATGCATTTAGGGTGTTTTTTACTCACTTTATGTCTTGTCCACTATGTTATTTCTCTCTCCTACAGCGTGGTTACAATTACATAAGCATGACCAATTATGCAAATGAAGCCATGACATCATTTAGCAATTTCTAGAGACTTTTAGGACAGCTAATAGTGATTTTCCTTACTGAGGAGTTGGCAACACTGCATGAACCCTGCTTCTAGGTCCAAAATACTCTGTGTTTATTAAGGCTGTTGTGTTTTTAACATTTTTTTTTTTTTATCCTTTATATTTTGTTCTATTTAATCTGAACAAGGCCCTGAAAACAGTCAGTGATCACTGTCGGCCTCTCTTGGTTTTTATGACCACTATTCTTTTTAAAGCTCAGTTTTTAAAACCACACAATGTAACTACAACCCAGCCCACGCAGCAGCATATTAATGACAAACCTCGTATTGTGGATGGAATATCTCTGTTGTTCTCCTGGCTAAAGTTTGGTCCATTTGAAGCATCCCGCCATGCAATTGCATTTGTCCCTAACCATCGGGAACCCTCACATTAACTTTCATCAGTGGAAAAAAAAGTTAGCGTTCATCCTCCAGCTTCACTGTGTTTGTGTTTATATTATGCTAACTGTAGCTGTGTAGCTAGCGATCACGTAGCACATCATTATATACCAGCCAACCTCAACTTCAGTAACCCTACAAACGTCGCTGTTGCTTAGTTTTCTGTCTTCATTTATGTCGGAAGTGACAGCAGAGCTGTATGTTTTAATTTATTCAGAAATCCCTCAGTCAGAACATAGTATGTTATATTTGGATGGAAACTATCGAGCTAACTTTGAACTCCATTAAACTTTATAAATCCTGTTTTCATGGATGCCTGGATGTTAAACTTAATTGTTACGCCTGTTAAAGCAGCAACGCTGATGATTTTTTTTTACAGATGAAAGAATTTAGACAGTTTGTAACTCTCAGTGATGCCACAGTGTTCGTTTGAAGGGGAGAGTTTGGACCCAGAAACAGCTAATGACGTCAGACTTAAAGACTGTATTTTTGTTGCCTGATGAGCATGAACCTTATTTATATCTGGTATGTTGGAGAAGTCATTAGAAGCAGACGCAGCACTGAGTAATCCCTGTTTTTCTGTTACAGCTAAGGCAGTGAATGCACCTGACCTTTGCTGTTTTCACTTCTTTGACAAACGGATCCCAAAGGCGAACATCGTGTCCATCGTGAAAACTCACAGACAATGCTCCACACCAGCATTTGTGTAAGTTTGTCTTTCACTGTCTCTTTGATTCGATCACTAATGTTTACCAAGAAGTCATGTATAAGCAATGTATAATCGTCCACATTAAAGCATAACTCTCCTATTAAGAGTAAAATGTGTAAATATGAGAGCAAAATAATGATACTGATTTTTCTGCAGGATCAAGACACCCAGAACGCTTTTCTGTGTGAAGCAGACTGTGAAGTGGGCAATGGAACAATTTGTTAAAGAAGAGAGAGCGAAAATTGAACCAATGCTACAATTAACACTTCAAAAATCACAAAATGCTTTCACTCCATGAAGTTGCTTTGTAAACTGTTGCTGGAATTTTAACCCCTTTATTCTTTACCTGCTTAATTACAGCTGCAGAATATAGAGAACATTTATTTTATGCTGATTTCAATTTTTTTTTTTTTACATTATCACAATATCAACTTCATAATTTGGGAATTATGTTAATCCAGTATGTAAAACTCAGTTGATAAAGTGTCTTCCCTCATTAATATCCCATAATCATCTGAAGGTGGTCTTACTGTAAGATGGGAGCATTGAAGAACCACATGAAGTGCCAGACGACATCAAGTTAGATGGCAGGGTTAGTGAGTGCAAAGACAGAGTGCTGAAAAAGTCTCCAATGTTTTGGTGACTAAGAAACTCCAGAGTTCCTCTTCTGGAACTAAAATTGTGATGTGGGTTTTCATGGCCTGTAGGTGTAATGTGTAGGTGACCCCATACGTTTGTCCATATAGTATTCCACACCGCCTACCTCCCCTTAAGCCATGTTGACCCAGGTTGATGTGACTGTGTCTCAAAGAGCCTCATTTGATGAGCAAAGTTTATGTTCAGCACTCTTAGGCTTTCTTTAAGCAGCTCTCCAAAGCTTTGAGGTGTGTTTGGCTTCAATATCCTGCTGCAGTGTGAATTCCTCTCCACAAAGATCTACATCACTGTTGGAGCACATCTCTGAAGAATGGATCACTGCTTGCCCTCAGTCAGGGTGCAGTTGACTCACATCAGGTGTTCAGCTCTGGGTCTGGAAACACCACCAGACTTAAACTCTCACTGTCTGATCCACTGTGGTATCTCTCCCTCACCTTACAAAGGCCCTTGTTTTCCTGGCTCTAATCTCTGAGAGTGATTGCTAAAAACAATTTCAAATATTTTTGATTCCTCAGACTCTGAGATTATTTTCAGGTTCAGATGAAAGTTTTGCACACATTAAATGTGTTCTCGGGCTTTTGGATCTAGCTACGTATAACATGTATCAAATCATGTGATCATTTGTCTTCACTGTGTTATTGTTATGCTGCTACAGTGTATCTAAAAAGATTGTATGTCTTTCTTTATTATTTTGCTTTATTCTTCATTAAAGTTTCATTTCACAAAGCTCAACGACTCCATCTGACAGTGAATGTAAAAGTGTTTTCATGCTGTGGCCTTTGTTTTGGAATTTATAAGTATGCTGGTTATGAAAATGTGTTAATAGAAGCAGTTGAAGGTGAATGTGCACAATGTGACATATTTATAAATTGTATATTTTCCATGTGGGAGACGGAGTGGTGAGAATGTTACTGCGGTTCTTTACAGTTCCCATAAAGAGGTGGGGCATTTTAAAGGAAGAGCATGTCATGATGTCAGTTACTTTGTAGACATTGACGATCCTCTGTGTCTACTAACACATTTGAACTTTTAACATTAATCTTTCAGTCAAACAGTCAGTGACCTTTCCATTTCTTGCAATTGAGGTAAAATGATCTGTAGTATCAAACATTTCTGTTGAAAAGCATTTAAAAATGACTTCCTTGTGATTGTATATGACCAAAACCAATCAAACTACATTTTGCACCATATCTGCTGTTCAACTCATATCTAATCATCCAATCAGCCAAAGGAGATTTAAGTGACTTTAAATGTGGTGTGGTTGTTGGTGTCAGTCGAGCTGGTCTGAATATTTCATAAATGGCTGATTTACTTGAATTATCCCAAACTTTAGGGTCTCCAGGGTTTACAGAGAATGGTCTGATAAAGAGGAAATATCCAGTGAGCAGCGGTTTACCGGGAGAAAATACTTTGTGAAGGCCAGAGGAAAATAGACTGATTTGAGCTGATAGAAATCGAACAGTTATTCAAATAACCACTGCAAAACCACTTAATGTCACTCATATCAGTTACAAAAATTAACATTAGACTGAAATTTGTTCTGACTCACCAAAATGAGACAATAGACGATTTGATAAATGTTGCTTGGTGTGATGTGTTTAGATTTTAGCTGCGACATTCAGATGGTAGGTTCAGGATTTGATGTAAACAACATCAAATCCTAGATCCATTCTCCCATGTATTAAAAACTCAGGTGTTGGTTGCCTGGATCTTGTTCTTTCCATTCAGCTGACTCCTCAGGACTTCTTAGGTGCGGCTTTCTAAGTGGCCTCGTCTTAGTTCCCATTTGCCTGTGGGATTCCTAGGTATCTGTAGCTGTCCTCGATGTCTGTAATGTTACCGTCTGGTAGTACAATCACCTCACTTCTGACTACCTTCCCTCTCTTCATTACCCTCCGACTACACCTCTCCAGTCCGACTGACATTCCGATGTCGTTGCTCTGATCAGGGGTGCGGAACTCCAGACCTCAAGAGCCGGTGTCCTGCAGCTTTTAACCTTGGGTCAACACACCTGAGTCAAATAATTAGGCCTCTGGAAACTTCAAGACATGTTAAGGAGGTAATTTAGCCATTTAAATCATCTGTGTTGGATCAAGGACATGTCTAAAACCTGCAGGACACCGGCCCTTGAGGCCTGGAGTTCCCCGACCCCTGCTGTAGATCCTCGTGGTGGAATCAGTGAATCAATGTCTTGTTCCTGGCATACAGCATGATGTCATCCATGCAGAGGAGGTGGCTGATGATTGCTCCTTTCTGTAGTCGGTATCCATAGCCAGTCTTTTTAATGGTTGCACTGAGGGGGGTTCAAATCTATGCAGGACAGCAGTGTTCACAGGCCATCTCCTTGGTACATCCCACACTTTATGGTAAGTTGTGCCACTGGCTTGAAGTTGGCCTCTAGTGTTGTACACCACATCCAGTATTGCGCAGTGTACTGCCTTGGTGTGGCTGTTCTCACATTGTCCCCCTGCCACTGATAGTATAGCTTGGATGGTTCAGTAGAGTTCAGTTGCCTTCTGTCTATCTGGTATAACTCTTCAAGCAACTTGCCGAGGCCGTTAGTCTTTGCTCGACAATTTCTAAAACCATAAGATGGAAGACATGTAACCACAAAAAGATCCCTGTTAATTGAATTTATCATCAAATTATACTGTACTATTTACAGCCTGACCTATTAATCTGCGTTGTTTGAGACATGAGATAAAGATACTGCATGCATTGTAAGGACTTTGTAGAACACTCATTGGGTTTTTTCAGCTTGTTTTATCAGATAATCAGATTGATATTCTGAAACTTCCTGTTATCTCATGTTGCAGAAAAATCCAATCTATTAACCATCTGGGGCTGTTGATTGTTTTTCCACTTTTCGTAGAATTAGTTTCGATGTGCAGATGAGAACGTGACTTAAAGCGGGGTGTTCGGACTGATCACTTCAGACACCTTCTGAAACATCAGGATCATCAGGTCTACAGTGAAGTCAACATGAAGACTCTCAGCCTGACAGTGGGACTTCTGCTCGTGCTGTTCACTGTTCACCACAGTGATACCTGTAAGTCTTCTAGCTTACTTTATTCTACTGTGAGCGCTAAATTTTCTGCATTTTCATGATTAAAACCAAAATGGAAAAATGGAAATGATCAAATGACTATTTGCTCGAGAAAATACCAAGGGCTAACAAAGGAGCTTGAGAAGATGTGGAGGGTCCCAGTGATAATCAAAGATCTCTGTCCAGAAGAGCCTAGTCCTAGGAACAGCAAAGATACTGCACAGGACCCTTAAGGTCCCAGGTGTTTGGTAGAAGACCCGAGCTTGAGGGGTAAAGATCGGCTTGAGAAACAGGTCTGGGCTTCTTTGCTTCGTCTTCCTGCAACCTGATTTGAGAATAGTGGCACAAAATAATGGATTATGATTGGATATTATTATTATTATTATTATTATTATTATTATTATTATTATTATTATCACGTTCTCATTATTAAAGAAAGCCTGAGCAAATAAAAGTATTTTTAAAAAGTCACTATTTCATGAATTTTATTAATTATATTTTACCCCAATACTAAGAGTATTATTTGAGACTATCAGCGTTATTGGTTCTATTTCCAACTCAGAATGCTGTGCTACTTTCTGATGTAAACTTTTCTCAATTACTTTGTTAATAAGGCGATTGACTCCCCTTATGTAGATGGCCTCAGTGCCCTGGGTCATGTATTTCTTTTTCTCCAATTACAGCTATTGAGACAAAGTCATGTTCCATCCTATTTTAAACACAGTAACTCCTCTACGGAAGAAACAGAATCTTGATGCCAACTCTACTTGTAATCATCAGGCTGCAGATTACAGATTCTTGGCCGTTTTCAGTCTGGCTTTCAGAGGCAGCGCTTCACTGAGACGGCAATCCTGGAGGGTCTATAATGATCTTTTAATGGCTTCTGATGTGGGGAATAAGTCTGTGATCATTTTGCTTGATCTCAGTGCAGCCTTCGATATGAAGTTTTGGCTGGTGTATCTGGCTTTGCCTTAGACTGGTTTCTTCCTACTTATCTTTTAGGACCTTCTCTGTTAGAACAGACGGGTTCTCCTCTAACATTGCCTCCCTAACATGTGGGGTTCCACAGGGTTCAGTTTTGGGTCCATTATTATTTTCTTTCTAAGTTCTTCCTTTAGCTGGCATTAATCAATCTTTTAGTGACATTTCTTACCATTTCTATGCCAATGACATTTAGATATATATGTCTTTTAAACCTCATCAACTAGATAGGTTGTCCACCCATGTCCACTGCTTAACTCAGGTTACTGAGTCAATCAGGTTCTTGCTTCTTTCTGTCCAACTGCTAAGTCAAATATTTGGAGTAATATTTGATTCTCCTCTGGGCCTTGACTCGCATGTAAAATCTTTGTCTCGTTTCTGTTTCTTTTATTTAATGAACATCTCTAAATTGCGACATATGGTCTTCTCAGCTGAACTAGAAAAAATTCTTCATGCATTTGTGTCATCACGTTTAGGTTATTGTAATGTCCTGTTTACCAGCTTGGACAAATAATCTCTTTCTCTCCTGCAAGCTATACAAAATGCTGCGACCAGTCTTCTCACACATTCTAGCAAGCAAGCTCACATCACTCCTATTTTATATTCTTTACATTTGCTCCCAATATATTTTTTAATTCAATTTAAAATTCTTGTTTTAACATACAGAGCAGTAAATGCCCAGACCCCAGATGATTTATCTCGGCTTAAAATACACTACTGCTCGTTGTCTCCATTCCCAGATTCAGAGTTTGGTGGTTGTTCCCCGTTCGGGACTAAAGACTAGAGCAGACAGAGCGTTTCAGTCTGTGGCACCAAGAACAGTGGAACAGTCTACCACCACAACTACTCTGTGGTTAAAAACGTTTCTGTTTAAACAGGATTTCTGTTGAGAATTTAGTTTTTTTTACTGATTTTTTTATTTTATTTTAAAACTACCTATTAACCTTACCGTATTTTATTTTATCTTTTGTATTGTCTATTTAAGCTACTAATGTTCTTGTTTATTTTAGCCTTTTGTGTACAGCGCTTTGTGACCACCTGTTTGTGAAAAGCGCTTAATAAATAAACTTTGAACACTTACTTTACTTACTCTGTCAGATTCATAATTAACAACAATTAAAACTTATTAATAACAATTAGTAAGTGTTTAAAATATTTTTCTTACTCAGGATTTCTTATTTATGTGTTCTGTTTTGCACTCGTGTTGGATTTTTCCCAGTTTTTACAGGATATGAATATTTTTCAACACATAACTCGAGAAATTGTAGGTTTTTTATTTTACATGTTGGAGAAGTCATTAGAAGCAGACGCAGCACTGAGTAATCCCTGTTTTTCTGTTACAGCTAAGGCAGTGAATTCACCTGACTTTTGCTGTTTTGAATTCTTTGACAAACGCATCCCAAAGGCGAACATCGTCTCCATCAACAAAACTCACAGTCAGTGCTCCACACCAGCATTTGTGTAAGTTTGTTTTTCATTGTCTCTTTGATACGATCACTAATATTTGCCAAGTAAGTGATGTATGATCATTCACATCAAAACTGTACCTCTGCTATTGACAGTAAAATATGTGAATATGAGAGCAAAATAATGATACTGATTTTTCTGCAGGATCGAGACACCCAAAAGGCTTTTCTGTGTGAAACAGGATGAGGAGTGGGCAGTGAGAGAATTTGTCAAAAGAGCACAATAAATGCATCAAAAATCTGCCATGGCTCCAATAAATGTCACAAGCCAGAAATCATCGGTCACTGCATAAAACTGCTTTGTAGACTTGAGGCAATGCTGCAGTTTCAAACCTCTGCATAACTTACTCGCTTAAATACTGTAACTTTTAATGAAGAGAGAATGAATTTATTTTTTCTGTGTTTTCAAATGTTTGCAAATCACAAATTCAGTTTAACTATTTGGGTAAAATTTTAAACCTCAGATAAATTAATTTCAGTATTTAGTATATGGACAAAAGTATTGGGACGCTTTAATTCAGGTGTTTTCAGTCTTGTTGCCACAGGTGAATGAAATCAAATATACTTAACAACGGGTCATTCTAAAGCACTCCGTGAGCTCGACTGTGGCACTTCATGACATGTCTTCCGTCCTTGATCATCTGTAAATGATATTACAGCAAAGTGAAAGTGCTTAAGAACCACAGAAATACAAAACCACCTCCAGACTTAAAGTCTCCTTGCAGGTTTGATCCACTGTGGTTTCACTTCCTCTGCTATTTATCTCCTTACACACTCATTTTCCTGGCACTAATCTCTAACGCAGAGTTAAAAACAGTTTTAAATGGTTTTGATTCCTCAGACTTTCAGATTATTTCCAGATTCAGATGAAAATTGTCCACAAATTAGAGATGTTCTCATACTTTTGGATCCAGCTGTATATATAACAAGTAGTAAATCATTTTTCCATCATTTTCATTTTTTTCACTGTCTTCATTGTTATGCAGCTACAGTATATCTGAAGCATTTATAAATCACTCCGTATCGCTCTGCTTTATTCTTCATTAAAGTTGAACTTCATAAAACTAAACGACTCTGACTGTGAATGTAAAAGTGTGTTTTAATGGCCTAATTTTTTAAATTGATCCGAATGCTGGTTATAAAAGTTTTGTTAGTAGAGTTTGTACAGGTGAAGGTGAATGTGCACTATGGGACTAAGAAGACATTTTACAAACCCATTATCTGAAAAGGGAAAACTTTTCTGAGCTGCTCGAAAGTTAAACTTGTCTATCTGCACAAATGCTTTCTTACACAAGTGCAGTGTGAAAACTGAACAGACTATGTGGTGCTGCTAAGTGTGTTTTATTTAGCAGGTCAGATTTTTTTTAAAGGTTTTATTTTCATATTCATAAATGAATAGGAGGAGTGGAGATTACTTTTGAAAAGAAAACCATGTTAGATGCTGATGCTATTTAAGTTATTTTGCAGACTTTGACGATCCTCTACTTGTGCTTATTTATGTTAATAATTTATCTTACCTTTTATCATGATTATTTTGGATGTTAAATGTAATTTTTGCAGCAGTTCATTGTATGTAGACGTGATTAAGACGAAGTGTTGAAGTTCAAAGTGAGCATCAGAATGTGTTAGTGCCAGAGAGGCTGGTCTGAGTATTTCAAGCACATCAGATCTGCTGGGATTTCCTCACACAGCCATCTCTATGGTTTACAGGGAATGGTCTAAAAAAAGAGAAAATATCCAGTGCAGCTCTCAGGGGAAAAATGCTGCCTTGATGTCAGAGGTTGGAGTGTGTTTTTCAGGCTTTGCATATTTAAGCAGGACAATGTTAAACTGCTCACTGGATCTGTTACAACAACATGGCTTCATAACAGAAGAGTCAGAGTGCTGAACTTTCCTGCCTGCAGTCCAGACATTTCACCAGCTGAAACATTTAACCCTTCATGAAACAAAATATAAGACAAAGAAGAACATCTGAGCAGTTAGAATCCTCTCAGACAAGGATGGGACAACATTGCTCTCCCAAAACTCCAGCAGCTGCTCTCTTCAGCTCCCAGATGTTTACAGACTGTTATTAAAGTAAAGCAGATGCTCAGAGTAGCAAACGTGGGCCTGTGATCTTCAAATCATTGCTTCCTTTTTTTTGTTTATATTTTTTTTGTTTACACAGCATTCCACATTTTACAAAATTTGGGTTGTAGTTGACCTTTGACCTTTCGGTGAAAAAAAATATCAAAAATACATAATTTCATTGCATACAGTTTTTGTGTATAGTCAGAATTAGTCAAAGCAACCTATAAAATGAAACACCACAAATAATTAGTTCATCCTTGAGTCCATGTTTGTCATATCTGAGGAAACTGGAGTATCTGACCCTGCCTGGAGCTGACAACAAAACATAAAAAGGTTACCTATTTCCCCTCAGCTGGCATCTGTAGGAAAATATACCCTTTTTTCAGATTTTCAGTCTTTTTCTAAGTAACACACACTAGTGGAAGAATGTGATTTTTAAATTATTTACAAAGGTCTATATGTTGTGGGGCAAGAAAACATCAAATAAAAAAAGATGATCAGGGTCACAGATAATCAGAATCAGAAATACTTTATTAATTTCGAAGGAAATTATGGGTTACAGCACGCTAAATGGCACATGCACACTTACAAAGGAACCCTCTGACCAAACATAGTTTACACATGCATCACATTGGGGAAACATGTCAGAGAGGTAGGCTGATAGGAAAAAAAACTACGAAAATACACAACATGAGGTGGGAGGAGGAGAAAAAAAAACTCCACTCAGACTGAGCTCCTAATGGGAGAACAGTTTGAGAACAAAAAAAAAACACCCCACAGAAACACAAGATAAGCAACAGGGGTGGGTAAAGGGTGAGACAGAGCCGGTGTAGACAGCGCATCTGGTCCTGCAGCATGTCTGCACTGGTCCAGTCGACCCGCCATCTTCCCCGGGTGGGGACAAGCATTGAAGGCGTTTGGAAAGGGAGGGGGGGTGAGTGTGTATCAGTGTATGTGTATGTGTTTGTGTGTGTGTCCTGAGTTAGCTGAGAGTGTGTCCTTCGCCCAGCCAGGCGAAGTAAACAGTCTGCCAGCCGACCCAGGTGGCCTTGCGTAGGATAGGAAGGAACAGTCTAAACACCGTCTGTTATCAGGGTGAGAATTTGTTATGTTCAGCTCCAACCTAAGCTCCCTAATTTCCTTCGGGATTAATAAAGCATTCTGATTCTGATTCTGAACCTTGATCCACAGCTGGCACCGATATGGTAGCCGCATGAAATGATGGTGGTGATTCCTTTAGTGCAAACAACTGCATAATGACCCTCGGGCTCTCCCGAGCCCAGGCTTCTCGTTGAGAAGTGGGTGTCAATTGCATTCAGGGACCATTTGATCAAATCCATAATTCCTCTTTTAGGTTTTAGAGAACAGACTGTGAGAGTGTTGAGTAGTAGAGCAGTGAGCAGATGAATGCTTTAGCTTGGACAAGCAAATAGACTGAGCAAAAATGAAAGTTCATCAAACTTCTGTCATATTAGATATTGTTTATTGCAATAAATTCACACTAATTATCTTCAAACTACCTGCAACCACGACTATATTCCTGGAGAGCTGAAGTTAAGCTTGTTTGCTGTGGTCACAGGCTGACTTTTGTGTGTTTCAGACCAGTGATGATCTCAGTAACTTCAGTACAGTTGTGGTCAGAAGTCATGTGCATGAACATCATGGTTGTTGTGGGCTTTTAATGATTTTGCTGAACCGTTCTTTTTCCAGAGTGATTTTACACCTTCAAATATTAACATACATCCACTTAAATCTTTTATTAGTGGTGCTGAAGGTTCTTCAGTGTCTTTCAACTACACAAGGCCTATTATTAACTGATTATGGTTGATTACATGATAGAAAACAGCACTCAGTAGATTCACCAATACTCAGAACAAAGTCCAAGGAGCTAAGAGCTGTTTGGCTACAATGACGGTATATTTGCAGAAATAAAGGTGAGGCTTTCTAACCAAAGAGCACTGGGTCAACTGTCACACATGGAGGTGCTAGCATCAGCTTTTAACCATAAGAAACCAAACACTTTAAATGAACTCTATCATTTCTGACAAAAAGTGGTCATATATTTGGCCATAATTATACCAGAAGCTTGTTGATGGCTAATAAAAATATGTGGTCGAGGTGCATCTTGGAGAGGATCAAATATTAGTGGCGTTTGGACTGCACCCAATTCTTGTTTTTAAGCCATTCAAGATAATACGATGTACAATCATTCCAGCAAAGGAAAAGACCAGTTCAAAGAAATCCTTAAAGTCCAAAATTACCATGATATTCATGCCTGTGATGAGTGTCTGCAAAACTTCTGACCACGACTGCATGTCTGCACGGTCTTCATATCAGGTTTACAGAGAGCACTGTGATGCTGGCTTGCTTATGAGTGGAATGAGAAAAACCTACAAAATGTCAGTGTACACCTGTGAGGTAATGACCGTCATGTCTTCTGAACTTTTATCTGACCTATATACAAAATCATAAATAATCTGGGAAATTAGCTTATTTTCTTATATATGTGTTTCATCAAACCAACAGCAGACAAACATTCCAGCGTCGTCTCCATCACTCACCATCAGCTTCCGCCCACTGCAAACGTATTTTCATCTGTTCAGGTTTCAGTGCTGGTTTTAATCGACCTGTCTGTGTGTAATTCCATTTCCTTCAGCACATTTGTTACAGCTCTGTCACCCGCACTGAAACACTGACTCCTGTTTCTTTATTTTCTGTGTTTTCTTGTTTATTGTCTGTTTTCAGTGCTTTGAGTTTTCTGTGTAACCTACATGAAATCCAGTCATGTTCCAGAAATGACTGAGCATGCAGCTCGCGGTCCCCCTAGTGGTTGTGAGGGTTATCTGCATCCTTGTCAGCAGGGAGGAAGAAACAGCTCTTCAGACCATGTGAACGGATGTCGGCGAGTTAGGATGAATTACGGTGCGCTCACAGTGTTCTTAAGTTTGAACTGCCTGTTATTTGTACTCATTAACATGTAAACCAGCGGAGACACTGAAAATTTGTAAGATGGGTTTTTTTTTCTTGCTTCTTACTTTAAGCCAGAGCTGACTTCATGAGGAAGTTAATCCCGAGGACTCGCGGGGTGCAGGCACTGCGTGTGATCTGCTAACCTGGCGCCTACAAATGTAATACCGGGGTCGTGCCAAAAAGCGTTTTCTAGCATTTGCCATCAAATGTTAGGGGAATTTAAACTCCCATAAATGACTTGATAACAATCTAAGTCAAAAATATTTCTCATGAACGATATGAAGTCATTTTGAGTCAGAAACAACTTCCCTAACACAAACTAGACTACAACTGGACTTTTTTATAGTCTTTATTTATTTGGGTCATTTGGATCAAGCTTCATTGACATTAAAATGTGTTTTCAAGAGAGATCTACTCAAGAGGGACACAGAAAGTTTAAGAAATATATCACTGCAGTTCCATAAACATACTTTAAGTGACCAAAATGGACTGGACTGATTATAATCTAAAGTCATAAAGATACTACAAAAACAGGTCATTTCTTTATTTTATACATAACCCCTTTATAAATCCTGTTCTCTACAGTCTATTTACTGATATAAGTAAAAATATCAGACGTAAAATAAACAAACAAACAAACCAAATAAACTCATTGAACCATCATTCAATCACTTTTTGGCACAGCACCAGCTGCTGCTGTTTACATGACAGGTAACGTCCTTTTGACTTGCTCTCACCAGGATCTGCAGTTGTGCTGTAAACATACAATGAAGCCCAATTTGACTAGAATATCAAGTGAAATGTTTAACAAACTAAAATAATAAAGTAGATCAGCTCCTTGGCTGGCAGCTGCCAGCAGACTAACGGCTCTGAAAGGTAAAATTAGCTGATAATCTCAAATGATCCAGCCTTAACACAGTCACAGCATTTTGTTTCAGGTAAAGTGTGTTTAAAAACCTTCACCGATGACTTCATGAAGTGAGCTCTTTGTCTTCTTTCTGTCACAGCAACACAAGTCTCATTTTTGTTAATGACGAGCTGCGCTGTTGGAGCAGCTGTGCGTGTGTGTGAGTGCACTGTAACATCACAACATCAAGAACACTGTGCAGTTAAGCCTGTTTTTATCCTGTCCTGTCTCCAGTAGAAGAGTTGGCAAAATATAACATTAGAAAACAATGTCAGAAAATAATACTAAATGACACTGTTATCACCCCTTTTTATAAAGATACTTTTAAGGGTGCTATCACGAACTTTTTAGGTGCTTGACGGCCCCTAAAAAGCTCTAAATTTGCCTGTGCTTGATATTTCCAGTCTGACCTACTTTGAGTGTTCGTGATGTAAAACCAGTGCGTGCATGCAGAGTAAAGAGTTTGTGGAACGCTGGGCGGTTTGTTTGAGCTCGTTTTGTCAGATATTCCCAGCGATGTCGAGTCCCTCGAGCTTCCTGTTGTCTCGTGTTGCAGCAGTACCCACTCACCTAACCACCTACTGGGTTTTTGAACACTTTTCCACTTTGAACCACTTTGAATGTGCAGATAAGAACATGTGAGCAGACTTGAAGTGAGGTAATCAGACAGATCACCTCAGACATCTTCTGAAACATCTGCATCATCAGGTCTACAGACAACACGAGGACTCTCAGCCTCACAGTGGGACTGCTGCTCGTGCTGTTCGCTGTTTGCTGCTGTGATGCCTCGTGTAAGTCTGTCAGCCTACTCTCTGCTCCAGACTGGAGGGAAATTCTACTGTAACTGCCAAACTCTGCATTTTTCCTCTAATTTAGTGAATAATAAAAACAATTAATCAAATTAAGAAATACTTTTAATTTCATGTATTTTCACTCCTTTGTCCCCACAGCAGGAAATGCAGTGCTCTGTATTAACCCTTTCATGCATGAATTATGACAACCTCAATCAGGGTTTTTTTTTCTTAAGTATTTTTATTTATCTTTAGGCATGAATAAAATCTTGTATCTGAACTTGTATGTGCATTTTTTTAAATGTGTACTTTTTTCATTTTTTTAAACATGGCAGTGTATGGAGTGACACATCAGTGTCCAGTGTAGTGGTTTATGTGCAAGTATACAATCAACACTGACACAAATACAATAAAACAGTCTTTGAATAGCTGTCCACTGTAGTGGCCACTATGTGTGACAGGGTTAAAGTAAAAAACAAAAAAACTTTCACTGTAATTTTCACACATGCAAAGCAAAATGTGGCCATATTTTGGGCACCCTTGATTATAAAATCAGATTTAAGTGTATTTTTTTCCCTTAGTGTCTCCATCTGGATAGAGTAAACTATGTTTCTGTTGCCCCATTAGCTTTAATTATTTAAAAACATATGAAAGTGTTTGTGATGTGTTGGATGTCTCCACATACAGACACAGTGGTGAAACAAATCTGTTTTTCTCTCACTGCTCGTTTAGTTTGCTGTTATAAGTTCTTTGAAAACAGGATCCCAAAGTCACACATCCTCTCCATCAGCAAAACCTACAGCCTTTGCTCAACACCGGCATTTGTGTAAGTCTGTGATTTACTGGCTTTTTGATACAGTCACTAATATTTGCCAAAGTGATGTGTTATCCTCCACAGTGAAGCATTCAGTCAAATCTGTGACATTGATCCAGAATGATGATACGGATTTTTCTGCAGGATTGAGACACTCAGAGGGGAGTACTGTGTGAGGCAGACTGTGAAGTGGGCAATGACTCAATTTATCAAACAAGAGACAAAGAAACAATTAACACATCAAGCACCTGCTGCAGCATCGATGAATGCCTCGAGCAGAAATACATCAGCCACTCCATAAAGTCTCTTTGTAAACATGAAGAGCTGCTGAAGCTTTAACCTCTGCACACTTTACCTGCTTTGTTACTGTTAATGTTACTAAAGAGAGGGTACATTTATTATGCACTGATTTCAGATATTCCCATTAAAAATCATAATATTAGAGTCATAATTTGGTTCAAATGTTAAATGTCAGCTTTGACATGTATGTCAGTAATAAAAATGATTATCAAATTGTACCTGATTCTTGTTTAAAATCATTAAAGACACATCGTTAAAGGTACAATCATTCCACCCTGGCAAAAGACTAGTTCAAAGAAGTCATTAAAGTCCAAAATGACCATGATATTCAGGATCATACTTCTGACCACACTCGTTGCAGTGACTCCCGGGCTAGGCGAGTAGCTTCTGCAGATCCTAGGAACAACATCCAATATCTCTGTCCAGAAGAGTGCAGTCCAAGGAACGGCTAAAATAACAGCCATTATTTCCTACAAATTTTCACAATAAAAGCCCCGTTAAAAGAATCAAATGTTTGCAGGGCCACAGGGCTTTTAATTTGAAATCATCCAGGAAATCCAGATCCAGCGATTGTAAAAGAGTCGTGATTTTAAGAGTGAATCAGGAGCTCTAAACTGAACTGTTTCCAGTTCAGTTCTACAAACACAAGCTTCCCTGTCGCTAGAGCTTAATTGTCTTTATGTTCTATATTTAGTTTTTAAACATTTAAGTTCATAACACTAAACACACAAATTACACAAATGAGGTGATTTTAATTCTCTCCAACTGAGACTGAACTTGTAGCTAGAGGTCCCCCTAGTGGCTGCGAGGGTTATCTGCATCTGTACAGTCTGCAGCTCTTCAGCAGATGATGTGAATAAATGTCAGTGAGTTAAGATGAATGATGGTGCTTTGACAATGTTGACAAATTAGACAAAATGTGAGGATGAAATTCCTGCTGACCAGGACCTAGGATCAAAGCAATAACAGACGATAACAGAACGTATCAAATGCCACGATTATGACATCATGAAATGACTGTGATCCTGCTGAATGCCACAGGCAGAAATGCTTCAGGTTCTCCATGAAACTACTTTATAAACCAGAATAGTTGCTGGAGTTTGAACCTTTTCATTCTCTACCTGCAGTGTTTTCATGTTTTCATTCTCCCTCTTAAAGGCTCTCACTTATTTTTGAGAGCTCTCCTGTTTCCTCTCTTCTCTTTACCCTCACCCTGACATTGCCTCTGAGCTCATGCTGCTGGAGCTGTCTTCCTTCACTGTTGCCAAGTATTCCTCACAAGCTATCATCTGATTGTTGTGTTTTCCCTTTAATGTTATAGAGCTTGCAATGGTTTTTGAGCAGTTTCTTGTCCCCACCAGATCTGCACATAGCTCATAGTGAAGGTGTGACAGGCTGGTAGGTACAGACTAGTCTATGGTGAATGTAGAACTATGTACAGGTGTTGACTTTACTAACAGCTGTAAATTAAAATCTTTTATAGCATTTAATATAGTAACAGGGCTACTTTAAAGACAAACTTGAGTCCAACCTGTATTTATGCAAATGAATCAAATTAAAACAAGAGAACTTTGATAAAGTTTGAAAACATAAAGCCTAACAGATTTAGAAAGAGTAAAAAAAAAAAGGTAAAATAAAATGGAGTAAAATAAAAAAAAGATCAAACACACAGCAGAGCTAGCAGCCTTGCTGTTGAAATAACTATTGTTCATTTAAATATTCATGTGCCTCTATATTTATTTGATTGAAAGAGCCACATGTGTTTCTTCCTTGAGGTAACCGTTGCTGTGAATTAGGGCTACATACCTGATGAGACTTTATTTTGTTTTTCAAATTTCAAATGTCCCTTTGTTCTAAACTGGTCAGGTTTATGAATATTTTCCATTAATACTGAAATATACACTCACTGCTCACTCTCTGTGACTCAGATTCAACACGGTGCTTTAACCATTCCTCTTATTCTTTGGTCCATGTTGTTGCGGCAGCATCACATACATTACTGCAAATTTATCAGCTGCACATTCATGATATATATTTCCTGCTCCACCACATCTCAAAGATGCTCTATTGAATTGAGATGTGATGACTGTGGAGGCCATTTGAGTACAGTGAACAAACTTTCATGTCCCAGAAACCAGTTTAAGATCATTTGAGTTTTATCCTGCTGAAAGCAGTCATTACAAGGTCATAAAGGGATGGACATGATAGGCTGTGGTGTTTAGATGATGCTCAGTTGGTGCTAAGAGGCCCAAAGTGTGTCAAGAAAATGTCCAGCAGTTTACACCACCTTGTGAGCCTACCATCCAAATAACACAGCAGAAAAAAAAAGCACCTTGAGGCGACTGTTGCTGTGATTTGGCGCTGTGTAAATAAAATTGAATTGAATTGTGTCAGAGTATTTTTGTTTTTAAAGGTTTTATTATTCATATAATAATCAGCTAAGAGTGTTTATATTTCTGTTCTGTACTCAACCAGCTGCATATTTTAATTGCTGGCTCCCTACTTTATAACGGAAACTGTTTGCCTTCACATTGTCACTGTTTGCCTTCACATTAAGGCAAAGGAAACCGCCACCCAAGAGTAAGAAACAACCTTGTAGAGAACACAAAGTTTTTGAGAAACCACACCTGCGTTCTTGACAAGATAAGGATGTTATTCCCTTTTTTGTATGCTTCATGTGGAAAATTGAAATCAGTCTCCCCTGAGTCCTCACCCTACTAAAACACTACGGCGATTTTCTTGAGCTTGATTCAGAATCAGCAACTTCGCTACAGTTAGCAAAGCTACTTACCAACTATCATAAACTTTAATGATAATTCAAACAAACTTGTTTCTCCCCTTTCTTTCTGACAGAAACACCCAGACACGTAACACAGATCCCACTGACAGAGTCCTCTCAGAGAGGCAGACACTCAGGTAACTCAAATATAACTAGCTGAGTTAGTTTGCCAAACAGAATAGCAGTAGTTTCTATCTCTTAGGCCAAGACAAATAGAATAAAACAGCCTTTTATTGTCATTGTACATGCACAACAAAATTGTGGGTGTGCTGCACCAACTGTGCACAAGTAAAATATAAATAGTAGGACAGCAAGAATAAACAATAGACAAGAGTAATATATAAAGGTTAGAGTTACAGCATACAAAACAAGAAAAAAGTACACAGTAGAACAGTTTTCAAACTGCTTGGAAGTAGTGCAAAGGACTTGGTCTGAGCAGAGTCTGTGTGTGGGTGGCCTGAGTGATAACAGGTACTCAGACCATGGCTCACATTAGTGGGTCAAACAGGTGGTGACGCTCTCGTCTGAGGAGTGGTAGCAGCATATGGTGTTATGGTTAAGTACCTTTACAGTTCTCAAACTTTTCACAGTTAGTACCACCTAACCAAATATATGGCTCTTAATAATAATGGATTGGATTCATATAGCGCTTTTCAAGGCACCCAAAACGCTTTACAATACCACTATTCATTCACTCTCACATTCATACACTGGTGGAGGCAAGCTACGGTTGTAGCCACAGCTGCCCTGGGGCAGACTGACAGAAGCGAGGCTGCCATTTCGCGCCATCAGCCCCTCTGGCCAACACCAGTAGGCAGTAGGGTAAAGTGTCTTGCCCAAGGACACAACGACCAGGACAGAGAGCACGGGGATCGAACCGGCGACAGATACGCTTCCCAACCCCCTGAGCCACGGTCGCCCTTAAAGTACCACCATTATGACTGACATTAAAGTGCAGTAGTATGGGCGTATTTAACACCATGTACAGTTTACACAAGACAATCTAATTTCTTATATGTATGTTATTTATTTTAACTGTCATAAACAGGATGTGACAAGTGACAATAAAATCAGATTTAAGTATAACAAATGTACTGCATTAAAACATTCACAGCAGGTGGGATATCCAATCTTTGAATGATGACCTGATGAATCCTGCTTCCGGGTCCAAACTACTCTGTGTATATTAAGGCTATTGTGTTTTTAACATGTTTTAATGCTTCTGTATCTTCTTTTATTTAATCTGAACAAGCCCCTGAAACAAGGCAGTGATCACCGTCGGTCTCTCTCTGTTTTTATTACCATTATTCATTTTAAAGCTCAGTTTTTAAAACCATATGATGTAACTACAGCCCACCCCATGCAGCAGTATATTAATGACTAACCTTGATTATCTCAGTTGTTCTGACTGAAGTTTAGTCTGTTTATATCATCCCGACATGCGAAAAGGTTAGTGTTCATCCTCCAGCTTCACTGTGCTAATGTGTTTATATTATGCTAACCATAGCCATGTAGCTAGCTAGCACATCATTATATACCAGGTAGCCCAACTTCAGTAACCCTAAAAACATCATTATTGACATTTATGTTGGAAGTGATAGCAGAACTGTTTAATTGTTTAGAAATCTCTCAATCAGAACATGGTATATTATTTCATCTTAAAATTTTGGGGGGAGACTTCCCGCGTACCACTAGAGGGAGCCCGCGTATCACCAGTAGTATGTGTACCACAGTTTGAGAACCACTGCTTTACAGAAAATACACTATATTGCCTAAAGTATTTACTTTTCTGCCATCACATATGAACTTGAGTGACATCCCACTCCTTATCCATAGGGTTTAATATGATGCCGGCCCACCCTGTGCAGCCATAACAGATTCAACTTTTCTCGAAGGCTTTTCACAAGGAGATTGTTTATGGGAATTTTTGACCGTTCTTCCAGAAGCTAATTTGTGAGGACAGACACTGTTAGACGTGAAGACATAGCTCACAGTCTCCGCTCTAATTCATCCTAAAGGTGTTCTGTTGTCTTGAGGTCAGGACTCACACCAAACTAGCTCATCCATGTCTTTATGGACCTTGCATTGTACCCATGTTAACAGGAAGAAGCCAACTCCAAACTGTTCCCACCAAGTTGGGATTTGCATCTGCATCTGATGGTCAACATGGAAACTCATCAATCAAGCTCTCTACACACTGTTCTTGAAATAATCTTAAGGTCACAAGAAGTTTGGAAGTCTGTAGTGACTGAACGTTGGCGACCTCTCTAGATTATGCAGCTCAGTGCTGACTCCGTGATATTACGTGGTCGTACCGTTTTGTGGCTGAGTTGCTCTGATTCGCTTCCACTTAGTTATAGTACCACTACCAGCTGCCTGTGGAATATTCAACTAACTGTGATCTCAAGCAGGCAACTGTTTTCTTACAACACCTCCAAATGTATCATTTTGTGCAGTCTGAAATATGTCTATAATATGATCACATCAGGTGATTAACAGCACTCACAATTTTTATGTGATTATTGTTTAAAAAAAAGAAAAGAGTTTGAGCCTTATGTGAGCTGGTC
This sequence comes from Simochromis diagramma, assembly GCF_900408965.1. Classification (NCBI taxonomy): domain Eukaryota; kingdom Metazoa; phylum Chordata; class Actinopteri; order Cichliformes; family Cichlidae; genus Simochromis; species Simochromis diagramma. The sequence continues at coordinate 3,964,889 of NW_024386765.1, forward strand.
TGACATCTCTGATTGAGATGGTTTTTCTTCTTTAAATGATCCTTTAAATCTTAATCTTTTCTGCAGGATCAACACAGCCAGAGGGCTTTTCAGTGTGAGACAGACTGAGGAGTGGGCAATGAGAGTGGGGTGGGGTTGAGTTTCCATAACTGAGCAGCTCCTGCAGGTGTAATGCATGTGTGGCCTGGTACCTTTGTTATGCATTTTTACAGTTTTAGTTTCAGTCTAAAGTCCTGATGTAGGTCAAGCACATCGGAGAGCCAGCAGCCTTTGTATTTAAAGCCAAACGCTCCCAGAATAACTGCTGATCAGAGTCACATGTGCTAAAACTTGTGGTTGCTGTGAATTTGTGTTGCATAAATAAAACTGACCTGAGCTGAATATTACTTTGATGTGTTTTTGATGTGAAACTTGAAGTTTGCTCTTTAATGTGTTAATTCCTATTTTCTGGACCTTGATGGTGCAACACTGTCTGTCGGGACAAAAACGTGTAAAAGAGAGTTTGTTTAGTTTTTTCACTTATAAAGGTACTCTGTTTTAAACGGGGGAGGTGTTTGAATATTTTCCATGAAAACTGAATCATACAGGCCACTTTATTAGGTACAGCTTGCTAGTACTCGGTTTAACACCGTGTTCCTTCAGAGCTGTCATAATTCTTGGTGTCATAGATTCAACAAAGTGCTGAAAACTTTCCTCAGATTTTGGTCCATGTTGACATGACAGCATCACACACTTGCTGCAGCTGTATCTGCTGCACATTCGTGCTTGAATGCATTGCAGTTTTGTATGTTGCCATGTGACTGGCTGATTATTTGAGATAACGAGATAATTTTGAACAGGTGTACCTAATAAAGAGGCCAGTGAGTGTATATAGGAATGTAATTGATGATTAAGGAGGAGTACCGGTGACAAATATGTAATGAGAGGAGAGATTTAACAGGGGAAACATGAGGACTGAATAATATGTATTAAAACATTAGTAAATCTGGATATTTGCAGCTTGACTTGATCTGAAAGTCTGCAGTGCAAAGGCATCACCGAACACTGAGCGGTTTGTTTCAGCTTGTTTTATCAGAGGATCAGAGCTGTGGTGAGTCCCTGAATCTTCCTGTTATTGAAGCTTACAAGCACAGTTTGGTCGGTGCTGCAGTTTTCTCACAGTTAAACCTGCACATAAGAACATACAGAGCTTTAAGCTGTGGGTGATGAGGACAGATCACCTCAGACATCATCAGATCTACAGTGAAGTAAACATGAAGAGTCTCAGCTTCACAGTGGGACTGCTGCTCAGTGTTTACTCCTGCAATGCTGATTGTAAGTCTGTTAGCCTGCTTCCTGCTCCATGAGGAAAATGCCACTATTTAAAAAATAATAATAATTTCATTATTGAAATTGCAAATGGCTTCAGATATATTGTCTGTATTATCAATATCTTCATTAAACAGCATAAATGTAAGTGTGTCTGTGTGTATTACCACATTTATGATAAAAATATTATAAATATGATCTCTGCCATCCAAATAACATCACAGCAATATTAGTAAGCTTGTTAGGTAGATAACACAGAAATAATCTTTATTTGTGTTAAATAAAAACTGCAGTTTCATATTTTGACAACCTTAATATGATATCGATCAGAAACACCAAAAAAGTGTGCTATATACATATATATTTAAAACTCCCCCATCCTTCAAGCTCGGGTCCTCTACCAGAGGCCTGGGAGCTGCGGATCCTCCACAGTATCTTAGCTGTTCCCAGGACTGCGCTCTTCTGGACAGAGATCTCCGATGTTGTTCCTGGGATCTGCTGGAGCCACTCGCCTAGCTTGGGAGTCACCGCACCTAGTGCTCCGATTACCACTGGGACCAGTGTCACCTTCACCCTCCACATCTTCTCGAGCTCTTCTCTGAGCCCTTGGCACTTCTCCAGCTTCTTGTGTTCTTTCTTCCTGATGTTGCTGTCTTTCGGTATCGCTACATCTGTCCCTACGTCACTGCATCTGTCATTCTCCACCACCCTTGGGAAATGGTGGAGAATGACCTTGGAACTTTCAGGCCATTCGGATGTTTCTGTACACTATGCCGGCCACTTGGTTATGGCGTTCCCTGTATGCCTTGCCTGCTAGCATCTTACACTCTGCTGTTATGTGCTGGATTGTCTCAGGGGCATCTTTACACAGCCTGCACCTGGGGTCCTACCTGGTGTGATAGACCCCAGCCCCTATCTGCCATGACTAGTACCTCTGTGCTGTCTTTCAGTCCAGCTTTGTCCAGCCACTGGGAGGATTTCTGGAAGTCAGCCACCTCAGCTATCTGTTGGTGATACATACCGTGCAGGGGCCTGTCCTTCCATGATGGTTCCTCCTCTTCCTCCATTTTCTTGGGTTTCTGCTGAGGTATTCAATGACCACGCAGTCAGTTGAGGCCATCTTCCTGATGTCTTCGTGGATGTGTGCTGTTGATTGACGATTGATGGTTGTCGTAGTCAGTATCTCTAGACAGTCTTGTTAATGATCTCACTGGGGGGGTTCAGGCCTATGCAGAACAGCAGTGGGGACAGAGCATCTCCTTGGTACATCCCGCATTTGATGGTGACTTCTGCTATTGGCTTAAAGTTGGCCTCTTGTGTTGTACGCCACATCCCCATGACCCTAATGAAGGCTCTTAGGGTCCTGCTTTCTTGGATATCTGCTACTGTGATGACTACTGGACCCTTTTAAGGAGGTTGCTGTAGTCTCGTAGATCCACTAGACAATGAGCATTGCCGTTATGGGTTGCGTCCTTCTCCTACATAAGCTCTTCCAGTATTGCTCCATGTGTGGGGGTGATGATATCTCCCCTCTGACCTGTCGTCCTGGATCCCCCTTGCTGTAGCATGTGTGTTGTGCCTCGTCAATCCCTAGCTTTGAGAGCAGTCCCTTCTTCCGAATGTTGAAAAACTGAGCTACTAGCTGTTTCGCCATCAGTGCAGATGCTGGGTATTGAAGATTCCATAGGTCCCTCATCCTATTCATGTAGGATGCACTCAACTGGCCTTCCCAGCTGTTCTAATCCAGAGGGAAGTCACTATGAATCAAAGTTAAATAACTGTAATGGATCCACGGGTCAGGGAGGAAAAGATCCACCAGAGAGAGGAGACAATGTTAAATCCTTGTCCAAAGGAAAACAGCGTTTGAAATCCAAGTAAGTGTTAACACTGGAGTGTGAGCAGCTGAGGAAGGTAATCCAGGTTCAGTTGACGGATGAAGCAGCTTGCTTGTATGGGGATGAGGACTGAAGACAGGAGGTTCTTCAGCAGGCAGAATCAGACTCAAGGTGGGCGTCCAGCTGGCCACAACCTCAGCATTTTAAACCTTTTATTGCAGTTCCTTGGTTAAAGGTTGGCGTGATTGTGGCCTTTTGTAACACACACACACACACACACATGCAGGCACACAAAGACAATGAATTTGTTTACATTTAATCAAAGCCAAAGACTTTCTCTAACTCTAACTGGAGTAATTTTGTAACTGACTCCAATCCAGCCTAGAAATATGGTGCATGCTAACATAATACATCCATAATACATATTATTGTGTGGAAAACCTGACTATGGCTAATGAAATGCACTTTAATATTTTGTGTGCAGAGTAAATGATTTGAATAACCTTGAACTGATGCACATCAGACATGTGCAGTTGTCTTATGAGTTGCCTTGTGATTCCTCTGCAGCCCAAATAAAGAAAAGTTGTGTAGAAAATGATGATTTCTGAGTATTACTAAAGATTATGAAATGACAAGAAACAGGTAATGAAGGAAATTAATCAATGAATGAAGCACAAAAATATCCGAATTGAATTGATCATCATAAGACCTTGATATTTGCAACTTGATCTACAAATTTGAGTGTATGTTATCAGATATATCGAGACCCTGAAACTTCCTGTTATCTCATGTTGCAGAAAAATCCAATCTATTAACTATCTGGGGCTGTTGATTGTTTTTCCACTTTTCTTAGAATTAGTTTCGATGTGCAGATGAGAACGTGACTTAAAGCAGGGTGATCGGAACGATCATTCAGACATCTTCTGAAACATCAGCATCATCAGGTCTACAGTGAAGTCAGCATGAAGACTCTCAGCCTGACAGTGGGACTGCTGCTCGTGCTGTTCACCGTTTACCACAGCGATGCCTGTAAGTCTGCTTCTTGTACTTGTGTTAGATCAGTTTTTGAATTTCTGTCTTTCTCTTCATTCAGACACAGAGTGAGACAGAGCGAGGACATCAAACTCATATAAGTTCATGGTCATGAAGACCAATGTTGATCTCAAGTGGGCTGGAAGTTCCTACCTGTAATTTTATCACTCTTCAAAGTCAGATTGAATCCTTGCGGAAAAAGTGTGGTCACATGTCCGGCATGTCCTTCATTGAGACAGATTTTTTTTTCCTTAAATTTGTTTTTGTATCTTCTATCTATTTCTATCTTTCATGTCTTTGCTCAATAATCTGCCTCCAAGACATAAAATGAGAGCCTTCAAATGGTATCTTTCATTAAGATATAACAAATTGTATTTTGTTACCCGATGAGCATTAATCTTAATTATATCTGATATGTTGGAGAAGTCATTAAAAGCAAAAACAGCACTGAGTAATCCCTGTTTCTCTGTTACAGCTAAGGCAGTGAATTCACCCGACTTTTGCTGTTTTGAATTCTTTGACAAACAGATCCCAAAGGCGAACATCGTCTCCATCAACAAAACTCACAGTCAGTGCTCCACACCAGCATTTGTGTAAGTTTGTCTTTCACTGTCTCTTTGATACAATCACTAATGTTTGCCAAGAAATCATCTATAAGTAATGTAAGATCGTCCACATTGATGCCGTAACTCTGCTGTTAGCCGTAAAATATGTGAATATGAGAGCAAAATAATGATACTGATTTTTCTGCAGGATCGAGACACCCAAAAGGCTTTTCTGTGTGAAACAGGATGAGGATTGGGCAGTGAGAGAATTTGTCAAAAGAGCACAATAAATGCATCAAAAATCTGCCATGGCTCCAATAAATGTCACAAGCCAGAAATCATCGGTCACTGCATAAAACTGCTTTGTAGACTCGAGGCAATGCTGCAGTTTCAAACCTCTGCATAACTTACTCGCTTAAATACTGTAACTTTTAATGAAGAGAGAATGAATTTATTTTTTCTGTGTTTTCAAATGTTTGCAAATCACAAATTCAGTTTAACTATTTGGGTAAAATTTTAAACCTCAGATAAATTAATTTCAGTATTTAGTATATGGACAAAAGTATTGGGACTCTTTGAATTCAGGTGTTTTCAGTCTTGTTGCGACAGGTGAATGAAATCAAACATACTTAACAACGGGTCATTCTAAAGCACTCCGTGAGCTCGACTGTAGCACTTCATGACATTTCTTCCATCCTTGATCATCTGTAAATGATATTACAGCAAAGTGAAAGTGCTTAAGAACCACAGAAATACAAAACCACCTCCAGACTTAAAGTCTCCTTGCAGGTTTGATCCACTGTGGTTTCACTTCCTCTGCTATTTATCTCTTTACACACTCATTTTCCTGGCACTAATCTCTAACGCAGAGTTAAAAACAGTTTTAAATGGTTTTGATTCCTCAGACTTTCAGATTATTTCCAGATTCAGACGAAAATTGTGCACAAATTAGAGATGTTCTCATACTTTTGGATCCAGCTGTATATATAACAAGTAGTAAATTTTTCATCATTTTCATTTTTTTCACTGTCTTCATTGTTATGCAGTGTGCCCAGGAGATATTTTATTTTGTATTCTTATAATCAGTTATCATTGATTAATCATTTACCATTGTTGAATCAGTTGACAGAATAATCTTTGAATCACATCTATGTTACTTTGAGCAAATATTAATGTACACAGATGATCAGTACTCTAGTCAGTCTATTGAGGTTCTGTATTATTCTTGTTATCTGCTTAAGTTGTTGCACCTAAGTGCAGTCACACCGCTCAGACCCACCAGTCCTGTTGGACCCAGGCCTGTCTGCGTTCAGTTCTGCACGTACGCCGGCCTGTAACCACATGCACGCACTTGTATAACACACGCACGTTTACACACACACTTAGTAATAATAGGAGGGTCGTCTGAGGACAGTTTTTCTGATACATACACTTTCACAAAATGCACAATGTAATACACACTTGTTTTTCTTTAAGAGTAGCAGTTGATGTCTATATTAGGACAAGGTTTTGAAGAGGAGGGCAATTGTTATCATTTCCAGTAAAGATCCAACTGTGATGTCATAATGGTAATATAAGGAAACGGGATGATCCGTTCGACGAAGGATTGTATTGCAAATTGTCTTTCCCACACTGACTGCGCAAAGTGTGTAATAAAGATCACTATTTTTGACACCTACCTCGGACTGAGCCTTGCTTTCTTCTCTGACCCAAAACGAACCAACTTTAACAATTCTTGGTGCCGAAACCTCGGTGGGGAGGAGTGGAGCCCCGCGGCTCGTCGTGGAGGTGACAAAGGGGCGAAGGCCAGCAGCTTATCTGAGTGACGCCAGGCGAAATAAGAAAGGTGAGTAGTGCCACCTGTTGATGTTTATCCAAAGGCGCTATATTGGAAGTTAAAACTAAATTTAATTAAACAATATTCACTCAGTATAGGCTTCTGGTATTGGTCCATAGTGATCTTGGGTAATTAGTTTATAAACAGGGAATATTGGTCTGTCTAAATTTATTGCTGTTTATTTTGGGGGTGAATTTTGAGTTAAGAGGTTATATGTGTTTAAGACAATACGGTTTAAAGTGTTTAAAGAAGAGGTGAAGTTGATTGGGTGCCAGCCAGTCAACCGGTAGTGTAGGGAATTTGGGTTTTTATTGATTAGTAGAAACGCGGTTTCGGGCCTCAGGTAATTAAACTGGGGGGCAGAGTGCCCACAGTGAGGCTTTTAAAACAACTAAATGTCTTTAGGACGGGGGACGCGGTCCCCTAAGAGCGCAGTTGCTCAGCGCCGTGGCGGCGACTCCTGATCGCGGACGCGTGGTTAGGCTATTTGCTCGGTTGGTTGCCGGGGAAGTTCGAGCATCCCAAACAAACCAAAGTGGTCGACGGAGACCACTTTCCTTACTGCGCTAGATTGATTGACAGGGTCGCGGACCCGGCCGGGACCAGTTAACGTCGTTGGCCTGTGAGCTTTAAGTAAAGCTGAAGGCGTGGGTTTGATACTAGCGCCAGAGGTGGAGCTCCTTCCCAGCTGCGGGAAACGGTTATAAATTAATTAGTATTTAGAAATTAGACCGCGGCCGGCGAGGGCGTTCCCGACGCATGTAATTGATCAGCAAGGCGCGGCCTGGGCTATAGATGCTTTTACTTAGACTTAGTTCCTCCTACGCCGAGCGGCGCATCGGGCAGCTAGTGATCTCCATCGATGTCGGTCAGCAGCGACTGCTTCAGCTTCGTCCCAGGCAATGTCGACAGTTCTCAGATCGTCCATAAATGTTCGACGCCATGTGGTCTTTGGTCGGCCTTGCTTTCGCTTGCCAGTGCGTGGACGCCATGTCATGGCAATCTTAGCTGGGCGATGAGGGGGTAGGCGTAAAATATGTCCCGCAAAGCGAAAGCGCCTTTCTGCAACAACATCGGCTAATGGGCGGGTGCCTGCTCTTCGTAGGACCTCCTCATTTGTTATTCGGTCCCGGTAGGAAATTCTCAGGATTCGCCGCAAGCCACGTTGTTGAAGCACGTTCAGGTGTTGAATAATTGCACTTGTTGAGCGACCAGGTTTTCAACTAGCGAAATGCAGTAGG